>NC_041739.1:43872952-44472952 GCF_004115215.2 Ornithorhynchus anatinus
CTGCACACAGAGAAGTGAAGTGACTTGCCCAAAGTCACACAGCTGACAAGTGGCAGAGCTGGGATTCAAACTCATGACCTCTAACTCCAAAGCCCGTGCTCTTTCAACTGGGCCACGCTGCTTCTCCCCTTTCAGGAGGAATATGATTATTTAATTATATTAAAGCTTCCCTAATCGGAAGTAATATACTTATGTGTTAATCGTGTGTGGCAAAACACCTAGGTCCCACCCACGAGGAATTCACTTATGCTTTGTTCTCAGTGAGGCGGCTAGCTACCACCTATGAACACTTCCCACCCCGGCAGAATCCATTTATGTGTTACATGTCCATTTGTCACCCATCACCCAGGGACTAGTTCGTTCGGGAATCAGCATGGCAAGAGACAGAGATGGACCCGGGATGGAAAGATCGAATTTTATGCAAACTTTATTCTGCAAGGTAAATCGAACTATTTGATTATTTTTAAAGCAGCCAATTCAACTATTTGATTATTTTAGTTGCGGTGAATTCAACTTCCCTTTTGAGAGGAATATGATTATTTAATGATAAATGATAAGCTTCCCTATCGGGAGGAATATACTTCTGTGTTACTCGCAGCTGGTAAAACAAGCAGGTCCCACCCAGGAGAAATTCACTTATGGTTTGCTCGCACGTGGTGAAGTTGCTAGCTTCCTCCCACGTGTACTCCCCACTCAGGAGGAGCCCACTTATGCGTTACACACCCATGAGGAAGCGCCTGGCTTCCAGCCCACACGGCCGTTCATCAGGACAGGGCACTCACCCATTCCATAGTTCCTCTTTTGGTGCAGGCAGAGCAGGTATGTCACGCTCTGGGCAGAGGTGACCTGCAGCCGGCAGCTGAAAGTCTCGATCCACTGCACAGAAGGTCAGAGGAGGGAGGTATTTATTTTCTGTGCTCCTTGGCCATTCCAGCTTCTGGCCTCAGTTTAAGCAATTTCCTCCCTCCCCCCTCCTCCAAACCTAATTTGATTGTCAAGGGGGCGAGGGACACCTTCTGTATCCCGGTTTGGGCTGTCATTCTAGAGGTTTTGGTAGTGGGGGCGGTATCCCACCCACACTTCCAAGTTCTGCCTTGCTGACTCGAACAGTCAGGAGATGGTGGGTACTCCGGGTTCACCTTGGCACAGAAGGAACCTTCTTATTTCTAACAGATCCAGTCTTTGAAGAATAAAGAAGGTCAGAACCAAACCTGTTCCTTGGGCTCTTAGTAAGGAAACAATTTCTGCTCATTGTTTTCTACCGGATAGAAACTATCAGTGACCTGCGATGAGATGGGAAGCAGAATTGCACTTGGCAAAGTCCAATACAACATTAAAAAAATCAATCAGCAGCTATAGAGACTGGTCCCAGAACTGTGGTTGGACTCACAGAGATGGGCAGGATGGGAAGCTCACAGATTTGGAGGGAGGGTTCTAACAGGTGGAAAGATGGGTGCCTGGACACACAGCACAGTGCTCAGGCCTTCCTTGATGATGTTACTCCCATCTCCCTCTTGCTTGACTTCAGGAGACAATTTCTAGCTGTGGGGAGGGAAAATGTTATATTGTTGTGTTGTACCCTCCCCCCATTACTTAGTAGAGTGCCACATACACCATAATTGCTCAATAAATAAAATTGATGGATTGATTAAGTTTGAGGGTAGAAGGTTTGTTGGACTAGGATCCCAAACTGAGCACAGGAGATTATCAGGAAATTGAGCCTGGGGCTACTACAGAAGTAAACTCTCCTCTATGGAAATGGGCTCATGACCTGGACCTAAGTTTTGAATTGGATCTTTCCAGTAGACCCTCCCACCCCCTTTCTGTGTGAGCCTCCCATGGGCCAGGAGGAATGAATTACTCAGTTTCCTTAGCTCCTGTTTCAGGGCTGGTAATGCAAATGTTTCATAAATATTTCTGGTGCTAGAATCACTGAAGCAGTGAGACTTAGGGGATAGAACTTGAGTCTCAGGTCAGCAGGAGCTGGGTTCTAATCTTCACTTCACCACCTGCCTTTTGGTGACCCTGTTCAATCAGAGAATCAATTGATTGACCCTGCACAAATCACTTGGCCCTTCTCTGCCTGTTTCCTCATCTGGAAAATATAAATTAAATACTTTTTCTCTCTTGCCAACTAGGCCCTGAGCCCTTGTGGGATGGGGAATGTTTCCAGCATAATGATCCTTCTGCTCTCCCCAACTGCTGGGCACCAGCTAGTGAGTCACATAAAAATATCCCTAATGATCAATTTTACTAGGGGCACATTGGCCTGGGAATCTTTCTGTCGGGAGCAGGTTAAGAAAGGGACCTGGATCACATGTGTTGCACAACTCCTGCTTCAGCTCACCATAAGGTCACTGAAGCCTGTTGTGGATGGTGGCTTTCTCAGGGGTGACCACTGGACAAGTGTCCTGGTTTGCTTCCGGAGCTCTGGGGATGTAAGAGATCCAAAACCTATCACCAGTCTTCTTCTGACTTTCAATATCTATGTCCCATCTACTAACCATCTACTGTTGGCTCTACTTCGACAAAATCTCTAGACCTATCCCGCTTTGTCTCTCACCCTTCCAAACTGCCACCACACAGGTCCGAGCAAGTCGATCCTGCCTTGACTTCCTGGATCATCCTTATCACTGATATCCCTGGCTCCGGGCTTTCCCCCAATCCAGTCAATACTCCACTCTGCTGCCCAGGCATTTTTTCTGAAAATCTTTCTGCACCTGATCCCTCAACCCTAGGGGTTGCCCATCTCTTCTCCACACCCAAACAGAAATTAATGCCAACAGCTTTAAAGCACTCAATCGACCCTCTCCCTTGCTTATCCTCGCTTAACCACCACTGCAACCCAGTCCATACCACTTTGCTCCTCCAGGGAACCTATTTATTCATCTTATTTCTTTTTCTGTTGACCCCTTTGTCACATCGTCCTCTGGCCTGGAAATTCTCTCCCCCTTCATATCAGCGACAAAAGTTCAACCCATTACAAGGCTCTACCAAAATCATGATCTCCCTCCAGAAAACCTTCGTTGACTAACTCTCAATTTCCTGCTTCTAGTTTTCCATTCTGCATCTCTATGAACTTGTGATCATTCTCGACCCAGCACTTTGTTATCCTCACACTCCAGAGCCTAATGTACATATCCTGGTATTCTGTTTGCTTTCCCTATCTGTAATTGAGTTCTTGTCTGATTCCCCCCACTAGACTGTAAGCTCTTTATGGGCAGGAGAGTGTCTACGCAACGCATTGTTCATTCCTAAGGGCTAGAACAGTATACTGCATACAGGAAGTACTCAGTAGATAGCATGATGATTGGAGGGGTAAGGGGACAGGAGTTGCCTTAGCCCTGAGCACAAAGAAATGAGTCTGGCCTCAGTGTCGCTTTAGAGCTCCTCCAGCGCCTGAACTACTTTTCTCAGATTGGGGATCCCATCAGGGACTATTCAGGGAAACCTGGGGTAGCCCAGAGGAAGAAATAATTCTAGAGGAATTTTTGTGGCTCCCTTTAAGATCTGGTCTGGTCCCCTGGTCAAGGCAACCATTTCTTGATCTGTCTGGGTCCGCTCCCCCCATTCCCAGATGTGGACATTCCCTCTTAGCTCGGACTCATTATAATTGAGTGTAACAAGGGCTCCGTGACTGCCTTCTACTGGGTCCTGGGCTACCTGGGCATTCTGACCCTGGTGAGTTTCACAATGGCTTTCTTGGACAGGAGGCTGCCCAACAGCTTCAACAAGGCCAAGTTTATCAAGTCAACATACCTGTGTTCTGCGCAGCATCTGGGCCTCCTTTTTCCCCCTGTACCAGAGCACAAAGGAGAAGAGAATTGTGGCCACAGAGATCTTTTCCATTCTGCCTTCTGGTATTGGGCTTCTTGGCTGCATCTCCATTTTCAAATGCTACGTGATCCTGCTGTGGCCCACTAGGAACACCCAGGAATGGTTGAAGAGGAACTTATCATTGGGATATCAGTTCAAGATTATTGTTTTTATTGCCTAACATCTACCCCATTTTACTACAATGGCAGGACCAAATAAAACAGAAATCCTGTCAAAGATACCCAGCAGGGATTTGATGGCCAACCTGATTCAGAGTCAGGAATGGCTGGTCCTATGGATCACTGGGGTGTTTGTCCCATTGCCTCCTGGTCTCTTGCCTCTTTCAAGCTGGTCACCTACTGAAACTATTGCTGTCCCCTGCCTGGTTGCCCTGGAGAACACTCCAGGTTAGGACCAGATGATCCCCAGTGCAGTGGAGCGGCTGCTCTGGGCGTAGGACTCCAAGGATCATGGGCAATCTTCCATGCAATGCAGGGTCTGATGGGGACAGTGGAGAAACTTACATAATTTTCTGAGCTGAGCAAATGCGTAGAGCTGGGAGAGGTGCTCCGTAGCTCGGAGTCTAACAGGGAGGTAAGTCAAAAATAGGGGACAAAACCAGCTCCACACATCTCCCTCTATTTAGGTGGGCTCCAGAGGAGCCACCATCTGGCTCAGCTTGGCCTCTGGGTTCAGGGCCCTGGAGGAGGAGGGTTTGAGTCTCCCTCTCCTTCCCTGTGATGGGACTTTTGACTATGGTAAACATTGCTAAAGAGATTCCCAGTTTCAGGGATTTTTTACGGACAGTTAGACCAACAAAATACCCAGATGCTGTGGTCTTGAAGAAATTCTGGGAGTCTGTCTTTGTTCCTTTTCATTACCTGAATTCTATGGAAGAAAATGCTCAGAGAACGCTTCCTTGAAGATGCTGCCTGTGCACCATTTTTCCCTAAGTATATCTGGCCTGAGTTTCAGTGTTTACAGTGCCTTGCATGCTGTGGCACACGGGTTCCAGGAGTTGCTCTTCTCCAGCTCAGACCCTACATCTTGGGGAAACAGGGACCATCTGTTGCCTCATCCGTGGCAGGTAATGCTCCCCCGGAGCCAGGGAGTAACATTATCAACCAGTTAATAAACAGTGTTTATGCAAAAAAAAGTCCTGAGCACTCAGGAAAGTATATTACAACAGACTTAGTAGACACATTTCCTCTCCACAAGGAGCTTTTAGTCTAGAGGTCCCAAGAGGAAAGCCCTGCTGAAGTTTGAAGTGGAGGGCCTGATCGAAACTTACAACTTCAAAGAAGCTTCGTCTGTCATCCTCTGAAATGTAGAGGACTCGGTTCAAAGACCAAATCCTAGAAATCAGTGCAATGAAGTAAAATTGTAGGTAAGAGAGAGGGGAAAAAAAGTTGGTACTTGTTTAGTGCTTACTATGTGCCAAGCACTGTTCTAAGCACTGAGGGAGATACTAGGTAATCAGGTTGTCCCACGTGGGGCTCACAGTCTCCATCCCTATTTGACAGATAAGGTAACTGAGGCACAAAGAAGTTAAGTGACTGGCCCAAGGTCACACAGCTGACAAGTGGCAGAGTCATATTAGAACACATTACCTTTGACTTCCAAGCCCAGGTCCTTTCCACTAAAACACTCATCACATAAGAGACATTTGGCCATCAGAAGTACAGTACAACAAAGTTGGTAGACCCATTCCCTACCTATAATGAAGAATTTGTAATTCACAAATATTAATAATCACAATACTAAATTAGGATGTTGTTCACCCACTGTACAGAAAAGAGAACACAATGCTAGGCACTTCAAGCACTAAACTTAGCAACATAAAGGACAGGCTTTTTGGCTGTTACTGTGCATCCCAGTTGAGACTTTTCAGCCTCTGATACACTACGAGATGACTATCACCATCAGTGCTTCCTTCTTCAAACATGAAGGAAAACATATCCACTGGAAAAACCAACACTATCCCACTGGGGATGGCAGGGATTCAGAGTGGTCACAGAGTGTGGCTTTGTGTATCACCATACTCATTATAATGATCCTCGCAACTTGCCCTCCTCCCTCCTGCATACAACTCCTCACTACCTATCTCTACAATGAACTGTTGAGTGAAAGGGGTCAGCGGAGTCACTGGTCCTAGGGTGAGGCACCCCCAACTATCAGACCGACATGTCCTTACTTTCCCTCCTCTTTGTCTATGTATGGATGAGATGGAGAATATTCCCATGAGGAGGTCAGTAGTTCCAAGGTCACCTTCTGTGATTTCCCTTTCATGCTGGGAGATAGAGAAAGAGAGAGAGACTTCCCTGATTCCTGGGCTGGGTGACTTGATGTTGGGAGGGGGCGGGGGATCTGGAGAAGGGCCATCAGTGGGACCCAAGGTGGAGGAGCAGAAATCCCCTCCCTGTGGTACAACTACTCCCAAACTCCAGGTCTCCCCTTTTCCATCCCTGGGGCAGTTTTCTTAGGAAGTCATGATGATAATGATAATAATACTGATGATGGTATTTGCTAAGTGCTTACTAGCTTACTGCCGTGAACACTGGGGCCAATAGGAGATAATCAAGTCACACTCTGTCCTTGTTGTACATGGGAGCCCTTAATTTAAGGGAGGGGGGAAGAAATATTGATTCTCCATGTTACAGATGAGGAAATTGAGGCCCAGGGAAGTTTAATGACTTGGAGAAACAGCAAGGCTTAGTGGATAGATCATGAGTCTGGGAGTCAAAAGGTCAAGGGTTCTAATCATGGCTTCACCATCTGTCTTCTGTGTGACCTTGGGCATGCCATTTTATTTCTCTGTGCCTTAATTACCTCACCTGTAAAATGGGGATTGACACTGTGAGCCCCATGTGGGACAGAAACTATGTTAAACCTGATTTGCTAGGATCCCCCCCACCAGAGCTTAGTACACTACCTGACACATAGTAAGTGCTTAACAAAAACCACAATTATTATCACTATTATTACTTTCCCTAGGCCACACAGCAGGCAAATGGTAGAAGTGGGATTGAAACCCAGGTCCTATGAATTACAGGTCCATGACATTTCCACTAAGGCTTGCTGTTTCTCATTCATCACATAGGAGACGTTTGGCCATCAAACTCCAACTTCTCTGAGTCACTGATTCAACTGATGACCACAAACACCACTGTTGCTGGTCCCACCTCCCTTTGGGTGAGAGGTTTACAGAATTTCCTTTTAGGTATTTCAACTCCATGAGTTTCTGAGCAAAGTCCAGTTTGACAATCCTGTTGGGGAACTGGTGATTCTGGATGAGAATCGCAGATCTTCTGCAAAACTTAACATTCTGAACTTTGTAACCCTTCCCAGTGGAAATGGTGAGTTAGTGAAAGTCGGAGAGGTGGACCCCCAGGCACCTCCCAACCACGATGTCAACATTAATGAGGCAATGATCATGTGGTCTTGGGGAAGCCTCTCAGGTAAGCAGCCAATGGGAATGCCTGGCTGTCCTAGGGTGGTAGTCCCAAACTTCTAATAGGGATTGTACTGATGAAGTGCTTACTGTGTGCACAACATTGTACCTAGACTGTAGACTGTAAGCTCATTGTGGTCAGGGGATGATTCTGTTTATTATTATATTGTACTCTCCTAACTGCTCAGTACAGTATTCTGCACACAGTAGGTTCTCAATAAATACTACTGAGTGAATGAATGAATATTCAGTGCTGGGAAAGAATACTTAGGTGGCAATGAGTCACTGACCTTGTTCTTCAGGGGGTGCATGATCTGATACTATCAGGGTAGAGGGGACTGCAGCTCTTCATTCATTCATTCCCTTAATCATATTTATTGAGCGTTTACTGTGTGCAGAGCACTGTACTAAGCGATTGGAAAGTACAATTCAGCAACAAATAGAGACAATCCCTACCCAACGATGGGCTCACAGTCTAGAAGAGGGGTGACAGACAACAAAACAAAACAAGCAGATAGGCATCAATAGCATCAATATAAATAAAATTATAGCTATGCACATCATTAATAAAGTAAATAGAATAATGAACAAGTACATATATACACAAGTGCTGTGGGGCAGGGAGAGGGGCAGCGCAGAAGGAGGGAGTCAGAGTGATAGGGAGGAGAGTAGGAGCAGAGAAAAAGCAGGGCTCAGTCTGGGTAGGCCTCCTGGAGGAGGTGAGCTTTCAGTAGGGCTTTAAAGGGGTGAAACTGGCTAGCACTAAAAGAACCCCAAGGTGGGGTTCTCTGGGAGTCCTATCAATACACCCAATCCCTATGTGAAGGGGTTGAACTATGATCCAAAGATGGTGCTGCCTCCTATCATATTTACTTATCTATCTTATCTACCATATGATGCCATGTGATACGATACCAGCCTAGTGTCCTCCCCAAGATTGCTCCCTGCCCTCAAGGGCATGGAGTCTTGGGGGTAGCATGGCAGTCCAGAGGGAGGAATGCTGATGGAGCTCAGCTGCAGCTTAAATCCCTGCAGCATGGCATGGATAGATCACAGTGGGAGCTGGGGTTCCGAGTGTCCTGGAGGGGAGGCAGCAGTTACTGGTGGCATTACTCCACAATCTCTTGGGCTGAGATCACTAAGGATTGGATCCTTTGGTTTAGAGCTCATGTAGAGAGCGCCCTGACCTGGCATGGCTCTCCTCAGTCATCTGCTTGGGCTGGAGCTGGTGATGGGTCAGTCACTCTGATCACAGGGTCACCGGGGAAATGTGATACCCACACAGTGACTGTGAGATCATGCATTGGTTGTCATGGCAACCAGGCTTGGTAAACCGGGGAGCTCAGAGAGAGGGAAGGGGTATGGATACAGCAGGATGCTGAAAGCAAATTCCCCAGTGAAAATTCCCCCAGCACAAGGTCAGCCACATGGAGGGCCACAGAAAAGTAAAAATACTTTAGAATTCGTCTATTCATAACCTTGCATCTTCCCAGGACAGTTTCTCAGACACATCTCCCTGGAGCCAGTAAAGAATTTAAGGTTTTAGTTTTAGGGGGGAAGAAACCTCCCTGTAGTCAACAAGGGTTAAAGGTGGAAGGGATACCTGGATATCATTCTTAACCCAAATCAGAAATAGTCCATCTGGCCCCCTGCAGCCCCAGACTCTGAGCAGAGAGAAGAAAAGGGGTGGTGGGGGGAAGTGGAAGAAGGGAGCTTCCATAGCCCAGGGCTTGTTGGAGCTCAGACCTGTATTGGATGTTATTGAGAGGCCTCTGGGTGGGAGGGTCGCAGGATCAACCAAGCAGGTTTGGGGCTGTGGAGCTCCACCCTCACTGTCACTGTCCTCTGTCTGGAAAGTTCAGGCTCCACAGTCACGGTACAGCAGGAGCTGTGGACACGGCTTCAGAAAACGGGCCCAGCAGGGGGAGGCTGTCTGTTGCTATTTTTGTGTTCAGTGCCCAGAGGGGGAGATTTCCAACCAGACAGGTAGATCCATGTAGAAAACCATCTCCCTGCATGACCTAGCATATGCTCCTGAAGGGGTCTCACTGCCCACAGCCTGTGTGCATGAGCCAGATAGTGACAGACTAAGGACATGGGGAGACAGAGACAGGCAATGGTAAAGCCCAAGGGTCAGACCAGAGTTGGTTTCACCTGATGTCAGACACAGATGTCCTGGAGGTTTTACTCAGCAGCTCCCTGTCCACATACTGGGGTGACTGCAGGATGAGGGCAAGGCATGGAAAACACAATCTTGGCACTGAGCAGGGAGTCTGGGAGATGGGTCAGATTTGAGGAAGATGAAAAATCCCAGCCAGGGCTGTGCCATTGATGGGAGGAGGGAAAAGTGTGCTGCAGGGGGCAGTGAGATTCTGTTCCTTCCTTTTTTCCTTCCTCTTTAAGGCACTCGATATTCACTCCACCCTCAGCCCTACAACACTTACATACATATCCATCATTTATCAATTTATTTATATTACAGTTGGTCTCCTCTTTCATACTTTGAGTTCCTGCTAGGCCAGGAACATGTCTACCCATGCTGTTGAATTGTACTCCTCCAATCACTTAGTACATCATTCTGCACATAGTAAGTGTTCAATGAATGCTATGGATTAATTGATTGATTGAATGAATCTTTCCTTTCAGATGCAGAACAGTGTGTGAAGTGTCCCGAAAATAAGTATCCAAACATTGCGAGAGATGGCTGTCTCCAACAAAGTGGTGAATTTTCCATCCCTCAAAGAACCTCTGGGGCTGATCCTGGTCTGAACGTCTCTCTCCTTCTATCTCCTCACAGCCCAGGTTTTAGGGGTCTTCATTAAGCACCGAGACACCCCCCTAGTCCAAGCAAATAACTGCACTCTCAGCTGCACTCTCCTGATCTCCCTCAAGCTCTGTTTCCTCTGTGCCCTGACCTTCATTGGCCAACCCACCCCAGCCTCCTGCCTCCTCCAACCAATGGTTTTTGGTGTCGTGTTCACTGTGACCGTCTCCTCCGTCTTGGCCAAAATTTTCACCATGGTTCTGGCCTTCAGGGCCACAAGCTTGGGGAGCAACATTAGAGGGTGAGTGGGGACCAGTGCCTCGACTTCAATAGTCCTGTCCTGCTCCCTGGTCCAGGTAACCATCTGTGTGATCAGACTGGGCACCTCTCCCCCATTCCCAGAGATCAATACATGCTCTGGGCCTGGACTCATTATATTCGAGTGTAATGAGTACTCTGTGATTGCCTTCTATTGTGTCCTGGGTTACTTGGGCTTTCTGGCTCTTGTGTGCTTCACTGTGGCTTTCCTGGCCAGGACGCTGCCTGACAGCTTCAACGAGGCCAATTTTATCACTTTCGGCATGCTGGTGTTCTGCAGCGTCTGGGCTTCCTTCCTCCCCACATATCAGAGCACCAAGTGGAAGGCCATGGTGGCTGCGGAGATTTTCTCCATCATGGGCTCCAGAGCTGGGGTTCTTGGCTGCATCTTCATCCCCGGGTGCTATGTGATCTTGCTGCAACCTGATAAGGTTGCAGGTTGCAACCTGCAACCTTACTGCTACAGGCTCTCGTTATATCCCGGCTAGACTACTGTGTCAGCCTTCTCTCTGACCTCCCTTCCTCCTCTCTCACCCCGCTCCGGTCTATTCTTCACTCCGCTGCCCGGCTCATCTTCCTGCAGAAACGATCTGGGCATGTCACTCCCCTTCTTAAACAACTCCAGTGGTTGCCTATCAACCTCCGCTCCAAACAAAAACTCCTCACTCTAGGCTTCAAGGCTCTACATCACCTTGCCCCTTCCTACCGCTCCTCCCTTCTCTCTTTCTACCGCCCACCCCGCACACTCCACTCCTCTGCCACCCACCTCCTCACCGTCCCTCGGTCTCGCCTATCCCGCCGTCGACCCCTGGGCCACGTCCTCCCACGGTCCTGGAATGCCCTCCCTCCTCACCTTCGCCAAACTGATTCTCTTCCCGTCTTCTAAACCCTACTTAAAACTCACCTCCTCCAAGAGGCCTTCCCAGACTGAACTCCTCTTCTCCCTCTACTCCCTCTGCCACCCCCCCTTTACCTCTCCGCAGCTAAACCCTCTTTTCCCCCTTTCCTTCTGCTCCTCCACCTCTCCCTTCCCATCCCCACAGCACTGTACTCGTCCGCTCAACTGTATATATTTCCATTACCCTATTTATTTTGTTAATGAATTGTACATTGTCTTGATTCTATTTAGTTGCCATTGTTTTTACGAGATGTTCTTCCCCTTGACTCTATTTATTGCCACTGTTCTCATCTGTCCGTCTCCCCTGATTAGACTGTAAGCCCGTCAAACAGCAGGGACTGTCTCTATCTGTTGCCGACTTGTTCATTCCAAGCGCTTAGTACAGTGCTCTGCACATAGTAAGCGCTCAATAAATACTATTGAATGAATGAATGAATAGCCGGGAGTGGTTGAAGAGGACATTAGCTTGGGACATTAGTTCAAGGCTGTTGTTTTTTTTGTTTATCACTTTTCTTCACACCAATTTTCCTGCAATATCAGGACAAAAGGAGAAAGAAAAATCCCATCAGGGACATCCAGAAGGGATTCGGTGGCCAACCCAAATCAGAAGTCAGGCCTGGATGCTCTCATGGATCACTGGAGTGTTTGTCCTGTAGCCACCTAAGCTCTTCTCTTTTGCAGGCTGCACCCCTACATGAACTGCTGATGTCTCCTGCTGTTTGTGCTGAGGATCACTCTAGTCTGGGCCTCAGTGATCCCTAGTGCAGTGGAGTAAGTGCTCTGGACACACAACTCCAAGGGTATTGGGCAATTGTCTATGCAGGAGAGGGTGCAGCAGGCATGGTGCAGAAACTCACTTAAGCACCTGCTTAGAGCTGGGGAAGATGTGCTTTCCAGCTACGATAACTAATGGAAAAGTGGGACAGAAACAGGGGACAAAACCTGACCCCTCATATTCCCCTCCCGGGTAGGTGGGACAAATATAGGTGAACAAAACTGGCTCCCCACATCTCCCTCCCTCTAGGTGGACTCTGAAAGAAGTGTGGTCTGCCTCAGCTTGGCCTCTGGGTTCAGGGCTTGTGGGGAGGAGGGATGGAGACTCTCTCTCCTCCCCTGCCTCTGGCTCAAGGGCACAGGGGAGCAGGGCTGAGGCTCCACTCTTTCCCAGCTGGAGTTCTGGGAGACAGGACCAGAGCCTTTCCCTGGTAGCCTGGACTCATGCTCAAGGACAAACCCTCAATCTCCCTGCAGAAGGTTGTTTGACTCCATTTGTTTCTGGTAGTTGCCCATAATCCCCTGGATTGTGCTCTTTCCTGTCACACCCCATTTCCCAGAGGCCTCAGCCATGAACTGAACTCACCTCTGTAGGAACTGATTGTACAGCCCTTTGCCACTTCAATAGGGTTTTGGACTCAGTGGTGCTTGGTGGTTTCTGTGAAGAGTAGACCAGTGGACTGGAGTTGGCTCAAACCTGGGGCAGTGGGTGGGGAAGGGGACGATGGGGATCTAGGTCTCCACTATGGGAAGGTGGAGACCCTTCCAGGTGGGACAGAAGTCTTAGGAAGGAGAAGAGAGGTATCAACCTTCAGTTCCTTTCCCTATTCACCCTACTTTCTGCATCAGCTATTCATTTGGGTCTGCACACTTTAAGCCTTTGATATTAACCCCACCCAAAGCCCATCTGCTAATAAGTTTATATCCTTATCCTCTGCCACTTCCATTATATGTAGTTTATTTCATTTTTGTCTCCCCATCTGCAGGGTAAGCTTTTTGCTGTCAGGGATTGTGTATACCAATTGCATAGTATTGTAGTCCTCCAAAGGTTTAGTGCAGGCCTCTCTACACCTGAAGTGCTCAATAATTACCACAGATTGTTGGAATCACTGACTGATTCATCAGGGTGAAAGTGTATCTTTCTTTAAACCCCTGTACTTCCCCCCCGCCCCGCTTCTTTTTTCCCCAGTGACCTTGTCTTCTTCATTGATAAAATTGAAACCATCAGATGTGATCTCCCTGAAATCTCCCCTGCTCCTCTCCATTTACTTCCTCCTCCTGCCTCTTCTTCAACATTCCCTCTTTTCCCAACAGTATGTCAAGAAGAAGTGTCCTGCCTTCTCTCAAGTTCCAACCACATCACCTGCGCCTGACTCCATCCCTTCACAATTATCAAAGTATTTACCACCTACTTTGTCCCTCTCTGATAGCCATCTTCAATTGTTAATTCTCCAGTAGCTTTTTCCCCTTTGCTTTCAAACATGCTCATATATTCCCTATCCTAAAAAAAACCCTCCCTTGTCACCTCAATTCTCTCCCATTATCACCCCCCTCCCTCCTACCATTCCTCTACAAAGTCCTAGAGTGAGCTATCTACACCTATTATCTCAAATTCCTCTTCTCCATATCTCTCCTTGACCCCCATCTATCTGGTTTCTCTCCCTTTCACACCAAAGAAACCACCCTCTCAAATGTCACAAATGATCTTTTTCTTGCTCAATCCCACAGCCTCTATTCCATCTTAATCCTCCTCGACCTCACATCTGCCTTTGAAGCAGTCGAGTACCTGCTTTGCCTGGAAATATTATCCAACCTTGCCTTCACTCACATTATCCTCTCCTGGTCCTACTCCCTGATAGCTCCTTCTCAGTCTCTATCATGGGCTCCTCATCTGCCTCCCACCCCCTAACTGTGAGCATCCCTCAAGGTTCAGTTTTGAGTCCCCTTCTATTCTTCATCTACACCCACTTCCTTAGAGAAATCATTTGCTGTCATGGCTTCAATTTCCTTGGCTAAGCAGATGATTTCCAAATCTACATGTCTTCACGACCTTGCTATTTGAGAAGCAGCATGGCTTAGTGGAAAGAGCCTAAGCTTGGGAGTCCGAAGTCGTGGGTTCTAATCCCTGCTCCACTTTGTGACTTTGGGCAAGTTCTCTGGGCCTCAGTTATCTCATTTGAAAATAGGGATTAAGACAGTGAGCTTCACGTGGGACAACCTGATTACCCTGTATCTACCCCAGCACTTAGAACAATGCCTGGCACATAGTAAGTGCTTAACAAATATCATTCTTATTATTATTATGTTCCCACAACACCTCACACTTAACATGTCTAAACAGAACTCTTCACCTTCTCACCCAAAACCTGTCCTCCCCAATTTTCCCATCATTTGTAGACAACACCACTATCTTTCTTGCCTCTCTAGCCATAACCTTGACATTATCCTTCATTCAACTCTCTCATTCACCCTCAGAGAAGCAGCATGTGGATAGAGCACGGATCTGGGAGTCAGAAGGTCATGGGTTCTAATATGGGCTCCGCCACTTGTCTATTGTGTAACCTTGGGCAATTCACTTCACTTCTCTGAGCTTCAGTTACCTCTTCTCTAAAATGGGGATTAAAACTTGTTTAGATACAAGCTAATCAGGTTGGACACAGTCCTATCCCACATAGAGCTCAGAGTCTTATTCACCATTTTATAGATTGAGGCACCTGAGTCCCAGAGAAGTGAAGTGACTTGCACAAAGTCACATGGAAAACAAGTGGTGAAGCTGGGATTAGAACCAGATCCTTCTGAATGCAGTCTCTGCTCTATCCATTAGGCCAAGCTGCTTCTCTAATTCAACAAGTGAACATGAATAGCAGCATATACTAAACTCAGGCAAGGAGGGTCCCAATTCTGTGGGGAAAATGATGTCACTCAATCTGCCAGGGGATAAACTGACTTGTGTCCAGAGTTAATTTGGCCCACATCAGGGTCGACCTAGCAGGCCAGGATTGTGTCCTGGATCCATCAAGGAAAACTCCCCAAATACAGAGAGAAATCTCATGGAGGGCTAAATTTCACTGTACTCAACACAGCTAGATGCTGTCTTGGAGAGAAGATTTTAATTTTTTTATGAAATTCATTAAGCACTTACTATGTTCCAGGCATTCTACTAAGTGCTGAGTAAGATATAATCTAATCAGGTTGGACACTGTCCATGTCCCACATGAGGCTCACAATCTTAATCCCCATTTTATGGATGAGGAAACTGAGGCACAGAGAATTGAAGTTACTTGCCCAAGATCACACAACACACATATGGTGGAACTGGGATAAGAACCCAAGTCCTTCCAACTGCCAATCCCATGTTTTATTCACTAGGCCACACTGCTCCTCAAAAAACTGGTACGCTATCCCTGACCAAGTAATGGTCTTACATTCTTTCCTAACTATCTGGGGCTGGCAAAGTCCCCCTCCCCCTCCCCCCGCAACCTGCCATATATTGCTTCCTCTCCTCTAAACCATGGGTAAGTGGAGGCATCGTTCCCCATAATAGTAAATCTCCCAAACTATGAGCAATTGGGTTTTGGCTCATGTTCCCCAAAATGCATTGCATTGCCCTTGCTGACACTGATGATCACCTGTCACATTTCTAGCCATCCACTCAACTGAACAAGGTTTCTCTGCAGGTTCTCCCCTAAGTTTAGCAAGTCAAACACGCAACATTTACTGCCATCAGCAGACAGGCCTCTCCAAGGCCACAGCCAGTAGGATTGAGAATGAGCAGTTGGTGCTGCCTTTGCAGACATGCACAATGGGACTGTGGGTTTCTGTCTTTCAGAGAACTTCCTGATGGTCCATGGCCAATATTGTAATGAACTGCTACCTCTCCACCCAGATCTGACCCGAAGCTGCTGCTGCCAGAAACCATTATTTGAGCTTGCCCACTGCTCCCCAGGACATGAGGCTCCACAGCCCCTCTCTAGAGCTTGTTGAGCTTGTTGTGGGCAGTTGTGTGTACTAACTCTGTTGTATTGTCCTTGTCCTCTGTCAAGAGCTTAGTGCAGTGTTCTGCACCCACTAAGTGCTCAATAAATATGATGGTTTGATTGACTGAGTGGACCATCCAGAGCAGCTGACATTCTGTGGACTACTGGACCCGCCAGAAGAGTGTGTTTGTCCCTGGAGTTTCAAGAAGAGGCCAATATCCTGCAGAAACTGCCATCTTTCTTACACCCTGATCCCTGGCCTGGGAGAATTTGGGTGGGATTTAGGGGACAATAGCTGATGTGAAAATGGATCCTGGGCCTGGGATCAGACCTAGATCCTTCTGTTTTTCTGAAGGAATGGCTGTCCTGGGGTGGTAGTCCCAAGCTTCTAGTAGTGATAGTACTGATGGAGCACTTACTGTGTGTAGTACCTAGACTGCAGACAGTAAACTCATTGTGGGCAGAGAATGTGTCTGCTTATTGCTTTAATGAATTCTCCCAAGTGCTCAGTACAGTGTTCTGCACTCAGTAAGAAGCCAATAAATATGATTGAATGAATGAGTAAATATTTAGTGCTGAGAAAGACTACTTAGGTGGCAATGAAACACTGAACCTGGTTCTCTAGGGGTATATGCTATGAGAATAAAAGGGGTAGATGGGACTGCAGACCGATACATCAGGGACAATGAAACACTAAAACGAGGCTGAAGAAGGGTTGCCTGGTAGTCCTATCAATTTTCCTAGTCCTTAGGCGAAGGAGTTGAACTACAATCCAAGGTGGTGCAACTTCCTCCTCTCCCTGTCATATAATACCATGAGACACCAGCGTAGTAACCTCCCCAATGACTGCTTTCCATCTGCAGTGGCTTGGGGTCCTGGGAATGCAGCGAGGCAGTCCAGCAAGGGCGATGTGCATGGAGCTCAGTTGAAGCTTAAATCCCTATGGCCTGGCATGGACAGGTCACAGGGGAAGCTGGGGCCCAGTGGTCCTGGAGGTGAGGCAGCAATTACCGGTGACTTCACTCGGCCTTCTCTTGGGCTGGCCTCAGTAGGGATTGGGTTCTTCAGTGTGGGGTTCATGTGGAGAGAGCCCAGACCTGGGGTGGCTCCCATCTGGTCATCTTCTTGGACTGGAGCTGGTGATGGGTCATTCATCCTGACCATAGGTTCACCTGGGGAACATGGTCCCCAAGTAGCCATTGCCAGGTCATATGTTGGTCACGGCAACCCAGCTTGGGAAATTGGGGATCTCAGAGCAAGGAAGCATTGGGAAACCAGCGTGGCTCAGTGGAAAAAGCCGGGGCTTGGGAGTTAGAGGTCGTGGGTTCTAATCTTGGCTCTGCCACTTGCCAGCTGTGTGACTTTGGGCAAGACACTTAACTTCTCTATGCCTCAGTTACCTCATCTGTAAAATGGGGATTAAAACTGTAGGCCCCACGTGGGACAACCTGATCAACTTCTAACCCCCAGCGCTTAGAACAGTGCTTTGCCCATAGTAAGTGCTTAACAAATACCACCATTTAGAGAAGCAGAGTGGTTTAGTGGAAAGAGCACGGGCTTTGGAGTCAGAGGTCATGAGTTCTAATTCCTGCTCCACCACTTGTCAGCTGTGTGACCCTGGGTAAGTCACTTCACTTCTCTGGGCCTCTGTGACCTCATCTGTAAAATGGGGATGAAGGCTGTGAGCCCTACGTGAGACAATCTGATTGCCTTGTATCTACCCCAGAGCTTAGAACAGTGCTTGGCACAGAGTAAGTGCTTAACAAATACCACATTATTATTAATATTATGGGTATTTGTTAAACGCTTACCCTGTGCCTAGCACTGTTCTAAGCGCTGGGGTAGATACAGGGTTATCAGGTTGTCTCACATGAGACTCACAGTCTTCATCCCCATTTTACAGATGACGTAACTGAGGCACCGAGAAATAAAGTGACTTGCCCAAAGTCACACAGCTGGCAGGTGGCAGAGCTGGGAAGCAGTGTGGCTCAGTGGAAAGAGCCTGGGCTTGGGAGTCAGAGGTCATGAGTTTGAATCCCGGCTCTGCCACTTGTTGGCTATGTTAACTTGGACAAGTCACTTCACTTATCTGTGCCTCAGTTACCTCCTCTGTAAAATGGGGATTAACTGTGAGCCTCACGTGGGACAACCTGATTACCCTGTATCTACCCCAGAGCATAGAACAGTATTCTGCACATAGTAAGCACTTAACAAATTCCAAAATTATTATTATTATTTTTAAGGAAAGGGTGTGGACACAGTGGGAAGCAGAGAGCAATTTGCCCATGGAGAACTCCAGGAGCAAAATGTCAGTCTTAGTGCAGACCATGGAAAAATGAAAATATTTTAGCATTCATCTGTTCTGACCGTTGCACTTTCCTGGCATGGTCTCAGGCGAGCCCCTGGGCTCTCCTAACCCTTTTGACCTGAATGCCCCATGGACAGTTCAACCATCTCATCTGGGCATCACCCAATTATGTTGTTATTGCTATCGCATATTAATTGGTAACTGTTCTAAATGCTGTCATTTACCTCACTGACCTCACCATGACTCTTCAATCCCCCAGCTCCTCTCTGCCCATCCCAGTCCTCACCTCCTCCACCCCCTCTCCCACCCAACTCCTCCCCTCACCTTGGCCCACGCCCCCCTCTCCTCCCCGCCCCTTCTCTGGAATCTCTCTGTTTCAGGGCCACCCCTCGTCCCCACCTCCCCCGGGCAAGCCCCGCCAACGCCATCCCATCCCATCTTCTCTCCCCCCGGCCCATCCCTGTCCTCCTGTCCCGAAGCCACTCTTCTTTTCCTCACCCGCACCGGCCCCCGCCAATTTGTTCCTAACCAAGCTCTCCCCACCTCTTCCCCTCCCTCCACAGCTGCTGCCAAGTGTGGCCTATGGAACCCCCGCTCCATTATGGGTAAGTTTCCCTTCATCCTTGACCTGTTCCCACCCCACTCTCTCCTCCTCCTCACCACCACTGAGACCTTGGCTTGCACCTGACTACATGGTCTCCCCTGCTGCTCTCTCCAGTGGAGGCCTCTTCTCCCACTCCCCCCAGACTCACCAGGAAAGGAGGAGGTGCTGGCTTACTTCTTGCACCCCAATGCCGCTTTTGCATCATCCCTCTTACCCTTTCCCTTTCTCTCCCCTCCTTTGAAGCCCACATAATCCACCTCTACCACCCCCTTGAGATTCTTGTAGCTGGCATCTATCGCCCCCCCACCAGATCCCACCTCCAACTTCTATAACTATTATGACCCCTTTTTAACATTCCTTCTCTCTTTTTCCATGCCCACTTTGATCCTTGTTGACTTCAACAATCATATAGCTGTCCACCTTCAATCACTCCTCATCTCCACCAACCTCCTGGTCCACCCCATCTCCCCCTCCCCAACCAACTTGGACACACACTCGATCTCATCATCTCTAACCACTACACAATCTCTGCCCTCACTGACTCTGAAATCTCTCTCTCTGACCCCAACCTTCTCACTTGCCTCCTCTCCAAACTCCTCCTCCCTGTAGATCTGAACTATTCCCCAACAGAGACCTCTGCTCTCACGACCTCATCCATCTCTAAGTGCATCACACCCCACCTAGCCCCCATACCCACTCTACCCATCATTTGGTGACCAAATAGATGCTCTTTACTTTCTCAACTCAGCTCCCTCACTCCCCTACCCCTTTGTTGCTCTTGCACCACTAACCCATAGCCCTGGATCACCTCCACTGTCCCCCTTCTTCGCTCTTATAGTCGAGCCTCTGAACGTTGTTGGTGGAAATCTAAACATCAGGACAACCTTGTCCGCTTTAAGTTTTTCTTTTCTTGCCTTAACTCAGCCCTCTCCTCTGCCTGGCAAAACAATTTCTCTTTCCTTATTGACACCCATACCCATCTCCATCGTCAGTTGTTCCAGGCATTTAACTCCTTATTCAGATCCCCTGTCCTTCCCACTCGCCCATCCCCCAAAGAACTGGCCAGCTACTTTATTAAGAAAATTAACACCATCAAGTCTGAGCTCCCCAAAATCACACCTTCCCTTCCTCCATCCCTCCTTCTCCACCCCCTGTTCTACCTTCCCATCCTTCCCAACAGTATCTTCAGAGGAGCTCTCCTCCATCCTCTCAAGTGCCTCCCCCTCCCCATGTGCTTTAGACGGTATTCCCTCTCACCTTATAAAAACTCTCGCCCCTTCCCTCCTTCCCTCCTTAATTTCCATCTTCAACCACTCACTATCCAATGGCTTCTTCCCCTCTTTCTTCAAACACGCCCCCATCTCCCCCACCCTGAAAAAACCCTCCTTTGATCCTACTGTCACCTCCAGTTATTGCCCCATCTCCCTCCTACCCTTTCTTTTCAAACTCCTAGAGCATGTCATCTACACTCACTGCCATGAATTCCTCTCTTCCTACTCTCTCCTGTACCCACTCCAATATCCCCTACTCGACTGAAACTGCCCTCTCCAAGTCACCAATGACCTCCTTCTTGCCAAATCTAATGACTCCTTCTCCATCCTAATCCTCTTTGACCTCTCAAGCTGCCTTTGACACCGCTAACTATCCCCTTCTCCTCAACCTGTTATCCAACCTTGGCTTCACTGACTCTGTCCTCTCTTGCTTCTCCTCTTATCTCTCCAGCCATTCATTCTCAGTTTTGTTCACGGGCTCCTCATCCCCGTCCCATCCCCTAACTATAGGGATTGCTCAAGGGTCAGTTCTTGGTCCTCTTCTATTCTCCATCTATACTCACTCCCTGGGTGAACTCATTCACTCCCACAGCTTCAACTATCATCTCTATGTGGTCAATGCCCAAATCTATATCTCCCCTGATCTTCCTCCCTCCCTCCAGGCTCACATCTCTCCCTGCCCTCAGGACATCTCTACCTGGATATCCTCCTGCCACCTAAACCTCAAAGTGTCCAAGACAGAACTTCTTATCTTCTCTCCAAAACCCTGTCCTCTCCCTGTCTTTCCCATCACTGTGGATAGCACTACCATCCTTCCCATCTCTCGAACCCATAACCTTGGTATCATCCTTGACTCTGCTCCCTCATTCACCCCACACATGCAATCTGTCACCAAAGCCTGTAGGTCTCACCTTCACAACATTGCTGAGATCTACCCTTTCCTCTCCATCCAAATTGCTATCACGTTAGTACAGTCACTATCCTCTCCCGACTGGATTACTGCATTACCATCCTTTCTGAACTCCCCACTTCCTGTCTTTTCCCATTTCAATCCATACTTTAGTCTGCTGCCTATTATCTTTCTACAGAGATGCTCAGGGCATGTCACCCCCTCCTCAAAAATCTCCAGTGGTTGCCTTTCAACCTCCATGTCAAGGAAAAACTGCTCACTATTGGCTTCAAAGCTCTCTATTACCTTGCTCCCTCCTACCTCAGTTCCCTTCTCTCCTTCTCCATCCCAACCCGCGTACTCTACTCTTCTGGTGCTAACCTTCTCTCTGTGCCTCGTTCTTGCTTGTCCCATCATAGACCCATAGCCCACATCCTACCTCTGGCCTGGTATGCCCTCCCTCCTCAAATCCACCAAACTATCACACTTCCTCCCTTCAAAGCCTTGCTGAAGGCTCACCTCTTCCAGAGGCCTTTCCAGACTAAGCCCCCCTTTTTCTCAACTCCCCTTCCCCTCCCCATCACCCTGACTTCCAGCACTTGTGTTTATATGTACATACCTATAATTTTATTTATTTACATTAAAGCCTGTTTACTTGTTTTGATGTGCATATATCTATAATTCTATTTATTAATATTGATGCCTGTTTATTTGGTTTGATGTCTCTCTCCCCTTTTCTAGACCGTAAGCCCATTGTCTGCAGGGATTGTCTCTATTGCTGAATTGTACTTTCCAAGGGTGTAGTACATTTTTCTGCACACTGTAAGCATTCTATAATTACAATTGAGTTAATGAACCACGATCTAGTAATCTGTCTTTTCTTCTCCTCCAGCCCAATCCCCCAACACAGAACGTGTGTTATTCCACCATAGAAACCTTTAATCTTCTCATTTGCACCAATTTTCTCCAGTCATCATGCCCCATTTAGTCTCTATCCCCAAACTATCTTCTTTCGGTGCACAAATTGAGACCCTAAACATCACCCTCTCTACTGAACTCAACTCACTCGCTTCCCTATTCCTTCACCAATCTCATACCACTAACACAAAGCACTGGATCACTTCCAGAGCCCTCTTCCTCTGTTCCCATAGACATGGTGAGGAGCAGCACTGGTAGAAATCCACATATCACACTGACCTAGTCTATGTCAAATACATTCTTGCCTGCTCTAACTTGCCCTCTCCTCCTCTCCTCCCCCCAGCAACAATATTACACCATCCTTATTGACTCCCATGCCCATTGCCTTGGGCATGGACCCTGGAAGTGCTGGGATTGGAACCCACATCCTTCCGACTCACAGGCCCATGCTCTATCCACTTAGCCACACTACCTACACCCACTTTACTACACAGGAACCTCCCCCTCAATCATAACTGGTGATCTCCTTCTTGCCAGATACAATGGTTTCTACTCCATTCTAATTCTCCTATCCCTATCTGCTGCCTTCAACATTGTGGACTAATGCCTTCTTCTGGAAAAATGATCTAATCTTGGTTTCACTGACACTTGCCTCTCTTGGTTCTCTTCCTATCTGTCTAGCTGTTCCTTCTCAGTCTCTTTCACAGGCATCACCTCTGCCTCCCATCCACTTAATTGGAAGTTCTTCAAGGTTCAGATTTGGGTCCCTTTCCATTCTCCATCCACACCCACTCCACTGGAGAATCACTTGCTCACCTTTCATCTTTATGCAAATGATTTCCAAATCTAAATCTCTGAACCATATCTCTCTCCTTCTCTGCAGCTTCACATTTTCTCCTGCCTTCAGGAATGCTTTAACTCGATGCCCCACTGACACCTCAAATTTAATATGTCCAAAACAGAATTACTCATATTCCCACCCAAACTCTGTCCTTTCCCTGACTTTCTTTTCACTGTAGGGAACACCACCTTCCTCCCTTTTTCATAAGCCCATAACATTGGCATTATCCTTGACTCATTTCTCTCAACTCTCGAATCTGTCACCAAATACATTTGATTCTTCCTTTGCAACATGCCTAAAATTTGCTCTTCCCTCTCCAGCCAAACTGCTAATATGCTAATCCAAGTATTTACCCTAGTCTGACTTGACTTACTGCATTAGCCTCCTTGCTGGCCTCATTTCTTCCTGACTCTGCTCACTCCAGTCCATACTTCACTCTGCTGCTTGGGTCATTTTTCTAAAAAAAACCTTTCAGTCTTTGTTTCCCCACTCCTCAAAGAACTTCTAGTGATTGGCCATCTACTTTCTCTTCAAACAAGAACTCTTTACCATAGGCTTCAGTGCATCCAATCACTTTGCCCCTTCCTGTCTTACCTTGTTGATTTCCTATTACAACCCAGCCCACACCTTTAACATGCTATAGCCAACCTACTGACTGTATCTTGATTTCTTCTATCTCGCTGCTGACCCCTCACCAACATCCTGCCTCAGGCCCAGAACTCTCTCATCCTTCATATTTGACAGACTTTCTCTGCCTTCAAATCCTTGTTAAAATCACATCTCTTTCAAGTCTTTCAAGAAGATTTCCCTGATTAAGCCCTCATTTCCCCTACTCCCTCACATTTCTGGTTGGCTCTGTACCTTTTATTGACCCCACCCTTATTTTCACAGCACTTATGCTCATAGCCATAATTTATTTTAATATCTGTCTTTCCCTCTAGTCTGTTAGCTCACCATAGACAGGGAACATGCTTGTATCACATTCATTCAATCATTCAATTAATTAAATAAATAATAATAATTATTATTAATAATAATATTGGTATTTGTTAAGCACTTACTATGTGCCAAGCACTCTTCTAAGCACTGGGGTAGATAAAAGGTAATCAGGTTGTCCCATGTGGGGCTCATAGTCTTATTCCCATTTTACAGGTGTGGTAACTGAGGCACAAAGAAGATAAGTGACTTGCCCAAAATCACACAGCTGATAAGTTGCAGAGCCAGTATTAGAACCCATGATCTGACTCCCAAGCCCATGCTCTTTCTTTAATGCTTACAGTGTGCAAAACACTATATTAAGAACTTGTTCTCCAAAGAACTTACTTCAGTGCTCTCCACACAGTAAATGTTCAGTGAATATGACTGGTTGATCAAAATCTCTTTAAGGATAGGTATTGTGCTTTTTTGGCTTCATTTTCCTTTCCCAAAGTGGGAGCTAAGTAAATACTTTTGATAATTTTGCAATGTTCTCACAACTCTCACTGAACTCTATTCTTCTCTACTCAGATCATCTACAGCCCATTTGATCCAGTACTGAGTGACAAGGTCCAATTTCTGTCTATCAGGTTGCTCTCTGGATCTCCTCTCTGTGCCAGGGTATGGTCTAGTTAATGGTGCATTTAGGCTGGACCTGGTTGCGTTGGTGCTGTCAGATGATGTGAGAGGAGAGAGATTCTTCTCAGACATGACCAGGGAGATGGTCAGGAAAGGTGTCTGTGTGGCATTTACTGAGAAGATCTCCAGTGGGAAGTTCAAATTTTATTTAGTCTGGAAAATCTACTCCAGAGTCACGGCAACATCAGCCATAGTGATGGCTGCTTATAGAGATGCAGAGTCCCTAAGCTTTCTTAGAGTTGTGATAGAGAGTTTTGGACTATCCAAGAAGGTTTTGGTGACCACTTTTCACTGGAACCTTGCTTTGAGAATGCGTTATGTAGCAAACAACTATGATTTTCATAGAACTTTGACTATAACGGGCTTTGTTAAAGAGGTTTCTGTTTTCAGGGATTTTTTACAGACCATTGAACAAGCAAAATATCCAGAAGACATTGTCTTGAAGAAATTCTGGGAGTCTGCCTTTGACTCTTCATTACCTGAACTGGGTGGAAGAAAATATCCAGAAAATGCTTCCTTGGAGATGTTACCTGGGTACCATTTTTCCCTAATGAATCTGCCCTGACTTACAGCATGGACAATGAAATGTTTGCCATGGCTCAGGGGCGCCAGGAGTTGCTCCTCCCCAGCTCAGACATGGATTCTCGGGGAATCTGGCACTGTCAAGTCCCTCATCCGGGGCAGGTAACATTCCCCAACTGGTCGAGGGAGCAGCACAATCATTGGTGTTTACTGAATGCTTTCTGTGTACAGAGCACAGTCCTGAGCACTTAGAGTACATTACAGCAGAGGTGGTAGACACATTCCTTTTCTGCAAGGAGCTTTCAGACTAGATGCCCTAAAAGGAGGGAAGACTCTGCTGAAGTTCAGAAGTGCAGGGCCTCATTACAACCTATACCTCCAGGGAAGCCTCATCCATTATCCTCTGACTCATACAGGACTGGGGTCAGAAAATGAGTCATAGAAATTAATGCACTGAAATAAAATAATAGGCAAGAGAGAGGAGGAACACTGCCCAAATGTAAGAAGTCATTTGGGGACATCTGGGTAACTGTAACAAAGGTTTGACCAATAAAAGTGGTTTGTTTTAATCACAGGTATTAGGTACCCCAGGCAGCCCATTACTTCAAGCATTATCAAAACACTTGCCCACTACCTCCTTTCCTACCTAACAGCCATCCTCAACTGTTCACTCACCATGAATAGTTCACTTCTTCTCCACTGCTTTTAAACATGCCCTTGTCTCCCCTATCCTAAAAAAACTCTCTGTTGACCCCACAGCTCCCTCCAGCTGTTGCCCCAACTCCCTCGTAACAGTCTTCTTCAAACTCCTTGAGCAAGTTGTCTATAACCACTGTCTCAAATTCTTCTCCTCAAAAGCCCTCATTGACCCCCTCCAGTCTGGCTTCCATCCCCTCTCTCCACAGAAACTGCCTTCTCAAAGGTCACCAGTGATCTCCTTCTTGCCAAATCCAATGGCTCCTACTCCATCCTAATCCTCCTCGACCTCTCAGCTGCCTTTCAACACTGTAGACCATCCCCTTCTCTTGGAAACATTATCCAACCTTGGCTTCACTGACTCTGTCCTCTCCTGGTTCTCCTTTATCTCTCTGGCCATTCTTTCTCAGTTTCCTTTGAGGACTCCTCCTGAACCTCCCACCCCCAACTGTGGGGGACTCTTAAGGTTCAGTTCTGGGGTACCTTCTATTCTCATCTACCCTCACTCCCTTGGAGAATTCATTCAGTACCATGGCTTCAACTATCACCTCTATGCTTATGTTATCCAAATCTTCATCTCCAGCCCTGATGTCTCTCTCGCCTCTCTGCAATCTCACATTTCCTCCTTCCTTCATGATATCTGTACTCAGATGTCCTCCCATCACCCCAAGCTTAACATGTCCAAAACAGAACTCATTATCTTCCCTCCCAAACCCTGGCCTCCCCATGACTTTCCCTTCACTATAAATGGCACCACCATGCTTCCTGTCTCACAAGCCCATAACCTTGGCATTACCCTTGACTCCTCTTTCTTTCAACCTATATATTCAATGCATCACTAAATCCTGTCATCCCACCTTAACAACATCGTGAAAATCCACACTTTCTTCTCCATCCAAATTGCTACTATCACTCATCTTATCAGGATTGTATTACTGCATCAGCCTCCTTGTTGACCTCTCTGCCTCCTGTGTATCCTTACTCCAGTCCATACTTCACTCTGCTGCCCAATCATTTTTCCACAGAAACGTTCAGGATGTGTTTCCCACCCCTCAAAAAACTCCAGTGGTTGCCCATCCACCTCTGCATCAAATAAAAACTTATCATTGGCTTTAAAGCAATCCATTACCTTGTCCCCTCCTACCTTACCTCACTACTCTCCTACTAGAACCCAGTCTGCTCACTCCACTCCTCTCATGCTAAGCATCTCACGGTGCCTCGATCTTATCTATCTCACTGCCAGACCCTCTCCCATATCTTCTCTCGGGCCTGGAACACCCTTCCTCCTCAAATCTGAAAGACAATTATTCTCCTCCCATTCAAAGCCTTATTGAAGGCACATCTCCTCCCGGAGGCCTTCCTGACTTATTTTCCCCTTTTCTTTTCTCCCACTTTCTTCAGCATCACGCGGACTTGCTTTCTTTATTCACCCCTTCCCGCCACCTTCTACCCCTCAGCACTTATGTATATACCTTTAATTTATTCACTTATGTTAACATCTGTCTCCCCCACCCCTAGACTCTGAGCTTGTTGTGGGCAAAAAAGAGAATGTGTCTGTTTATTGTTGTGTTTTACTCTCTCAATCACTTAGTACAGTCCACAATTCCCATTTTACATATGAGGAAATTGAGGCCCAGGGAAGTTAAGTGACTTGCCCTATATCACATAGCTGACAAGTGGCAGAGCCGAGTATGAAACCCATTTGCCTATGACTCTCAGGTCCATGTGCTTTCCACTAAGCCATTCTGCTTCTCACTTGTCACAAAGGGTAGTTTGTCCATCAAACCCCAACTTCTTCGAATCACTGACCCAATTGTCCATGTGGCCTAGAGGAAAGAACGTGGGCCTGAAATTCTGAGGACCTGGGTTCTAATCCTTGCTCTGCTAATTGT
Source organism: Ornithorhynchus anatinus (assembly GCF_004115215.2). NCBI lineage: Eukaryota > Metazoa > Chordata > Mammalia > Monotremata > Ornithorhynchidae > Ornithorhynchus > Ornithorhynchus anatinus. Next base: position 43,900,506 of record NC_041739.1, read on the forward strand.
TCTGCTAATTGCTAGCTGTGTGACCTTGGGAAAGTCACTTAACTTCTCTGTGCCTCAGTTTCCTCAACTGTTAAACAGGAATTAGATTCCTGTTCTCCCTCCCACTTAAGACTGTAAACCCCACGAGGGACAGGGATTGTGTCTGACCTAATTGACTAGTACCTACCCCAGGGCTTAGAATAGTGTTTGGCACATAGTAAACACTTAACACACCTCTCAGGGTCACACCTGGAAAGTTTCCAGGACTCTACCAATCTCAACTACAGGAGGGAGAGTCAAGCAGAGGCATATCCATTCCATTCCTAGTTTGGGCAGTCAAAATTCAAAATTCACCTGTGTTGGGCAGCAGCGGCATGTGAGAGAGTTAAGTTCACAGACTCAGGTTTACTGTGCAGAAGGAGGCAATGGTAAACTGCTTCTGTATTTTTACCAAGAAAACTCTATGGATACACTACCAAAACTATTGTAGGTGGATTGCATTCTGGGAGAGATGCGTCCATGGTGTGGCTCTGGGTCAGACATGACTCAACAGCATAAGATAACAAACACTTAACAAGTGGCATCAAACAAATAAACAAACTGACCACCGTATACCCCACTGCAGCTGATCTCATCTTCCTTGGAGTCAGGAGTCTCCAGAATTTCCTTTTATCCATTTCAGCTCTATGAGTTTCTGAGTAAGGTCCAGTTTGACAGTCCTGCCATGGAAATGGTGATACTGGATGAGAACTGCAGATCTTCTGTTAAATTCTACATTCTAAACTTTGTGATCTTTTCTAGTGGAACTGGTGAGTTGGTGAAAGTTGCGGAGATGGACACCCAGGCACTCCTCGACCAAGACATCGTGATCAATGAGACAATGATAGTGTGGCCTGGGGAAGCCTCTCTGGTAAGCAGCCAATGGGAATGCCCAGCTGTCCTGGGGTAGTGGTTCTATTTTTCTAGTAATGATTGTACTTATGGAGCACTTATTTTGGGCACAACACTTTAACCAGACTGTAGACTGTAAGCTCGCTGTGGGCAGGGAATGTTCACTGTTCTGTTCACTGTTCTACTGTACTCTCCAAGCAGTTAGAACAATGCTCTGCACACAGTAAGAGCTCATTTAATGTGATTGAATGAGTTAATAAATACCTAGTTCTGGGAAAGAATACATAAGTGGCAATGAGAAATTGATCTTGGTCCCCGAGGGGTGAACAATCTGAAAATATGAGAGGGGATAGCAGACAGACACACAAGGCCCAATTAAACACTAAAACAAAGCAGAAATGGGGTGACTGGGGGTCCTATCAATACTCTCAATCCCAAGACGAAGGGGTTGAACTACAATACAAAGTGGCACTGCCTCCTCCTCAATCTGTGTCCCAGGTGACCCTGGGGTACCGACCATCTGAAGGTCAAATGCTACCTCGTGACCTCTTGAGCCAGTAGGCGGAACTCGGAAGTGAGGGTGGGACACCCCCACAACCCAAACTGCCAGATTGACAGCCCAAGGTGGGAATATAGAAGATGCCCCTCGCCCCCGTGCCAATCAAATTAGGAATAGAGGAGGCGGGAGGCCAGAGATTGGATGAATTGAGGCCGGAAGCTGGAATGGCCTAAGGGAACAGGTGATAAATACCTGCCTCCTCTAATCTTCTGTGCAGAGAAATGGGACTTGCAGCAGCCGCCTGCGTGGGTCGCCTCTGTCCAGAGCATGAGAAGGCCGCTCTGGCTGCACCAAGTGAGGAGCTGTGGGATGGGTGAGTGTCCTCTCCTGCTGAGAGCTTGTGGGGTTGGAAGCCAGATGCCTCACCATGGGTATGTAACGTTTAAAATGGATTTGATGTCTAAGTGGGTGCCTCCTCAGGCGGACATGAACAGGGTGAGAGCTAGCCGCCTCACCGAGAACGAGTAGCACATAAGTGGATTTGATGTCCAAGTGGTTCCTCCTGAGTGGGACGCCAACAGGTTGGGAGCTAGCGGCCTCACCAAGTGCCAGTAACCATAGGTGGGTAATGCATAACTGGGTTTAACGCATAAGTGTATGTAGCTCATTAGTGTTAACGCATAAGTGTATTTAAGGCAAAAATGGATTCCTCCTAGGTGGGGTGAGCACATGGTGGGAGCCAGCGGCCTCACCACGTTGTGAGTAAATCATAAGTGGCGTCGGGTGTCCGCCCACACGCGAGTAACATACCAGTATATTTCTCCTGTTAGGGAAGCTCTAACCCCATTTTCCTCCCAAAGGGGAAGCTTTAACACCATGTTTCCCCAAAAGGGAAGGCCGATTGTCACGTCTAAATAATTAATTAAATTCAATCCGCGCCGCGGAATAAATTCTATACAACACTCAGGTTTTTCCATCCCCAGCCTCTCTCTCTCTCGCCGCGCCGATTCCGAAAGAACCTGTCCCCGGCAATGGGTGACATAAATGGCGACGAGGATGGGATCGGTGATGAGAGACAGAGAGCCGGGAGAGCTTCTTGAGTTCCTTGCAGATCAGGAATGGAAAACCTCAAGCTTAGCCAGTCGGCCACGTGGATGTGAGTCCACAAGAAAGCAGCTGCCTAGACTTGGGCCTAGGTCGTGCCCTCCAGTGGACTAACCTCACTACATTAAACCAACGCTAATCAAGTTTATCTAGTTTTAAATTGCAGGCACCAGACTATTCTTACATGAGAGAACAGTGTGTGCTGAAATCTGATTCTTAACGCCCTCAATGAAGAAGTTCCTGATGATGACCAGAAAACATCTCCCTTCTGTTTTAAAGTACCAAAAACGTGTGAATCTGGGATTGGATGCACCCTCCTCTTGAGTAAGAATGTGAATGAGCAGAGTGTTCTGCTTTAAAACATCTTGTTTAATAGGGGAAATTGGCTTTACCCCTGTGTCGGTGTGAAAGTGTGTTTAAGATGTGTTATGTTTGAATGACTGGCCAGTGTTGGGAAACGTGTATTGTTCATTGCAGAGAAATTCCTAATCTCCTTAGATTGAGAATCATTGTATTGGCCTGGAGTTTTTAATTCTTCTCCCTTCTCTCAGCTCAGTTAAGGCATGGAGGTAGGAGATTTAGCCAATTTTCCTCAGGGCCAGAGCTATCATTTGGAAGATTAGAAGGGAATTTCTTTGAGAAAAGGCACCTCCCTCTAGCAAAGGGTTGCCTCCCTCAAGTAAATGGTTGTACTCCTCAATCTAAGGCACCTCCCTCTAGAAACTACAATGGTGAATTTGCCATTGTTCTCCCAGTCTAGGAATAACTGTAGGGGTGGTGATTTAATCATTATTTCTGAAACTCTATTGCACTAAATTTGGCTAAATTGGTAAAAGGTATATAGGCAAATCAAATACAAAGGTCATCTTGACATATTTGGAATATACATATATATATACACATCTGGCTGGTATAAAGGGATATTGTTGGTAAAAAAAGTTAACTAAAATGGGGTTAGGCTGAGAAACTTTGTCAGCCATTGAATTTAAGGAGTCTCATAAGGAGACAGCTGCACGCAAAGTACAGAATTAATTGCTGAATATTACAAATTAGATGTATTAAAAATGAGGTTTATTTGTTCATCTTTGCTTGTTACATTGGTTCAAGTGGTCTTTAATATAAAATTTCCATTATGTTAAGGTAAACAACACAAGCTCTGTGTTGTCTCTGCTGCAGCCTAGCTAAGGGGCTAAAAGCAGATGTATGTCATTTGGTATCATGGAAAAGCTATTGTTACAAACTTAAGCACACTGTCTATAAGATGCTCCTGGGTACTTCTCTCCCTCACAATTCTATGATTAGGATTGCCTGACTTTCAGACAGATATAGCAAAGGAATCATCACTGAACTGCTGCCCAGAGATCCTGTCTTCAGCCATAGCCATGACATAGCATCAGGGAGGAGAACCTGTTTCTACCAGACCACCTGCTTCAACCTGACCTGTGACCTTTGTCCCTTCATCCCGGTGATTCTGGACAATTGGAGGTGATCATCTCTGGCAATATACCATGCGGCTGATGAGGAGTCTACACCACGGAAGGAGTTGGGAACTGGTTCTAAGGCTTCCTTTGAGAACTGAGCCAACTCCCTAATCCATGGGTTATTAACTAAGGGTATTATTGGGGGAGGGCATTTGTTATATGTCCCACTGCTGTTGCGCTCAGTCAACATGTAGCGGACACTTCAACCATCCCTGGCCCCTTACCTCAGAGCAGTGTCTTAAACCGTGGTAATCCACCAACCACTTTCCATACCTCCATACCTCCTATTCACATTCCTTAAGGTCGGTGGGGGAGCTGCCTTCTGTTGGCCCTGGCCATGGAATAGGAATTGTCCTCTACCCCAACCCATGGATTTGCTTTCCTGGTTCCAGGAAACAAGCCAGGGAGGTTATCAGTCTATGTGGTCAGGGGAGGGACAGCACCGGAAAGTACGACTTCCAGTGCCACCCCACCACCACATGACCCAGAGGGGACGTAGGAAGGTGTGGAGTCAGGTGGGCACAGATGGTGAGGGCCAAGGGGTGGTATGTTCATTCAATAGTATTTATTCATTCAATAGTATTTATTGAGTGCTTACTATGTGCAGAGCACTGTACTAAGCGCTTGGAATGTACAAGTCGGCAACAGATAGACAGTCTCTGCCATTTGACGGGCTTACAGTCTAATCAGGGGAGACAGACAGACAAGAACAATGGCAATAAATAGAGTCAAGGGGAAGAACATCTCATAAAACAATGGCAAATAAATAGAATCAGGGTGATGTACATGTCATTAAACAAAATAAACAAAATAAATAGGGTGATGAAGATGTATATAGTCAAGCAGATGAGTACAGTGCTGAGGGGGTGGGAGGGAAGAGGGGGAGGAGGAGAGAGAAAAGGGGGGAGAAGAGGGTTTAGCTGCGGAGAGGTGAAGGGGGGGTAGAGGGAGCAGAGGGACAAAGGGGGGAGCTCAGTCTGGGAAGGCCTCTTGGAGGAGGTGAGTTTTAAGTAGGGATTTGAAGAGGGGAAGAGAATTAGATTGTCTGAGGTGAGGAGGGAGGGCGTTCCGGAACCACAGAAGGATGTGGCCCAGGGGTCGATGGCGGGATAGATGAGACCAAGGGACGGTGAGGAGGTGGGCGGCAGAGGAGCGGAGCGTGCGGGGTGGGCGGTAGAAAGAGAGAAGGGAGGAGAGGTAGGAAGGGGCAAGGTGATGGAGAGCCTTGAAGCCTAGAGTGAGGAGTTTTTGATTGGAGTGGAGGTTGATAGGCAAACAGTGGAGGTGTTTAAGAAGGGGAATGACATGCCCAGATCGTTTGTGCAGGAAGATGAGCCGGGCAGTAGAGTGAAGAATAGACTGGAGTGGGGCGAGAGGGGAGGAAGGGAGATCAGAGAGAAGGCTGACACAGTAGTCTAGCTGGGATATAACGAGAGCCTGTAGCAGTAAGGTAGCCGTTTGGGTGGAGAGGAAAGGGCGGATCTTGGTGATACTGTAAAGTGAAACCGGCAGGTCTTGGTAATGGATAGGATGTGTGGGGTGAACGAGAGAGACGAGTCAAAGATGACACCGAGATTGCAGGCCTGAGAGATGGGAAGGATGGTCGTACCAACCACTGTGACAGGGAAGTCTGGGAGAGAACCTGGCTTAGGAGGGAAGATGAGGAGCTCAGTCTTGCTCATGTTGAGTTTTAGGTGGCGGGCCGACATCCAGGTGGAGACATCCTGGAGGCAGGAGGAGATCTGAGCCTGAAGGGAAGGGGAGAGGACCAGGGCAGAGATGTAGATCTGCGTGTCATCTGCGTAGAGATGGTAGTCAAAGCCGTGAGAGCGAATGAGTTCGCCAAGGGAGTGAGTGTAAATGGAGAACAGAAGAGGGACAAGAATGGACCCTTGAGGAACTCCAACAGTTAAAAGATGGGAGGGGAAGGAGGCGCCTGCGAAGGAGACCGAAAATGACCGGCCAGAGAGATAAGAGGAGAACCAGGAGAGGACGGAGTCCGTGAAGCCGAGGTGAGATAAGGTGTGGAGGAGGAGGGGATGGTCGACAGTGTCAAAGGCAGCTGAGAGGTCAAGGAGGTTTAGAATGAAGTAGGAGCCATTGGATTTGGCAAGTAGGGGGTCATGGGTGACCTTAGAGAGAGCAGTCTCGGTAGAGTGGAGGGGATGGAAGCCAGATTGGAGGGGGTCCAGGAGAGAATGGGAGTTAAGGAATTCTAAGCAGCGATTGTAGATTGTTCTAGGATTTTGGAAAGCAAGGGTAGTAGGGAGATAGGGCGATAACTGGAAGGGGAAGTGGTGTCGAGGGCGGGTTTTTTTAAGATGGAGGAGACATGGGCATGTTTGAAGGCAGAGGGGAAGGAGCCATTGGAGATTGAGTGGTTAAAAATAGAAGTTAAGGAAGGGAGGAGGGCAGGGCCGATGTTTTTTATAAGGTGAGAGGGAATGGGGTCCCAGGTGCAGGTGGAAGGGGTGGCACTTGCGAGGAGGGAGGAGATCTCCTCTGAAGATACTGCAGGGAAGGATGGGAAAGTAGGAGAGAGGGTTGGTGGGGGGTAGGGGGGAGAGGGAGGGGTGGCTTTGGGGAGCTCAGACCTGCTTGTGTTGATTTTTGTGATGAAGTAGGTGGCCAGATCATAGGGAGTGAGGGATGGGGGAGGGAAAGGAACAGGGGGCCTAAGGAGAGAGTTAAAGGTCCAGAACAATTGGCGGGGGTGACAGGCATGGGTGTCGATGAGGGAGGAGAAGAAATTTTGCCTGGCGGAGGAGATGGCAGAGTTTAGGCAGGAAAGGATAAATTTAAAATGTATGACGTCGGCTTGGTGCTTGGACTTTCGCCAGCAGCGCGCAGCAGCTCGAGCATAGGAGCGTAGGAGGTGAACAGAAGAGGTGATCCAGGACTCCCATAGAGACAGCCTCTGTCGCTTGCCTGGTTGCCCTGGAAGCCACTCCAGTCTGAGCTTGAAAGATCACTAATATAGTGGAATAGCTGCTTTGGACCCACTTCCCCATGGATCTTGAGCAATTGCCCATGTAAGACAGGGGCCAGCAGGGATGGCGAGAAACTCACAGAAGTTCCTAAACTGAGCAGATCCTTGGAGCTGGGGGGATCCAAGCAGATCCCTAGCTTGGGTCTAACAGGGAAGTGGGACAAAAACAAGGGGATAAAACATGCTCCCCACATCCCCCACCCAGAGAAGTGTAACAGAAGTAGTGCATAAAACATGACCCTCATTACCCCCTCTTGGAGATGTTGGACAAAAGCAGGGGACAAACCTGCTCCTCTCATCCCCCTCCCTAGAGGTGGGCTCAACTCAGCCTCTGGGTTCCGAGCCCTTGGGGAGGAGGCATTGAGGCTCCCTCTCATCTCCTGCTTCTGGCCCTGGGGCCCTGGAAAGCAGGGCTGGGTTTCTGCTCTTTCCCTGCCTGGAGTCCTCAGAGACAGGATTAGAGTTTTTCCTTGGTAGTGTGGACTCATGCACAAAGACAGACCTTCTGACTCCTCAAGGAGGATCGGTTGGCTCAATTTGATTCAGATTATTGCCATGAATCCCCTGGATTGTGCCCTTTCCTATGATGCCCCAATTTCCCAGAGGCCTCGGCTGCAAACCAAACTTGCCCCACTGGCAACTGACTATATGATCCTTTGCCACTTCAATAGTCAGTCATTTAGTCAATCGTATTTATTGAGCTCTTACTGTGCACAGAGCACAGTACGAAGCTCCAGGGAGAGTACATTTCAAAAGTATAATAAACACATTCCCTGTCTACTATGAGTATGTAGTCTAGAACAAGAGACAGACATTAATATGAATCAGTAAAATTACAGATATGTATGTGCTGTGGAACTGGGAGGTCAGTCAGTCATTAAGTCATGTTTATAAAACATTTATTTATTAAGGCATTGCATCACCTTGCCTCTCCCCTCCTTCTCCACCCTTTTGCATTGTCTATAAACATGGGTCAGTACCCCTTAAGCACTTTGATTCTCACCTCACTTAAGTCCTTAACCTTATCCTCTGCCACCTCCCTCATGTCTAATTTATTTTAGTGTCTTTCTCCCTTTTAGACTATAAACTCCTTGAGGTCAGAGATCCTACCTACCAATTCTATTCCATTGTACTCTCCCAAGCATTTTTTGCAAGACACTTTACAGAGTAAGTGCTTAATAAATCCCAAGGACTGTTGGATTGATTGATTCATAGGGGTGAAACTGTCTTCTTTTTTAAGTATTACAAAGAAACTTTTCAGGAAATCAATGTTCTGTTAATCCATCTCAGAAAATCACAGTTCCCTATCCCACTGTCTGCTTCTCCTCTTCTCATCTCACTTCTTCCTGTACCACTGCAAATTCTCCTGTCCTGAGAACGAAAATGACTTCAGTCAACCCACCAAGGAATAAGCTGTGTGTCCAGAGTTAACTTGGCCCAGGTGGGGTCATTCTAGCAGGCAGGAATTGTGTCCAGGATCCATCATGGGAAACTCTCCAAACCAAAGGAAGTTGCTCACTGAGGGACAAAGCTTACTAATCCTTACACATGCAGATGTTCTCTTTGAGGGAAGAAAACTGGCCAGGCATTTCCATGGTCTAACCAGGTAATGGTCTTATGTTTTTTCCTCACCAACTGGGGCTGCCAACTATCCACTTCTATTTCTCCTCCTCTCCCATCTATGCAGGCTTAACAACCCTGGGCAAGTGGAGTCATTGTTCATCATAGCAGTGATTTGCACTGGGCAATTGGATGTTGGCTCGTGTTTCCCAGAATGGAATGCATTGCCCTCTCTGACACTGAAGCTTGACTGTCACTTTTCTGGTCACTTGCACAGCTGAAGGAGGTTTCCCTGCAGACTTTCCCATCAGCTGGGGAGGCCAAATCCAGGAGCTTTCACCACTGACCCCGAACAGGACTCTACCAGGACACAGCCAGTTGGGTCGAGACCAACAAGTTGCTGCTGACTGTATGGACTTGCACTGTGGGACTGTGGTATTCTGTCATTTGGAGGACCTCCGAAAGGCCCATAATGAGTCCTGATCTAGAACTGCTACCTCGCAACCCTGATCTGATCCCAGGCTGCTGCCTCAGGAAATTTCAGCTGAGCTTGCCCACTGCTCATCAGGACATGAGGCCTCACAGCTCCATGGACAACTGTCTAGATATGGTATTCCAGGGAATGGAACTTCCACAGCAGCTGACATCCTGGGAATCAGTGGACAGGCCCAAAGGTGCATGTGCCTTAGGAAGACCCCGATTGCTCCCCAACAACTCCTTCTGTGATATTTGGCTACATCAGGGCCCATCCATATCTCGTTATAAGCAGGGAATGTGACTGCTAATTTTGTAGTATTGTAGTTAGTATAGTGTTCTTCACATAAAAGGCGCTCAGTAAATATCAATTACTGATAGAGTGACTGATAATGGTCCATCTGGGTGAGTTGTTGCCATCCATCCAGGGAAAGACCTCCCTGCAGGGCCAAGTCTGAGAGCAGGGAAAGTCCATGGAGTAAAATCTAATGCCGCTTCCCTTCAGCTACCTGGTCATTTTGGAAGATGACTGCTGAAACAGGCCAAGTGTGCATGTTGTTGCCATGGTAATAATAATAGTAATGTTGGTATTTGTTAAGCACTTACTATGTGCAGAGCACTGTTCTAAGCACTGGGGTAGATACAAGGTAATCAGGTTGTCCCACGTGAGGCTCACAGTTAATCTCCATTTTCCAGATTAGGTAACTGAGGCACAGAGAAGTTAAATGACTTGCCCACAGTCACACAGCTGACAAGTGGCAGAGCCGGGATTTGAACCGATGACCTCTGACACAAAGCCCAGGCTCTTTCCACTGAGCCACTCTGCTTCCCCTGATTCTGGATATTCCCAGTTCTGGGATATAGTGTGTGTGAATAATGCAATAATGTGTTTGCATGGGGGGAAGGGAGGGTGTCATTCATTCATTCATTCATTCATTCATTCATATTTATTGAGCACTTCAGAGTGCAGAGTACTGTACTAAGTGCTTGGAAAGTACAATTCAACAACAAAGAGAGACAATCCCTACCCAGCAACAGGCTCACAGTCTAGTAGGGGGGTGGGGACAAACAACAAAACAAAACAAAAAAAGTAAACAGATGTCAATAGGATCAATACAAAAAATAGAATTATAATATATACACATCATTAATAAAATTGATATAATAATAAATATGTATACATATACACCAGTGCTGTGGGGCAGGGTGGGGGATAGAGCAGAGGGATGGAGTCGGGGTGATGGAGAGGAGAGGAGGACCAGAGGAAAAGGGGGACTTAGTGTGTGGGAGAGAGGGAGAGAGAGAGAGAACATAGAGAAAAGAAAGACATAAAGAACATGAAGAAAAGAAAGACAGAAAGAAAGCAAGAAAGAGAAAGAAGAAAACAAGAGAATGAAAGGAAGGAAGGTGAGAGACAGAGAAAGAGAAAAAGGAAGCATTTGGGAGGAAGTATAGAGATCTCACCTTCTCACCACATTTGACGATGAGACAATTTGTTAATTGTCTTTTAGTCTCCATTTCCTCTTAATGATTTCCTCTGTTCCTAATTTGAAGTCTACTCTTGACATTTTCAAATTTCGGGTTCAAATTTTTCCTTATTGCCACAGTTCTCAGAGGGATGGAGGAAAGAGGAAAGGAGGGCCTTAGTCAGGGAAGGTCTCCTGGAGGAAATATGCTTTGAATGAGGTTTTGATTGAAGGGAGAGTAATTGTCTGTTCGTTTTGAGGAGGTAGGGTGTTTCAGGCTAGAAGCAGGACATGAGCAAAGAGTCAGTGGTGAAATAAGTGAAATTGAGGTACACTGAGAAAGTTAGCATTAAAGGAATGAAGTGCACGGGCCGGGTTGTAGTAAGAGGGAAATGAGGTGAGGTAACAATAATAATAATAATAATAGCGGTATTTGTTAAGCACTTACTATGTGCAAAGCACTGTTCTAAGTGCTGGGGAGATACAAGGTGATCAGGTTGTCCCACGTGGGGCTCACAGTTTGAATCCCCATTTTACAGATGAGGTAGCTGAGGCACAGAGAAGTGAAGTGACTTGCCCAAAGTCACACAGCTGACAAGTGGCGGAACCAGGATTAGAACCCATGACCTCTGGCTCCCAAGCCCAGGCTCTTTCCATTGAGCCATGCCACTTCTCTGTAGGAGGCGGTAATGTGATGGAGTGCTTTAAAGCCAATGGTGAGAAGTTTTTGTTTGATGTGGAGGTGGAAGGAGAACCCCTGGGGTTTTTTGAGGCATGAGGTAACATGATCTGAACGTTTTTGTAGAAAAATGATCTGGGAAGCAGAATGAAGTATGGACTGGAAGGTGGAAAGGCAGGAGGCTGGGAGGTCAGTAAGGAGACTGATGCAGTAATCCAAGCGGGCAAAGATGAATGATTGTATTAATGTGGAAGCAGTTTGGATGGAGAGGAAAGAGCAAATTTTAGCAACGTTGTGTCAGTGGGACAGACAAGATTTAGTGAAGGAGTGAATATGTGGGTTGATTGAGATAGAAGAGTAAAGGATAATACCAAGGTTATGGCTTAGACTGGAAGATTGGTGGTGTAATTTACACTCATGAGAAGGGCAGAGGGAGGAAAGGGTTTGGGTAGGAAGATAAGGAGATTCAAAGGGTAAATCACACACACACACACACACACACTTATCAATGTAGTCAGGAGGTTCTCCTTCATCTCCGACAACCACACCTGAAAGACAGTGAGTCGTTGAGTGTGTGTCTCCCGGGCCCAGACTCCCTGGCTCATTCACCAGATTGAGCTGTGAACCTTGGGCATGAATATTCCAGGTGCAGAATCATGCTTCCTGCTCTGAAGGCAGGAGATAAGGTTGAATTCAAACTTTGTCCTTCATTGGAGTGCAAATGCCCAATTCATGCCACCCATTCAATCGTATCTATTAAGTGTTTACTGTGCACTATACTAAGGGCTTGGGAGAGTACAATACAACAATATAGCCAGCCCCTTTTGGGAAAGGATTGTCTTTATTGCTATACTGTACTTTCCAAGAGCGTAGTACAATACTCTGCAAACAATAAGCATTTAATAAATACAATTGAATGAACAATACATTCCCTGCCCATAATGAACTTACAGTCTAGAATCGGGGGAGACAGAAATCAATAAAAATAAATAAATTACAGATAGGTACATAAGTACTGAGGGGCTGACGGGGTGTGTGTGGGGGAGAACAAAGGGAGCAAGTCCAGGTGACCCAGAAATGAGTGGGAGATGAGGAAAGGAGGAGTTTAGTCAGGAAAGGCCTCGTGGAGGAGATGTGCCTTCAATAGCACTTTGAAGATGGGGAGCATAAATGTCTGTCATATTTTAGGAGGGAGGGCATTCCAGGGCAGAGGCAAGACATGTTAGGGGTAAGGAGTGAGATGGGCGAGATAGAGGCACAGTGAGGTGAGCACTAAAGAAGAAATGAGTGCAGACTGGATTATAGAAGGAGAGATGTGAAGTGAGGAAAGAGGGGAAAAGGTGATAGAGTGCTTTAAAGTAAATGGTGAGGAGTTTTTCTTTGATGCAGAGCTAGATGGGAAACCACTGGAGTTTCTTGAGGAGTGGTGTGACATGTCCTGAATGTTTTCATAGAAAAATGATCCAAGCAGCAGTGTCAAGTATAGACTAGAGTGGGGAGAGACTGGAGGTTGGGAGGCTGATGTAGTAGTCCAAGCAGGATAGGATAAGTGATTGCATTAATGTGGTAGCAGTTTGGATGGAGAGGAAAGGGAGGATTTTAGCAAAGTTGTGAAGATAGAACAGAATGGATTTAGTGATGGACTGAATTTGTGAGTGGAATGACAAAGAGGAGTCAAGGATAACGCCAAAGCTTTGGGCTTGTGAGACAGAAAGAATGGTGGTGCCACCTAAAATGATGAGGAAGTCTTGGGAAGGACAGGGTTTGGGTGGGAAGATGAGGAGTTATGTTTTGGCCATGTTGAGTTTGAGGTGATGGGAGGACATCCAAGTAGAGATGCCTTGAAGACTGGAGGAAATGAGACACTAGAGAGAGAAGAGAGAGAACAACACTGGAGATATAGATTTGGGTTTCAGCGACAAAGAGGTGGTAGTTGAAGCCTTGGAATTAAAAGAGTTCTCCAAGGTGTAGATGGAGAATAGAAAGGAACACAGAACTGAACCCTGAGAGACAACCACAGCTGGGGGGAGGAAGAGCCCGCGAAAGAGGCTGAGTTTGAATGGTCAGAGAGATAAGAGGAGAATCAGGAAAGGTCAGTCAGTGAAGCTAAGTTTGGATAAAGTTTCCAGGAGAAAGGGGTGGTCCAAAACGATGAAGGCAACTAAATCGAAGAGGATTAGGATGGAGTAGAGGTCATTGGATTGGGAAGAAGGAGATCATTGGTGACCTTTAAGAGAGGTTTCTGTGGAGTGAAGAGGATGGAAGACTCACTGGAGGGAGACAAGGAGAGGATTGCAGGAAATAAATTGGAGGAGAGGGTTCACAGATTTGCTTTTCAACCTTCCTTCTGGCCTTTCAGATGATGGTCTTTTTTCTGCGAATCATACCTCTGAATTTCTCCATCGGTATCTCCATCCTCTGAGTTTTTCCATCAGTAGCCAAGGCTATTGAGGTGGGAAACTGCTGAGTGGTGAGATGGTGATTCATCTTCATTGATTCCAGGGAGAATTTTCTGGAATCTCATTACCAATCAAAAAGTTGTTCATCTTCGAATGGCAATTTAAGAGTCAGAGTCCAAAGATTTTAGAACAGTCACACTCATCCTCTTTTTTTCTTGCTGTCTCTTGCTCTAGCTCTCTCTTTCTCTCCCTCTTCACCTATCTGGTGCTGGCTGTGCTTCCACACCCAAGGTTCTGCCTTTGTCTCCATCCCACCATCAGCAGCCCATGGGTAGGGACAAGGGTTTCTTTTCTCTGTGCCCCTCCCTTCTGTGCAGAGGGCAGGACTCTGCACACAGGAAGTATGGGAGACTTTATAAAGACTGGGTAACTAACTGACCTCTCCTTAGGCACTCTTACAAGTGAGTGAGCAGGCCACCTTGTTGTCCTGCCAAAAGCAGCAGTTTGTGAAATCACAGGGAAGGAAATGGTGAGGAAGAGAGAGCCAGAGGGAAGGAATCCTTTCTACATCCTCCCTCTCTGCAGTTGAGGCCCTCACACTAATTTCTCCATTTAGAGAGCTTCTTTCTCCATGCAGCCTTCCAGGACTGCACAGGCATCTGTGGGATTTCCAGTCATCTTCAGAGAATAGAGGAAGGTGAGAAACTGCAAAAGGGCATGACCAATCAGAGTAAGACACAGATACACTGACGAAAGCTCAGAGAAATCAAGACTTTGAGAGCAAGACACAGCCTCCTGGAAGACTGGAACTCAGGTTCTTGAAGGGACTGACACTGTTCCAGCCCCTCCAACCAAAGTGCTGAGCTGTGCAGGTTTTAACCTGATCTGGGCCTGTCCATGGGAAAAGACAGAGATACGGGAAAGAAAACCTCTCTTTGAATCTCTCTCCCCCCTGCCCTCCATTCACTGCATTGGATTCTGGCAGCTGATGAGTCTGAAGCATTTCAGAAATACCCTGGAAGGAGGCAGTAAAAGGGCTCATGAGAGCCTCTGCCTGGAACAAACTGGAAGCAATGGATCATAGGGTTAAATCTAAAATGTCTGGTCTGCCACAGCTGTCTCTTAATTCCCATCTGAGATACAGCATTGAACATTTGGACACAACAAATATTCAGTTTCTAATCACAGCCTACCATGGTTAAGTTAAACACACATAGTTTACCATTTATGAGTGCTTCATGAAACAACTGTGTACAAATCAACCAATGGCATTTATTGAACGCTTATTGTATGCAGAGCACTGCCTCTAAATACTTGTGAAAGCACATTATAATAGAGATGGGAGACAAGATCCCTGCCCACAAGGAACTTAAACTCTTCAAACCAGATGTGATGACAGTAGTATCTGAGGCTAAGAATGCACACAGAGATATACTGTTGCATGGCCACAAACTCAACCAATACTTCAGCCAAGCATCTCACAAACATGATTTTGGGAGCAGAGTTTGCACACAGAGTATTGATGGCTCAGAGCAACACACCACCACTATCAAATAATAACTCAGATGCATATGTACGGATGGTGGGATACCCCTACCTTAACCTCAGAAAAAAGTCCCTTGCAAGTGGTGGTTTGGGATATTTATTTCCTTGTAACTGAAGAGGTTTAGTATCTATATTTTCTCTCAACCTCCAACTCATGTTTGCTTGCCTTCATTATGATTCTGTCAATTATTTCTCTATAAGGCCCTAGCACTAGTAGTAGTAGCACGAAGAGTAGTATTAGTAGTAAAAGAAGGAGAAGAAGGAGAAGTGGGAGGAGGAGGAGAAGGAGAAGAATGAGAAGGGAGAGGAAGAAGAGAAAGAGGAGGAGGAGGAGAGTTGTTCCTCAGGAGCTGTTGCTGCTGACAATGAGATTTTATCCATGAGTGTGAGTGTCTTTGAGAGAAAGAATCTGCTCCTCACAACACTGATGGAGGATGGGAACAAAGATTTGAACACTTGGGCCTGGAAGGTGAGGAAGGAGCAAAGAGAATGGCAGTTAGTGCCCTTTGATGTATGGGATTAAATAACCCCAAATGGGGGGCTGTCAACTTTGCTGTGGAAACTTTCAACAAATGTCCCCTTATTTGGGGATGGACTCATCAGTTCCAAAAGCATCAGTGGGTGCTTGAGAAAGAAGGAGGGATAGAAGAGAGAGAGAGATAAGAAAAAGACAATCACTTCCATCCCCATCCCTTGTCTCTTATTACCTGACCACCTACTTAATTGAGAAAATCTAAACTAACAGGTGTTATCTCCTTAAAATCTCCCCTCCCCCTACCAAGGCTCTCCCTCCTCCTTCCCCTTCTTCAACTTTCCCATCTTTCCCATCAGTATTGCAATCGGGGGTATCATGTCTTCTCTCAAAATCTACCCCCTCCAACTGAGAATCTGACTCCATTCAGTCACATCTTATCAAAACATTTGCCCTCTTCCTTCTTCCCTCCCTGACTGCCATCTTCAACAGTTCATTCTCCAATGGCTTCTTCCACACTTTGAAAGATTCCTATGTCTCCCCTATCCCTTGACTATACAGCTCCCACCAGTTATCACCCCACCCCCATCCTTCCATTCCTTTCCAAACTCCTTGAGGTAGTTGTCCACACCCACTGTCTCAAGTCCCGCTCCTCCATCTCTTCCTTTGACACCCTCCAATCTTGTTTCCATCCCCTTCTCTCCACAAAACCTGCCTCTCAAAGGGCACAATTTATCTATTTTTTGCCAAATACAGTGACCTCTATGCCTTCCTACTCTACCTCCACCTTCAGCTGCCTTCAACGCAGTTAACCATCTCCTTTTCCTGGAAACATCATCCAACCTCAGCTTCACTGACACTGTCCTCTCCTGGTTCTCCTATCTTTCTGGCCTCTCATTCTCAGTCTCTTTCATCGGCTCTTCCTCTGCCTCCCATCCCCTAACTGTGGGTGTCCCTCAAGGTTCAGTTCTGTGTCCCCTTATTTTCTCCACCTACACCCACTCCCTCGGAGAACACGTTCATTCAATCATTCATTCATTCAATCATATTTATTGAGCACTTACTGTGTGCAGAGCACTGTACTAAAAACTTGGAAAGTACAATTTGGCAACAGATAAGATAATCCCTACCCGACAACGGGCTCACAGTCTAGAAGGGGGAGACAGACAACAAAACAAAATAAGTAGACAGGCATCAATACCATCAAACTAGATAAATAGAATCATAGATATATGCACATCATTAATAAAATAGAGTAATAAATATATACAAATATACACAAGTGCTGTAGGAAAGGGAAGGCGGTAGAGCAGAGGGAGGGAGTAGGAGCAATGGGGAGGGGTAGAAGAGCAGAGGAAAAGGGAGGGCTCAATCTGGGGAGGCCTCCTGGAGGAGGTGAGGCCTCAGTAGGGCTTTGAAGGGAGGAAGAGAAGTCTCTTGGTGGATATGAGGAGGGAGGGCATTCCAGGTCAGAGGTAGGAGGTCGGCCAGGGGTCAATGGCGGGCCAGGTGAGAACGAGGCTTAGTGAGGAGATTAGCGGCAGAGGAGTGGAGTGTACAGGGTGGGCTGTAGAAGGAGAGAAGAGAGGTGAGGTAGGAGTGGACCAGGTGATGGAGAGCTTTGAAGCCAGGAGTGAGGAGTTTTTGTTTCATGCGAAGGTTGATAGGCAACCACTGGAGGTTTTTGAGGAGGGGAGTGACATGCCCAGAGCATTTCTGTAGAAAGACAATCCAAGCAGCAGAGTATAGACTGAAGCAGGGAGAGACAAAAGGATGGCAGATTCTACTCTAGATCCTACTCTATTCTAATCCTCCTTCACCTCTCAGCTGCCTTTGACACTGTTGACCATCCCCTTCTCTACACCTTATCTCACCTTGGCTTCTCTGACTCCGTCCTCTCCAGGTTCTCCTCTTATCTCTCTGGCTGGTCATTCTCGGTTTCCTTCGCAGGCTCCTCCTCCCCCTGCCATCCTCTAACTGTTGGAGTTCCTCAGGGTCAGTTCTTGGCCCTCTTCTGTTCTCCATTTACACTCACTCCCTCGGTGAACTCATCCGCTCTCACGACTTCAACTGTCATCTCTATGCAGATGACATACAGATCTACATCTCTGCTCCGTCCTCTCCCCCTCCCTTCAGGCTCGTAGCTCCTCCTGCCTCCAGGACGTCTCTACCTGGATGTCTGCCCGCCACCTAAAACTCAGCATGACAAAACTGAGCTCCTCATCTTCCCTCCCAAGCCCGGTCCTCTCCCAGACTTCCCTATCACCATGGATGGTATGACCATCCTTCCCGTCTCTCAGGCCCGCAACCTCGGTGTCAACTTTGACTCATCTCTCTCATTCACCCCACACATCCAATCTATTACCCAGACCTGCTGGTCTCATCTTTAGAATATCGCCAAGATCCACCCTTTCCTCTTCACCCAAATGGCTACCTTACTGCTACAGGCTCTAGTAATATCCCGACTAGACTACTGTGTCAGCCTTCTCTCTGATCTCCCTTCCTCCTCTCTCGCCCCGCTCCAGTCTATTCTTCACTCCCCTGCACGGCTCATCTTCCTGCAGAAACGCTCTGGGCATGTCACTCCCCTTCTTAAAAACCTCCAGTGGTTGCCTATCCACCTCCGCACAAAACAAAAACTTCTCACTCTAGGCCTCAAGGCTTTCCATCACCTTGCCCCTTCCTACCTCTCCTCCCTTCTCTCTTTCTACTGCCCACTCAACATGCTCCGCTCCTCTGCCGCCCACCTCCTCATTGTCTCCCATTCTCACCTATCCTGCCGACGCCCCTGGGCCATGTCCTCCTGCGGTCCTGGAATGCCCTCCCTCCTCACCTCTGCCAAACTAATTCTCTTCCCCTCTTCAAAACCCTACTTAAAGCTCACCTCCTCCGAGAGGCCTTCCCAGACTGACCTCCCCTTTTCCCTCTGCTCCCTCTACCCCACCTTTCACCTCTCCACAGCTAAACCCTCTTTTCCCCCCTTTCCCTCTGCTACTCCTCCTCTCCCATCCCATCCCCTCAGCACTGTACTCATCTGCTCAACTATATATATCTTCATTATCCTATTTATTTTGTTAATGAGATGTACAGCACCCTGATTCTATTTATTTGCTATTGTTTTAATGAGATGTTCTACACCCTGATTCTATTTATTGCCATTGTTCTTGTCTGTCTGTCTCCCCCATTAGACTGTAAGCCCATCAAAGGGCAGGGACTGTCTCTATCTGTTACTGATTTGTACATTCCAAGCGCTTAGTACAGTGATCTGCACCTAGTAAGCGCTCAATAAATACTAATGAATGAATGAATGAATGAATGAATGAATGAATGAGATTGTAGAAGAGGCTGATGCAATAATCCAGTCGGGATATTATGAGAGATTGTACCAGCAAGGAGGCAGCTTGGATGGAGAGGAAAGGGCAGATCTTGACGATGTTGTGAAGATGAGACCAGCAGGTTTTGGTGATGGATTGGATATGTGGGGTGAATGAAAGAGTGGAGTCAAGGATGACACCAAGGTTGCGAGCTCACCTTCGCTTACCTGGCTTCAACTACTGCAGTAATATGGCATCCCATGAATAGAAGCATGGTGTACTGGATAAATCATGGGCCTGGGAGTCAGAAGATCATGAATTCTAATCCTGACTCCACCACTTGTCTGCTGTGTAACCTTGGGCAAGTCACTTCCCTTCTCTGTATCTCAGTTACTTCATCTGTAAAATGGGGATTGAGACTATGAGCCCCTTGTGGGACAGAGACTGTATCCAACCCGATTTGTTTGTGTTTATGTTATTGTTTACCCCAATGCTTACTACAGTGACTGTCACATAATAAGACTTAACAATTACCATTAGTATCATTATTACCACCTCAGTGTAGATGATTCCCAAATCTACATCTCCAGCACTGATCTCTCCCCTCTCTGCAGTTTTTAATCTCCTCTTTCCTTCAAGAAATCTCTACTTGGATGTCCTACTGTAACCTCGAACTTAAAATGTCCAAAACAGAACTCCTTATCTTCCCACCCAAACCCTGTCCTCCCTCGATTTTCTCATCACTGTAGATAGCACCACCATCCGTCCTGTCTCACAAGCCCCTGACCTTGACTCCTCTCTTTCATTCAACCCATATATTCAAAATTATCACTAAATTATCACAATTGATAATGTCAACATAATTGCAACATTGCTAAAATCTGCCCTTTCTACTCCACCTAAATTGCTACCATGTAAATCCGATAATTTATCTTATCTCACTTTGATTACTGTATCAGCCTCTTTGCTGATTCCCTTGACTCTTCTCTCTCCCCACTCCAGTCCATAATTAACTCTGCTGCCCAGATCATTTTTCTACAGAAACATTCAGATCATGTTTCCACGCTCCTCAAGGACCCCTAGTGGTGACCCATCTGTATGGTCAGACTCCATGGGAAACGTTTGGACTAGCACAGTCAAGGCCGTCCCCCACTGCATCCTGCCTTGTTAATTGCTCAGCTTCGGCTTAGTGGCAACCCCGGGTGGGAGAAAGACGGACCTGCCAGAGGAAGGAGGCCCCACAGCAGCAACAAGACCATACCGTGAATGACCGCCAAGGACATACTGCCTTGCGAATCTTGGGGCCCCAGAGATATCTGGAAGGGAGCATCAAGCCAAGTGGCCAATGCCTCCCTCCCGCCCCCACTACAGAGACCCCTTTGTTCTTGGCACACCAGAGGGGATTTAAGGTGGTGCATGTTGGGGGAGGGTGCTGTGATCTCTCCAAGCCGATCTCTCCAAGCCTTCCAGCCACCAAGGACCATTCTGTGGGTAAGCTCCTCGCCGCCCCCCCTCACGTTGCACTCTAAATAAACTATCAACCTGGACTTATCCACATCTTTCTTCAGTATTCCGTTATTATCTATATTTGGGGGACAATTGGCATAGTCAGCAGGATACCGAAGAAATGGAATCTAGGGGGGGAGGAACCTCACTGGGGGAAATCCTGGAATGGCTGTCCACATCAATGTGGGGCAGGGTAGCTCATGTCTTAATTGTGTGTGGGCCCCCTCATGAGTATGGAGAGGCTCCCAAGACTCCTGTGGGCTTGGAAAGGCCACTGGCAATGGCCTGGGATGCCCGAGTTGGAAAATAAGGGAAAAGGATTGCTGCTGTGGTGGGCTGGCCATTGTGAGTAACTTTATGGATAACCACTGATTCGGCCCTAGTGGCAGAGGCCTGGACTCCCACTGAGTTAGTAAAAGTCCTGATGGAGGCAGCAAGGATGTCCCAGTCGAAAGAATGACACCGAGGGGCCATGACCAGGACCCCTGCTGAGTTAGTAAGCCTCCTGACGGAGGAAGCAGAGACGCCCCAGTTGAAAGAATGGTGTCGAGGGGCTGCGGCTATGGCCTTGTCCCTCTAATGGGCTGCTTGGATGATTGCGGAGGCTCAAATGCGGACAGAGGCCCGGGGTAATGTACTAGAGGGAGAAATAGCTCAGAGATGAGACAAGCTGGCCTGGGTACAGGGCGTGTGTGTGTTTACCACCCTGCTAACCTCCAGATTATCAGAAAGGCTGGAGGAGCAGGGGATGAAGTTAGAGAATTTAGCACGGAGATTCGTGCGGTTGGGGGATGCAAAGATCTGGAAGCCTTGGGAGGCGAAGAGTGAGGAGGAGGACTGGGTATGATGCTGTAGAGTGCAGGTCCTTCCTCTGCTCCAGCGGAAAGCGCTGGCAGAGCAATTGCTCCCAGATGGGGCCCCCAGGGGAGGGCCCATTATGGAGAAAATGACCATTCAGGAGTACACAGCAGCTGAGCTGATCAAGCTCGTCAAGTCATTTAAACAGCATCCGTGCAAAACAATAGCCGCTTAGGTAGTGCGGCAGTGGGACACGCGAGGAGATAGCTTTTCCCTATTGGTGATGGAGGTGGAAAATCTGAGCAGCATTACTTCCCACCCTGCCATATGGCAACATCTCCACAATGCCCGGTCAGTGCCAGGAAATCACTCCCTCATCGATTGGCTTGTTAGTGCCCTGAAAGAGGCATGGCCAAATGAAGGGGACCTCCCAGAGCTGCCTGCTATGTGGAGGATGTTGGAGGAGGCTCAGGCTGTCTTGAGAGAAGTGGGGATGAGGCAGGCAGTATATGCTGCCACTTTCCACGGGCCCAACCCGGCTGTCTTTATGGTAGGGATGAAGAATAAGCTTTTGTCAATGGCACGGGACCCTTATATCCTTGCTGAGCCCCATGGTGGGACAAGGCATCTATGAGGTGGGGGAAGTGATAGCCAACCTAAGGGAGATGGAAAACGGCCATGACCGAGTGCAGTTTGTGACACGGGATAAGTGGGCAGATAGGGCCCAGTTGGGTGGGACCTGGTTGGGTGCCAAGCACTCCAGGGGACGGGGTCCTGTCCGTGTGACACATAAGCAAGTATGGTATGATCTGGTGCAAGCAGGGATAGATAAGGCACAGATTGACGGACAACCAAATGTGGTTCTCATAAAGCTATGGGAGGACTTGAGATGGGAACAGCAGTTCCACAGGATCTCGACTGCACCTCTCCGTAAGGAAACAGAGGGTAGCCGCAAATCAAAAAAAGGGATCATAGAGGAATTGGATGATGGTTGGGTGGCACCAGACCCCCTAGACTAGAGGTGGGGCCTAGGTCGCCTCAGGGTATGGGTCACTGGGGGTGATCAGAGGCCCCACGTTGCCCTGACCATCCACTGGGGGCCCCATAACCAGGAGCATATGGGGCCCTGGTGTAAAAGGGGTGGAATGTACTCTCATACACAGAAACTCGGAGTGACACTTGAGAAGCAGCGTGGCTCAGTGGAAAGAGCACGGGCTTTGGAGTCAGAGGTCATGGGTTCGAATCCCAGCTCGGCCACTTGTCAGCTGTGTGACTGTGGGCAAGTCACTTAACTTCTCTGCGCCTCAGTTACCTCATCTGTAAAATGGGGATTAAAGACTGTGAGCCCCACGTGAGACAACCTGATTCCCCTGTGTCTACCCCAGCGCTTAGAACAGTGCTCTGCACATAATAATAATAATAATAATGTTGGTATTTGTTAAGCGCTTACTATGTGCCGAGCACTGTTCTAAGCGCTGGGGTAGACATAGGGGAATCAGGTTGTCCCACGTGGGGCTCACAGTCTTGATCCCCATTTTACAGATGAGGGAACTGAGGCACAGAGAAGTTAAGTGACTTGCCCACAGTCACACAGCCAAGTGGCAGAGCTGGGATTCGAACTCATGAGCCCTGACTCCAAAGCCCATGCTCTTTCCACTGAGCCACGCTGCGCTTAACGAATACCAACATTATTATAGATCCTGGGTGACTATTGATGGCTATGGGGGTAAGGGGATCCAAGTAAAATGAAGCCCTATGTGGATGAGTGTGGGGCGGATCCCTCCTAAGGAATATGTAGTGCATATATCCCCTGAACCAGAAAATGTATTAGGGGTGGATATTCTGGCAGGGCAGACTCTACAGACTATCACCAAGGAGTTCCGCTTGCAAATTCAAGTGATTAAGGCTGTACTGAGAGGAAGCGTGAAATGGGAACCCGTACAGTTCTCAGCTCCCTGCCGAGTGGTCAATACCCAGCAATATCAGCTCCCCGGTGGGAAGGAGGATATCTCACAGACAGTAAGGGCGTTGGAGGAGCCAGGCATCATATGGCCTGCACAAGCTCCTTTTAATAGCCCTGTGTGGCTAGTCCAAAAAACGGATGGGTCATGGCTTATTCATTCATTCATTCAATAGTATTTATTGAGCGCTTACTATGTGCAGAGCACTGTACTAAGCGCTTGGAATGAACAAGTCGGCACCAGATAGAGACAGTCCCTGCCTTTTGATGGGCCTACAGTCTAATTGGGGGAGACAGGCAGACAAGAACAATGGCAATAAATAGAGTCAAGGGGAAGAACATCTCGTAAAAACAATGGCAACTAGATAGAATCAAGGCAATGTACATTTCATTAACAAAATAAATAGGGTAATGAAAATATGTACAGTTGAGCAGACGAGTACAGTGCTGAGGGGATGGGAAGGGAGAGGGGGAGGAGCAGAGGGAAATGGGGGAAAAGAGGGTTTATCTGCGGAGAGGTGAAGGGGGGTGGTAGAGGGAGTAGAGGGAGAAGGGGAGCTCAGTCTGGGAAGGCCTCTTGGAGGAGGTGAGCTTTAAGTAGGGTTTTGAAGAGGGGAAGAGAATTAGTTTGGCAGAGGTGAGGAGGGAGGGCATCCCAGGACAGCGGGAGGACGTGGCCCAGGGGTCCAAGGCGGGATAGGCGAAACCGAGGGATGGTGAGGAGGTGGGCGGCAGAGGAGCGGAGCGTGCGGGGTGGGCAGTAGAAAGAGAGAAGGGAGGAGAGGTAGGAAGGGGCAAGGTGATGGAGAGCCTTGAAGCCTAGAGTGAGGAGTTTTTGTTTGAGTAGACTACCGGAAATTGAATAAGGTGGTATCAGAAATGCACTAGGCAGTGCCGAGCATCGTGAGCATATCGGAGGATGTGGTGCTATACCTGGGATCCACTCACGTGGTGCTGGATTTTGCTAACGCATTTTTTAGTGTGCCCATTCAGGCAGCTGCTCAGGATCAGTTCACATTCACGTGGGAAGGACAGGAGTGGACCTTCACCGTGTTACCACAAGGTCCCACAGTCCCACCATCTGCCATGGGCTGATAGCACGTGATCTGGAGAAGGGGCCCTCTCTCCCAGAGGAAATCACCCGATTTCATTATATTGATGATATCATGCTAACTGGGTACCAATGCCACTGCCTTGCAGGGTTGCTTGAAGCTACTGATAGAGCACCTCCAGGAACGAGAACAGGCGATAAACCCCGACAAGGTGCAGGGACTAGCATAGATGGTCTAATTCTTGGGAGTTACCTGGTTCATTCAATTCATTCAATAGTATTTATTGAGTGCTTACTATGTGTAGAGCACTGTACTAAGTGCTTAGAATGTACAATTCAGCAACAGATAGAGACAATCCCTGCCCACTGACGGGCTAACAGTTTAATCAGGGGAGACAGACAAAAACAATAGCAGTAAATAGAATTAAGGAGATGTACATCTCATTAACAAAATAAATAGGGTAATAAAAATATATGCAAATGACCAGACGAGCACAGTGCTGAGGGGAGGGGAAGGGAGAGGGGGAGGAGCAGAGGGAAAGAGGGGGAAAAGGGGCTTAGCTGAGGGGAGGTGAAGGGGGGCAGAGAGGCAGCAGAGGGAAAAGGGGAAGCTCAGTCTGGGAAGGCCTCTTGGAGGAGGTGAGCTCTCAGTAGGGCTTTGAAGAGGGGAAGAGAGTTAGTTTTGTGGAGGTGAGGAGCGAGGGCATTCCAAGACAGAAGGAGGACTTGGGCCAGGGGTCGACGGTGAGATAGGCGAGAACAGGGGACGGTGAGGAGGTAGGCGGCAGAGGAGTGTAGCCTACGGGGTGAGCAGTAGAAAGAGAGAAGGGAGGAGAGGTAGGAGAGAGCAAGGTGATGGAGAGCCTTGAAGCCTAGAGTGAGAAGTTTTTGTTTCGTGTGGAGGTTGATAGGCAACCACTGGAGGTTTTTAAGGAGGGGAGTGACTTGCCCAGAGTGTTTCTGCAGGAAGATGAGCTGGACAGTGAAATGAATGATTGATTGGAGTGGGGAGAGACAGGAGGAAGAGAGATCAGAGAGAAGGCTGACACAATAATCCAGGCGAGATATTATGAGAGCCTGTACCAGTAAGATAGCCGTTTGGGTGGAGAGGAAAGGGCAGATCTTGGCGATATTATAAAGGTGAGACTGGCAGATCTTGGTGACAGATTGGATGTGTGGGTTGAATGAGAGAGCTTATTCAAGGATGGCACCAAGGTTGCGGGTTTGAGAGACGGGAAGGATGGTCGTACCATCCAGTGATAGGGAAGTCAGGAAGAGGACAGGGCTTGGGAGGGAAGATAACAAGCTCAGTTTTGGACATGTTGAGTTTTAGGTGGTGGGCAGACATCCAGGTAGAGACATCCTGGAGGCAGGAGGAGATATGAGCCTGAAGGGAGGTTGGGTAAGAGCCGCCTAATGCTGAGGGTGGCTACAGATAGGATACATGCACAAGGGCCCCCATGTAGTGTTAAAGAATTCCAGGGGTTCCTGGGCTTGGTGGGATACTGGAGATCTTATATTCTTCACCTAGCCCAGTGGCTGTGGCCGTTGTACCACTTGGTGCATAAGGGGACAGGTTGGAATTGGACGGTAGAGGCTCAGGAGGCTTTCGAGAAGGCCAAACTATTGGCCAGACAAGCTTGGCCGCTGCAGGCTCCAGAGCCCCTGATCCCCATGATGCTGGGCGTCAACATTTACCCAGATGGGTTCAGATGGGGCTTGTGGCAGCAGCAGGAGGGAGCCACCATCTCTATCGGATTCTGGTCCCAACTATGGAAGGGGGCAGAAAGCAGGTACCCACCCATTGAACAACAATTCAACAGGTAGAACCCCTTACAAATATGGTCCCTGTCGTGCTGCGGACTGTGTATCCCATCAAGGGGTGGATTGAGGGACTGTTTGACCAACTGAGGTCAGCCGTGGCACAGACCCCTACCCTGTGCCAATGGCATGTGTATTTGCAGCACCGGGCGACCTTTTCAGCCAGCCCCATGAAGGCCAAGTTGCACGCCTATTAGGGCCAGTGACTTACCTGTCAGATATGGGTCCTATTTCAGAACCACCCCACCCCCCCGACCGTACAATATTCGAGAAGGGGTTGGGCCAATCCTGCAGGAGCCCTGGTACACAGACAGGTCAAGCAGGGGCAACTCTGCCCACTGGACCATCATTGGCAGTCAGCCCTTCAGCAACACTATTTGGATGAAGGGGGTTGGGGAGGGGCGGCCAGCAGTCAATGGGCTGAGCTGCAGGCAGTATGGCTGGTGGTAACCAACAAACCATGGCCCCTCATGGTGTGCTCGGATAGTTGGGTGTTATATAGGGGCCTAATCACCTGGCTGGCCCAATCAGCAATTGATGGATGGAAGGTGGGCAACCAGGACCTATGGGGCAGGGAAATGTGGAAAGACATGTGGAGGCTGGCACAGGGGAATCACAAGAACCTCAAGTATACCATGTCTCAGTCCGTTTGTAACATTCAACCCCAGGGAACAGGGAATATGGAGGCTGACGCACTAGCTCAAGTTCGATCCCCCCGGCCAGTACTGTGGACGACATAGCAGATTGCATTCTATGCTATCTATGCATTCTATGCTATGCTATGCATAGCAGACACAGCAGAGAAGCAGCGTGGCGCAGTGGAAAGAGCATGGGCTTTGGAGTCAGGGCTCATGAGTTCGAATCCCAGCTCTGCCACTTGTCAGCTGTGTGACTGTGGGCAAGTCACTTAACTTCTCTGTGCCTCAGTTCCCTCATCTGTAAAATGGGGATTAAGACTGTGAGCCCCACGTGGGACAACCTGATTCCCCTGTGTTTACCCCAGCGCTTAGAACAGTGCTCTGCACATAGTAAGCGCTTAACAAATACCAACATTATTATTATTATTATTATTATTAGATTGGGTACACCGTAAGACCAGGCATAGCGGCGTGAAAACAGTAAGGCAAGTAGTCAGAGTAACAAGCCTCCCATTAAGCCTAGCACAATTATAAGCCATGGTGGACACCTGTCCTATATGGGCCCAGAAAAGGCCCAGGCAACTACCTCCTGCATCAGGTTATAGTTGAAAGGGGGCACTTGCAGTGAGAGCAAGGCAAGTGACTACATCGGGCCGCTTACCCCAGCTAAGGGAGCTGGTACACCCTAACTTGCGTGGACATGGCGAATGAGATTATGCAGGCCTTTCCCAGCAAAAGGGCAACTCAGTACTCCACTTTAGCCAGACTGGAGAAACTTGCGGGAATGTATGGGTTGCCCCAGCAGATTGAGAGTGATCAAGGGAGTCACTTTACAGGTCAGGAGGTCCACCGCTGGGCAGAGGAGAATAATGTCGAATGGAGTACCACCTCCCCTACAGTCAACAAGCCGCAGGGTTAGTAGAAAGGAAAAATGGGCTATTAAAGGAACTACTTCACTAGGAGGGGCTGCGACTGATGGCTGGCTGGACAGTTTGCCTGCTGGCTGCTATTCACATGGTCAGTACCATAGTAAATGAGGGTGGGACCACCCTGTATGAGAGACTGGTCATACCACTGGCCCCGGCACCTGCCTTATTGAAGTTGCACGTTACAGTGCGTTAGCTCAAGTGAATCAGGTTGTGGGGGAAATTGTGGAAATTGGAGAGATGGATTCATTCACCTCATGGCGAATTCACCAGCTCATTGGCATACTTTGCTCTTCACAATAATCATTTTAATACTATGCTTGCTTCTAGTATGCTGCAGGATATATTGCTGCTGCGGCATCATGCTCCAGGCAACCTCTGCAGGAATGAACAGGGTCACTGATCACTTATTTTAGTTAATATTATTTATCCCTGGGCGTGCGACTAGGGAACTTTTCGGAAAAAGGGGACACGTCAGTATTGTATGGGTGACATCCTTAAAGGGGTGGAGTGTATGGTCAGACTCCATGGGAAACATTTGGGCTAGCACAGTCAAGGCCGACCCCCGCTCCATCCTGCCTTGTTACTTGCACAGCGCTGGCATAGTACCAACTCTGGGTGGGAGGAAGACAAACCTGCCAGAGGGAGGAGGCCCCACAGCAGCAACAAGACCATAAGGTGAATGACCGCCAAGGACATACCGCCTCACGAATCTTGGGACCCAAGAGATATCTGGAAGGGAGCATTGAGCCAGGTGTCTGGCTCCTCCCTCTCCCCATGCAGGGACCCGTTTGTTTTTGGCACTGCAGAAGGGATATAGGGCAGTGCATGTGAGGGGAAGGTGTGGTGTGATCTCTCCAAGTCCACTGGCCACCACGGACTGTTCTGTGGGTAAGCCCCTCCACATTCCACTCTAATAAACTATCAACCTGAACTTATCCACCTCTTTCTTTGGTATTCTGTTATTATCGATATATAGGGGAGAGATAGTCTATGCAGGCTCCGGTCCCTCCTGGTACACCATCCACCTCCGCATCAAACAGAAACCCCTTATCATCAATTTTAAACCTTCTCTCCTCCTACCTCACCTCACTTCTATCCTCCTACAACTCACTCCACACACTTTACTTCTCTAAAGCCAAACCACTCTTTGTATCTCTATCTCATCTATCTTGCCACCAGCCTCTTACCCATGTCTTGTTTCTGGCCTGGTTGCCCTCCCTCTTCCAGGCAAATACCATGAGTTTTAAAGCATTCAATCATTTTGCCCCCTCCTCCCTACTTTGCTGCTACAACAACCCAGGCTTCACATTTTGCTCCTCTAATGACAACATACTCACTGAAACTTGATCTCATCTATCCTCTTGCCCACATCCTGCCTCTGGCCTGAAATGTCCTCCCTTCTTCATATCCTACAGACAATACTTCTTTCCCCTTCAAAGCCCAGTGGAAGGCACATCTCCAAGAGGACTCCCCCAACTAGGCCCTCTTTTTCTTTTCCTCCAATTTCTTCTGTATTGCCTTGATTTGCTTCCTGTTTTCCTTCCTTCTTTCCTTCCTATGAGAAGCAGCATGGCATAGTAGATAGAGCATAGGCCTGGGAGACAGAAGATCATGGGTTCTAATCCTTACTCTGCCACATGTCTGCTGTGTGATCTTGGTCAAGTCACTTCATTTCTCCGTGCCTCAGTTACCTCATCTGTAAAATAGGGATTGAGACTGTGACCCCCACATGGGATGGGGACTGTGTCCAGCTTGATTTGCTTGTATCCACCCCTACTGGGGTGCATGCGTGCTTGTGTACATTTTCCCCCCGGTTTAGGTAGGTTAAGTATGAAATAACGCTTTCTGTTGTATGTAGTGATGGTATAGTTTCAATTATGGAACTTTTCATTGAGTGCCCAAATTTAGAAGGAGTCAAATCCCTGGAAAAGGCTCATAGGTCAAGCCCCTGAAACTAGTGGAGGAGCAATCTCTGGTGACTGGCTCATGGCATGTCCCAGATCACTCAGGGAGGGGTACACTGATGAAGTTGAAGCTTATGGAGATTACAGAGAACCTCTAAAGAACCTCTAAAGTGTTCTCTTCTGACCCTCATGGGGTGTTCTTCTCTCCTTGAAAGGCCATCTCCCCTCCCATGATCCTGTCCCACAAACTCACAGGCATATGGGGAGTCAGTGTTGAACTCTTTAATCAGCATGATGTAGAGGGAAATGGGATACGGGAGACCTGGGCTTGGATCCTTGCTCTGCCCCTGGCTTGCTGAATGACCTTGGGCAGTTCCCTTAAGGTATCTGGTTTCAACTACCACCTCTATGCATATGTTTTCAAAGTCTTCCTCTTCAGTCCTCATCTCTCTTCTCACATTTCCTTCTGCCTTCAAAACATCTACCCTTGAGGATCCCACCAACACCTCAAGCCTAACATGACAAAAGTAGAACTCATCTTCCACCGAAACCCTGTTCTCCTCCTGACTTTTCCATAACTGTAGACAGCACCACCATAAGCCCATAAACTTGATGTTGTCTTTGACTCATCTCTCTCTTTCAACCCACCCATGCAACATTATCACTAAGTCCTATCAATTCAAACCTTCACAACATCGCTAAAATCGGCCCTTTCCTGTCCATCCAAACTACTACCATGTTAATCCAAGCACTTATCCTAACCCACCTTGATTACTGTACTAGTCTCCTTACTGACTCTCTGTCTTCTGTCTCTCCCAACTCTAGTCCATCCTTCACTCTGCTGCTGGGATTATTTTTCTACACAAACATTCAGTTCATGTGAAGGGTGTAGTTTGCAATTTACTAAACAACTTGACAAGTAAAGGGTGCAGTTTTGCATCTTGCTAAACAACTTGTTAAGTAGGATGCCCTTTGGCATATATAGCTCCCTATTGTCACAACCAACCAGACAAGATAGCCCTGAGTAAAGACAAATGTGAATAACTATGGACGCATCTGCAGAGAGCCCAGGTGAGATATCTTCTCATATAAGAACTGTGGTTGGTAGATTAGGGTCAGCAAGCGGAAGAAGCTCGATGTGATGGTATATAGGTTGAGGTAAACTCATGTCTCTGCTGCTCACTGTTATCTCAAGTGATGACAGAGGCAGCCTGGGCTGGAGGAGACCTTTTCAACGGGGACACCTGTGCTGGTCTCAGCCTGTACTTGGACTGATCATCTCTTGGTAGGAGGAATCTCATCACCCCTGGGTTTAGGGCTTAATAAGAAGAGATCTCATCGCCCCTGGGATTTCAGCTTGTACTAAGATATTGTCCCTGGATTGTAGGGTTTAATGGTATCTGGGGGATTCTCACCACCTCTGAGTTTAGGGCTTAATCTCATCGTCCCTGGGTTGGAGGGCTTAATGAATCTCATCACTCCTGGGTTGAAGGGCTTAAGGGAAGCAGGATCCTTTACAATTAATGCTTTATGCATGCTAATAAGTGTTCTAAAAATGTTTTCTTACTATAATACTAAATACCCTGTTTTGTTCCATCAGTAAATCTGTGTCACAAACCTTCTCATCCCTAATTGGCCTTTTTGGGATGTAACACCACCTTTTCTCACTCCTCAAGTGGTTGTCCATCTACCTCTACATCAAACAGAAACTCCTTACCTTCAGATTTAGAGTGCTCAATCACCTAGCCCCCTCCTACCTCACCTTATTACTCTACTACTGCACACATACATCACTCCTCTAATGCCCACCTACTCACTGTACAGTGATCTCATCTACCTCACCACTAACTTATCACTCAAGTTCCTGTTCCTAGCCTGGAATATCCTCCCTCTTCATATCTGACAGAAAATTACTCTCCCCACCATCAAGGCCTTATTGAAGGTATATCTCCACCAAGAGTCTTCCCGACTAAGCCTTCATTTCCTCTTCTCCCACTCCCTTCTGCATTTCCCTGATTTTCACCCTCTAGTCACCCTACCCACAGCCCCACAGCACTTATGTACATATCCCTAAATTATTTATATTGATGTTGGCCCCTCTAGACTGTAAACTCCTTGTGGGCAGGGAATATGTCTACTAACTCTGTTACATTACAGGTAAGCTACCTTTCGTCCATGACCTTTTCCTCTCCCGCTCTCTCCTCCTCCTTGCCCTTTCGGAAACGTGGCTCTCTCCCGAAGA
This sequence comes from Ornithorhynchus anatinus, assembly GCF_004115215.2. Classification (NCBI taxonomy): domain Eukaryota; kingdom Metazoa; phylum Chordata; class Mammalia; order Monotremata; family Ornithorhynchidae; genus Ornithorhynchus; species Ornithorhynchus anatinus. Next base: position 43,932,207 of record NC_041739.1, read on the forward strand.
CACGGTCACCGCCGCCGCTCTCTCCAGCGGAGGCCTCTCCTTCTCCCACTCCCCCAGACTCACCGGTAAGGGAGGAGGCGTCGGCTTCCTCCTCTCGCCCCGTTGCCGCTTCCGCACTATCCCTCCTCCCCCCTCCCTCTCCTTCCCCTCCTCCGAAGCCCATATCATTCACCTCTACCACCCCCTCCAGATACTTGTCGCTGTCATCTACCGCCCTCCCGGTCCCACCTCCGACTTCTTCAACCACCTTGACCCCTTTCTCACCTTCCTTCTCTCCTTCTCTCTGCCCACTCTGATCCTTGGAGACTTCAACATCCATATGGATGTACCCAACGACTCCTCTGCCGCCCGCCTGCTGGCCATTTGTCAGCTGTGTGACTTTGGGCAAGTCACTTAACTTCTCGATGCCTCAGTTACCTCATCTGTAAAATGGGGATTATGACTGTGAGCCCCATGTGGGACAACCTGATTCCCTTGTGTTTACCCCAGCACTTAGAACAGTGCTCGGCACATAGTAAGCGCTTAACAAATACCAACATTATTATCCCTCCTCGACTCTGCCGACCTCCTCCTCCACCATACCGCGCCCACTCACCGACTCGGTCACACCCGCGATCTCATCATCTCCTACCGCTGCACTATCTCCTCCCTCACCAACTCTGAAATCCCTCTCTCTGACCATAACCTTCTCACCTGCCTCATCTCTCACACTCCCTCCCCCTGCAAATCTTCGCTACTGCCCCACAGAGACCTCCGCTCTCTCGATCCCATCCGTCTTTCCAAAAGCATCTCTCCTCACCTCGCCGCCCTGTCCTCACTTCCCACTCTCGATTATCAGGTCTCCGCTCTCAACTCCACCCTCTCTACTCATCTCGACTCTCTCGCCCCCCTTTTCCTCTGCCGCTCTCGCTCCACTAACCCACAGCCCTGGATCACCTCCTCTGTCCGCCTCCTACACTCCTATGCTCGAGCTGCTGAGCGCTGCTGGCGAAAGTCCAAGCACCAAGCCGACCTCATACACTTCAAATTTATCCTTTCCTGCCTTAACTCTGCCCTCTCCACCGCCAGGCAAAACTTCTTCTCCTCCCTCATCGACACCCATGCCCGTCAGCCCTGCCGATTGTTCCGGACCTTTAACTCTCTCCTTAGGCCCCCTGTTCCTCCCCCTCCCCCATCTCTCACCCCCAATGATCTGGCCACCTATTTCCTCACGAAAATCAACACAATCAGGTCTGAGCTCCCCAAAATCACCCCTCCGCCTCTCCCCTCCCCCCCACCAACCCTCTCCCCTACTTTCCCATCCTTTCCTGCAGTATCCTCAGAGAGGATTTCCTCCCTCCTCGCAAGTGCCACCCCCTCCACCTGCGCCTCGGACCCCATTCCCTCTCACCTTCTTAAAACCATCGCCCCTGCCCTCCTCCCTTCCTTAACTTCTATTTTTAACCACTCAATCTCCAATGGCTCCTTCCACGCTGCCTTTAAACATGCCCACGTCTCTCCCATCCTAAAAAAACCCGCTCTTGACCCCACCTCCCCCTCCAGTTATCGCCCTATCTCCCTACTACCCTTCCTTTCCAAAATCCTAGAACGAGTCGTCTACAATCGATGCTTAGAATTCCTTAACTCCCATTCTCTCCTAGACCCCCTCCAATCTGGCTTCCATCCCCTCCACTCTACCGAGACTGCTCTCTCTAAGGTAACCCATGACCTCCTTCTTGCCAAATCCAATGGCTCCTACTCCATTCTAATCCTCCTTGACCTCTCTGCTGCCTTTGACACTGTCGACCATCCCCTCCTCCTCCATACCTTATCTCACCTCGGCTTCACGGACTCCGTCCTCTCCTGGTTCTCCTCTTATCTCTCTGGCCGGTCATTCTCGGTCTCCTTCGCAGGCGCCTCCTCCCCTTCCCATCCTCTAACTGTTGGAGTTCCTCAAGGGTCAGTTCTTGGCCCTCTTCTGTTCTCCATTTACACTCATTCCCTCGGTGAACTCATTCGCTCTCACGGCTTTGACTACCATCTCTACGCAGATGACACGCAGATCTACGTCTCCGCCCCGTCCTCTCCCCCTCCCTTCAGGCTCGCATCTTCTCCTGCCTCCAGGACGTCTCCACCTGGATGTCGGTCCGCCACCTAAAACTCAACATGAGCAAGACTGAGCTCCTCATCTTCCCTCCCAAACCCGATCCTCTCCCAGACTTCTCTATCACCGTGGATGGCACGACCATCCTTCCCATCTCTCAGGCCCACAATCTCGGTGTCATCCTTGACTCGTCTCTCTCGTTCACCCCACACATCCTATCGTTACCAAGACCTGCCGGTTTCACCTCTACAATATCGTCAAGATCCGCCCTTTCCTCTCCACCCAAACGGCTACTTTACTGCTACAGGCTCTCGTTATATCTCGGCTAGACTACTGTGTCAGCCTTCTCTCTGACCTCCCTTCCTCCTCTCTCGCCCCGCTCCAGTCTATTCTTCACTCCGCTGCCTGGCTCATCTTCCTGCAGAAACGATCTGGGCATGTCACTCCCCTTCTTAAACAACTCCAGTGGTTGCCTATCAACCTCCGCTCCAAACAAAAACTCCTCACTCTAGGCTTCAAGGCTCTCCATCACCTTGCCCCTTCCTACCTCTCCTCCCTTCTCTCTTTCTACCACCCACCCCGCACGCTCCGCTCCTCCGCCGCCCACCTCCTCACCGTCCCTCGGTCTCGCCTATCCCGCCGTCGACCCCTGGGCCACGTCCTCCCGCGGTCCTGGAACGCCCTCCCTCCTCACCTCCGCCAAACTGATTCTCTTCCCCTCTTCAAAACCCTACTTAAAACTCACCTCCTCCAAGAGGCCTTCCCAGACTGAGCTCCTCTTCTCCCTCTACTCCCTCTGCCACCCCCCCTTTACCTCTCTGCAGCTAAACCCTCTTTTCCCCCTTTCCCTCTGCTCCTCCACCTCTCCCTTCCCATCCCCACAGCACTGTATTCGTCCACTCAACTGTATATATTTTCATTACCCTATTTATTTTGTTAATGAATTGTACATTGCCTTGATTCTATTTAGTTGCCATTGTTTTTACAAGATGTTCTTCCCTTTGACTCTATTTATCGCCATTGTTCTTGTCTGTCCGTCTCCCCCGATTAGACTTTAAGCCCGTCAAACGGCAGGGACTGTCTCTATCTGTTGCCGACTTGTTCATTCCAAGCTCTTAGTACAGTGCTCTGCACATAGTAAGCACTCAATAAATACTATTGAATGAATGAATGAATACATTGTTACACTGAACTCCCCCAAACACTTAGCATAGAATAAACACTCAGTAAATATGAATGATTGATTGACTGACTTCAATTTCCTCATCTGGAAAATGAAGAAGATACATTCTTCCCCGGGAAGTTGTATAGCCTACTAGAAAGAACCTGGACCTAGGACTCAGAGCACCTGAGCTTTAGTCCTGGACTTGCCACTTACTAGTTGTTAGAGGCACTGGGCAAGCCAATTATCTTCTCTACTTCAGTTTCCTCATCTGGAAACTGCAGATTGAATATCTGTTCCATTTAAACTATGAACCGAGGGTGAGACAGAAGCTGTTTCTCAAAGTGGTTTAGTAGAAATAGCAGGGGATTGGGAGTCAGAGGACCTGGATTCTAATCCTGGCTGTGATACTGACCTATTGTGTGACTTTGAGCAAGTCACTGCTCCATGTCTCCGTGCCCTCCTCTGAAAAATGGAGACAACAAGGACTCTCCCTCTTACTTAGGCTATGAGCCTCTTGTGGGACAGGATCATCTGGTATCTATCTCAGTGCTTAGTACAGTGCTTGACACATAGTAAGTTCTTAGCAAATACCATACCCATCATTATTATCTGATGACATGTATTTACCAAACAAAGGTATTCATTCAGCACTTGTCAGCTGTGTGACTGTGGGCAAGTCACTTCACTTCTCTGTGCCTCAGTTCCCTCATCTGTAAAATGGGAATTAAGACTGTGAGCCCCACGTGGGACAACCTGATTCCCCTGTGTCTACCCCAGCGCTTAGAACAGTGCTCTGCACATAGTAAGCGCTTAACAAATACCAACATTATTATTATTATTATTATTACTGTCTGCAAGAGCACCGTATTAAACACATAGGAGAATAAAATACAACAGAGTTGGTAGACACCTTCCCTGCTCACAGGAAGCTTACAGTTTAAGGGGAGGAGCTTTAGTCTATAGTCTAGTATCTACCCTAGTATTTGGCACCTAGTAAGCATCAAATAAATAGCGGCTAAGTACCAAATAAATAGCAGCAATGCTGTTGTTAATATTGGGGTTATTCATCATTAGCACCGTCTGTGACAGATATAGGAATAGGGTTTGTGAATGACTGCTGGAAATGGCCGGGAGAAAAGAGGAAAGAGCAGAGGATAGCAGTGGGGAAAGGAAGATATAGAGTAGGCTATGCCACAGGGCCAGGTGGGAAGAAAGGAGATACATTAGCTACTCCATCCTAATCCTCCTTGATATCATAGCTGTCTTGGAGAGTGCACACCACTCTCCCATGTGTTGCAATTAATAGGCACATTTTTGTGCATTGCTTAGTGTTCTTATTCTTCATGCCATTTTAATGTCAGTGTTTTATTGGTCCTAATCTCTCTGCCTTCTGTCCTCCATGACCTTCTAGATTCATAGATTCACATACAGACTAGACTGAAAGCTCGTTGTGAGCAGGGAATGTGCCTGCTTATTGTTCTAATGTATAATCCCAAGCACTTAGTACAGTTGTCTGCCTACAGTAAGTGCTCAATAAATACGATTGAATGAATGGATGAATGAATGAATAGATCCTGAGTCCTTTCGTGGACAGGGTTCTCACCTCTATTTTCTTTCCCAGCGCTTAGTGCAAGTACTTAACCAATATTATTACTATGCTACTACTACTTCTGCTACTATTACCACTACTACTACTACACTTCGAAACTCTCCATCACCTTGTCCCCTCTTACCTCATCTCCCTTCTCTCTTTCTACTGCCCACCCCGTACACTTCACTCTTCTGCTGCTCACCTCCTCACTGTCCCCAGTTCACGCCTATTCTGCCATCGACCCGTGGCCCACGCCCTACCATAGTCCTGGAATGCCCTCCCTCCTCACGTCTGCCAAACTAACTGTCTTCCTTTCTTCAAAGCTCTACTGAGAGCTCACCTCCTCCAAGAGGTCTTCCCAGACTTCCCTTCTCCCTCTGCTCCCCCTTCACCCTCTGCTCCTTCCCCTTCCCCCTTCACCTCCCCTCAGCTGGACCTCTTCCCCTATGCTCCCCCTCTCCTATCCACCCCATCCTCTGCTCATCCTTCACCCCTTCCCCCTCCCTCAGCACTGTCCTCATTTGTATATATTATTTATTACCCTATTTATTCTGTTAATGAGATGTACATCTCCTTGATTCTATTTATCGTGATAATGTTGTCTTGTTTTTGTTCTGTTCTGTTTCGCTTTGCTCTCTGTCTCCCCCGTTGAGACATTGAGTCCTTCACTGGGCAGGGATTGTCTCAATCTGTTGCCAAATTGTACATCCCAAGTGCTTAGTACAGTGTTTGGCATATAGTAATCTCTCAATAAATACTATTGAATGATGAAAAAATGACTTGGGGGAGTGGTTGGTGATAAAATAGACATGATCAAGGTGCAGTGAGTAGGTTAAAAGTAGAGTGAGTGATGAGCATTAAAGGGGTGAAGTAACCAGGCTGGACTGTAGAAAGAGAGTAGCATGAAGGAGTAGCAGATGAGGACATGGAGTAGGAGGGGACAAGTTGACTGAATGCTTTAAAGACAATCATAAGGAATTTCCATTTGATGTGGGGGGTGATAAGACAACTACTGGAGGTTCTTGAGGAATGGGGAAATATGGACTGAAAGTTTCTTTGCAGAAAAATGACCCAGGCAGCCATGTGAAGTATGGACTGGTGTGGGGAGAGACAGGAGTCAGAGAGGTCAGCAAGGAGGCTGATAAGGTAATCAAGACAGAATAGGATTATTCATTCATTCAATAGTATTTATTGAGCGCTTACTATGTGCAGAGCACTGTACTAAGTGCTTAGAATGTACAAGTCGGTAACCGATAGAGACAGTCTCTGCCCTTTGACGGGCTTACAGTCTAATCGGGGCAGACAGGCAGACAAGAACAATGGCAATAAATAGAGTCAAGGGGAAGAACATCTCATAAAAGGAATGGCAACTAAATAGAATCAGGGTAATGTACATCGCATTAAACAAAATAAATAGGGTGATGAAGATATATACAGTCGAGCGGACGAGTACAGTTCTCAGGGGGTGGGACGGGAGAGGGGGAGGAGGGGGGGGGGGGGAGAAGAGAGTTTAGCTGCAGAGAGGTGAAGGGGGGGTAGAGGGGTAGCAGAGGGAAAAAGTGGGGAGCTCAGTCTGGGAAGGCCTCTTGGAGGAGGTGAGCTTTAAGTAGGGATTTGAAGAGGGGAAGAGAATTAGATTGTCTGAGGTGGAGGGAGGGCGTTCCAGGACCACGGGAGGACGTGACCTAGGGGTTGACAGCGGGCTAGGCGAGACCAAAGGACGGTGAGGAGGTGGGCAGCAGAGGAGCGGAGCATGCAGGGTGGGCAGTAGAAAGAGAGAAGGGAGGAGAGGTAGGAAGGGGCAAGGGGATGGAGAGCCTTGAAGCCTAGAGTGAGAAGTTTTTGTTTTGTGCAGAGGTTGTTAGGCAACCACTGGAGGTTTTTAAGAAAGGGAGTGACATGCCCAGAGCGCTTTTGCAGGAAGATGAGCTGGGCAGCGGTGTGAAGAATAGACTGGAGCAGGGAGAGAGAGGAGGAAGGGAGATCAGAGAGCAGGCTGACACAGTAATCTAGCTGGGATATTACGAGAGCCTGTAGCAGTAAGATAGCCGTTTGGGTGGAGAGGAAAGGGCAGATCTTGGCGATATTATAAAGATGAGACCGGCAGGTTTTGGTAACGGATTGGATGTGTGGAGTGAACGAGAGAGCCGAGTCAAAGATGACACTGAGGTTGCGGGCCTGAGAGACGGGAAGGATGGTTGTACCATCCACAGTGATAGGGAAGTCAGGGAGAGGACAGGGCTTGGGAGGGAAGATGAGGAGCTCAGTTTTGGTCATGTTGAGTTTTAGGTGGCGGGCAGACATCCAGGTAGAGACGTCTTGGAGGCAGGAGGAGCTACGAGCCTGAAGGGAGGGGGAGAGGACAGGGGCAGAGATGTAGATCTGTGTGTCATCTGCATAGAGATGATAGTTGAAGCCGTGAGAGCAAATGAGTTCACCGAGGGAGTGAGTGTATATGGAGAATAGAAGAGGGCCAAGAACTGATCCTTGAGGAAACCCAACAATTAGAGGATGGCAGGGGGAGGAGGAGCCTGAGAAGGAGACTGAGAATGACCAGCCAGAGAGATAAGAGGAGAACCATGAGACGACGGAGTCCGTGAAGCCAAGGTGAGACAAGGAGTGGAGGAGAAGGGGATGGTCGACAGTGTCAAAGGCAGCTGAGCGGTCAAGGAGGATTAGAATAGAGTAGCAGCCAGTGGATTTGGCAAGAAGGAGGTCATGGATGATCTTAGAGAAAGTCTCAGTAGAGTGGAGGGGACAGAAGCCAGTTTGGAGGGGGTCCAGGAGAGAATGGGAATTAAGGAATTCTAAGCAGCGAGTGTAGATGACTCATTCTAGGATCTTGGAAAGGAAGGGTAGTGGGGAGAAAGGCAGATAACTGGAAGGGGAAGTGGGGTAGAAAGAGGGTTTTTTTAGGATGGGGGAGACATGGGCATGTTGAAGGCAGAGGGGAAGAAGCCATTGGAGAGAGTGAGTGGTTAAAGATAGAAGTTAAGGAGGGGAGGAGGGCAGGGGTGATGGTTTTTATAAGGTGAGCAGGAATGGGGTCCGAGGCACAGGTGGTGGCAATGGCACTTGCAAGGAGGGAGGAGATCTCCTCTGAGGATATTGCAGGGAAGGATGGGAAAGTAGGGGAGATGGTTGAGGTGGGGGGGGAGGCAGGAGGGGGAGGGATGACTTTGGGGAGCTCAGACCTGATTGTGTTAATTTTTGTGATGAAATAGATGGCCAGATCATTTGGGGTGAGGGATGTGGGAGGAGGAGGAACTGGGAGCCTAGGAGAGAGTTAAAGGTCCGGAACAATTGGCGGGGGTGACAGGCATGGGTGTCGATGAGGGAGGAAAAGAAGTTTTGCCTGGCAGAGAAGAGGGCAGAGTTAAGACAGGAAAGGATTAAGGTCGGCTTGGTGCTTGGACTTTTGCCAGCAGCGCTTGGCAGCTCGAGCATGGGAGGGTAGGAGGCGGACAGAGGCAGTGACCCAGGCCTGTGGGTTAGTCGAATGAGAGTGGCCGGAGGGAAAGGGGGGCGACAGAGTTGAGATGAGTAGAGAGGGTGGAGTTGAGAGCGGTGACCTGATCATCGAGAGTAGGAAGAGAGGATGGGGGGCAAGGTGGGGAGAGATGCATTTGGAAAGGGATGGGATCAAGAGAGTGGAGGTCTCTGTGGGGGAGTAGCGAAGATTTGCAGGGGGAGGGAGTGTGAGAGGTGAAACACTCTGGGCATGTCACTCCCCTTCTTAAAAACCTCCAGTTGTTGCCTATCAACCTCCGCTCAAAACAAAAACTCCTCACTCCTTCAAGGCTCCTCCAAGCCTCCTTCAAGGCTCTCCATCCTTTTGCCCCTTCCTACCTCTCGTCCCTTCTCTCTTTCCACTGCCCACCCTGCATGCTCCGCACCTCTACCACCCACCTCCTCACCGTCCCTCGGTCTCACCTATCCCGCCATTGACCCCTGGGCCACGTCCTCCCACGGTCCTGCAATGCCCTCCCTCCTCACCTCCGACAATCTAATTCTCTTCCCCTCTTCAAATCCCTACTTAAAGCTCACCTCCTCCAAGAGGCCTTCCCAGACTGAGCTCCCCACTTTTTCCCTCTGCTACCCTTCTACCCCCCTTCACCTCTGCGCAGCTATACCCTCTTCTCCCCCCTTTCCCTCTCCTCCTCCCCCTCTCCCGTCCCACCCCCTCAGCACTGTACTCGTCTGCTCAACTGTATATATCTTCATCACTCTATTTATTTTGTTTAATGAGATGTACATCACCCTGATTCTATTTAGTTGCCATTGTTTTTATGAAATGTTCTTCCCCTTGACTCTATTTATTTCCATTGTTCTTGTTTTCCTGTTTCCTCCGATTAGACTGTAAGCTCGTCAAAGGGCAGGGACTGTCTCTATCTGTTGCCGATTTGTACATTCCAAGCGCTTAGTACAGTGCTCTGCACATAGTAAGCGCTCAATAAATACTATTGAATGAATGAAAGTCAGGGCTTAGAACAGTCCCTGGCACCTAGTAAGCACTTTATAAAAACCGTTTAAAAAAAATAATCAAATACTTCTGTGGGAGACATCAGATCTGGCCTGAAAATCCAGCTCTAGGTCCTTGGTAGTGAACAGACTGAAAATGAAAATAATAATAATTATTATCATAGTACTTGTTAAGCACTAGCTATGTGACAAACACTGTTTTAATCTCTGGGGGACATACAAGTTAGATTGGACACAGTCCCTCTCCCATATAGGGCTCATACTCTTTATCCCCATTTTACAGATGAGGTAACTGAGGCACCAGAAAAGTGAAGTGACTCTCCCTAGGTCACACAACAGAAATGTGGTGGAGTGGATTCAAACCCATGACCTTTGGGCTCTCAGGACCTTGATCTAACCACGCTGCTTCTCCAGCTGCGCGAAAACATATCAGGCAGCACTCCTCCAGGGCTCCCTCAAACACCACCAACTCGAGGGCAGGAAAAAGTCACCTGATTTCTCCACGATGTGGCCCAGAAGCTGCTTGACTGGCTGGAGTCCTGTCTGGGCATATCTGAGGGGCTTGGGAACACTGTTTCTTAAGCGCCCTCTCTCCCTTCCCCTTTTTGATTGCCATTTTCCACCACTCTGAGGGATCCCTTTCAAGGCTCCAGCTTCGTGAGACTGGAAAATAGAAAGGGAGGAAAAGAGAGAGAGATAGAGCAAGAGGGAGAGAGACTTCCTCAATTCCTGGGCTGGGTGGCTAAGAGAGATCAATTTCTAGTTCCTCAATCATTACCCAATTAGGCAATTCAGAAAAGCATCATGGACTATTGGAAATATCCTGGTGTGGGAGTCCGAAGACCTGGTTTCTAATTCCAGCTCAGCCATTTGTCTGCTATGTGGCCTTGGGGAATTCATTTAATTTATCTATGCCTCAGTTTCCTCATCTAGAAAATGGGGATCAAATTCTTCTTCCCCTTCTTAGAAGGTGAGCCCCCATTGACCCTCCCTTGAACAGACAGTCCCTTCCATTCATTCATTCAATAATATTTATTAAGCGCTTACTATGTACAGAGCACTATACCAAGGGCTTGGAATTTACAATTTGGCAACAGATAGAGACAATCCCTGCCCAATGATGGGCTCACGGTCTAAACGGGGAAGACAGACAGCAAAGCAAAACAGAACAAAACAAAACAACATCATCAAGATATATAGAATCATGGAGATATACACCTCATTAACAAAATTAATAGAGTAATAAATAATATATACAAATAAGCACAGTGTTGAGGGGAGGGAAGGGGGAAGAGCAGGGTGGGGGGAACGGGAGGGGAGGAAGACCAGAGGGAAAGGGGGCTCAGTCTGGTAAGGCCTCCTGGAGGAGATGAGCTCTCAGTAGGGCTTTGAAGAGGGGAAAGGAGTTAGTTTGGCAGATGTGAGTAGGGAGGGCATTCCAGGACAGAGGTAGGACATGGGCCAGGGGTCGACTAGGGACAGGTGCAAACAGGGGACCGTGAGGAGGTGAGCTGCAGAGAAGCTGAGTGTATGGGGTGGGCAGTAGAAAGAGAGAAGGGAGGTGAGGTTGGAGGGGGCAAGGTGATGGAGAGCTTTGAAGCCAAGTATGAGGAGTTTCTGTTTTGTGCGAAGGTTAATAATGTTGATATTTGTTAAGCACTTACCATGTGCAGAGCACTGTTCTAAGCGCTGGGGTAGACAGAGGGGAATCAGGTTGTCCCACGTGGGGCTCACAGTCTTAATCCCCATTTTACAGATGAGGTGACTGAGGCACAGAGAAGTTGTGACTTGCCCACAGTCACACAGCTGACAAGTGGCAGAGCCGCGATTCGAACCCATGACCTATGACTCCAAAGCCCGTTCTCTTTCCAATGAGCCACGCTGCTTCTCAGTGCTTGATAGACAACCACTGGAAGTCTTTGAGGATCGGAGTGAAATGCCCAGAGCGTTTCTGTAAAAAGATGATCTGGGCAGCAGAATGAAGAATAGTCTGGAGTGAGGAGAGACGGGAGGAAGGGAGATCAGAGAGGAGGCTTACACAATAATCCAGTCGGGATATTATGAGAGCTTGTACCAGCACGGTAGCAGTTTGGATGGAGAGGAAAGGGTGGATCTTGGTGATACTGTGAAGGTGAAACCAGCAGGTGTTGGTGACGGATTGGATGTTTGGGTTGAATGAGAGAGCACACAGATATTTCCCAGTTATCCAGTTCCAGTTATCACCCTCCTACCCTTCCTTTCCAAACTCCTGGAGCAAGTCATCTGCACTCACTAGCCCGAATTCCTCTTCTCCAACTCTCTCCTAGACCCTCTCCAATCTGGCTTCTGTCCCCTACACTCCACTGAAACCACCCTCCCAAAGGTCTCCAATGACCTCCTTCTTACCAAATCCAACAGCTCCTACTCCATCCTAATTCTCCTCGACCTCTCAGGTGCCATTGACACTGTTGGCCTTTTCCTCAATACATTATCCAACCTTGGCTTCACTGATTCTGCCCACTCCTCGTTTCCCTCTTATCTCTCTGGTCATTCATTCTCAGTCTCCTTTGCGGGCTCCTCCTCCCCTTCCCATCCCCTAACTTTAAGTGTCCCTCAAGGGTCAGTTCTTGGTCCCCTTCTATTCTCCATCTACACTCACTCTCTTGGAGAACTCATTCACTCCCACGCCTTCATCTATCATCTCTATGCAGAAGACACTCAAATATATTTCTCCTCCCCTGTTCTCTCTCCCTCCTTCCAGGTTCGTATCTTCTGCTGCATTCAGGACATCTCTACTTGAATGTCCTCCCACCACGTAAAACTGAACATGTCCAAGACAGCTCCTTATGGTCCCTCACAAACCTTGTCCTTTCCCTGACTTTCCCATCACTATAGCTGGCTAAACCATCCTTCCCTCTCACAAGCCCGTACCCTTGGTGTCATCCTCGACTCAGCTCTCTCATTCACCCCATATATCCAGTGCATCACCAAATTGTGCCGGTCTCACCTTCACAACACTGCCAAGATCTGCTTCTTCTTCTCTATCCAAATCTTCTCCAAATTGGTGCAATCACTCATCCTATCCCTACTTAATTACTGCATCAGCATCCTTTCTGTTCCCCTAACCTCCTTTCTCTCCCCACTTCAGTTTATACTTCACTCTGCTGCACGGATTGTTTTCTACAGAAATGCCAAGGAGGTGTTACCCCCTTCTCAAAAATCTACAGTGGTTGTCTATCAACCTCCATATCAAGGAAAAACTGCTTACAATTGACTTCAAAGCTCTCCATCACCTTGCCCACTCCTACTTCACCTCCCTTCTCTCCTTCTACAGCCCAGGCTGCACACTCTGCTCCTCTGGTGCTAACCTTCTCACTGTACCTCGTTTTCACCTGTCCTGCCATCGACCCCTGGCCCACGTCCTATCTCTGGCCCAAAATGATCTCCCTCCTCAAATCTGCCAAACTAGCACACTTCCCCCCTTCAAAACCCTACTGAAGGCTCATCTCCTCCAGGAGGCCTGCCCAGACTAAGCCCCTCTTTTCCTCAGTTCCCTCTCCCCTCCCCATCACCCCAAATCTCTCCCTTTGCTCTACCCTCCCTCCTCACTCTATTCACTCATTCATTCATTCGAATTTATTGAGGGCTTTCTGAGTGCAGAGCACAGTATTAAGCACTTGGAAAGTATAATTTGGCAACAGATCAAGATCTGAACAGATCCCTATCCAACAAAGGGCTCACAGTCTAAATGGGGGAGACAGATATCAAAACAAAACATGTAGACAGGCATCAATAGCATCAAAATAGGTAAATAGAATTGTAGCACATATGTATATATACATATCTATAATTCTATTTATTTATATTAATGCCTGTTTACTTGCTCTGATGTGTATATATCTATGTTTCTATTTTTCATTTATATAGATGCTATTGATAATAATGTTGGTATTTGTTAAGCACTTACTATGAGCGGAGCACTGTTCTAAGCGCTGGGGTCGATACAGGGTCATCAGATTGTCCCACACGAGGCTCACAGTCTTCATCCCCATTTTGCAGATGAGGTAACTGAGGCACAGAGAAGTTAAGTGACTAGCCCACAGTCACACAGCTGACAAGTGGCAGAGCAGGGATTCGAACCCATTACCTCTGATTCCCAAGCCCGGGCTCTTTCCACTGAGCAACACTGTTTCTCTAATAATAATGTTGGTAGTTGGTAAGCGCTTACTATGTGCCGAACACTGTTCTAAGCGCTGGGGTAGACACAGGGAAATCAGGTTGTACCACGTGGGGCTCACAGTCTTAATCCCCATTTTACAGATGAGGTAACTGAGACCCCGAGAAGTGATGTGACTTGCCCAAAGTCACACAGCTGACAAGTGGCCGAGCAGGGATTCAAACCCATAACCTCTGACTCCAAAGCCCGTGCTCTTGCTTGTTTACTTGCTTTGATGTCTGTCTCCCCCCCTTCTAGACGGTGAGCCCGTTGTGTACAGAGATTGTCTCTCTTTAATACTGAATTGTACTTTCCAAGCACTTACAGAAGCAGTGTGGCTCAGTGGAAAGAGCCCAGGCTTGGGAGTCAGAGGTCATGGGTTCGAATCCTGGATCTGACACTTGTCAGCTCTGTGACTGTGGGCAAGTCACTTAACTTCTCATCTCATCTGTAAAATAGGGATTAAGACCATGAGCCTCACGTGGGACAACCAGATTACCCTGTATCTACCCCAGCGCTTAGAACAGTGCTCTGCACATAGTAAGCGTTTAACAAATAGCAACATTATCATTATTATTATTAATGTTCTCTGCACACAGTAAGTACTCAATAAATATGATTGAATGAATGAATTGGGGTAGAGAGTGTGTACAATCTGAATATCTTGCTTCTTCTCCATTATTTAATACAATGCTTGACACACAGTAAAGGCTTAACAAGTACGATAAAAACCCTTCCCCCCAAGGGTCCAGCCACAATCTTCTCAAAATTTCAAAGTTGGGAAGGTTATTCCTAGGATCTCTTACCCTCCGCTCCTGAAAGGACTCTACCTAAGCCTTGCAACAGTGTGCTTTTCCTGTGGTCCTCTGTCCCATTGCGCTTGGTCAAATAGGTTTCAGAAATGGAGCTACTCCTGCAGCTACACAAACCGTCCCTCTGTGCCCCCACACCCTGGACTCATCTTCCCCGGAAGAGTCCTGGAGTTGACGGGGATCCTCATGGACTCGGCCACCTCCTGAGGGTAGAACTGCCCGAAGCAGAAGATGTCAGAGGTGAGAGAGTCTGAAAGACCTTTGTCCAGGGAGGCCAGGAGTTTGGGGCCAGAAGATGCAATGTTATTATATGGTACTCTAGGTAGTAATTCAAGGTTGTAATAGGCTTTAAAGCCCCAGAACCTTCTCAGTGTGGGAGGAAATGTTCCAAGCATTCACAGTTCTCAGGATAGGAGAAGTGGCAGTAGTTCAGGTAGACATGGGATGGGCTGAGGAGAAGCAGGCAGTGGGAAAGGGAACTGTGAGTTTTTGCAATGGGTTAACACAACACTGATTTCCTGAACACTTTTTTTGTAATAATCAATCAATCATATTGATTGAGCTTTTACTCTTATGAAGAGTACTATATTAACTGTGTAGGAGAGAACTATGTAACAGCATAACACTGTTGGTAGATAGGTTCCCTTTCCCCAACAAGCTTACATTTTAGAGGGTGAGAAAGGCATTAATATAAATAAACTACTCATATGTACCTAAGTACTGTAGAGCTGGCAGGGGTGGTAAATAAAGGGGGTAAATCTAAATGCAAGGGCAATGCAAAAAGAAGTGGGACAAGAGGAGATGAGGGCTTAGTCAGGGAAGACCTCTTGGAGTAGATATGCCTTCAGTAAGGCTTTGAAGGTGCGAAGAGTAATTGTCTATTGGATAGTGATTCATTCATTCATTCAGTCATATTTATTGAGTGCTTACTGTGTGCAGCACACCTTACTAGGCACTTGGAAAGTACAATTCAAAAATAAAGAGAGACAATCCCTGCTTAGACCAGACTAGAGGTGGGGAGACAGACATCAAAACAAGTAAACTGGCATCAGTATAAATAATTGGAGTTATGAGAAGGAGCATGGCTCAGTGGCAAGAGCCTGGGCTTTGGAGTCAGAGGTCATGGGTTCGAATCCCGGCTCTGCCACTTCTCAGCTGTGTGACTGTGGGCAAGTCACTACACTTCTCTGTGCCTCAGTTACCTCATCTGTAAAATGGGAGTTAAAGACTGTGAGCCCCATGTGGGACAACCTGATTCCCCTGTGTCTACCCCAGCGCTTAGAACAGTGCTCTGCACATAGTAAGTGCTTAACAGATACCAACACTATCATTATTATTATTATGTTATAGATATGAACACATCAAAACAAGTAAACAGGTATCAATTTAAATAGTTGAATAATATATAAAAAATATATATATATACACAGGTGTTGTGGAGTGGGGAGGGGGAGTAGAGCAAAGGGAGTGGGTTGGGGCAACGAGGAGGGGTGGGGGAGCCGAGGAAGGGTGGAACTTAGTCTGGGAAGGCCTCTTGGAGGAGATGCACCTTCAGTAGGGCTTTGAAAGGGTGGAAGAGTGGTTGTTTGGCAGATTTGAGGAGGGAGGGTGTCCCAGGCCAAAGTTAGGATGTGGGCCAAGGATCGACAGCAGGACAGGTGAGATCAAGGCACAGTGAGAGGGTCAGCACCAGAGGAGTGGAGTGTGGGGGCTGAGATGTAGAAGGAGAGAAGCGAGGTGAGGTAAGAAGGGGCAAGGTGATGGAGAGCTTGGAAGCCAATAACGAGGAGTTTTTGTTTGATACGGAAGTTGAAAGGCAACCACTGGAGATTTTTGAGGAGGGGGATGACATGCCTAGAAGGTTTCTGTAGAAAGATAATCTGGGCAGCAGAGTGAAGTATGGACTGAAGTGGGGAGAGGCAGGAGGCTGAGAGGTCAGAAAGGAGGCTAATGAAATAATCCAGTCAGGATAGGATGAGTAATTGCATTAGCATAGTACCATTTTGGATGTAGAGGAAGGGCAGAACTTGGTTATATTGTGAAGGTGAGATCAACAGAAATTCGTGATGCATTGGATATATGAGGTGAATATATGGATATATGAGCTGAGTCAAGGATGACACCAAGGGTACGGGCTTGTGAGAGGGAAGGATGGTTTGGCCAACTATAGTGATGGGAAAGTCAGGGAAAGGACAGGGTTTGGAAGGGACCATAAGGAGCTCTCTTGGACATGTTCAGTTTTACGTGGTGGGAAGATATTCAAGTAGAGATGTCCTGAATGCAGCAGAAGATATGAACCTGGAAGGAGGGAGAGAGAACAGGGGAGGAGAAATAGATTTAAGTGTCTTCTGCATAGAGATGATAGATGAAGGCGTGGGAGTGAATGAGTTCTCCAAGGGAGTAAGTGTAGATGGAGAACAGAAGGGGATCAAGACTGACCCTTGAGGGACTCCTAAACCTAGGGGATAGGAGGGGGAGAAGGAGCCCGCAAAACAGACTGAGAATGAATGACTGGAGAGATAAGAGGGAAACGAGGAGTGGACAGAATCAGTGAAGCCAGGTTGGATAATGTATTGAGGAAAAGGGGATGGTCTACAGTGCCAATGGCATCTGAGAGGTCGAGGAGAATTAGGATGGAGTAGAAGCCATTTGATTTGATAAGAAGGAGGTCATTAGAGACCTTTGAGAGGGTAGTTTCAGTTCATTGGATATAAAGAGAGTAGGAATTCCAGGCCAGAGGCAGGACGTGCATGAGTGGTTGGTGACAAGATAGACAAGATCTAGGTACAGTGAGTAGATTGGCAGTGTCAGTAGGTTGGCATTAAAGGGGTGAAGTATCCAGGCTGGATTGTAGAAGAAGAGCAGTTTGATGGAGTAACAGATGAGGAGATGAGGTAGGAGGGGCCATGTTGATTAAGTGCTTTAAAGCCGTTGGTAAGGAGTTTCGGTTTGATGTGAAGGAGAAAAGGCAAACACTGGGGGTTCTTGAGGAATGGGGAAACATGAACTGAACGTTTGCCAGAAAAATGATCCAGGAAGGAATGTGAAGTATGGACTTAGGTGGGGAGAGAGGAGGCAGGCATATCAGCAAGGAGACTGACAGTAATAGAGAAGTGGCTCAGTGGAAAGAGCCCGGGCTTGGGAGTCAGAGGTCATAGGTTCGAATCCTGGATCTGCCACTTGTCAGCTGTGTGACTGTGGGCAAGTCACTTAACTTCTCTGTTCCTCAATTACCTAATCTATAAAATGGGGATTAACTGCGAGCCTCACGTGGGACAACCTGATTACCCTATATCTACCCCAGCTCTTAGAACAGAGCTCTGCACCTAGTAAGTGCTCAACAAATAGCAACATTATTATCATTAGTAATCAAGGCAGAATATAATTTCTGTGGTAGCAGTTTGGATGCAGAGGAAAGCAGATTTTAGAAGTGTAGTGAAGATTGAACCATCATCATTTAGTGATGGATTGAATATAGGAATAAAATGAGAGTGAGGAGTCAAGTATATTGCCAGGTTTGTGAGACAGGAAGGATAGTGGTGTTGTCTATAGTGATGGGAAAATCCTGGGTAGGGGAGGGTTTAGATGAAAAGATAAGAAGTTCTGTTTTCAACATACGCTTGAGATAATGGCAGGACATCGAAACAGAGGTGTCCTGTAGGCAGAAGGAAAGAGAGTGTTCAGAGAAGAGACATCAGGGCTGGAGATGCAGATTTGGGATTCGCCTGCATGCAGGAGGTAGTTAAAGCTATGTGAGCAAATGAGTTCTCCAAGGAAATGGATGTAGATGGAGAAAAGAAGGGGACCCAGAACTGATCCATGAGGGACCCCATAGAGAGAAGGTGGAAAGCAGAGGAGGAGTCTACGAAAGAGACTAAGAATGAGTGGCCAGAGACCTAGTAGGAGAACCAGGAGAGGATTCTGTCACTTTTCACTTAGTACTTGTCTTGAGAGGATGAGAATAGGGGAAGGCGAATTCTCAGAGATTGGTTCATGACAGTACCCAAATCTACATCTCCCTCTCTGCTGCCTCGCATTTTCTTTTGCCTTCAAGACCACCAAAATCGCCAAGATACCCTTTCCTCTCCCTGGAAACGGCTATCACATTAGTACAGTAACTCATCCTATCCCGACTGGATTACTGCATCAGCCTCCTTTCTGACCTCCAAATCTCCTTCCTCTCCCCACTTCAGTCCATACTTCACTCCCTTGCCCGGATTATCTTTCTTCAGAAACGTCTGGGCATGTCACCCCACTCCTCAAAAATCTCCAGTGGTTGCCTATCAACCTCCGTATCAAACACAAACATCTCATTATTGGCTTCAAAGCTCTCCATCACCTTGCCCCTTCTTACCTCACCTCCCTTCTCTCCTCCTACATCCCAGCTCACATACTCCACTCCTCTGGTGCTAACCTACTCACTGTGCCTTGTTCTTGCCTGACCCACTGACGATCCCCTGCTCAAGTACTACGTCTGGCCTGCAAAGCCCTTCCTCCTCAAATCTGCCAAACAATCACACTTACCCCCTTCAAAGCCCCACTGAAGGCTCACCTCCTCCAAGAAGCTTTTCCAAGCTAAGCCCCACTTTTCCTCAGCTCCTCCTCCCCTCCACGTTGCTCTGACTCACTCCCTTTTCTCTAACCCCTTCTCCTCGGTCCTCAGCACTTTTTTATATATGTACATATCTATAATGCATTTATTTGTATTAATGCCTGGTTGCTTATTTTGAAGTCTACCTCTCTTCTGCTCCCAATGGACTGTAAGCCTGGTGTGGGCAGGGATTGTCTCTCCTTATTGCTGAATTGTACTTTCCAAGTGCTTAGTACAATATTCTATGCACAATAAGCACTCAGTAAATATGATTGAATGAATGGTCTCCCAGCTTTCTGTCTCTCCCCATTCCAGTCCATACTTCCTTCTTCTACCAGAATCATTTTTCTACAAAAATGTCCAGGATTTGTTTCCCCAATCCCAAAAAAACTTCATTGCTTGCCCAGTCACTGCCACTTCAAACAAAAACTCCTCACCACTGCCTTTGAAGCACTCAATTACCTTTCTCCTCCTACTTCAGCTCATACTTTCCTACTACAGCCCAGGCCGCACACTTTGTTCCTCTACTGGGAACCTTCTCATACTGTTTCCATCTCATCTCACTTGCTGCCGACCTCTCATCCACATCCTGTCTCTAACCTGGATGTCCTCCCTCCTCAAATCCCACAGACAATTACTCTCCCCCACTTCAGAGTCTTACTGAAGGCACTTCTCCAACAGGTGGCCTTTCCTAACTAAACCCCACTTTCCTCTTCTCACATTCCCTTCTGCATCACCCTGACTTTCTATCTTTGTTTTTTCCCTCCTCCCAGTCCAACAGCACTTAATGTAATTATCTGTAATTTATTCATTCATACTAATGTCTGTCTCCCTGACTATATTATAAGCTCAATGGAGGCAGGGAATGCATCTGTTTACTGTTGCACTCCACTCTTCCAAGCAATTAATGCAGCAGTAGGCACTCTAGAAATACAAGTTAATGAATGAATGAACTGTCTGAGCCCTTGGGAGAGAAGGATGCAGTTGGTAGACGCCATCCATGCCCACTAGTAGCTTACAGTCTAGATCGTCTCCCACTCCAACCCAATCAGTACACTCTGCTCCTCTAACAGGAAACTATTTACTGTACTCCATCTTATTTCTCTCACTGTTGACCCTTTGCTCACATCCTTCCTCTGGCCTGGTACTCCCTCCCTCTTTATATTCAACAGACAGTACTCTCTCTTGCTTCAAAGCCATCTTGAAGGCCCATCTCCTCCACGAGGCCTTCTCCAACTAAGCTCTCTTTTCCTTTTCTTCTACTACCTTCTGTACCACCCTTGTTTGCTCTCTTTATTCATTCCCCTGCTCCCAGCTTCACATCCCGTGCTCTATCTACTAGGTCATCCTGCTTCTTTCTGGCCTCCCTCCACCCCACCCTTTCATCCCACCCTTCATGGACAGTACTTATTTACATGTCTTTAAAATATATATTATAAATCATTCATTTATTTATATTAGTGCCTGTCTCCCTCTCTAGACTGTATGTTCTTTGTGGGCAGGGAAGCTGTACCTCAAATCTGTTGCACTGCACTCCCCCAAGGGCTTCTAACAGTGCTGTACACACAGTAGTCATTCAATAAATACCACAGATCGATACCATTCTGAAAATATAACTTAGAGAGCACCTGCTACTGGAAAAATTCCTGGGCACCAAGGAGAAGGACAGAGTAGGAAGAAGATCCTGACCTTCTCCCCTTTGCAGCTTCCTGCCTCTGGTCTACCAATACTGGAGGATCAAGGATTGACTGGGGCAGAATAATGGAGGGCAGCAGTGGAGAAGCCCCTTGCCAGACGTTACTCATTTTTTATGGTAGTTGTTAAGGGTTTACTATGTGTCAAGCACTGTTCTACATGCTGGGGTAGATATAAGTTAAGCAGGATCAGATATAGCCCCTGGCCCACATCGAGCTTATAGTTTTAGATGGAGAAGGAGGATTCAGCCCCAACTTTAGAGATGAGAAAACTAAGGAATAGAGAAGTGAAGTGACTTGCCCAAGGTCACACATCAGACAAGTGTTGGAGCCAGGATTAGAATTCAGGTCTTCTGATTGCCAGGCTGAGGCTCTTTCCAGGTCATGTTGCCTGTCTGCCCATTCTTGCCCAAAGCCTTCCCCAAATCATCCTTTCTCCACTCACAGCACACCATGTGCTGTGCCATCTTGGCCCAGATCCCTGGGATCATCCTGGCCCTACTCTGCCCTTAAACTTGGACAGCCCAGTCCTATCCCTGGATGTGAGTCTCCTCTGACTCCTAGGTTAGACCATCTTCTGGCCAGCGGGAAGGGACACCCTAGTATTGTTGGATCTGGGTGAATGTCAGTGCTGCTTCCTGAGGCTAGTGGATGAAGGGCCCAGATTGGTCACCCATGAGGAAGAGCCCAGCCACCCAGAGTGTATCTTCTTCTAATCCTGCAGGATGGGAAGCTAGTACCACTCCTGGCACAGAGTTCATGTAGGTGCCCCATCCATGGTCAAAACCCAAATCCCTCCCTTTACCAGAAGATACTGTGGGTTCCCAGAATCCCTTGGGGAAATAGTCCCCTCCCACTGCTCTATGGGCCAGGGAGCTGAATAGTTTCATCCCTTACCACAATTAATGTTCCCCAGTATCCAAAATTTTCTACCAGCCCTCCTCTGCCCTGACATCTCCCTTTCAAATGCTCTGCAGGCATTGATGCTGGGAACATCTTGTCCCTATGGTAGAAACAGGTCTCCACAACACAAGATTGGGAAAACTGATGGGAGTGAGTTTGAGCATGAGTATCAGCATGAGGCTGAAGAAAAAGAACTTAGGGAGTTGAGAGGAAGCAGTAAGCTAGGTTGGAAGCTCCTTGTGGGTAGGGAATGTGTCTACCAACTCTGCTATTGCACCCTCCCCAATGCTTAGTACAGGGCTTTGCACAAAATAAGCACTCAATATGTACCACTGATTGTTTGACTGACTCATAGAACTCTATGGAGAAGCATCTGGGTGATTGTAGATGAACCTTGGGGAGAGAGTACTGGCAGATGAGGGAAGAAGGGAAAATATGGAAGAAATCGAGTGAGGCCTGAAGAACTGAGAACAAGAGAGGACAAGATGGGAAATGGGAGAGAGGGACTGAGAAGATTCTTCAATCAATCAACCAATGGTATATATTGACTGCTTATTATTTGTAGAGTACCATAGGAAAAACCTGAGAGTCTACAATAAAACAGAGTTGGTAGAAACGTTCCCAGGCCATATTGAGCTCACAGTCTAGAGGAAGGGATAGGTATTAATGTAAATAAATACATTACGGATATTTACATAAATGCAGTGAGGAGGAGGGTGGAGTGAATATAAAGCACTTAAAAGGTACCAATTTAAATGCATAGTCAACTTGGAGGGAGAGGGAATATGGGAAAAGTATATGTAATTAGGGTAGGCCCCTTGGCGGAGATGTAGGGAGAGTGGTGGTTTGTTGCATATGAAGAAATAGGGAGCTCCACGTCAATGGGTGGACCTGGGCAAGGGGTAGGTGGTAAGATAGATGACACTGAGCTATGGCAAGCAAGATGGCATTAGAGGAGTAAAGTGTGAGGATTGGGTTGTTGTAGGAAATCAATAAGGTAAAATGAGAGGGGACAAGGTGACTGAGAGCTTCAAAACTTTTGGAAAGGAGTTTCTGTTTGATGTGGAGATGAAAAAGCAACCACTGGAGGTTTTCGTTTGTGTAGAAAAATGATCCAGACATGAAAGTGAAGTATGGTCTGGAGTTCATTCATTCATTCAATAGTATTTATTGAGCGCTTACTATGTGCAGAGCACTATACTAAGCACTTGGAATGTACAAATTGGTAACAGATAGAGACAGTCCCTGCCTTTTGATGGGCTTACAGTCTAATCAGGGGAGACAGACAGCCAATAACAATAGCAATAAATAGAATCAAGGGGATGACATCTCATTAAAACAATAGCAAATAAATAGAATCAAGGTGATGTACATCGCATTAACAAAATAATAGAATCAAGGTGATGTACATCTCATTAACAAAATAATAGAATCAAGGTGATGTACATCTCATTAACAAAATAAATAAGGTAATGAAGATATATACAGTTGAGCAGACGAGTACAGTACTGAGGGGATGGGATGGGAGAGGGGGAGGAGCAGAGGGAAAGGGGGGAGAAGAGGGTTTAGCTGCGGAGAGGTGAAGGGGCGGTAGAGGGAGCAGAGAGAAAAGGGAAGCTCAGTCTGGGAAGGTCTTTTGGAGGAGGTGAGATTTAAGTAGGATTTTGAAGAGGGGAAGAGAATTAGTTTGGCGGAGGTGAAGAGGGAGGGCATTCCAGGACCGCGGGAGAACATGGCCCAGGGGTCGTCAGCAGGATAGGTGAGAATGGGGGATGGGGAGGAGGTGGGTGGCAGAGGAGTGGAGTGTGCAGGGTGGGCAGTAGAAAGAGAGAAGGGAGGAGAGATAAGAAGGGGCAAGGTGATGGAGAGCCTTGAAGCCTAGAGTGAGAAGTTTTTGTTTTGAGCGGAGGTTGTTAGGCAACCACTGGAGGTTTTTAAGAAGGGGAGTGACATGCTCAGAGCGTTTCTGCAGGAAGATGATCTGGGCAGCGGAGTGAAGAATAGACTGGAATGGGGAGAGAGAGGAAGAAGGGAGATCAGAGAGAAGGCTGACACAATAATCTAGCCCAGATATTACAAGAGCCTGTAATAGTAAGCCAGTAAGATAATCGTTTGGGTGGAGAGGAAAGGGCAGATCTTGGCAATATTATAAAGGTGAAACCGGCAGGTTTTGGTGATGGATTGGATGTGTGCGGTGAATGAGAGAGCTGAGTCAAAGATGACACCGAGGTTGCGGGCCCGAGGAGTTGGGGAAGCCACGAGGCAGAGAGGTCAGCAAGGAGGCTGATAGAGTAATTTAGGAGGGATAGGATGATTGTAGAATCAGGTTGGATTGAGAGGAAAAGACAGATTTTATCAACGTTGTGAAGGTTAAACCAAGATTAATTGAATATGTGGATTGAATGAGAGAGAGAAGTCAAGGATAATGCCAAGGTTATAACAGTTTGTGAGACAGGAAGGATAGTGGTGATGTCTATAGCTATGTAAAAGTCAAGGGAGTACAGGGTTTGGGAAAGTCATGGGAGGACAGGGTTTGGGTGGAAAGATTAAAAATTTCTGTTTGGGATATGTTAAGGTTGAGTTCATTCATTCATTCAATAGTATTTATTGAGTGCTTACTATGTGCAGAGCACTGTAGTAAGAGCTTGGAATGAACAAGTCGGCAACAGATAGAGACAGTCCCTGCCGTTTGACGGGCTTACAATCTAATTGGGGGAGACGGACAGACAAGAACAATGGCAATAAATAGAGTCAAGGGGAAGAACATCTTGTAAAAACAGTGGCAACTAAATAGAATCAAGGCGATGTACAATTCATTAACAAAATAAATAGGGTAACGAAAATATATAAGTTGAGCGGACGAGTACAGTGCTGTGGGGATGGGAAGGGAGAGGTGGAGGAGCAGAGGGAAAAGGGGAAAAAGAGGGTTTAGCTGTAGAGAGGTAAAGGGGGGATGGCAGAGGGAGTAGAGGGAGAAGAGGAGCTCAGTCTGGGAATGCCTCTTGGAGGAGGTGAGTTTTAAGTAGGGTTTTGAAGAGGGAAAGAGAATCAGTTTGGCAGAGGTGAGGAGGGAGGGCGTTCCAGGACCACGGGAGGACGTGACCCAGGGGTCGACGGCAGGATAGGTGAGACCGAGGGACGGTGAGGAGGTGGGCGGCAGAGGAGCGGAGCGTGCGGGGTGGGTGGTAGAAAGAGAGAAGGGAGGAGAGGTAGGAAGGGGCAAGGTGATGGAGAGCCTTGAAGTAGCAGTACATCTAAGTAGAGATGTCCTGAAGGCAGAAGGAAATGTGAGACTGCAGAGAGAAAGAGATTGGGGCTGGAGATGTAGATTTGCGAATCATCTGCATAGAAATGATAGTTGAAGCCATGAGAGTGAATGATTCTCCAGGTAAGTGAGTGTAGATAGAGAATCAAAGGGAATCCAGAACTGAACCTTGACAGACACCCTCACTTAGGAGGTGAGAGGCAAATGAGGAACCCATGAAAAAGACTGAGAATGAATGGCCAGATATATAGAAAGAGTACCAAGAGAGGACAGTGTCAGTGAAGCCGAGATTGGATAACATTTTGAGGAGAAAGGGATGGTAGATGGTGTGGAAAGCAATTTAGAGGTCGAGGAGGATTAGGATGGAGCAGTGGCCATTGGATTTGTAAAGCAATAGATCATTTGTGACCTTTGAGAGGGTTGTTCTTGTAGAATGAAGCTGGCAGAAGCTAGATTAGAGGGAGGCAAGGTGAGAACTGGAGGAGAGGACCTTGAGATAGAGGGTGCAGACAACTTGCTCAAAGAGTTTGGAGAGGAATGGTAGGAGGGAGATGGGACATTAACTGGAGGGACCGTGGGGGCAAGGGAAGGTTTTTTAGCATAGGGGAGGCATGAGCATAGTTGAAAGCAGTGGGGAAGAAGCCATTGGAAAGCAAACAGTTGAAGATGTCAGTCAGGGAGGGAAGAAGGGAGGCAGCAAGTGTTCTGATAAAGTGCAAAGGATGGGGTCAAATGCACAGTTCGAGGGGATGGATTATGAGAGATCACAGGAGATCTCTTTATGTACTGCTGGGAAAGGTGGAAAGGTTCAAAAAGGGGCAGGAACTGGTGAGAAGCAGGAGAGATATTAGGGAGATAAAGCCTGATAGATTCAATTTTCTCAATTAGGTAAGTATCCAGGTCATGAAGGACAATGGATCAGGGAGGTAGGGGAATGGGGGTTTGAGGAGGGACTTGTACATCTGTAACAACTGGTGAGGGCAATGGGCACTGGTTTTCAATAAGGATGGAAAAATTAGCTGGGCAGTGGAGTGGGCGTATTAAGGCAAGCAAGGATGAACTTGACTGAGGCAAATGATCCAGTCAGATGATCCAGACAACAGAATGAAATATGGTCTTGAGTGGAGATAGACAGGAGGCAGGGAGGTCAACAAGGAGGCTGATGCAGTAATCAAGGAGGGGTAGGATTAACATGATAATTGCCATGATTTGCCATCAATTGCCACAGAGGCAGTTTAGATGGAGAGAAAAGGGGGGATTTTAACAATGCTGTGAAGGTTGAACCTCAATCTTGGTATTATCTTTGACTCCTCGCTCTCATTCAATGTTGTAGACTATATTCAACATTATATATTCAATCCATCACTAAATCCTATTGGTTTGTCATTCACAACATTGCTAAGGTCTGCCCTTTCCTCTCCATCCAAACTGCTACCGCATGGCTCAGTGGAAAGAGCACAGGCTTGGGAGTCAGAGGTCACAGATTCTATTCCCGGCTCCGCCGCTAGTCAGCTGTGTGACCTTGGGCAAGTCAGTTAACTTTTCTGTGCCTGTTACCTCATCTGTCAAATGGGGATTAAAACTGTGAGCCCCACATGGGGCAATCTGATCACCTTGTATCCCCCAGCGCTTAGAACAGTGCTTTGCACATAGTAAGCACTTAACAAATGCCACATTTTTTTTATTTTTACCAAATTAATCCAAGCACTTCTTCTATCCCACCTAGATAACTCTATCAGCCTCCTTGCTGACCACCCAGCTTCCCATCTCTCCTGACTCCAGTCCATACTTCATTCTGCTACCTGGGTCATTTTCCTACAAAAATGCTCAGGACATGTTCCCCCACTCCTCAAGAACTTCCCGTGGTTGCCCATCCCCTCTGCATCAAACAGAAGCTCCTCACCAACAACTTTAAAACATTCATTCACCTTGTCCCCTCTTACCTCGCCACACTCCTTTCCTCCTACAAGTCACCCTGCACACTTTACTCCTCTAATGCCAGCCTTCTCCCTGTACCTCAATCTCATTTATCTTGCTACTTACCTCTTGCCTATGTACGGCTTCAGGCCTGGGATTCCTTCCCTCTTCTCATCCTACTATTACTCTTCCTTCCTTCAAACTTTACTGAAGGCACATCTCCTCCCAGAGGCCTTCCCTGACTAAGCTCTCATTTCCAATTCTCCCACTTCCTTCCACATCACCCTGATTTGTTCCCTTTAGTCATCCCACTGTCCCAGTCCCACAGCAGTTATTTACAAATCAACAGTTTCACTTATTCATGTTAATATCTGTCTCCCCCTCTAAGCTGTAAGCTGCCTGTTATGGGCAGGGAATGTGTTTGTTATATTGTTATATGGTACTCTCCCAAGCACTTAGTACAGTGTTCTGCACACAGGAAGTGCTTAATAATAATAATAATAATAATAATAATAATGGTACTTGTTAAGTTCTTACTATGTGCGAGGCACTGTTCTAAATGCTGGGGAAGATAGAAGGTAGTCATATTGTCCCACGTGGGGATCACAGTCTTAATCCTCATTTTACAGATGAGGTACCTGAGGCACATAGAAGTGAAGTGACTTGCCCAAGGTTGCACAGCAAACAAGTGGCAGAGCCAGGATTAGGATCCAGGACATCTGACTCCCAGGCTCATGCTCTATCCACTATGCCATGCTGCTTCTCTGGAAATATGATTTTCAGTAAATATGACCGACTGAGTGAATGAACTGACAAGATTAAGTGAATGATTAAACTTGTAGGTTGAATGAGAGAGATGAGTCAAAGATAATCTCAGTGCTATGGGATTGTAAAACAGAATGAATGGTGATGCTGTCTATAAGTGATAGAGAAATCGGGGACGACAGGGTTAGGGTGCGAAACTGAGGAGTTCTTTTGAGGACGGGTTAAGTTTGAGGTGTTGGTGGGGGACATCTAAGTAGAAATATTCTGAAGGCAAGAAGAAACGTGAGGCTACAGAGAGGGAGAAAGATCAGGGCTGGAGATGCCGGTTTGGGAATCAATCATATAGAGGTTGTGGTTGAAGCCATGTGAGAAAATTATTTCTCCAATAGAGTGGGTGTAGATGGAAAATAGAAGAGGACCCAGAACTAAACCCTGAGGGACTCCCACAGTTAGGTGATGGGAGATTGAGAAGGGGTCCATGAAAGAGATGGAGAATGAATGGCACGAAAGATAGGAAAATCAGGAAAGAACAGTGTCAATGAAGCCGAGATTGGCTAATGTTTCTAGGAGAAAGGGGTGGTCTATAGTGTTGAAGGCAGTTGAGTGGTCGAAGATTAGGATGGATTAGAGTCTGTTGGAATTGGCAAGAAGGAGATCATTTGTGATCTTTGAGAGGGTGGTTTCTGTGGTGTGAAGTAAATGGAAGCCAGATTGAAGGTGGTCAAGGAAAGATTTGGAGGAGAGGAAATTGAGACAACAGGTGAAAACAACTCCTTGACACTCAAAGAGTTTCAAGAGGAATGGTGGGAGGGAGATGGGGCGATAACTGGAGGGAGTTGAGGGGTCATGGGAGGGTTTTTTTTAGAATAGGGAATATATGAGCATGCTTGAAAGCAGTGCGGTAAAAGCCATTGGAGAACAAACACTGGAAGATGTCAGTCAGGGAGGGAAGAAGGGTAGAGGAAAATGCATTGATAAATTGTGAAGATATGGGGTTGGGTGTGCAAATGGGGGAATGCAGGAGACTTCCTCTTGAGATATTGCTGGGAAAGATGGGAGATCTGAAGAAAGATCAGAAGGATGGATGGAATGGAGAAGAGTAAGGGAGATTAAAGGCAGATCACTGCCTAATGGTTTCCATTTTCTCAATAAAGAAGGAGGCCAGGTCTTTAGGGACAGGAGATGGGGGAAGCAGAGGGACGGGGATTCAAAAAAAGAGGCACTTTCACCCTGATGAATCAGTCTATAATTCCAACAATCCATGGTATTTATTGAACAATTAAGTGTTCAGAGACCCGCATGAAACCTATTGTCATTGCAATACAATAGAATTGGTAGATGCAATCCCTGACCACAAGGAGCTTACAGTGTAGAAGGGGAGAGAGAGACATTAAAAGAAATTACACAAGGGGGAGGCTGAAGAGGAAAAGAATATGGACTTATGTGCAGAGGGCTTCATGTTGGGTGAATATCCAAGGGCTTAAGGATTGCAGACCCAAGTGCATAGCTCATGCAGAAAGTAGGGTGGATAGGTAAGGGATATGAAGGCTGATGCCTCCTTTCTCCTTCCTGAGAGTTCTGTCCCACTAGGAAGGGTCCCAACTTCCCGTACTGGAGACCTCAATCCCCAACGTCCCCTCCCCCATTCTCCACCCTAGGTTTGAGCAAACTCCAGCCCACTGGCCTACTCTTCTCAGAACCCAATAATACTGCACCACTGAGTCCAAACCTTATTTTATTGGAAAAAGGCCATACAGTCAATTACTACAGAGGTGAGGTTTCTGGGAAATGGGGGCATCATAGGAAAGGGCACAATCCAGGGAATTTACAGCAACTACCAGAATCAAATGGAGCAAAGTGACCTATGACAGGGAAACTGAGGATCTGTCCTTGCTCATGAGTCCATGCTGCCTGGGAAAGACTCTGTCTCCCAGGACCCCAGTTGGAGAAAGAGCAGAGCCCCAGCTCTGCTCCTCAGCCATGAAACAGTGAAAATGAGAGTTATTTGCTGCAGTCACCATGCTCAAAGTAAAGTCCCAATGAAAGGTGGTGATCATAAACTATCTTGGTCAGTCCAACACGCTCAGAGATCTAAGAAAGTTTAGCGACTCTGCCTCCGCATAGGCAGCCATCACCATGGTTGATGAAGCCATGATCCTGGAGTAGAATTCCTGGACTGTATAAATATTGAACCTGCCACTGGGGATCTTCTTGATAAATGCTGCACAGACAACATTCCTGGCCATCTCCCTTGTCATGTCTAAGAGGAAACTCTCTCCTCTCATATCATCTGACACCACCAGCCCCACCCAGGTCCAGCCAAATGCACCATTAACTGGACACCATTAACTGGACCATCCCTCAGGGCAGAGAGGAGATCCTGGGGGCCACCTGATAGAGAGATGGAAACTGGATCTTGTCACTCAGTACCAGATCAAACGGGCCATAGGTGATCTGGGTAGAGAACAGCAGAGCTCAATGGGAGATGTGAGAACATGGCAAATCCACCAAAGGTATTTACTTAGCTTCTGCTTTGGGAAGAACTCTGTTCTTACCACTTGGTAAAGGACAATAAAGGCAAAAACCACAACACCTATCGTCAAAGAGATTTTAATCAGTTATATTTATTGAGGGTTTACTGCATGCAGAGCACCATCTCTACGCAGATGACACGCAGATCTACATCTCTGCCCCTGTCCTCTCTCCCTCCCTTCAGGCTCGCCTCCTGCCTCCAGGATGTCTCCACCTGGATGTCGGCCCGCCACCTAAAACTCAACATGAGCAAGACTGAGCTCCTCATCTTCCCTCCCAAACCCGGTCCTCTCCCAGACTTCTCTATCACCGTGGATGGCACGACCCTCCTTCCCCTCTCTCAGGCCCGCAATCTCGGTGTCATCCTTGACTCGTCTCTCTCGTTCACCCCACACATCCTATACGTTACCAAGACCTGCCGGTTTCACCTTTACAATATCGCCAAGATCCGCCCTTTCCTCTCCACCCAAATGGCTACCTTACTGCTACGGGCTCTCGTAATATCCCAGCTAGACTACTGTGTCAGCCTTCTCTCCGATCTCCCTTCCTCCTCTCTCGCCCTGCTCCAGTCTATTCTTCACTCCGCTGCCCGGCTCATCTTCCTGCAGAAACGATCTGGGCATGTCACTCCCCTTCTTAAACACCTCCAGTGGTTACCTATAAACCTCTGCTCCGAACAAAAACTCCTCACTCTAGGCTTCAAGGCTCTACATCACCTTGCCCCTTCCTGCCTCTCCTCCCTTCTCTCTTTCTACCACCTACCCCACACGCTCCGCTCCTCTGCCGCCCACCTTCTCACCGTCCCTCGGTCTCGCCTATCCCGCCGTCGACCCCTGGGCCACGTCCTCCCGCGGTCCTGGAACGCCCTCCCTCCTCACCTCCGCCAAACTAATTCTCTTCCCCTCTTCAAAACCCTACTTAAAACTCACCTCCTCCAAGAGGCCTTCCCAGACTGAGCTCCTCTTCTCCCTCTACTCCCTCTTCCACCCCCCCCTTCACCTCTTCGCAGCTTAACCCTCTTTTCCCCCCACTTCCCTCTGCTCCTCCCCCTCTCCCTTCCCATCCCCTCAGCACTGTACTCCTCTGCTCAACTATATATATTTGCATTACCCTATTTATTTTGTTAATGAAATGTACATCGCCTTGATTCTATTTAGTTGTCATTGTTTTTACGAGATATTCTTCCCCTTGACTCTATTTATTCCCTTTGTTCTTGTCTGTCTGTCTCCCCTGATTAGACTGTAAGCCCATCAAACGGCAGGGACTGTCTCTATCTGTTGCCGACTTGTTCATTCCAAGCTCTTAGTACAGTGCTCTGCACATAGTAAGCGCTCAATAAATACTATTGAATATACTAAGTACTTAGGAGAGTACAATATAATAGGACTGGTAAGCATGTTCCCTGCTCACAGTGAGATAACAGACAAGAGGGAGAAACCGACATTAAAATAAATGATGGAAAAGTACATAAGTGCTGTGGGGATGAGAGTGGGGTCAATAAAGGGTACAGAGCCAATAAGAAGGGCAAGGGAGTAGGGGAAATGAGGATTTAATCTGGGAAGTTTTCGTGGAAGAGATGTGATTTTAACTAGGCTTTGAACAGGGGAAATGATCATCTGGTGGATATGAAGGGGGAAGGTTCTGGACCAGAGGCAGGATGTGGACATGGGGTCAGCAGCAAGGTAGATGTGATCAACATATGGTGATTAGATTGACATTAGAGGATTGATGGGTGTCAGCTGGGTTGCAGTAGGAAGTCAGCAAGCTAAAGACAGGAAGGGAGAAAGTGATTGGGTACACTGAAGGTTATGTTAAGGGGTTAAGGAGTTCTTGTTTGATAAGGAGGTGGATGGCCAGTCACTAGAGGTTCTTTGAGGAGTGGGGAAACATGGACTGAAAGTTTTTTTTAGAAAAATGATCCAGGCAGTACAGTGAAGTATGGACTGAAGTGGGCAGGACAAGGTACAGGGAGGTCAGCAAGTAGGCTGATGCAGTATTCAGGGACGAGTAGGGTATGTGCTTTGATCAGGATAGTAGCAGCTTAGCTGGAGAGGGAAGGGCAGATTCTAGTGGTTGTGAAGAAAGAATCAACTGGTTTTGGTGACAGACTGAATATGTGGATTTAATGTCAAGGATAATGCCTAAGTTATGTGCTTGTGATACAGACAGGATAGTGTCCTGACTATAGTAATGGGAAAGTAATTCATTCATTCAATAGTATTTATTGAGCGCTTACTATGTGCAGAGCACTGTACTAAGCACATGGAATGTACAATTCGGCAAAAGATGGAGACAATCCCTGCCCATTGACTGGCTTACAGTGTAATCGAGGAAGACAGACAAAAACAACAGCAATAAATAGAATCAAGGTGATGTACATCCCATTAACAAAATAAATAGGGTAATAAAAATATATACAAATGAGCAGATGAGAACAGTACTGAGGGAAGGGGAAGGGAGAGGGGGAGGAGCAGAGGGAAAGGGGGGGGGAAGGGAGCTTAACTGAGGGGAGGTGAAGGGGGGGCAGAGAGGCAGCAGAGGGAGCAGAGGGAAAAGGGGAAGCTCAGTATGGGAAGGCCTCTTGGAGGAGGTGAGCTCTCAGTAGGGCTTTGAAGAGCTGAAAAGAGTTAGTTTGGTGGAGGTGAGGAGGGAGGGCACTCCAGGACAATGGGAGAATGTGGTCGACACCGGGGTCGACGGCGGGATAGGCGAGAATGGAGGATGGTGAGGAGGTGGGCGGCAGAGGAGCGGAGCCTACAGGGTGGGCAGTAGAAAGAGAGAAGGGAGGAGAGGTAGGAGGGGGCAAGGTGATGGAGAGCCTTGAAGCCTAGAGTGAGAAGTTTTTGTTTCTTGCAGAGGTCGATAGGCAACCATTGGAGGTTTTTAAGAAGGGAAGTGACATGCCCAGAGCGTTTCTGCAGGAAGATGAGCCGGGCAGCAGAATGAAGAATAGACTGGAGTGGGGAGAGAGAGGAAGAAGGGAGACCAGAGAGAAGGCTGACACAATAATCACTGGGGGTCATTGTCAAGTCATTGGGAGGACAGGGCTTGGGTGGGAAAATGAGGAGCTCTGATTGTGACATATTCATTTTGAGGTGTCAATGGGTCATTCAGGTAATAATAATGTTGGTATTTGTTAAGCGCTTACTATGTGCCGAGCACTGTTCTAAGCGCTGGGGTAGACATAGGGGAATCAGGTTGTCCCACGTGGGGCTCACAATCTTAATCCCCATTTTACAGATGAGGGAACTGAGGCCCAGAGAAGTTAAGTGACTTGCCCACAGTCACACAGCCGACAAGTGGCAGAGCTGGGATTCGAACTCATGAGCCCTGACTCCAAAGCCCGTGCTCTTTCCACTGAGCCACGAGGTAGAGAGGTCATGAAGGCAGGAGAACATATGAAACTCTAGAAGAGAGAGTTCAGGTGTGGAGATGTAGATTTGGAAATAGTCTGCATAGAGATTGTACTTGAAGTCCTGAGAGCAAATGATTCTGTAATGCAGTGGGTATAGATGGTGAAAAGAAGGGGACCCAGATCTGAACCTTGAAGGACTTCAACATTCAGGGGTTGGGAGCAGAGGAGGGGCCTCTGGCCCTGACCCCTTATCATTCCTGTTAGGCCCCCCAGCCTTTGCCTTGCAGGCCTGGCCCCAAATCCTTCTTTTTCCAGTTCCAGTCCCCCAGCCTTTGCCTTCCACTTCTGCCCCCTCCCCGCCTAACCATTGCCTTGCCGGCCTGGCTGGCTCCTTTTTAGTCCCTGACTCCATGCCCCCCTCCACATATCTTTCCTTTTACCATTTATCTTTGCCCCTCTAAGAGACAAAGTTGCAGAATGGACGGGAAGTGCTCAGGCACCAGCAAAAAGGAGCAATGGAACTGAGTGTGACACAAATTCCCTTAAACATTTTCATCCTCTCCAAAGATGAACCCACAGGACCTGGCTTGTTCCTGAAGGACACACAGCACTAGGCTTTGTCTGAAAATCTGCTCCTACCCAGGATATCCCTTATCAATGGGCAGTGTGGATTGAAAAAGTGAAAGGAAACTCTTTTCCCCAAGACAAATCTTCAATCCGGTCATTCCTCATTTATACAGGGAAGGCACCAGACTGGTTGAATGGTCACCTACCTGTGGGAGCTTGTAGAGTCCCAGGATGATTGCCATGGCAATGGACAGATCAGACGTGGCTCTTCTGATGACAGCTATGGACTTTTCCTGCCTCCCACAGCTGCAGTTCGGGACGGTCTGTCCTCCTCCCGACAGCTTCATCAAGGCACCTTCTATGGCTCTATCGGCCTTGTGGTAGATTTCACGGATGTGTAAGCCCAGAGACACATTGGGTAAAAGGCTGAAATCCTTGTTGATCTCCTCCACAGCAAACAACAGGGCCAGGAAGTGCTGGAACTCTTTGTGAACCTAACTGAAATGAGACAGGCTACAATCCCAAGGTCCACCCTGTACTCCCACCCCTCATTCCAGGGGACACGTCTTACCTAGCTAACATTGGGTAAAATGTCCAGTGGCAGCACACCCAGCCCAGAGACCCCAATCACCTGCACCAGCCACCCTGCATCCGCTCCTGCATCACCTAGTTCCAAGTCCTCCCTGGTCCTAAGACACAGCTCTGATGGCTACAAGGAGAGAGAGGGAATGAAGGGAGCAAAGGGAAATGATTCTTCTTCCAACCCAGAAGGGCGATCTGAGGGACAGGAGCTAAAGGAAGAGAAAAAAGGGGACAGAGTCCAGACTGCATAGTGATGCTGAGGACTCAGACTGCAGACTGGTTCACTCTCAAGAAGGATGTCAGAAACTCAGTATTGGATATAGTCCAAAACCAAGTCATAAAACACCATCAAAAATGAGAAAACAAAAGAATCAGGGTTTGGGGGGGGCGTCGGATCTTGTGAATCAGAGGACCTGGATTCTAATCCCAGCTCTGTGTAACCTTGGACCAGTCATTTAACTTCTCTCTGCCTCAGTTACCATATCTGTAAAATGGGGGTAAAATTCTCATTCCTCCTACTTAGATTGTAAGCCCCACGGGAGACAGGGACTGGGTCCAACCAGTGATTAGAAAAATGGTTGGTACATTTTAAGTGCTTAGCCATTATCATAAATTAATGCGATTAATTTAATTAATCAAATACAACCACTAAGACAAAAAAAACCCCTCACTACTCAATATAGTTCATGTCATTCTTGTTGATAGATTGGAAAATTTCATTGAGAAAAACAGTCTTGGTCTGCAGAGATAACATCCCTGTGATGACCAGGTCCTCATTCCTATAGTAGGTAGCTGGATACTCTCTGTGCAAACAGCAGGAAGTCTTCTCTTCCTCCATGGTGGAGTTGGGAAGCTGGATGAGCAGGAGCAGGATAAGTAGGGAGAGCATCGAGGTCAAGCAAATCTAGGATCAGCTGTGAGGGACGAACAGAGTCAGGCATCCGACTCTTCTCCTCTGGTAAAGAGACCTGGGCTCCAGTCTCCACCGCCGTCACAGGGAAGCCGTCAGTAAGATGTGGGGGACCCCGCATGCAGGGCAAGATGAAATATGGGAAAATGGGGCGTTATGGGGTTTGCCAGACTTGTAGTCATAACGATGGCTTCAGTGTAATGCCTTGGTTGCCTGTAGTTGGGAATAAGGAGAACCTTGGGTCGCTTCTCTTGGTCTCAGTCTGGGACAAAATAAATCAGCCATGCAGGGGTTCTGGGGATTATCCTTGCCCAGAGCACTGCAACTGCATCCCTGAAACTTTCTCACAAACACCAGAGGAATTGCCCTCTCTCATGGGTCCCCTGGAAGTTTGAGAGGGTGGAGAGGACTGTGGGTTCGGAGATAATTCTGGAAGTGGGGGAGCCACTCAGAGCTCTGTTCCTCACACACATCAAGGCAAGTCCCTACAGCGACTCTAGGGTTGGCAGTCATTGCATCAGGCAGGAGGCTGACAATGGTGACATGGACAGAAAACGATTCTGAGGAAGCTGGCCTTAGGCATCATTCATTTCTGTCCCTAGCAGAGGACCCTGTGGGTGGTCAGTGCCAGCCTATCCCCACAGACTAGGATATGTCCAGGGATGAGCAGCTCTGTCTTCCTACAAGACAGGACAGCATGGAGATGGTAAATATACTCAAACTGAGTGTGTGAACCTTTTGCCCTTCACCCTTGCCTCCTGCCTTCAGTTTAAAGGGAGGATCTGGCTCTGAGGCCCCTGATCTAGGAAGCATTTTCATCCCTCAAATTCTTCCCTGAATCCTACACAAATGCTTCCAGATCTTGGGGCATGAGGAGGATGGTAGTTTCAGTTCCACACTGGCCTCTCCTTGAAAGACTAGGGACAACACAGCTTATTGAGGATCTATCACAGAAGGGGTTCTCGGGAACAACGGGGCTTCTGGAGGGAGATGCTCCTTCTAGTAGGTCCAGCAGTCCATAGAATGTCAGCTGCTCTGGATGGTCCACTCAATCAATCAATCAATCAATCAATCAGTAAATCAATAAATTATATTTATTGAGCACTTACTGGGTGCAGATCTTTACTGCATCAGCATCCTTTCTGATCTCTGAGAAGCAGCGTGTCTCAGTGTGGAAAGAGCGTGGGCTTTGGAATCAGAGATCATGAGTTCAAATCCCAGCTCTGCCACTTGTCAGCTGTGTGACTGTGGGCAAGTCACTTAACTTCTCTGTGCCTCAGTTACCTCATTTGTAAAATGGGGATTAAGACTGTGGGCCCCACGTGGGACAACCTGATTCCCTTGTGTCTACCCCAGTGCTTAGAACAGTGCTCTGCACATAGTAAGCGCTTAACAAATACCAATGTTATTATTATTATTATTATTAACTTCCTGACTCTGGCCACTTCAGTCTATACTTCACTCTGCTGTGTGGATTCTATTTCTACAGAAACGCTCAGGGCATATCACCCCCCTCCTCAAAAATCTCCAGTGATTGCCTGTCAACCTCTGGATTAAGCAAAAACTCCTCACCATTGGCTTCAAAGCTCTCCATTACCTTGTCCCCTCCTACCTAACCTCCCTTCTCTCCTTCTACATCCCAGCCCGCACACTCTGCTCCTCTGGTGCTAACCTTCTCACCATGTCTCATTCTTGCCTGTCCCTTCGCTGACCCCTGGCCAACGTCCTACCTCTGGCCTTGAATGCCCTCCCTCCTCAAATCTGCCAATCACACTTCCCCCCTTCAAAGTTCTACTGAAGGCTCACCTCCTCCAGGAGGCCTTCCCAGACTAAGCCCCCCTTTTCCCCTGCTATACCTCTCCATAGCCCCAACTCACTCCCTTTTTTCTACTCCCTCCCTGCCCCACAGTACTTGTATATATATATATATATGTACTTATTTATAATTCTATTTATATTAATAATGCATATATTTCTATAATTGCATTTATTTATATTGATGCTATTGATGCCTGTTTACTTGTTTTGATATCTGTCTCACCCCTTCTAGACTGTGAGCCTGTTATGGGCAAGAATTGTCTCTATTTGTTGCTGAATTATAGTTTCCAAACACTTAATACAGTGTTCTGCACACAGTAAGTGCTCAATAAATACAATTGAATGAATAAATGAATACTAAACATTTGGGAGAGGACAATACAACAGTTTTGGTAGACACATTCCCTGCTCATAACAAGCTTATAGTCTAGAGAGAGATACTGTTCTCTGGAATCCCATATCCAGATGGCTTTCTGTGGGGCTGTGGGGCCTCATGTCCTGGGAAGCAGTGGGCAAGCTCAGCTGACAGTTCCTAAGGCAGCAGCCCCGGGTCAGATCTGGGTCCAGAGGCAGCAGTTCTCAATCAAGACTAGCTATAGGCCATCAGGTGGTCCCCAGAAAGTCAGAATCCCATAGTGCCACACCATGTGTTTGCAAAGGCAGCACCAAATGTTTGGTCTCAATTCTAATAGCTGTGGCCTGGGAGAGGCCTTTCTGGTGTTGGCAGTAATTTTTTGCTGGGTTGGCCTGCTAGACCAATGGGAGTGCCTGCAGGAAAACCTTGTTCTGCTGAGAGGATGCCAGGATGGTGGTTCTGTCTATAATGATGGACAAGTCAAGTGGAGGACATGTTTTGGGTGAAAAGATAAGGAACTGTGTTTTCAACATGCTCAGTTTGAAGTGACGGCAGGAAATCCAAGTAGAAATGTCCTGTAGGCAGAAAGAACTGTGAGACTGCAATGAGGGAGAGAGATGAAGGCTGGAGATGTTGATTTGAGATTTGTCTGCATTTAGATGGTAGTAGAAGTCGTGAGAGTGAATGAGTTCTCCAAGCCAGTAGGTGTTAATGGAGAAAAGAAGGGGACCCAGAATTGATCCTTGAGGAATGCCCACAGAAAGGAGGTGGGAGGCAGAGGAAGAACCCATGAAAGAGATTGAAATTGTGTAGCCAGAGAGATAG
Source organism: Ornithorhynchus anatinus (assembly GCF_004115215.2). NCBI lineage: Eukaryota > Metazoa > Chordata > Mammalia > Monotremata > Ornithorhynchidae > Ornithorhynchus > Ornithorhynchus anatinus. Next base: position 43,970,614 of record NC_041739.1, read on the forward strand.
GAGGAGAACCAGAAGAGTATTCTATCAGTGAAGCCATGGTGAGATAATGTTTCCAGAAGAAGAGAATGGTCAACAGTATCAAAGGCATTTTAGAGTTCAAGGAGGATTAGGATGGAGTAGAGACCATTATATTTGTTATAAAGGAGGTCATTTTTGACTTTTGAGAGGGTGTTTTCTCTGTAGTGAAGGGAATGGAAGCCAGATAGGTGGGGGTCAAGGCGAGAATTGAAGGATTGGAACTGGAGATAGTAGGTATAGACAACTTACATAAAGAGTTTGGAAAAGAATGGTAGGAGGGAAATGCAGTGATAATGGGATGGAGCCGCACTGACAAGGTAGGGTTTTCCTAGGATAGAGGAGTCATGAGCATATTTGAAAACAGTGGGGAATAAGCTGCCGAAGAGTGAACCATTGAAGATGGCAATCAAGGAGGGAAGAAGATAGGGGCAAGTGTTTCATTAAGGTGAGAAAGGATGACATTGGATGCGCTGATGGAAAGGGTGGAATTTTAGAGGAGGCAAGTGACCTCCTTTTGAGATATTGCTGGGAAAGATGGGAGAGTTGAAGAAGAGGCAAGAGGAGGGAGGAAATGGAAAGGAGCAGGAGAGTTTTTAGGGAGATTATACCTTATGGTTTCAATTTTCTCAATAAAGATGGAGACCAGGTCAGGGTCAAGGAATGTGAGAGGTGAGGGAACAGGGGGTTTGAGGAGGGAGTCAAATGTCTGGAACATCTCATGAGGAGAATAGATATGGGTGAGAATATAGAAATAATTTTTCCAGGCAGAGGTTAGGGCATAGTTAAAGTTGCAAGGATAAACCTGATCCAGGAAAATGATCCAGGCAAATGATCCTGGTAGCAGAATGAAGTACGGACTGGAGTAGGGATAGACGGGGCAGGGAGGACAGCAAGGAGGCTGACAAAGGTATTAAGGTGGGGCAGGATTACCACGGTAATCACCACAGATTACCAAGGTATCAATTTGGATGGAGACCGAAGGGAAGATTTTACCAACACTGTGAGGGTCGAAGCAACAGCATTTAGTGACTGAATGAATATGTGCATTGAGTGAGAAACAGATAAGTCGAGGATAATGCCAAGGTTATGAGCTAGTGAGACAGGAAGGATGGTGATGCTGTCTACCAGTGATTAGAAAATTGGGGGAGGACAGGGTTTAATTATGAAGATGAAGAGTTCTGTTTTGGACATGTTAAGTGTGAGGTGCGGTGGGGACATCCAAGTAGAGATGTATCGAAGGCAAGTGGAAATGCTACACTACAGACAGAGAGAGATCAGGGCCACATCTGTAGATTTGGGAATCATCCGCACAACAGTGGTAATTGAAGTCATGATAGTGAATGATTCCTCCAAGGGAGTGGGTGTAGATGAAGAATATAAGGGGACCCAGAACTGAACGTTGAGGGACGTCCTGGGAAGCAGAGGACGAGCCCATGATAGAGACTGAAAAGGAGCAACTAAGGGAAGTAGGAGGAGAACTAGGAGAGGACAGTATCGATGTTAATATTTCTAGGCAAAGTGGGTGGTTGACAGTAATGAAGCCAGACGAGAGGTCGAGAAGGATTAAGATGGAATAGAGGCTGTTGGATTTAGCAAGAATGAGATTGTTTTTTGACATTCGAGAGGGAGGTTTCTGTGGTGTGAAGGGGATGGAAGCCAGTTAGAAGGGGTCAAGAAGACATTTGGAGGAGAGGAGCTTTAGACAGCAAGTGTAGACAACTCACTCCAGAATTTCGGAGAGGAATGGTAGGAGGGAGATGGGCCGATAATGTGAAAGAGTTGAGGGGTCAAGGGAGGGTTTTTTTAGGATAGGATGTACATGAGCACGCTTGAATGCAGTGGGGAAAAAGTCACTGGAGAGCAAACTGTTGAAGTTGGTGGTCGGAGACCAAGCACTTGAAGTTGGTGTTTAGAGAGGGAAGAAGGGGATAAATGCTTTGATAATTGCAAAGAGATGGCGTGAGGTGTGCAGGTGGAAGGGGTGGAATTTGAAAAAAAAGGCAGGAGAGTTTCTCTTGTGATACTGCTGGGAAAGATGGGAGAGTTAAGATGGGGTAGGAGGAGGGAGGGAATGGCGAGGAGGAGCAGGGGAGATTTTACAGAGAGCATGCCTGATGGTTTCAATTTTCTCAAATAAAGAAGGTGGCCAGGTCATTAGGGACAAGAGATGAGGGAGATGGAGACAGGACCTTAAAGTGGGAGACACTTTCACCCAGATGAATCAATCTATAATTCCAACAATCCATGGTATTTATTGAGCATTAAAGGTATACAGAGGCCTGCACTCACCCTTCAAGAGATAACAATACAATAGGATTGTGTGGTTCCCTGACCACAAAGGAGTGTAGAAAGGGGAGAGAGACATTAAAATATAATACACATACGGGAAGCCGAAGAGGATAAGGATATGGACTTAAGTGCAGAGGGGCTTGGTGTGGGGTGAATATCAAAGGGCTTAAGGGAATGCAAACCCAAGTGCATAGCTGATGCAGAAGGTAGGATGAATAGGGAAGGAAAATGAGGGCTGTTGCCTCTTCCTCAGGAAGTTCTGTCGTATCATGAAGGGTCCCAACCTTCCCATACCAGACACTTTCACTGCTGTTGTTCCTTCCCCAATCTACTGCCCTAGGTTTAAGCAAATTCCAACCCACTGGTCTACTCTTCCCAGAACCCTCCGGGCTATGCCACTGAAGCCAAAACCTTTTAGGAGTAACAATGAGCCATACAGTCAGCTGCTACGGGAGCAAGTTCCGTTAATGACAGAGACCTTTGAGAAATGGGGGCATCAAGGGAAAGGGCACAATCCAGGGAATTGAGGGGAATTACTAGAATCAAATGGAGCCAAGTAACCTTCTGCAGGGAGACTGAGTGGTCTGTCTTTGCACCTGAGTCTGAGCTGCCCTGGAAAGGCTCTTGTCCTGTCTCCCAGGGGTCTAGGTTGGGAAAGAGCGGGGCCTCAGACCTGCTCTCTGGTGCCCTTGACCCAGAGGCAGGGGAGGAAACAGAGCCTCATCCTCTCCTCCTCCAGGGCCCTGAATCCAGAGGCTGAGTTTATTAAACAAGCAGGAGTTTCTCTGGAGCCTGCCTACCAGGAGGGAGAACTGGGGAGCACAATTTGACACCAGCTTTTTCCCCACCTTCCTATTACCCTCCATTGTAGGGAGCGCCTCTACCCCCTGCTCCAATCATCTCTTCAGCTCAGACTCTTCTGTGAGTTCCTCCAGTGTATCCACCAGAACTTGCCCTGCATGGACAATTACCCAAGACCCCTGGAGTCATGTGTCCAGAGCAGCCTCTCCACTGCACTAGGAATCATTTGGCCCCTGTCTGGGGTGTTCTCCAGGGCAACCAGACAGGTGACCGCAGCAGTCTTCTTAGAAGTTCAGCCGACTGAGGGAAGCGCCCAGGAGGCCTGGGACATACACCCTGGTGATCCATTGACCTCTGATTGGGTTGGCCACAGAAACCCCATTGGATGTCCCTGACAAGGTTTCTCTCTCCTTTTGTCTTGCCATAGCAGCAAAAATGGGATTGAGAAAAATGTTAGGCAATAAAAAACACAGCCTTGAATAATGTCCTTGGGATCGTTTCCTTTTCAACCACTCGCAGGTGTTCCTGTTGGGCTGCAACAGGATCATGTAGTCACTGGGGATGAAGATGCAGTAAAGGAGTCCGGCTCTGGAGGCCAGGATGGAGAAGATATCCGTGGACAATGAAGTCTTCCCCTTGATGCTATGGTATGTGGGAAGGAAGGAGGCCCAGATGCTGCAGAATAGCAACATACCAAAGGTGACATACCTGGCCTCATTGAGACTGTAGGGCAGCCTCTGGTCAGGAAAACCACAGTGAAGTTCACCAAGGCCAGAACACCCAGGTAGTCAGGTATGCAGTGGAAGGCAGTCACAGTAGACTTGATGATAAAAAGTCTGGTCTCAGAGTGCATATCCACATCCAGGAAGGGGAAATGTTACCCAGATGGATCGCACTGATGGTTGCCTAGATGAGGGAGCAGACCAGGTCTTATAAACGGGCCAAATAAATTGATCCAGAATTATAGCTTCATCTGGATGGTCCAGTTTTCCTAGTAATAGTCCTCTCTGGGATCCCCAGTCTGAGACAAGTGATTTCAAGCTTGGAAGAGCTCTAATAAACAGTGCAGCCAGATACACCCTCATACTCTGTCTCCAGAGCCCGGCCAGCTCTTATCCTCTAGTCCCTCCAGCCAGTCAAGGATATCTACTGAATGCTTCCTGTTTACAGAGCACTTTCTGAATCCTTTGCTCTTGTGCACTAGCCACAAAGAGCTGCTGGCAGAAATCAGGCTTATTTCATCTACTTTAAGTTTATCCTTGCATTCTTTAACTCTGCCCTCTCCTCTGCCCAGAGAAATTATTTCTCCACCCTTATTGACATCCATGCCCAACGCCCTTGCCAGTTGTTCCAGACATTTAGCTTCCTTCTCAGGTCCCCTGTCCCCCCACGCTCCCCATCCCTTTCCCCAAATGACCTGGCCAACTACTTTATTAAAAGATTTGACATTATCAGGCAATATCGCCCTAAAATCTCTCCTGCCCCTTCTCAGTCCTTCTCCCCTCCTGCCCCCTCTTCAATTCTCCCATTTTTCCCAGAAGTATCTCTAGAGGAAATCTCCTGCCTCCTCTCAAAATTCACATTCTTCACCTGTGCATCCAAACCTATTCCTTCATACTTCATCACTACATTTGCCCCCTTCCTTCTTCCCTCCCAAACAACCATCTTCAACTATTTGTTCTCGAATGTCTTCTTACCCACAGCTTTCAAACATGCCCTTGTCTCCCCATCTTAAAAACCCTCCCTTGACCTGGCGACTTACTCCATTTATCATCCTAACTCTTTCCTACCATTCCTCTCCAAACTCCTAGAGCGAGTTGTCTACACCTGCTATCTTAAGTTCCTCTCCTCCAATTCTTTCCTTGATTCCCTCCTATCTGGCTTCCACCCCTTTCACTCCACAGAAACCTCCTTCTGAAATGTCATGAATGGGCTTCTTCTTGACAAATCCAAAGGCCTCTACTCCGTCCTAATCCTCCTTGATCTCTAACTGCCTTCTACACTGTCAGCCATTCCCTTCTACTGGAAACATTATCCAACCTCTGCTTCACTGACAGAATCCTCTCTTGCTTCCCCTCATATCTCTGGCCACTCATTGTCAGTTTCTTTAATGGGCTACTCCTTTGCCTCCCACCTCCTATCTATGGGTATCCCTCAAGGTTCAGTTCTGGGTTCCATTCTTTTCTCCATCTACATCCACTCTCTTGGAGAATTCATTTGCTTACATGGCTTCAACTACTGTCTCTTTGCAGATGATGCCCAAATCTACATCTCCAACCCCGATCTCTCTCCCTCTCTGTTGCATTTTTTTCTTCCTGCATCCTACTTTCATTGAAAGGAGGAGGGAGGGTCGATAGGAAATATTCAGTTCAAAACTTAAGTCCAAGTCACATAAAGTAGCCCTAGTTTCCACAGAGGAAAGTTTACTCCTGCAAGAGCCCTGGATTCCATTTCCACACATTATCTTGAGCTCATTTCAGGATCTAAGCCCTCCAAACCTACTGCCTTTGAACTCAATCAATCAATCAATCATAGAGAAGCAGAGCTGCTTAGTGGAAAGAGCACGGGTTTGGGAGTCAGAGGTTGCGGGTTCTGATCCAGGCTCCACGACTTCTCAGCTGTGTGACTTAGGATAAGTCACTTAACTTCTGTGGGCCTCAATTACCTCATATGTAAAATGGAGATTAAGACTGTGAGCCCCATGTGTAACAACCTGATTACCTTGTATCTACCTCAGTGCTTAAATCAGTGCTTGGTACTTAGTAAGTGCTTAAATAATGCCATCATCATCATCATCACTGAGCACTTACTATGTACAGGGCAGAGTATTAAACATTTTGAAGAGTACAACACAACAGTATACCAGGTAAATTCCCTTACCCACAACAGGGCAGATGAGTGTAACCTTCATCGAGGAAGGCCTGGACACTGCTGTGTGTCCAGGAAGACTTCTTTCCACCAGCCAGAACCCTCCTTCCAAGTCCATGAGATTCCTGACCCTACCATCACCCTGAAACCAACCACCTTTCTGGGGCCCATCTGTGTAGCAACCAACTGAGTAGGGGATTGGAAGTAGCTCACCCTGGAGGATTCTGGGAAAAATGCTCAGGGTTATGGATGTGGATGGAAGTGGGGGTTGCCTGTCTGCGCATGAGTAAGAAGGATGAAGGTCAGTGTCACAGGAGTCTTGTAGTAGTTTAAATATTTTTATTCTTTTATTTTCCAATGAGTGGGAGCTTCTTGTGGGCCAGGAATGTGTCATTTCATTATTCTGTATGTCCCAAGAGCCTTGTATAGTGCACCTCTCAATCACTTGCCAGTAATAATAACTGGGGTATTCATTCATCACTTACTAATATGCCAAGTATTGTAACAAGCACTGGGGTACATACAAGATAATTAGATGGGAAACAGTCGCAGTCCCACATGGGGGCTCATGGCTTAAGTGGCAGGGAGAATAAGTAATTATTCTTCAACCAATCAGTGCTACTTACTGAGTACTTTATTTGGGCAAAGCACTGTACTAAGCACGTGGGAGAGTACAGTACAGATGGTAGGCATAATTCATGACCCTCAATCCTCATTTTACAGCTGAGGAAACTGAGGAAAAAAGCAGTTAAGTGACTTGTCTATTCGGCCATCTCTACTTGGATGTCCTCCCGTCACCTCAAATTTAACATGTCTAAAACAGAACTCCTTATCTTCCCACCCAAACCCTGTCCTCCCCCTGACTTTCTTATCACTGTAAATGGTACCACCAATCTTCCTGTGTCACAAGCCTATAACCTTGGTACTATCCTTGATTCCTCTCTCTTTAATCTATATATTCAAATCCAAGACTAATCCTGTCAGTTTGCCCTTTCCTCAGCATCTAAACTGCTACCATGTTAATCCAATCACACATTCATAATAATTCAATCATATTTATTAAGCACTAACTGTGTGCCGAGGACTGAATTAATCACTTGGGAAAGTACAATACAAAAATAAACAGTGACATTCCCTCCCCACAATGAACTCACAGTCTAGACGTGGGGAGACAGACATCAAGACAAATAAAGAAAATTACTGGTATACACATAAGGGCTGTGGAGCTGAGAGACAGGGAAAGAGCAAAGGGAGCAGGTCAGGGTGATGCAGAAAGGAGTGGGAGATGAGGAAAAGTGGGCCTTAGTCTGGGAAGGCCTCTTGTAGGAGATGTGCCTTCAGTAAGTCTTTGAAGAAGGGGAGAATAATTGTTGGATTGGAGGAGGGAGGGAATTCAAGGCCAGAGGCAGGGCATGGACCAGGGGTCAGCAGAGACAAGGAGAAACAGCGTGGCTCAATGAAAAGAGGCCAGGCTTGGAAGTCAGAGGTCATGAGTTCGAATCCCAGCAGAGAAGCAGCGTGGCTCACAGTCTTCATCCCCATTTTACAGATGAGGTAACTGAGGCACAGAGAAGTGAAGTGACTTGCCCAAAGTCACACAGCTGAGAAGTGGCAGAGCCAGGATTAGAACCCATGGTCTCTGACTCCCAAGCCCGGGTTCTTTCCACTAAGCCACTCTGCTTCTTTAATGTTGGTATTTGTTAAGCACTTACTATGTGCAGAGCACTGTTCTAAGCGCTGGGGTAGATACAGGGTAATCAGGTTGTCCCACACGAGGCTCACAGTCTTCATCTCCATTTTACAGATGAGGTAACTGAGGCCCAGAGAAGTGAAGTGACTTGCCCACAGTCACACAGCTGACAAGTGCCAGAGCCGGGATAATAATGTTAATAATAATAATAATAATGTTGGTATTTGTTAAGCGCTTACTATGTGCCGAGCACTGTTCTAAGCGCTGGGGTAGACACAGGGGAATCAGGTTGTCCCACGTGGGGCTCACAGTCTTAATCCCCATTTTACAGATGAGGTAACTGAGGCCCAGAGAAGTTAAGTGACTTGCCCAAAGTCACACAGCTGACAAGTGGCCGATCCGGGATTCGAACCCCTGATCTCTGACTCCAAAGCCCGGGCTCTTTCCACTGAGCCACGCTGCTTCTCTGCATTTGTTAAGTGTTTACTATGTGCAGAGCACTGTTCTATGCACTGGGGTATTTGTTAAGTGCTTACTACGTGCAGAGCACTGTTCTAAGTGCTGGGATAGATACAGGGCAAGAGGCTCACAGTCTTCACCCCCATTTTACAGATGAGGGAACTGAGGTACAGAGAAGTGAAGTGACTTGCCCACAGTCACACAGCTGACAAGGGGCAGAGTCGGGATTCGAACCCATGACCTCTGACTCCCAAGCCCGGGCTTTTGCCACTGAGCCAAACCACTTCCAATTCAAAACCTAAGTCCAGGTCGCATGCAGTGACCCATTCCATTGAGGAGTGTTTACTCCTGCAGTAGCCTCAGACTCCAATTCCCTACATTCTCCTGCACTCAGTTTGGAATCCAAAGCCTCCAGACCTGCTGCCTTTGAACTCAATCAGTCAATCAATCAGTTGTATTTATTGAGCAATTACTGTGTGCAGAGCACTATACTAAGTACTTATCTCCTCTCTCACACCCACTCTCTCTCAAGCTCTCTTAATATCCCGACTAGATTACTGTGTCAGCCTCCTCTCTGATCTCCCTTCCTCCTGTCTCTCCCCACTCCAGTCTATTCTTCATTCTGCTGTTCAGATCATCTTCCTACAGAAAGGCTCTGGACATGTCACTCCCCTCTTCAAAAACCTGCAGTGGTTGCCTATCAACCTCCACATGAAACAAAAACTCTTCACTCTTGGCTTCAAAGCTCTCCATCACCTTGCACCCTCCTACCTCACCTCCCTTCTCTCTTTCTACTGCCCACCCCGTACACTCCACTCTACTGCCACTCAACTCCTCACGGTCCTCCATTGACACCTATCCCACCAACCCCTGGCCCACGTCCTACCTCTGTCCTGGAATGCCCTCCCTCCTCACATCCACCAAACTAACTCTCTTCCCCTCTTCAAAGCCCTACTGAGAGCTCACCTCCTCCAGTAGGCCTTCCCAGACTTAGCTTCCCTTTCCCTCTGCTCCCCCTCCTTTCCCCTCCCCCCTCCCACCCTCTGCTCTTCACCCTTCCCCTTCCCTCAGCACTGTGCTCATTTGTATATATTATTTATTACCTTATTTATTTTGTTAATGAGGTGTATATCTCCTTGATTCTACTTATCTTGATGATATTGCCTTGTTTTGTTCTGTTTTGCTTTGCTGTCTGTCTCCCCGTTTGGACTGTGAGCCCATCACTGGGCAGGGATTGTCTCAATCTGTTGCCAAATTGTACATTCCAAGCGCTTAGTAAAGTGCTCTGCACATAGTAAGCGCTTAATAAATACTAATGAATGAATGAATGAATGAATGGAGGCCAGAGGACTTGTTGAGATCACACCACACCCTCCCCTTGCATGCATTCTCTTATATCCCCTGTGGTGTGCCAAGAACAAAGGGGGCCCTGTTTGGTGAGGCATCAGCCACCTGGCTCGGTACTCCCTTCCAGATATCCTTGGGGCCCCGTGGTTCACGAGGTGGTATGTCCTTGGCTGTCGTTCATCATACAGTCTTCCTTTGGCAGCTCCGTCTTCCTCCCACCCGGGGTTGGCACTACTTCCGCACTGTGCAATTGATGAGGCAGGATGGGACTCCCATTCTCTCCTAGACCCCCTCCAATCTGGCTTCCGTCCCCTCCACTCTACCGAGACTGCTCTCTCTAAGGTCACCCATGACCTCCTTCTTGCCAAATCCAATGGCTCCTACTCCATTCTAATCCTCCTTGACCTCTCTGCTGCCTTTGACACTGTTGACCATCCCCTCCTCCTCCATACCTTATCTCACCTTGGCTTCACGGACTCCGTCCTCTCCTGGTTCTCCTCTTACCTCTCTGGCCGGTCATTCTTGGTCTCCTTCGCTGGTGCCTCCTCCCCCTCCCATTCTTTAACTGTTGGAGTTCCTCAAGGGTCAGTTCTTGGCCCTCTTCTGTTCTCCATTTACACTCCCTCCCTCGGTGAACTCATTCGCTCTCACGGCTTTGACTACCATCTCTACGCAGATGACACGAAGATCTACATCTCCGCCCCTGTCCTCTCCCCCTCCCTTCAGGCTCGCATCTCCTCCTGCCTCCAGGACGTCTCCACCTGGATGTCGGCCCGCCACCTCAAACTCAACATGAGCAAGACTGAGCTCCTCATCTTCCCTCCCAAACCCGGTCCTCTCCCAGACTTCTCTATCACCGTGGATGGCACGACCCTCCTTCCCGTCTCTCAGGCCCACAATCTCGGTGTCATCCTTGACTCGTCTCTCTCGTTCACCCCACACATCCTATCCGTTACCAAGACCTGCCGGTTTCACCTCTACAACATCGCCAAGATCCGCCCTTTCCTCTCCACCCAAACGGCTACCTTACTGCTACAGGCTCTCGTTATATCCTGGCTAGACTACTGTGTCAGCCTTCTCTCTGACCTCCCTTCCTCCTCTCTCGCCCTGCTCCGGTTTATTCTTCACTCCGCTGCCCGGCTCATCTTCCCGCAGAAACGATCTGGGCATGTCACTCCCCTTCTTAAACAACTCCAGTGGTTGCCTATCAACCTCCGCTCCAAACAAAAACTCCTCACTCTAGGCTTCAAGGCTCTCCATCACCTTGCCCCTTCCTACCTCTCCTCCCTTCTCTCTTTCTACCACCCACCCTGCACGCTCCGCTCCTCCACCGCCCACCTCCTCACCGTCCCTCGGTCTCGCCTATCCCGCCGTCGACCCCTGGGCCACGTCCTCCTGCGTTCCTGGAATGCCCTCCCTCCTCACCTCCGCCAAACTGATTCTCTTTCCCTCTTCAAAACCCTACTTAAAACTCACCTCCTCCAAGAGGCCTTCCCAGACTGAGCTCCTCTTCTCCCTCTACTTGCTCTGCAGCTAAACCCTCTTTTTCCCCTTTTCCCTCTGCTCCTCCACCTCTCCCTTCCCATCCCCACAGCACTGTACTCGTCCCCTCAGCTGTATATATTTCCATTACCTTATTTATTTTGTTAATGAATTGTACATCGCCTTGATTCTATTTAGTTGCCATTGTTTTTACGATATGTTCTTCCCCTTGACTCTATTTATTGCCATTGTTCTTGTCTGTCCGTCTCCCCCGATTAGACTGTAAGCCCGTCAAATGGCAGGGACTGTCTCTATCTGTTGCCGACTTGTTCATCCCAAGTGCTTAGTTCAGTGCTCTGCACATAGTAAGCGCTCAATAAATACTATTGAATGAATGAATGAATGAATGAATGAATGAATGGTCTCCACATCCCAAGATTGGGAACACTGATGGGAGTGATCTTGAGCTTGAGCATGAGGCTAGAATGAAGAAATGGAACCCAAGGAGTTGAGAGTAAGCTGTAAGCTAGGCTGGAAGCTTCTTGTGGGCAGGGAATGTGATTACCAACTCGGCTGTATTATATCCTCCCAAATGCTTAGTGCAGTGTCCTGCACACAGTAACTCCTCACTAAATACCATTAATTGATTGACTGAGAGGAATTCAGGGAGACGGGGTGGTGTGATTGCATCTGACCCCTCTGGGGAGAGTTCAGGAGAATGAGGAAAGTGGGGAAAATCTGGCAGAAATGGAGTGAGGCCTAAAGAAAAGAGACTGGGGAGGACGGGATAATCAATGGGAAGGAGGGAATGAGAAGCTTTTCAATCAACCAATTAATCAATTGTAATTATTGAGAGCTTTCTATGGGGAGGGCGTGGTAAAAAACACTTGGGAGAGTCCAAGAAAAGAATTGCTAGACACGTTCCCTGTCCAAAGTGATCTCACATTCTAGAGGAGGACACTGACGTTAATGCAAATAAAGACATTACATATATGTGTGTAAGTGCAGTAAAAATATATACATAAGGGGAGGGAGGAATGAATTTAAAATAAATAATAATGATAATAATTATGGTATTCATTAAGCACTTACTTGGTTGCGGGCACTCTACTAATCACTGGAATAGCTATAAGCAAATTAGGTAGGACACAGTCCCTTTTCATTCATTCATTAATTCAGTCGTATTTATTGAGCGCTTACTATGTGCAGAGCACTATACTAAGCACTTGGAATGTACAATTCTGCAACAGATGGAGACAATCCCTGACCAACAAGAGGCTGACAGTCTCAATGGGGGAGACAGACAACAAAACAAAAGAAGTAGTCAGGCATCAGTACCATCAAGATAAATATCTGTTGGTATTTGTTAAGCGCTTACTATGTACCAAGCACTGTTCTAAGTGCTGGGGTAGATACAAGGTAATCAGGTTGTCCCACGTAAGGCTCACAGTCTTCACCTCCATTTTACAGATTAGGGAACTGAGGCACAGAGAAGTTGCCCAGGGTCACATACCTGACAAGCGGTGGAGCTGGGATTAGAACCCATGACTTCTGACTCCCAAGCACAGGCTCTTTCCACTGAGCCACGCTACTTCTCCAAATAAATAGATTAACAGATAAATAGATAAATAGAATCATAGATATATACACATCATTAACAAAATAAATAGAGTAGTAAATAATATATACAAATATACACAAGTGCTGTGGGGAGGGGAAGGGGGAAGAGCAGATGGAGGGAGTAGAGGGAATGGGGAGGGCAGGAGGAGCATAGGGAAAAGGAGGGCTCAGTCTGGGAAGGCCTCTTGGAGGAAGTGAGCTCTCAGTAGGATTTTGAAGAGTAGTTTGGTAGATGTGAGGAGGGAAGGCATTCCAGGTCAGTGGTAGGATGTGGGCCAGAGGTCGATGGGCAACAGGCAAGAACGAGGGACTGTGAGGAGGTTAGTGGCAGAGGAGTGGACTGTACGGGGTGGACTGTAGAAGGAGAGAAGGGAGGTGAGGTAGGAGGGGACCAGGTGATGGAGTGCTTTGAAGCCAAGAGTGAGGAGTTTTTGTTTCATGCGAAGGTTGATAGGCAACCACTGGAGGTTTTTGAGGAGGCGAGTGACATGCCCAGATGTTTCTGTAGAAAGATAATCCGGGCAGCAGAATGAATAATAGACTGGAGTGGAGAGAGACAGGAGGATAGGAAATCAGAGAGGCAGGTGCAGTAATCCAGTCAGGATATTATGAGACCTTGTACCAGCAAGGTAGCAGTTTGGATGGAGGGGAAAGAGAGGATTTTGGCCATGTTGTGAAGGTGAAACCGGCAGGTTTTGGCTACAGATTGGATGTGTGGGCTGAATGGGATAGCAAAGTCAAGGATGACACCAAGATTGCTGGCCTGTGAGACGGGAAGGACGGTAGTGCCGTCCACAGTGACAGGGAAGTCAGGAGGAGGACAGGGTTTGGGAGGGAAGATAAGGAGCTCAGTCTTGGCCATGTTGAGTTTTAGGTGGCCGGCAGACATGCAGGTGGAGACGTCCTGAAGGCAGGAGAAGATACGAGCCTGCAAGGAGAGAGAGAGGGAGAGAGAGAGGGGAGGGGATGCAGATTTGGGTGTCATCAGCGAAGAGATGATTCTTGAAGCCATGGGAACAAATGAGTTCACCAAAGGACTGAGTATAGATGGAGAACAAAAGGGTCAAGAACTGACCCTTGAGGAACACGTACAGTTAGTGGATGGGAGGGGGAGGAGAAGCCTGTGAATGAGACCGAGAATGAACAGCCAGAGAGATAAGAGGAGAACCAGGAGAGGACAGAGCCTGTGAAGCCAAGATGAGATAAGGTGTGGAGGAGAAGGGGATGGTCGACAGTGTTAAAGGCAGCTGAGTGGTTGAGGAGAATTAGGTTAGAGTAAGAGCAATCAGATATGGCAAGAAGGAGGTCATTGGTGATCTTTGAGAGGGCAGTTTCTGTGGAGTGGAACGGACAGAAGCCAGATTGGAGGGGTTCCAGGAAAGAGTTGGAGTTGAGGAATTCATGGCAGCAAGTGTAGACAAATTGTTCTAGGAATTTGGAAAGGAAGGGTAGGGGGGAGACAGGACAATAACTGGAAGGGAAAGTGGGGTCAAGAGAGGGGTTTTTTTTAGGATGGGGGAGACATGGGCATGCTTGAAGGTAGAGGGGAAGAAGCCATTGGAGAGTGAGTGGTTAAAGATGGAAGTTAAAGAGGGGAGGAGGGAAGGGGTAATAGTTTTTATAAAATGAGTGGGAATGGAGTTTGAAGCACAGGTGTAGGGGGTGGCACTTGCGAGGAGGGAGGAGATCTCCTCTGAAGATGCTGCTGGGAAGGATGGGAAAGTAGAGAAGAGAGTTGAGAGCTTGGGGATGGAGAAGAGGGACTCCTGCCCCTTCTTCAACTCTCCCATCTTTCCCAGAAGTATCGCAAGATGAGGCCCGCTGCCTTCTCTCAAATTCCACCCCCACCTTCTGCACGTCAAACCCCATCCCTTTGCACATTGTTAAAACACATGTGCCTACCTTCTCCCCTCCCTGACTGCCATTTTCAATGGTTTGCTCTCCACTGGCTTCTTCCCACTGCTTTCAAACATCCTCATCTCTCCTGCATCCTAGAAACAATCTACCTTGGCCCCCGACTCCCTCCCATTATCATTGCATTTCCCACCTACCATTCCCTTCCAAACTCCTTGTGTAAGTTGTCTACACCTACTGTCACAATTTCTCTCCTTCCATTCTCCCCTTGACTCTCTACAGACTGACTTCAGTTCCCTTCACTCCACAGAAACTGCACTCTCGTAGATCACAAATGACCTCCTTAACAAATACAACGGCCTCTACTCCACCCTAATCCTCCTTGATCTCGAAAATGCCTTCCAGACTGTTGAGGATTCCCTTCTTCTGGAAACATTATCGCACCTAGGCTTCACTGACAGAATATTCTCCTGGTTCATCTCCTATCTCTCTGGCCTTTCATTCTCAGTCTCTTTCAGGGGCTTCTCCTCTGCCTCCCACCTCTTATCTATGGGTGTCCTTCAGGGTTCAGTTCTGGGTCCCCTTGTTTTCTCCATTTATACCCACTCCCTTGGAAAACTCATTTGCTCACATGTCTTTGTATTACCACCTGTATGCAGATGGATATCAAATCTACATCTTCAGTCTTTATCTCTCTTTGTCACTGCAGTCTTGGATTTCAAGCTGCCTACAGGACATCTCTACGTGGATGTCTTGCTGTCACCGCAAACTTAACATGTTGAAAACAGAAGTTCTTATCTTTTCACTGAAACCCTCTCCTCTCCCTGCCTCTCCCATCACTATAGACAACACCACCATCTTTCCTGTCTCACAAGCCCATAACCCTGAGATTATCCTTGGGGTTGCCTATCACCCTCCGCTCAAAACAAAAACTCCTCATTCTAGGCCTCAAGGCTTTCCATCACCTTGCCCCTTCCTCCTCTCCTCCCTTCTCTCTTTCTACTGCCCACGCCATAGGATTCCCTCCTCTTCCACACACCTCCTCACCGTCCCTCGGTCTCGCCAATCCCGCTGTCGACCCCGGGCCACGTCCTCCCGCGGTACTGGAATGCCCTCCCTCCTCACCTCCGACAATCTAATTCTCTTCCCCTCTTCAAATCCCTACTTAAAGCTCACCTCCTCCAAGAGGCCTTCCCAGACTGAGCTCCCCCCTTTTTCCCTCTACTCCCTCTACCCCGCCCATCTCTCCACAGCTAAACCTTTTTCTCCCCCCTTTCCCTCTCTTCCTCCCCCTCTCCCATCCCACCCCCTCAGCACTGTACTCGTCCGCTCAACTGTATATATCTTCATCACCCTATTTATTTTGTTTAATGAGATGTACATCTCCCTGATTCTATTTATTTGTCATTGTTTTTATGAGATGTTCTTCCCCTTGACTCTATTTATTGCCATTGTTCTTGTCTGCCTGTCTCCCCCAATTAGACTGTAAGCCCGTCAAAGGGCAGGGACTGTCTCTGTTGCCGATTTGTACATTCCAAGCGCTTAGTACAGTGCTCTGCACACAGTAAGCACTCAATAAATACTATTGAATGAATGAATGAATTCAATGTATTTATTGAGCGCTTACTGTATGCAGAGCACTGTACTAAGCACTTGGAAAGTGCAATTCAACAACAAATAGAGACAATCCTTGCCCACAATGGGTTTACAGTCTAGAATGGGGGAGGGAGACATCAAAACAAGTAAACAGGCATCAAGAGCTTCAATAGAAATAAATAGAATTATAGATATATACACATCATTAATAAAATGAATAGAATTCTAAATATATACATATATACACACAAGTGCTGTGGGGCAAGGAGGGAGGTAGACCAGAGGTAGCAAGTAGGGGATATGGGAAGGGGGGAGAAGAGGAAAAAGGGAGCTTAGTCCAGAAGGCCTCCTGGAGGAGATGGGCTTTTTTGGCAGAACTGAGGAGGGTCATTCTGGCACCAGAGGTAAGACGTGGGCCAGGGGTAGATAGCGGGTCGAGGCAAGAATGAGGCACAGTGAGAAGATTATTTCTACCTCATTTTAACCCCACATTGAATCAGTCACTAAGTGCTGATTTTTCATCCCTCACAAATCTCTAAAATCTGCCCTTTCTTCTCCATCCAAACTGCTTGGATAGTAATCCTATCATGCCTTGATTACTGTATCAACCTCCTGGTCTCCCCACTCCAGTGCATACTTCATCTTGTTGCCTGGGTCATTTTTCTCTAAAAAAGTACTCCATGTTTCCCCCCTTCTCAAGAACCTCCAGTTGGTTGCGCTTCACTTCTGCATCAAACAGAAACTCCTTACCTTTGGCTTTAAAGCACTCAATCAACTTGACCCCTCCTTCCTCATCTCCTCATCTCCTACTTCATCATCATCATACTACTAATAATAATTATGCTATTTGTTAAGTGCTTACTAAGCACTTAGCAAGCACTGCTGTAAGCATTGGGCTAGATACAAGCTAATCAGGTGAGCTCCATGGGGCTCACAATCTTAATTCCTGTTTTGCAGATGAGGTAACTGAGGTGCAGAGAAGCTAAGTGGCTTGCCCAAGGTCACACAGCAGACAAATGGTGGATCTGGGATTAGAACCCATGTCCTCCGACTCCCAAGCCCATGATCTTGCCTGCTGTCCTTCTACTTCTTAGCCCAGAAATTTTAGGCCTTTATTGCTAACCTACTTGCTGTACTGCAAACCTACTCACTGTTCCTCTATCTTGTCTATCTCACTACTGACCGCTCACCCACATCTTGCCTCTGGCCTGGAACTCCTACCCTCTTCATATCCAATTACTCATACTCCTTCAAAGCCTTACTGAAGGCACATCTCTTCCAAGAGGCCGTTATTTCTTCTTTTCCCACTTCTTTTAGCTTTGTCCTTACACTTAGATTTACTCCCCTCTTCACCATCCCCCTCAGCTCTACAACACTTTTAAACATAGCAGTAATTTATTTATTTATATTAATGTCTGTCTCACTCTCTCAAGCCTAAGCTTGTTGAGGGTAGGGAAAGAAACGTGTCTACCAACAGTGTTATATTATTATTTTGGTTTCTCCTAAACTCTTAATAATGTGCTGCATAACAGTAAGAGCTCAATAAATATGATTGATGATTACAAAAAAGTTCAGGAAATAAACATTTTTTGATTGCAGAAAACTTGTGGTTCTCATTCCCACTGCCTCTTTCTCTAAATCCCATTTGACATCTGCCTGAACCACTGCCATTTTTTCTGTCCTGAGAATTGTGTATTCTTGTTAACATTTCCCACCCATTGAAAAGGAATTCCGCTCTCAGGAGGTGGCCAAGTCCATGAAGCTCCCAACCAACTCCTGGTGGTGTTGCTGATGATGATGCCGGTGGGGGGCGGAGAGGGGCACAGAGGGATCATTTGTGGAGCTGCAAGTACAACTCCATTGCTGAACCACATATGACTGAGTGCACCGGGACAGAGCACAGCATAGGCACAGCATCCAGATACCAGACTTAGCCAGAGGCTGTTTAGTGGAGAGGGTAAGAGAGCCCGGGATAACCTTGCCAACTTTGAGAAGACTGTGGCAGGAAATGTTGGGGGAAAGATTGTCCATTGCCTTCGCCTTGGGGTAAATGTTTTTGGGTTTTTAGTGGTATTTGTTAAGAATTTACTATGTGTCAAGCAT
This sequence comes from Ornithorhynchus anatinus, assembly GCF_004115215.2. Taxonomy (NCBI): domain Eukaryota; kingdom Metazoa; phylum Chordata; class Mammalia; order Monotremata; family Ornithorhynchidae; genus Ornithorhynchus; species Ornithorhynchus anatinus. Next base: position 43,988,741 of record NC_041739.1, read on the forward strand.
TGTACTAAAGGTGGGATAGTTACAGAATACTCAGATTGGACACACTCTGTGTTCCAACGTGGGCTCACAACCCAAGAAATAGGGAATAGGATTCAATCCCCATTTTCTAGATGAGGAAACTGAGGCAAAGAGAAGTAAGTGAATTGCTCAAGGCCACATAGTAAACAAGTGGTGGAGTTCGAATTAGAAGTCACGTCTTCTGACTCCCAGGTCTGGGCTATTTCCAATAAGCCTTGGGATGGGTGATGAATGGGGAAGTAGAAGTTGATCTCTCTTAGTCAAGCAGCATGGGAATCCAGGAAGTCTCACTCTCCCTCTCTCTTCCTTCCTTCCTTCCTCCTTTTCTTCTTTCCAGCCACAACCAAGCTGGGGCCTTGGAATGGGTCCTCCAGAGTGGTGGAAAGAGGCAGTCAAAGTGGGGAGGGGGGAGAGGGAGCACAGGAGACAGGAGTGTCCCCAAGCTTGTCAGATATGTCCAGCCTGAACTCCAGCCAGGTAGGCAACCTCTGGACCACATCTTAGAGAAATGAGGTGCCTTTTCCTGTCCTCAAGGTGATGGTGCTTGTGAGAGTCCTGGAGAGACCCTGCCTGTGGTCTTTTCATTTTCAATCTGTTCATTACCAAGCACCCAGAACCGGACATTCAGAACAGACCTGATACCACCCACAAAAACATTTGAGGATGATTTTTATGGTATTTATAAATTGCTTACTGTACTAAGTGCTGGGGTAGATACAAGTCAATCAGGTTAAATACCCTCACTGTCCCTCTTATGACTCACAGTCTTATCCCCATTTTACAGACTGAGACACCCGAAGACCAGAGAGGTGGTGATTTGCCCAAAGTTTCACAGCAAACAAGTGGCAGAGCAAGGATTAGAATTCATTCATTCATTCATCCATTCATTCATTCAATCATATTTATTGAACTCTTAATGTGTGACTTTGGGAGGACTTCCTGCTGGCCAATGGTCTGTCTTGACAGAGAACCGCTACCCCTGGACTCAGATCTGACCCAGGACTGCTGCCTCAAGAACCGTGAGCTGAGCTTGACCCCTGTTCCCCTGGATGTAAGGCCCCACAGCCCCACAGAAAGGCATCTGGATATGGGCTTCCAAAGAATGGAATCCCTCGCTAGACTGTAAGATCACTGTGGGCAGGGAATGTGTTACCAACACTGTTGTACTGTCCTCTCCTATGTGTTTAGTACAATCGGCACACAATAAGCACTCAATAAATGCAATTGATTAATTGACTGAGTGGACTATCCAGAGCTGCTGACATTCTGTGGACTGATAGACCTGCCAAATTTGTCTCCAGAGGCTCCAATTGCTCCTAAGAACCCCTTCTCTTATAGAGACTCGATAGGCTGTGATTGTCCCTGGAGTTTCAAAGAGAGGCCAACTTCCAGCAGAAACTGCCATCCTCCTCAGGCCCTGAGGCCTGGGAGCATTTGCGTAAGATTCAGGGGAGAAAAGGGGGGGCGAAAATTCTTCCTAGATCTGTGGCCTCAGAGCTGGATCCTCTCATTATGTTGAAGGTGTAGGAGGAGATGGTGAAGACTGAAGGGTTCACAACTGGATTTGAGTATATTTGCCATCCCCATGTAGTCCTGTGTTGATGGCAGATGTAGCTGCTGTTCCTTGGACTCATCCTGGACTGTGGGGATGGGCTGGCTCTGACCACCCACAGGGTGGCCTGCAGTGGATACTGGGGTTAGGATGTGTGATACCAATGGCCAGCTTCTTCAGAATTGTTTTCTGTCCTTGTCATCACTCCCAGCCACCTGCCTGATGCACAGGCTGCCAACCCTAGAGTCTATGTGGGGACTGGGCTTGTTGTGTGCAGTGATCAGCGTACTGAGAGGCTCCCCTACCTCCAGAATCATCTTCAAGCCCCCAGCTCTTTCCACCCACTCAAACTTCTGGGCGACCCAGGAGAGAGGGCAATTCCTAACTGTTTTTTCTCTGGTGTTTGTGAGAAAGTTTCAGGGATGTAGGTGCAGTGCTCTGGGCAAAGATAATTCCCAGAGCCCCTTCATGGCTGATTTCCTTTGTCCCAGACTGAGCTCAAGAAAAGCAAAACATGGTTTCACCCATTCCCAACTACAGACAATCCAAGGCATTAGACTGAAGCCATCATTCTAATAACAAGCTCTGGCAAATGCTCATAAACTCTACCATTTCCCCCAAATCTCCGTGTGTCTGGGACACAGGCTGCCCCACAACTTACTGACAGTTTCCCTGTGATTGAAGGGGCGACTGGAGTCCCTCTCCCTGTGCCAGAAGAGAAGATTTGGACTCCTGACTCTGGACATTCCTCCTAGAGTGGCTTCCCCTCGATGCTCTCTGCTTACCCTGTTCCTGCTCCCCCAGCTTCCCAACTCCACCAGTGGGGAAGAGAAGACACCTTGCTTCCTGGAGAGACAGTTTCCAGCCCCCTATTACAGGGGTGGGGACCTGGTCATCACAGGGATGTTAACTTTGCAGACCTTGCCTGTTTTTCTTGATCCAATTTTCCAATCTGTCAACAAGTGTGACATGGAGAACTATAATGCCTAGTTAGTATTTTTTTTAGTGGTTATATTTAATTAATTTTGATAATTTCATTAATTTATGATACTTTCTAAGCACTTAATCTGTACCAAGCACTTTTCTAAATACTGGTTGGACACAGTTCCTATCTCCCATGGGGCTAACAATCTAAGTAGGAGTGATGAGATATAATCCAATTTCACAGATCAGGTAACTGAGGAGAGAGAAATTAAGTGACTGGCTCAAGGTTACCCAGATCTGGGTTTAAAAGCCTGGCCTTCTGACTCCCAAGCTCAGACTCTGCTGATTCTTTTGTTTTCTCTGTTTTGATGGTGATTGATGAATGGGCAGGGACTGTATCCAAAACTGAGTTTCTGACATCCTTCCTGAGATAGGTCCAGCTGGCACTCTGAGGCTCCCAGCATCACTACAATGTCTGGACTCTGTCTTTCCTTCTCTTCCTTCAGCTCCTGTCCTCAGATAGTCCTTCTGGGTTTGAAGGAGAAAAATTTCCCTTTGCACTCTTCATTCCCTCCCTATCCTCGTAGCCAACAGAGCTGTGGATTAGGGCCAGGGATGCAGAATGGCTGGTGCAGGTGATAAGTGGCTCCGGCCTGGGTGATGCTTCCCCTGGACTTTTTACCTGATCTGTTCTCTCGGTAACCTGTGTCGCCTGGAATGTGGGGTGGGGGTACAGGGTGGACCTTGGGAGTGTACCCTGTTTCATTTAAGTTGGGTTCACAAAGACTTCCAGCACTTCCTGGTTCTGCTGTTTGCTGTGGAGGAGATTAATAAGGATCCCAGCCTTTTACCCAATGTGTCTCTGGGCTTCCATGTCCATGAAATCTACCACCATGCCGATAGAGCCATGGAGGGTGCCTTGATGAGGCTGTCGGGAGTAGAACAGACTGTCCCTAACTACAGCTGTGGGAGACAGGAAAAGTCCATGGCTGTCATCGGAGGAGCCACATCTTCCCTGTCTATCGCCATGGCAACCATCCTGGGACTCTACCAGCTCCCACAGGTAACCATTTAACCAGTCTGGAGCCTTGCCTGCTTATGTATGGAAAGACCGGTTTGGAGATTTGTCTCGGGGAAAAGAGCCTCCCTTCACTACTTTCAATGTGACATTGCACATTGAGAAGGGATGTCCCTGGGTAGGGACAGATTTTCAGACAAAACCTAGTGCTATGTGTTCTTCACGGACAAGCCATATTCTGTGAGTTCATCTATGGAAAGGATGAAAATGTTCAAATGAATTTCTGTCACACTCAGTTCCATTGTTCCTTTTTGCTGGCTCCTTGAACACTTCCCATCTATTCTGCATCTTTTCCTTTTAGAGGGGCAAAAAGAAATGGTAAAAGGAAAGATATTTGTGTGATGCATGACATCAGAGGAGTACAAAAAAGCCAGCACCAGAGGACACGAGGTGGCTTTCCCTCACTATATATTCGGCTTTTCTTCCTGTTAATAGGGTTACAGTGGTGTTCGTCACCAGGATTCCAGGAGGATTTCAACACCCTCCAGAAGCCCCCATTTCTCTCCTCTCTTGACTCCTTTTAAGAACCACTGCTATGATCCACCTCCTATCCTCCCTACTTGCCAACATCACCTGCTCCCTCTCTGAGGGCTCCTTTTCATCTACCTTTCATCATATGTAGGTCTCCTGGAGTCTAAAAACACTTTCCCTAGGTCCACTATGCCGAGCACCTTTTAGTCCATCTTGTCTGTGCTTCCCTTCTTGTCAAGTCTCCTCGAACAGATCTTTTGCCCTGCTGCCTCCACCACCTCTCTTCTAAATCCCCTCATGATCCATTCTCATCTGCTTTCAGCCCCTTTCCCTCCAATGATGCAGCACTCTATAAGGATCCTTTTCTACCCTAATACTCCTTGACTCCTTGACAACCTTGGGTTCAATGGACTACCACCTCCTTAGGAAATGCTATCTGCTTTGCTATATGCTAGAAAGAGCACGGGCTATGGGGTCAGAGGTCATGGGTTCGAATCCCAGCTCTGCCACTTGTCAGCTGTGTGACTGTGGCTTTGAGCTGTGACTCCTCTCACTCCTCAAATCAACTTATCTCTTGCTCCACTCTACCTTATCCAATCACCCATTTGGACAAACACTCAATTTTATCCTACTTAATGACTGTGCAATCCTCAACCTCACCAAGTCTAGCCTCACCAACACAAAAATTCCTCAATAGTAAAAATTACTAATAAATGTGGTATGTGTTATTCACTTAGTATAGGCCAAATGTTGTACTAGATGCTGGGGTGGTACAAGATGATCAGTTCCCACAAAGTACTCACAATCCAAGGCATGGGGAAGACAGGTTTTTTGAACTCCCTGTTGGAATAGAGTTCCAGAGAAGTTGAGTAACTTGCCCAATAACTTGGAGCTGGGCTTAGAACCCAAAGCTTTTGTCTCCCAGGCCCATGCTCTTTCCAGGAGACCACACTCTATTCAATCACGACCTCCTCATCTGACCATTGTTCCCTTCATCCCCCACCAAAGAAATCTTTGCTGTTTCCCCATAGAAGCTTTTTGTCCTTTACTTTCCAATAATTTTCTCAAGTCATCTGCCCCATTTGCTCTCTATACCCAAACTACCTACCCTTGATGCACAAACCAACACCCTCAACACTACCCTCTAAACTTAACTCAGCTTCCTTTCTCTCCTATCCCTTCACCAATCTCATACCTCTAACCAAAAGCACTGGATTACCTCCAGAGCACTCTTGCTTTGCTCCATGGACATGTCATGGAGTGTTGCTGGCAAAAATCCAGATATCAGGCCGACCTAGTTCATGTCAAATGCATCTTTGCCGGCTCTAACTTGCCCTCTCCCCTGCCCAGCAACAATATTGCTTGGTGCTTATTGACTCCCATGCTCACTGCCTTCACCAGTTGTTTCTGAAATTTAGGTCCCTTCTCACATCCCATCATCTGGCTCTAACCATCTTTAATCACTCACCTGACTATGTATTTTATGGATAAAATTGAAACTATCAGGCATCATCTCCCTAAAATCTCCCCTGCTTCTGGTCGTTCCCTCCTTCCCTTTGCTCCTCTTTAGACTCTCCCATCTTTCCTTGCAGTATCCCAAGAGGAGTTTACTTGCTTCCTCTCCAAATCTCCCCTTCTACCTGTTCCTCTAACCCTATCTCTTTGCACCTTATCAAAATACTTGCCCCCTCCCTTTTTCCCTCTCCAAACACTGCCTTCACCTGTTCCCTCGCCAATGTCCTCTTCCACACTGCTTTCAAATGCTCTCAAGTATTCTATATACCAAAAATTAATAATAATAATAGTAATTATGGTATTTAAGCGCTTACTATGTGCAGAGCACTAATCTAAGCATTGGGGTAGATACAGGGTAGTCAGATTGTCCCACGTGGGGCTTACATTTCTTAATCCCCATTTTTTACAGATGAGGTAACTGAGGCACAGAAAAGTTAAGTGACTTGCCCAAGGTCACACAGCAGACAAGTGGCAGAGCCGGGATTAGAACCCACAACTTCTGACTCCCAAGCCCGTGCTCTTTCCACTAAGCCATGCTGCTTCTCTATTACCCTCCCTTGACCCCTCAGCTCCCTCAGCTCCATCTCCCTCCTAAAAGTCCTTTCTAAACTCCATGAGTGAGAAGTCTACACCCATTGCCTCCACTCCCTCCCCTTCAATTCCCTCCTTGAACCCCCACCAATCTCTTTTTTAATGGTATTAGTTATGTGCTTATTATGTTCAAAGCACTGTACTAATCTCTGGGGTAGGTACAAGGTTGGACACAGCCCATGTACTACATGGGGCCCACTGTCTTAATTGCATTTTACAGATGAGGAAACTGGGGCACAGAAAGGTTAAGTGACTTGCCCTAGGTCACACAGCAGACATCTGGCTGAGCTAGGATTAGAATCCATGTCCTTCTGATTCCCAGGTCTTTGCTTGATCCACTATGCCACACTGCTTACACCCACTTCACTCCATGGTAACTTCCCTCACAGAGGTCACCAGTGTTCTTCTTCTTGTCAAATCCAATGGCTTCTTCTCCATCCTATTCCTCCTAGCCCTCTTAGCTGTCTTTGACACTGTAGACAGATGTCTTCTCCTGGAAAGTTGATCTAACTTTGGCTTCACTGAAACTGACCTCTCTTGGTCTCCTCTGGCTGTCCCTTCTGTTTCTCTTTCATGGACCTTTCCTCTGTCTCCCTCCTCACCCCCCAGTGTTGAAGTCCTTCAAAGCTCAGATCTGGGTTCACTTCTTTTTGCCATCTATACTCACTTCATCGGAGAATCATTCATTCTCAGGGCTTCAAGTACCATCTCTATGCAGATGATTCCCAAATGTACATCTCCACAACTAATCTCTCTCCTTCTCTGCAGTTGCATATTTCCTCCTGCCTTAGGATCTCTCTGCCTGAATTCCCCACTGACACCTCAAAATTCATATGTCCCAAACAGAGCTCCTCATAATCCCACCCAAGCCCTGTCCTCCCATTGACTTTTCCATTACCCTCGACAGGACACCATCCTCCCTGTCTCTCAAGCACATAACCTTGGCATTATCCTTGACATTAAACCCATGTTTCAATCTGTCAACAAATCCAGTCGGTTCATCCTTCACAACATCGCTAAAATCTGCCCTTCCCTCTCCAGCCAAACTGCTAGTATGCTGATTCAAGCACTTACCCTATTCATCCCTGACTACCTCATCAGCCTACTTGCTGGTCTGCTAGTCCCTTGTCTCTGAACACTTCAGTCCATATTTCACTCTGCTTCCTGGATCATTTTTCTCAAAAACCTTTCAGGCCAGGTTTCCCTGCTCCTCAAAGAATCTGTAGTGATGGGCCATCCACCTCCTGATCAAACAGAAACTACTTAACACAACCTTCATTTCACTCAATCACCTTGCCCTTTCCTATCTTAGCTTGCTGACTTCCTACTATAACCCAGCCCATATACATTGATCCTCTAATGCCAATATAATCACTATACCTTGATCATATCCATCTTGCTGCTGATCCCATGCCCTTGTCCTGCCTCTGGCCCAGAACTCTCTTCCCATTCATATTCATCAGATGATCACTTCCCCTACCTTCAAAGCCTGGTAAAAATCACATCTCTTCCAAGAAAACTTCCCTGATTAAGCCCTCATTTCCTCTACTCCCTAGCCCTTATGATTGGCTCTATATACTTTATCAACCCCACTCTCACCCCCACTGCACTTTTGTAACTATTCATAATTTACTTTAATGTCTGTCTCTACCTCTTGTCTATTTTCTCCCTGTGGGCAGGGAACATGCTTGCCAATCCTATTATATTGTACTCTCCAAAGTACTTAGTACAGTGCTCAGCACAGAGTAAACCCTCAATAAATATGACTGATTAATATCTCTTTGAGGGTAGGTGTTGTGTTTTTTGCCCTTATTATCCTTTAACAAGTGGTAAGAACAGCGTTCTTCCTAAAGCAGGAGCTAAGTAAATACTTCTGGTGGATTTGCCATGTTCTCATATCTCCCACTGAGCTCTGTTGTTCCCTACCCAGATCACCTATGGCCCGTTTGATCCAGTACTGAATGACAAGATCCAATTTCCATCTCTCTATCAGGTGGCCCCCAGGATCTCCTCTCTGCCCTGGGGGATGGTCCAGTTAATGGTGCATTTTGGCTGGACCTGGGTGGGACTGGTGGAATCAGATTATATGAGAGGAGGGTGATTCTCTTAGGGGAGATGGCCAGGAATGGTGTCTGTGCAACATTTACTGAGAAAATCCCCAGTGGCAGGTTCAATATTTATACAGTCCAAGAATTCTATGCCAGGATCATGGCTACCTCAGCCAAGGTGATAGCTGCCTATGGAGATGCAGAGTCCCTACACCTTAGATCTGTGATAGAGTGGTTTGGACTGTCCAAGACGGTTTTGATCACTACTTTTCACTGGGACTTCACTTCAAGCATGATGACTCTAACAAAGAATGATCATTTTCATGGGACTTTGACTATGGTAAACCCTGCTAAAGAAGTCCCCGGTTTCAGGGACTTTTTACAGATAGTTAGATGAGCAAAATACCCAGACAGCATTGTCCTGAAGAAATTCTGGGAGTCTGCCTTTGACTGTTCTTTTTCATTATCTGAATTCTATGGAAGAAAATGCTCAGAAAACACTTCCTTGGAAATGCTGCCTATACACCATTTTTCCCTAAGAATGTCTGCCCTGAGTTACAGTGTTTACAACGCTGTGTATGCTGTGGCACACGGTTTCCAGGAGTTGCTCCTGTCCAGATCAGATGTGAAGTCTTGGAAAAACAGGGACCGGCTGGTGCCTCATCCATGGCAGGTAATATTATTCCCCCCTGAACCAAGAGTAGCACAATCAATCAGTTAATCAATAGTGTTTACTGAGAGCTTACTGTATGCAAAACACAAATCTGATAACTCAGAAAAGTACATTATAAAGGACTTGGTAGACACATTTCTTGTCCACAAGGAACTTTTAATATAGCGGCCACAAGAGGAAGATCCTACTGAAGTTTGGAGGCGGAGGGCCTGAGAGAAACGTACAACTTCGAAGAAGCTTCATCTGTCATACTTTGATATGTAGAGGACTGGGTTCAAAGCCTGAGTCCTAGAAATCTGTGCAATGAAATAAAATTTCAGGTGAGAGAGAAGGAACACTGCTCTATTGCAAGAAGTCCTTCCTGGGCACATGGTTAAATCATGTTTTAATCATAGTCACTGGTGTATCAGATGGCCCAGCCATACATATCCTGGAAAAAAAAGGAAGATGTAAATCAATCGAATGCCTACAGTGTGGCAAGCACTGTACTAATCCAACACAACTTGCTTGTATCCCCACCCAGCACTTAGTACAGTGCCTGACACATAGTAAGCACTTAACAATTGCCATTAGTATTCTTATCATTATTACTTGTCCTAGGTCACACTGCAGGTAAGTGGTAGAGTTGGAACTGGATGGAGCCCAGGTCCTACGACTCACAGGCCCATGTCTTATCCACTAAATAATGCTGTTTCTCTCTCACCACATAGGAGACGTTTGTCCATCAAACGTATAGTACAGCAGAATTGGTAGACCCGTTCCCTCTGCCGCCCGCCTGCTAACCCTCCTCGACTCTGCCAACCTCTAGCTCCACCATACCTCGTCCATTCACCGACTCAGTCACACCCTCGATCTCGTCATCTCCTAACACTGCAGTACCTCCTCCCTCACCAACTCTGAAATCTCTCTCTCAGACCATAATCTTCTCACCTGCCTCATCTCTCACACTCCCTCCCCCTGCAAATCTTTGCTACTCCCCCATAGAGACCTCCGCTCTCTTGATCCCATCCATCTTTCCAAAAGCCTCCCTCCCCACCTTGCCCCCCGTCCTCTTTTCCCACTCTCGATGATCAGGTCACCGCTCTCAACTCCACCCTCTCTACTCATCTCAACTCTCTCGCCCCCCTTTCCCTCCGCCGCTCTCGATCCACTAACCCACAGCCCTGGATCACCACCTCTGTCTGCCTCCTACGCTCCTATGCTCGAGCTGCTGAGCGCTGCTGGTGAAAGTCCAAGCACCAAGCCGAACTCATACATTTCAAATTTATCCTTTCTGCCTTAACTCTGCCCTCTCCTCCACCAGGCAAAACTTCTTCTCCTCCCTCATCGACACCCATGCCCATCACCCCCACCAATTTTTCTGGACCTTAACTCTCTCCTTAGGCCCCCTGTTCCTCCCCCTCCTCCATCCCTCACCCCCAATGATCTGGCCACCTATTTCATCACAAAAATTAACACAATCAGGTCTGAGCTCCCCAAAGTCACCCCTTTCCCTCTTGCCTCCCCCCTCAACCCTCTCCCCTACTTTCCCATCCTTCCCTGCAGTATCCTCAGAGGAGATCTCCTCCCTCCTCGCAAGTGCCATCCCCTCCACCTGTGCCTCGGACCCCATTCCCGTTCACCTTATAAAAACCATCGCCCCTGCCCTCCTCCCCTCCTTAACTTCTATCTTTAATCACTCACTCTCCAATGGCTTCTTCCCCTCTGCCTTCAAACATGCCCATGTTTTCCCCATCCTAAAAAAACCCTCTCTCGACCCCACTTCCCTTTCCAGTTATCGCCCAACTCCCTACTACCCTTCCTTTCCAAGATCCTAGAACGAGTCGTCTACACTCGCTACTTAGAATTCCTTAACTCTCATTCTCTCCTGAACCCCCTCCAAAATGGCTTCCGTCTCCTCCACTCTACCGAGACTGCTCTCTCTAAGATCACCCATGAACTCCTTCTTGGCAAATCCAATGGCTCCTACTCTATTCTAATCCTCCTTGACCTCTCAGCTTCCTTTGACACTGTTGACCATCCCCTTCTCCTCCACTCCTTATCTCACCTTGGCTTCACGGACTCTGTCCTCTCCTGGTTCTCCTCTTATCTCTCTGGCTGGTCATTCTCGGTCACCTTCACAGGCTCCTCCTCCCCCTCCCATCTTCTAACTGTTGGAGTTCCTCAAGGCTCAGTTCTTGGCCCTCTTCTGTTCTCCATTACACTCACTCCCTCGGTGAACTCATCTGCTCTCACGGCTTCAACTATCATCTCTATGTAGATGACACACAGATCTACATCTCTGCCCCGGTCCTCTCCCCCTCCCTTCGGGCTCATATCTCCTCCTGCCTCCAGGACGTCTCTACCTGGATGTCTGCCCACCACCTAAAACTCAACATGAGCAAGACTGAGCTCCTCATCTTCCCTCCTAAGCCCGATCCTCTCCATGACTTCCCTATCACCGTGAATGGTACAACCATCCTTCCTGTCTCTCAGGCCCACAACCTTGGTGTCATCTTCGACTCAGCTCTCTCGTTCACCCCACACATCCAATCCGTTACCCGAACCTGCCGGTCTCAACTTTATAATATCACCAAGATCCGCCTCTTCCTTTCCACCCAAACAGCTACCTTAATGCTACAGGCTCTCTTAATATCCCGGCTAGATTACTGTGTCAGCCTTCTCTCTGATCTCCCTTTCTCCTGTCTCTCCCTGCTCCAGTCCTTTCTTCATTCTGCTGCCCAGCTCATCTTCCTGCAGAAACGCTCTGGGCATGTCACTTCCCTTCTTAAAAACCTCCAGTGCTTGCCTATCAATCTCCACACAAAACAAAAACTTCTCACTCTAGGCTTCAAGGCTCTCCATCACCTTGCCCCTTCCTACCTCTCCTCCCTTCTGTCTTTCTACTGCCCACCCCGCACGCTCCGCTCCTCTGCCGCCCACCTCCTCACCGTCCCCCGTTCTCGCCTATCCTGCCGTTGACCCCTGGGCCACATCTTTCCGTGGTCCTGGAATGCCCTCCCTCCTCACCTCTGCCAAACTAATTCTCTTCCCCTCTTCAAAACCCTACTTAAGCTCACCTCCTTCAAGAGACCTTCCCAGACTGAGCTCCCCTTTTCCCTCTGCTCCCTCTACGCCCCCTTTCACCTCTCTGCAGCTAAACCTTCTTCTCCCCACTTTCCCTCTCCTCCTCCCCCCTCCCGTCCCATCCCCTCAGCACTATACTCATCCGCTCAACTGTATATATCTACATTACCCTATTTATTTTGTTAATGAGATGTACATCACTTTGATTCTATTTATTTGCTATTGCTTTAATGAGATGTTCTTCCCTTTGATTCTATTTATTGCCACTGTTCTTGTCTGTCTGTCTCCCCCGATTAGACTGTAAGCCCGTCAAAGGGCAGGGACTGTCTCTATCTGTTACTGATTTGTACATTCCAAGCGCTTAGTACAGTGCTCTGCACATAGTAATTGCTCAATAAATACAATTGAATGAATTATGAATTTTTAATTCACAAATAGTAATAATCACAATACTGATTTAGGATGTGGTTCATCCACTGCAGGAAAAAGAGAACATAGTGCTAGTTACTGCAAACATTAAACTTAACAACACAAGGGACAGTCTTTTTGACTGGCATTGTGCATCCCAGATCAGACTTTTCATCCACCGATGCACTCAGAGGTAACTATCGCCATCAGTTCTGCCTTCTTCAAACATGAAGGAAAACTTATATACATTGGACTAACTAATGTTATTGCACTGGGGATGGTGGGGATTGGGGGGTGGTCACTGAGTGCAACTTTGTGCGTCACCATGCTCATCATCATGATCCTCACCATCTGTCCTCCTCCTCTCTTCTGGGCATAGCTCCTTATTCCCCATCTCCACAGACGAAAAGGGTCAGCAGGGCTGCTGGTCCTAGGGTGAGGCACTCCCCACAGTCAGACAGACATGTCCCTACCTTCTTTCCTCTTTGTCTATATATGGATGAGATGGAGAATGGTCCCAGGGTCACCTTCTTTGATCTCCCTTTCATGCTGGGAGACAGACACAGAGAGAGACTGAGAGACAAAGAGACGGAAAGAGAGAGGGAGAGAGAGAGAGTGGGAGAGAGACTTCCCTGATTCCTGGGCCGGGTGACTGATGCCGTGATGAGGGTGGGGGATCTGGAGAAGCAAGGCTGTCAGTAATAATAATAATAATAATAATGTTGGTATTTATTAAGTGCCTAATATGTGCAGAGCACTGTTCTAAGATCTGGGGTAGATAAAGAGTAATCAGGTTGTCCCACATGAGGCTCACAGTTTTAATCCCCCTTTTACAGATGAGGTAACTAAGGCACAGAGAAGTATAATTACTTGCCCTCAGTCACAGACCTGACAAATAGTAGAGACGGGATTCGAACCCATGGCCTCTGACTCCCAAGCCCGTGCTCTTTCAACTGAGCCACGCTGCTTCTCAATAAGTTGGGCCAAAGGTGGGGGAGCAGAAGTCTCCTCCCCGCAGCATGACTCTTCCCAGTCTCCAGGTCTCCCCTTTTCCGTTCTAGTGGCAGTTTTCTTAGGAAGTCTTGATGATAATGATAATAATACTGATGATGGTATTTACTAAGTGCTTACTAGCTGCCAACAGTGATGTGAACAATGGGGTCATTGGGAAATAAACAAGTCAGACTCAGTCCTTGTCGCACATGAGGGCCCTTAATTTAAGGGAGGGGAGGAAGAGATATTGAATCTCCATGTCACAGATGAGGAAATTGAGGCCCAAAGAAGTTAAATGACTTGGAGAAGCAGCAAGGCTTAGTGGATAAAGCATAGACCTGGGAGTCAGAAAGTCATGAGTTCTAGTCATGTCTCCATAACCTGTCTTCTGTGTGCCTCAGTTACCTCATTTGTACAATGGGGATTGAGACTGTGAGTCCCATGGGGGACAGAGACTATGTCAAACTCTATTTGTTTGTAACCCTCCTCCCCACACACACACATACATTGCCTAGTACACTGCCTGACACATAGTAAGTGCTTAACAAAAACCACAGTTATTATTACTGTTATTATTTGCCCTAGGTCATGCAGCAGGCACGTGTTAGCGGTGGGATTGAAACCCAGGTCCTACAAATCACAGGCCCATGCCATTTCCACTAAGACATGCTGTTTCTCACTTGTCACATAGGAAATGTTTGGCTATCAAACTCTAACTCCTCTGAGCCACCATAAACCCCAATGCTGCTGGTCTCACCTCTCTTAAGGTCACGAGTCTCCAGAATTTCCTTTTATGTATTTCAGTTCCATAAGTTTCTGAGCCAGGTCCAGTTTGACAACTCTGCTTGGGGAACTGGTGATTCTGGATGAGAACAGCAGATCTTCTGCAAAACCTGACATTCTGAACTTTGTGATCCTTCCCAGTGGAACTGGTGAGTCGGTGAAAGTCGGGGAGGTGGACCCCCAGGCACCTCCCAACCAAGATGTCACTATCAGTGAGGCAGTGATCGCATGGCCTGGGGGAGCCTCTCAGGTAAGCAGCCAGTGAGAATTGTTGGCTGTCCTGAGGTGATAGTCTGAAACTTCTAGTAGTGATTATAATGATGGAGTGCTTACTGTGTGCACAGCACCTTACCTAGACTATAGAATGTAAGCTTTTTGTGGGCAGGGAATGTTTCTGTTTATTATTATATTATACTCTCCCAACTGCTCAGTACAATGCTCTGCACACAGTAGGTACTCAATAAATATGATTGATTGAATGAATGAATACCTAGTCCTGGGAAAGAATACTTAGATGACAATGAGACACTGACTTTGGTCTTCAAGGGGTGCATGATCTCATACTATAAGGGTAGAGGAAACTGCAGCCATTCATTCATTCATTCATTCATTCATTCATTCATTCAATCACATTTATTGAGCACTTACTCTTTGCAGAGCACTGTACTAAGCACTTGGAAAACACACTCTGGCAAAGAATAGAGACAGTACCTACCCATAAATGGGCTCACAGTCTAGAAGGGGGAAGACAGACACCAAACAAAACAAAACAAGTAAATAGGCATCAATAGTATGAATATAAATAAATAGAATTATAGATATATGTGCATCAATGAAATACATAGAATAATAAGTATGTACATATATACACAAGTGCTCTGGGACAGGGAGAGGCATAGAGCAGAGGGAGAGAGTCAGAGTCATGGGGAGGGGAGGAGGAGCAGAGGAAAAGCAGGGCTCAGGCTGGGAAGGCCTCCTGGAGGAGGTGAGCTTTCAGTAGTACTTTAAAGAGTGGGGGAGAAGTTTGCTAGCACTAAAACAACACAAATGTGGTGTTGTCTGGAGATCTTATCAATACGCCCAGTTCCTAGGTGAAGGGGTTGAAATAGGATCCAAAGGTGGTGCTGACTCCTATCATATTTACCTATCTATTGTATCTATCATATGATGCCAGGTGTTACCAGCCAAGTGACCTCCCCCAAGATTGCTTCCTGCCCTCAAGGGCATGGAGTCCTGGGGGTAGCATGGCATTCCAGAGGGGGGCATACTGACGGAGCTCGGTTGCAGCTTAAATCTCTGCAGCATGGCATGATTCATTCATTCATTCAATAGTATTTATTGAGTGCTTACTTATGTGCAGAGAACTGTACTAAGAGCTTGGAATGTACAAACTGGTAACAGATAGAGACAGTCCCTGCCCTTTGACGGGCTTATAGTCTAATCCGGGGAGACAGACAGACAAGAACAATGGCAATAAATAGAATCAAGGGGAAGAACATCTCCTTAAAACAATAACAAATAAATAGAATCAAGGTGATGTACATCTCACTAACTAAATAAATAGAGTAATGAAGATATATACAGTTGAGAGGATGAGTACAGTGCTGAGGGGATGGGACGGGAGAGGGGGATGAGCAGAGGGAAAGGGGGGAGAAGAGGGTTTAGCTGCGGAGAGGTGAAGGAGGGTAGAGGGAGCAGAGAGAAAAGGGGAGCTCAGTCTGGGAAGGCCTCTTGGAGGAGCTGAGCTTTGAGTAGGGTTTTGAAGAGGGGAAGAGAATTAGTTTGGCAGAGGTGAGGAGGGAGGGCGTTCCAGGACTGTGGGAGGACATGGCCCAGGGGTTGATGGCGGGATAGGCAAGAACGGGGGACGGTGAGGAGGTGGGTGGCAGAGGAGCGGAGCGTGCGGGGTGGGCAGTAGAAAGAGAGAAGGAAGGAGAGGTAGGAAGGGGCAAGGTGATGGAGAGCCTTGAAGCCTAGAGTGAGAAGTTTTTTTGTGCGGAGGTTGATAGGCAAGCACTGGAGGTTTTTAAGAAGGGAAGTGACATGCCCAGAGCGTTTTTGCAGGAAGATGAGCCGGGCAGCGGAGTGAAGAATAGACTGGAGTGGAGAGAGCAGAGTAAGCAAGTGAGGGATATGGGGAGGGGAGAGGGAGAACTGGAAAAGGGGGGCTTAGTCCAGAAGGCCTCTTGGAGGAGGAAAGCTTTCAATAGGGCTTTTTTTGCGGATGGGAGGAGGGAGGGCTTTCCAGGCCAGAGGTAGGATGTGGGCCAGGGTTCGATGGCAGAACAGGCAAGAACAAGGCAAAGTGAGAAGGTTATCTCTCTCATTCTATCCCTACGTTGAATCAGTCACTAAGTGCTGATTGTTCATCCCTCACAGATCTCTAAAATCTGCCCTTTCCTCTGCTTCCAAACTGCTACCACAGTAATCCTATTCTGTCTTGATTACTGCAACCTCCTCGTCTCCTCTCTCTCCCCGCTCCAGTCCATACTTCACCTTGCTGCCTGGGTCATTTTTCTGCCAAAATGTACAGTCCATGTTTCCCCATTCCTCAAGAACCTACAGTTGGTTGCCCTTTCACTTCTGCGTCAAACAGAAAGTCCTTACCATCAGTTTTAAAGCACTCAATGAACTTGACATCTCCTATCTCATCTCCTTATCTTCTACTTCATCATCATCATCATCATAATACTATTAATAATAATTATGGCATATCTTAAGTTCTTACCATGTGCCAAGCACTGTTCTAAGCATTGGGGTAGATACAAGAAAGCAGGTTGTCCCACATGGGGCCCACAGTCTTAATCCCCATTTTGCAGATGAGGTAACAGGTGCAGAGAAGCTAAGTGGCTTGCCCAAGGTCACACAGCAGACAAGTAGTGGATCTGAAATTAGAACCGACATCCCCTGACTCCCAAGCTCATGATTTTGCCTCCAAGCCAACACAGCTCATCTTCTACATCCTAGCCCAGATATTTTAGCCCTTCATTTACAACGTACTCGCTGTACTACCAAGCTACTCACTGTTCCTCCATCTTGTCTATCTTGTCACTGACAGCTCACCCACATCTTGCCTCTGGCCTGGAACTCCTACTCTTTTCATAACCATAAACTCATATAGTCATACACCTTCAAACCCTTACTGAAGGCACATCTCCTCCAAGAGACCTTCCCTAGGCCCTCATTTCTTCTTCTCCCACTTCTTTTAGCTTTGCCCTTATGCATAGATTTACTCCCCTTCTTCACCACCCCCCGCCCCCCAGCTCCACAAGACTTTTAAACATAGCAGTAATTTATTCATATTAATGCCTGTCTCACCCTCTCAAGTCTAAGCTTGTTGAGGGGAGGGAATGGAACGTGTCTACCAACTGTGTTACATTGTTATCTTGCTCTCTCCTAAACTCTTAATAATGCTCTGCATAACAGTAAGAGCTCAATAAATATGATTGTTTGATTATTACCAAAATAGTTCAGGAAATCAAGATTTTTGATTGCAGAAAACTTGCAGTTCTCATTCCCACTGCCTCTTTCTCCAAATCCTATTTGACATCTGCCTGAACCACTGCCATTTCTTCTGTCCTGAGAATTGTGTTTTCTTGTTAATGCTTCCTACCCATTGAGAAGGTTCAGGAATTTTAAAACCTATTAGCTAGAGTAACCACATAATTGAGAAGCAGCGTGGCTCAGTGGAAAGAGAACAGGTTTGGGAGTCAGAAGTCATGTGTTCGAATCCCAGCTCTGCCACTTTTCAGCTGTGTGACTGTGGGCAAGCCACTTAACTTCTCTGTGCCTCAGTTCCCTCATCTGTAAAATGGGGATTAAGACTGTAAGCCTCACGTGGGACAACCTGATTACCCTGTATCTACCCCAGTGCTTAGAACAGCGCTCTGCACATAGTAAGTGCTTAACAAATACCAACATTGTTATTATTACAATGCATCTTCCAGTCTCGAACTCCTGGCCTTCCTGGTCAAGAGTCTTTCGGGCGCTCTCAGCTCTGATGTCTTCTGCTTCAGGCAGTTCTGCTCTCAGGAAGAGAGCCGAGTCCATGAAGCTCCCAACCAACTCCTGGACTCTGCCATGATGCAAATGCCAGGAGGGGGCCCAGAGTGGGATAATTTGTGGAGCTGCAGGTGCAGCTCCATTCCCAAACCACCTGTGACTGAGTGCACCGGAACAGAAAACGACAGGCACAGCCTCCAGATCCCAGACTTAGGCAGAGGCTGTTCAGTAGGTGATGGTAAGAGAGCCCGGGAATAACCTTGCCAACTTTGAGAAGACTGTGGCAGAAAATGCTGGGGGAAAGATTGTCCATTGCCTTTGCCTTGGGGTAAATGTTTTTGGGTTTTTCATGATATTTGTTAAGAATTTACTCTGTGCCAAGCATAGTGCTAAATGCTAGGGTAGATACAAGATACTCAGATTGGACACACTCTCTGTCCCAAAGGGGGCTCACCACCCAAGAAGTGGAAGTAGGATTCAATCCCCATTTTATAGATGAGGAAACTGAGGCACAGAGAAGTTATGTGAATTGCCCAAGGCCACACAGCAAACAAGTGTTGGAGCTGGGATTAAAAGCCAGGTCCTCTGACTCCCAGTCTGGGCAATTTCCAATAGGCCTTGGAGTGGGTGATAAATGGAGAAGTACAAGGTGATCTCTCTTAGTCACACAGCACAGGAATCCAGAGAGTCTCCCTCTCCTTCTCTCCCTCTCTCTCTCTTCCTCCCTTCCTCCTTTTCTACTTTCCAGCCATAACAAAGCTGGGGCCTTGGAATGGGTCCTCCAAAGTGGTGGAAAGGGGCAGTCAATATGGGGAGGTGGGAGAGGGAGCTCAGTAGACAGGAGTGTCCCCTAGCCCATCAGATATGTCCAGCCAGGGCTCCAGCCAGATGGACAACCTCTGGACCAGATCTTGTAGAAATGAGGTGCTTTTTCCTGCCTCTAAGGTGGTGGTGTTTGTGAGAGTCTTGGAGGGACCCTGCCTGGTGTCTTTTCATTTTCAATCTGTTCATTACCAAGGACCCAGAGCTGGATATTCAAAACAGATCTGACACCACCCACAGAAACATTTGAGATGATTTGTATGGTATTTAGAAATTTCTTCCTGTTCTAAGTGTTGGGGTAGATACAAGTTGTTGGGGTAGATACATGGAGAAGTGTGTACAACTGTTGGGTATGAACAAGTGTTGGGGTAGATACATGGAGAAGCAGCATGGCTCAGTGGAAAGAGCCCGGACCTAGGAGTCAGAGGTCAGGGGTTCAAATCCTGGCTCTGCCACTTGTCAGCTGTTTGACTGTGGGCAAGTCACAACTTCTCTGTGCCTCAGTTACTTCATCTGTAAAAGGGGGATTAAAACTGTGAGCCTCACGTGGGACAACCTGATTACTCTTTATCTACCCCGGTGCTTAGAACAGTGCTCTGCACATAGTAAATGCTTAACAAATACCAAAAAAAAAAAGTTAATCAGGTTGGATACAGGCCCTGTCCCACATATGGCTCACAGTCTTATTCCCCATTTTACAGATTGAGACACCCGAGGAACAGAGAGGTGAAGTGACTTGCCCAAGGTTACACAGCACAGAAGTGGTAGAGCAAGGATTAGATTTCATTCATTCAGTCAGTCATATTTATTGAGCGCTTACTGTGTGCAAGTGCACTGTACTAAGCACTTGAAAAGTACAATTCGGCAACAGAGACAATTCCCGCACACAACAGGCTCACAATCTAGAAGGGGGGAGACAAAAACTAAACAAAACAAAGCAAGAAAACAGGAAATCAATACCATCAATTTAAATAAATAGAATTATAGATGTATACACATTAATAAAAAATAGAATAATAAATATGTACCTATACACACAGATCCTTTTGAATCCCAGGCTCTTGCTCTGTCCACTAAGCCATGCTGCTGCTTTAATTCAACAGTTGACATGAGTAACAGCAGTACACTTAAGTTTTGTGGGGAAAATGATGTCACTTGATCTTCCAGGGGATAAACCTACTTGTAGCTGGAATTAACTTCTCCCACATGTCCATGCCCCACATAGGACTTACATTCTTAATTCCCATTTTACAAATGAAGTAACTGAGGCACAGAGAAGTGAAGTGACTTGCCAAAGGTCACACAGAACACACGTGGCAGAGCTGGGATTAGATCCCAGGTCTTTCTGACTCCCAAGCCTGTCCTCTATTCACTAGGCCATGCTGCTTCTCAAAATAATTGGCACAGTATCCTTGTGGTCTGAACAGATAATGACCTCACCAAATGGGGATGGCAAGGATCCCCTGGGTCTTGATTCCCCTTTTTTAAACCACGTGCAAGTGGAGACTTTGGTCCCCAGAGTAGTGAATCTCCATCAACTATGAGCAATTGGAGGTTGGCTTTTGTATCCCAAATTGCACTGCATTGCCCTCATGGACACTGACGCTCACCTGTCACTTTTCTGGCCATCTGCTCAACTGAACGAGGTTTCCCTGCAGGTTCCCCAACCGGCCTAGCAGGCCAAACCAAGCAGCAGTTGATGCCAACACCAGAAAGACCTCTCCCAGGCCACAGCCCCTAGGATTGGGACCAAACGTTTGGTGCTGCCTTAGCAAACACATTCTGTGGGACTGTAGGATTCTGACTTTCAGGGACCTTGTGTTGGCCGATAGCCAGTCTTGACACAGAACTGCTACTTCTGGACCCAGACCTGATTCAGGGCTGCTGCCTCAGGAACCGTGAACTGAGCTTGCCCCCTGCTCCCCGGAATGTAAGGCCCACAGCCCCACAGAAAGCCATCTGGATATGGGATTCCAGAGAATGGAATCCCTCTATAGACTGTGAGCTTATTGTGGGCAGGGAATGCATTACCAACTCTGCTGTATTGTCCTCTCCTAAGTGCACTCTGCACAGAGTAAGCACTCAGGAAATGAATGCAATTGATTGATGGACTGACTGATTGACTGAGTGGACTATCAAGAGCAGCTGACATTCTGTGAACTGATGGGCCTGCCAAAGGACATTTGTCTCTAGAGGCCCCAATTGCTTCTAAGAACCCCTTCTCTTATAGAGACTCGGTAGGCTGTGATTGCCCCTGGAGTTTCAAGGAGAGGCCAACAACCAACAGAAACTGACATCATCTTCAGGCCCTAAGGCCTGGGAGCATTTGTGTAGGATTCAGGGGAGAATAGGTGGAGCGAAAATGTCTCCTAGATCTGTGGCCTCAGAGCCAGATCCTCTCATTATGCAGAAGGTGTGGGAGGAAATGGTGAAGATCAAAGGGTTCACACACTGGATTTGAGTATATTTACCATCCCCATGCAGTCCGTCTTGATGGAAGATGTAGCTGCTGCTCCTTGGACGTATCATGGACTGTGAGGATGGGCTGGCTCTGACCACCCACAGGGTCCCCTGCTGTGGATCCTGGGGGCAGGGGTGTGTAAGACCTATGACCAGCTTCCTCAGAACTGTTTTTCATCCTTGTCACCACTCCTAGCCACCTGCCTGATACATGGGCTGCCAATCCTGGAGTCTCTGTGGGGACTTCCCTTGTTGTGTGAAATGGTCAAAGCACTAAGAGGTTCCCCTACTTCCAGAACAATCCCCAAGCTCCCAGCCCTTTCCACCCTGTCAAAGTTCCTGGGGACCCAGGAGAGAGGGCAATTCCTAACTGTTTTTTCTCTGGTGTTTGTGAGAAAGTTTCAGGGATGCAGGTGCGGTGCTCCGGGCAAGGATAATCCCCAGAGCCCCTTCATGGCTGATTTATTTAGTCCCAGACTGAGCTCAAGAGAAGCAAAACATGGTTTTGCCCATTCCCAACTACAGGCAAACCAAGGCATTAGACTGG
The DNA here is from genome assembly GCF_004115215.2 of Ornithorhynchus anatinus. Taxonomy (NCBI): domain Eukaryota; kingdom Metazoa; phylum Chordata; class Mammalia; order Monotremata; family Ornithorhynchidae; genus Ornithorhynchus; species Ornithorhynchus anatinus. The sequence goes on from NC_041739.1 coordinate 44,010,692, forward strand.
AGCCATCATTCTGTCAACAAGTTCAAGGCAGATGCTCATAAACCCTACCATTTCCCCCAGATCTCAGTTTGTCTGGGACAGGCTGCCCCACAGCTTACTGATGGTCTCCCTGTGACGGGAGTGGAGACTGGAGTCCCGGTCCTTGTGCCAGAGAAGATAAGGACTTCTGACTTCTGTCATTCTTCACAACTAATCCTAGACTAGCCTCACCTCGATGCTCTCTCTGCTTACCCTGTTCCTGCTCCTCCAACTTTCCAACTCCACCAATGGGGAAGAGAAGACATCCTGCTTACTGAACAGACAATATCCAGCCACCTATTACAGGGATGGGGACCTGGTCATCACAGGGATGTTATCTTTGCAGACCTCGACTACTTTTCCTGATCCAGTTTTCCAGTCTGTCAACAAGAATGAAATGAAGAACTATGACTAGTGAGTATTTTTTTCCTTAGTGGTTATATTTAATTAATTTCACTAATTTCATTAATTTATGACACTTGCTAAGCACTTAGTCTATATCAAGCACTTTTCTAAACACTGGTTGGACACAATCCTTGTCTCCCATGGGGCTCACAGTCTAAGAAGGAGTGATGATATTTAATCCCCATTTTACAGATGAGGTAACTGAGGAGAGAGAAATTAAGTGACTGGCTCAAAGTCACCCAGATCTGGGTTTAAAAGCCTGGTCCTCTGACTCCCAAGCTCAGACTCTGCTGATTCTTTTGTTTTCTCTGTTTTGATGGTGATTGATGAATGGGCAGGGACTGTATCCAATATTGAGTTTCTGACATCCTCCCTGAGACAGGTCCAGCTGGCACTATAAGCCTCCCAGCATCACTACGCAGTCTGGACTCTGTCTTTCCTTCTCTTCCTTCAGCTCCTGTCCCTCAGATTGTCCTTCTGGGTTTGCAGGGAACACATTTCCCTCTGCACCCTTCATTCCCTCCCTCTCCTCGTAGCCTCCAGAGCTGTGGATTAGTGCCAGGGAGAAATTGGAACTGGGTGATGCAGGAGGGGATGAAGAATGGCTGGTGCAGGTGACTGGGCGCTCCAGCCTGGATGATGCTGCCCCTGGACTTTTTACCTAATCTGTTCTCTCGGAAAGATGTGTTCCCTGGAATCTGGGTTGGGGGTACAGGGTGGAATTTGAGAGTGTACCCTGTTTCATTTCAGTTGGGTTCACAAAGACTTCCAGCACTTCCTGGCTCTGCTGTTTGCTGTGGAGGAGATCAATAAGGATCCCAGCCTTTTACCCAATGTGTCTCTGGGCTTCCATGTCCATGAAATCTACCACCATGCCAATAGAGCCATGGAGGGTGCCTTGATGGGGCTGTCGGGAGTAGAACAGACTGTCCCTAACTACAGCTGTGGGAAACAGGAAAAGTCCATGGCTGTCATCGGAGGAGCCACATCTGCCCTGTCCATCGCCATGGCAACAATCCTGGGACTCTACCGGCTCCCGCAGGTAGGAGATCATTCAACCAGTCTGGCGCCTTCCCTGTTTATGTATAGAAAGACCAGATTGGAGATTTGTCTCGGGGAAAAGAGCTTCCCTTCACTACTTTCAATCCGACATTGCACAGTGAGAAGGGATGTCCCTGGGTAGGAACAGATTTTCAGACAAAACCTAGTGTCATGTGTCATTCATGGACAAGCCGGGTTCTGTGGGTTCAGCTATTGAGAAGATGAAAAGGTTCAAGGGAATTTCTGTCATACTCACTTCTATTGTTCCTTTTTGCTGGCTCCCTGAGCACTTACCATCTATTCTGCATCTTTTCCTTTTAAAAGGGCAAAAAGAAATGATAAAAGGAAAGATGTGCGTGTGACGCATAGACTCAGGGAAGTACTAAGAAGCTAGCGAAAGGGAACACAAGGTCGCTTTCTTGCACTACATTTCTGGCTTTTCATCCTCTTAATAGGGTTGCAGTGGTGTTTGTCACCAGGATTCCAGCAGGATTTCAACCCTCTCCAGAAGCCCCCATTTCCCTCCTGTCATGACTCCTTTTAAGAACTACTGCTATGATCCACCTCCTATCCTTCCTCCCAGCCAGCTTCACCTGCTCCCTCTCCAGGAGCTCCTTTTCCTCTACCTTTCCTCATATGCAGGACTCCTGAAGTCTAAAAATACTTTTCCTGGGTCCACTTTGCCCAGCACCTATTAGTCCATCTTGTCGTGCTTCCCTTCTTGTCAAGTCTCCTCGAACAAATTTTTTGCCCTGCTGCCTCCACTACCTCTCTTCTAACTCCCCTCTTGATCCATTCCCATCTGCTTTCTGCCCCTTTCCCTCCAATGATGCAGCACTCTTTAAGGCCCCTTTTCTACCCTAATAGCCCTCGACTCTTTGACAACCTTGGATTCAGTGTTCCACCACTTCCTTAAGAAATACTATCTGTTTTGCTATTTGCTATATTTTACATGCTATAGATATGCTACATATATGCTGCATGTTATATGCTATACCTATATATATATATATATGAAATGTTATATGTCTTTCCAACATGGTCTCTCTTTGTATTGCTTCTGTTTCTCTGGAGACTCCTGCTCATTATCTTCCCTTGGCTCTTCTTCTGCTTCTTACCCTCTAACCATAGGTGTTACTAAATGCTCTTTTTTTGCTCCCCTTCTTTTTTCGCTTTGCAATTGTTTCCTATAGCTTCAGCCACCCAGTCCATGCAGTGACTCTCAAATTAGTCTCAGTGGCTCAAAATGCCCACCTCCTCTGTGATATCTTATTTCCACTTGACTCCCAGAGATCTGTGCAAAAATGCCCCACCCATGAGGGATTGAACTGTGTGGACCATATTGCGACCAAAAGGGGAAGTATTTATTTATTTTATTGTGTGTGTGTGTGTGTGTGTGTGTGTGTGTGTGTGTAATGGGGTTAGATTTTAGGGAAGGATACTTAGGAGGAGGCAACCACTGTTGGTATAGAGGCTGGTTCTGAAAAGATGCTCTGTGTTGGGAATTGGCTCTATTTGACTCAACTGTTGGAGTGGGAAGCTGTGGGACCCTTAATTCTACAGGTGGGTCAAACCTCCCTCCACCCACGGTCCTGTCTTGAGGGTTAACCCGCAGATCATCCAGCCCTAGAGAAAAGGTCTGTCTGGGACCCCACATCCAATCTGTTACCATAACCTGACGGTCTCAACTTCACAACATTGCCAAGATCCGCCCTCTACTCTCCATCCAAATGGCTACCTTGTTGGTACAATCTCTAATCATATCCTGACTGGATTACTGTGTCAGCCTCCTTTCTGATCTCCCATCCTCCTTTCTCTACCCGCTTTAGTCTATACTTCACTCTGCTGCCCAGATTATCTTTCTACAGAAAGGCTCTGGACATGTCACTCCTATCACCTCCTCAAAATTCTCCAGTGGTTGCCTATCAACCTTTACATGAAGCAAAACTCCTCACTCTTGACTTCAAAGCTCTCCCTCACCTTGACCCCTCCTACCTCACCTCCCTTCTCTCCTTCTACAGCCAAGCCCACACACTCCACTCCTCTGCTGTTAACCTCCTCGTTCTCTCCTGTCCTACTATCGACCCCTAGCCCACGTCCTACCTCTGGCCTGAAATGTCCTCGCTTTTCACATCCACCAAACTAGCTCTCTTCTGCCCTTCAAAGCCCTACTAAGAACCCACCTCCTTCTGGAGGCCTTCCCAAACTGAGCCCCCCTTTTCCTCTGCTCCTCTTCCCCTCCCAATCACCCCTACTTCCTCCCTCTGCTCTACCCATTTCCCTGGCCCACACACTTGTGTATATTCGTACCTATTTATTATTCTATTCATTTTATTAATGATGTGGACATAGCTATATTTCTATTTATCTATTTTGATGCTATTGATGCCTGTCTACTTGTTTTGTTTTGTTGTCATCTCTCCCTTCTAGACTGTGAATCCATTTTTGGATAGGGATTGTCTCTATCCTTGGCCAAATTGTACTTTCCAAGCACTTAATACAGTGCTCTGCCCACAGTAAGCACTCAATAAATATGAATGAATGAATGAATGAATGAATGAATGAATGAACGAACGAATGAACGAACGAATGTCATCCCTGGAGCATCCATTTCAAGAAGAATAAAACTGAACTCTTAATTTTCCCTCCCAAAATCCATCCTTCTGCCTATGTTTCCTATCAGGGCCGATGACACCCCTGTTCTCCCTGTCACCAAGACCCTCAGTCCTGGCATGAGCTTTGATTCCTTGCTCTCTTTCGTCTCTCACATTCTGGCCTGTTGGTATAGGCTGCTGGTTTTTCTTTCACAACATTTCCCCAGATCTGCTGCTCCCTTTCCATTCAAAAGGCCATCCTGGTCCAGCCATCTGTCATTCCCTATATCAACTTCTCAATCATCTCCCTATCTGTAAATAATTTTGCTTTAATCTCTTCTGTTAGCCAAGTGCAGCACCCGTTCTTGTCAGTATCACTGCTCCTTCATGCCATCACTGAAACCTGGCTCAACCCAGATGGCGCTGTCTCCTCTGCTGCTCCCTCTAGAGAGGACCTCATTTTCTCCCCATCCCCAGACTCACAGGGAAAGGGCAAGGATTCTGTTTCCTTCTCACTACCCAGTGCCACATTTCCCCATTTCAATGCCCCCATCACTCTCTTTCCCTTCCTTTGAAGCCAAATCATCTGCCTCTACCACCCAAAGCAGTTACTACCACCCAAAGCAGTTACTAATGCTAGGCCCCACTACCAACTTTCTGGACCATTTTGGTACATTTTGCACATTTGGTCTCCCTTTCTCCATCTCTACATTAATCCATGGCAACTTCAATATCCATTTGGATGTTCCCAATGATCCTTCTGCTGTCTGCTTCCTCTCACTCCTCCAATCAACTTACCTCTTGCTCCACCCCACCTTACCCAGTGTCTACCCTGATTCCCCTATGTCTACCCCAGCGCTTAGAACAGTGCTCGGCACATAGTAAGCGCTTAACAAATACCAACATTATTATCCAATCTGTTACCATAACATGACGGTCTCATCTTCACAACATTGCCAAGATCAATTTCATACTAACTATTGATTGTACAATCCTCAGCCTCACCAACTCTAGCTTCACCAATTCCAAAATTCCTCAATCGTAAAAATTACTAATGATTGTGGTATGTGTTATGCAATTACTATAGGCCAAATATTGTACTAAATGCTGGGTTGGTACAAGATGATCAGTTCCCACAAAGGTTCACAATCCAGGACATGGAGAAAACAGGTTTTTTGAACCCCCTGTTGGAGCTGAGTTCCAGAGAAGTTGAGAAACTTGCCCAATAACTAGGAGCTGAGATTAGAACCCAAGGCTTCTGCCTCCCAGGCCCGTGCTCTTTCCAAGAGACCACACTCTATTCAACCACAGCCTCCTCATCTGACCTCTGTCCCCTTCATCCCCCACCAAGGAAATCTGTGCTGTTTCCCCATAGAAGCTTTTCGTCTTTTAATCTCCAACAGTTTTCTCAAGTTATCTTGCCCCATTTGGTCTGTATACCCAAACTACCTACCCTTGATGCACAAATCAACATCCTCAACACTACTCTCTCAATTTAACTCAACTTCCTGTCTCCCCTATCCTTTCGCCAATCTCATACCACTAACCAAAAGCACTGGATTACCTCTAAAGCACTGGACATGTCATGGAGTGGTGCTGGCAAAAATCCTGACATCAGGCTGACCTAAGTCATGTCAAATGCATCATTTCCGGCTCTAACCTGCCCTCTCCCCTGCCCAACAACAATACTGTTCATTGCTAATTGACTCCCATGCCCATTGCCTTCAACCAGCTCTCAGGGTTTCAAGTATCGTCTCTATGCAGATGATTCCCAAATCTACATCTCCATGCCTGATCTCTCTCCTTCTCTCTGGTTCATATTTCCTCCTGCCTTCAGGACTGCTCTACCTGAATGCCCCACTGACACCTCAAAATTATTATGTCCCAAACAAAGCTCCTCCTTTTCCCACACAAGCTCTGTGCTCCCAATAACTTTTCCATCACTCTAGACAGGACACCATCCTCCCTGTCTCGCAAGCACATAACCTTGGCATTATCCTTGACATTAAACCTATGTATATTCAATCTGTCAACAAATCCAAGCGGTTCTTCCTTCACAACATCGCTAAAATCTGCCCTTCCCTCTCCAGCCAAACTGCTACTCTGGTGATTCAAGCACTTACCCTATTCATCCCTGACTACTTCATCCTGACTTCAGCTTACTTGCTGGCCTGCCTGTCCCTTGTCTCTGTCCACTTCAGTCCATACTTCACTCTGCTTCCTGAATCACTTTTCTCAAAAAACCTTTCAGTCCAGGTTTCCCTGCTCCTCAAAGAATCTCTAGTGACTGGCCATCCACCTCCTGATCAAACAGAAACTCCTTAAGATAAAATTCAGTGCACCCAATCACCTTGCCCCTTCCTATCTTAGCTTGCTGGCTTCCTAGTACAACCCAGTCCATAAGCATCGATCCTCTAATGCCAATCTAATCACTATACCTTGATCACATCCATCTTGCTCCTGATCCCGTGCCCTCATCCTGCCTCTGGCCTCAGACCTCTCAACCCTTTCATATCAGTCAGACAATCACTTTCCCCACCTTCAAAGGCTTATTGAAATCAAATCTCTTTCATTCATTCATTCATTCAATAGTATTTATTGAGCACTTACTATGTGCAGAGTATTGTATTAAGTGCTTGAATGTACAACTTGGCAACAGATATAGATAATCCCTGCCCAATGATGGGCTCACAGTCTAATCACAGATTAAACCCTTATTTTCCCTTCTCCCTACCCCTTCTGACTGGCCCTGTACACTTTATCGAACCTACTTTCATACCCACAGCACTTATGTCCCTATACATAATTTACTTTAATGTCTGCCTCTACCTCTTGTCTATTATCTCCCTGTTGGCAGGGAACGTGGTTACCAGTCCTATTATATTGTACTCTCCAAAGTACTTAGTATAGTGCTCTTCTCACAGTAAACTCTCAATAAATATGACTGACTGTTTAAAATCTTTTTGAGGGTAGGTGCTGTGTTTTTTGTCTTGATTACCCTTTACCAACTGGTAAGAACAGCATTCTTCCCAAAGCAGGAGCTAAGTAAACACTTTTGACGAATTTGCCATGTTTTCACACCTCCCATTGAGATCTGTTGTTTTCTACCCAGATCACCTATGGCCCGTTTGATCCAGTACTGAGCGACAAGATCCGATTTCCATCTCTCTATCAGGTGGCCCCCAGGATTTCCTCTCTGCCCCGGATGATGGTCCAGTTAATGGTGCATTTTGGCTGGACCTGGGTGGGACTGGTGGTGTCAGATGATATGAGAGGAGAGAGTTTCCTTTTAAACGTGACAGGGGAGATGGTCAGGAATGGTGTCTGTGCAGCCTTTACTGAGAAGATCCCCAGTGGCAAGTTCAATACTTATAAAATTCTGCATTTCTATGCCAGGATCATGGCTTCATCAACCAATGTGATAGCTGCCTATGGGGATGCAGAGTTCCTAAACCTTCTTAGAGCTGTGATAGAGTGGTTTGGACTGTCCAAGATGGTTTTGATCACCACCTATCACTGGGATTTTACTTTGAGCATGATGCATGAAGCAAATAATAATCATTTTCATGGGACTTTGACTATGGCAAACTTTGCTAAAGAAGTCCCCGGTTTCAGGGATTTTTTACGGACCATTAGACCAGCAAAATACCCAGACAGCATTATTCTGAAGAAATTCTGGGAGTCTGCCTTTGACTGTGCTTTTTCGTTTTCTGAAATCTATGGAAGAAAATGCTCAGAAAATGCTTCCTTGGAGATGCTGCCTATGCACTATTTTTCCCTAACGATGTCTGCCCCGAGTTACAGTGTTTACAATGCTGTGTATGCTGTGGCACATGGTTTCCAGGAGTTGCTCCTGTCCAGATCAGATGTGAAGTCTTGGGGAAACGAGGATCGTCTGGTACCTCCTCCATGGCAGGTAATATTCCCCCACTCAACCAGGGAGTAGCACGATCAATCAGTTAATCAATAGTGTTTATTGAGAGCTTACTGTATGCAAAACACAGTCCTGAGAACTCAGAAGAATATATTATAAGGACTTGGTAGACACATTTCCTGTCCACAAGGAACTTTTAGTCTAGAGGTCCCAAGAGGAAGACCCTGCTGAAGTTTGGAGATAGAGGGCCTGATGGAAACTTACAATTTCAAAGAAGCTTCCTCTGTCATTCTCTGATATGGGTTCAAAGCCCAAGTCCTAGAAATCAGTGCAGTGAAATGAAATTGAAGGTAAGAAAGAGAAGGAACACTACTCTAGTGCAAGAAACCTTTCCTGGGCACATGGTTAAATGGTAACTGAGGTTTAGCCAATAAAAATTGGTTTGTTTAAATCACAGTCATTGGTATATCAGACGGCCCAGTCATACATATCCTGGCAAAAAAAGGAAGATGTAAATCAATCCACAAAACAGTGCTTGTGTGGCAAGCACTGTACTAATCCAACACAAATTCACTTGTATCTTCACCCAGCACTTAGTACAGTGCCTGACACATAGTAAGCACTTAACAATTGCCATTATTATAATTATTATTATTATTACTTGCCCTAGGTCACACTGCAGTCAAGTGGTAGAGTTGGAATTGGAGCCCAGGTCCTACGACTCATAGGCCAATGCCCTATCCACTAAGTGATGCTGTTTCTCACTCATCACCTAGGAGATGTTTGGCCATCAAACGTACAGTACAACAGAGTTGGTAGACCTATCCCCTATTCATAATGAATTTTTAATTCATATATATTAATAATCACAATACTGATTTAGGATGTGGTTCATCCACTGCAGGGAAAAGAGAACATAGTGCTAGTTACTGCAAATGTTAAACTTAACAACACAAGGGACAGTCTTTTTGGCTGACACTGTGCATCCCAGATCAGACTTTTCAGCCACTGACAAACTCAGAGGTGACTACTGCCATCAGTGCTGCCTTCTTCAAACATGAAGGAAAACTTATATACATTGGAATAACTAATGCTATTCCACTGGGGATGTCGGGGATTGGGGGGTGGTCACAGAGTGCAGTGCTGTGTATCACCATGCACATCATCATGATCCTCAGCATCTGTCTTCCTCCTCTCTTCTGGGTATAGCTCCCCATTCCCCAACTCCACAAACTAACTGTTGAGTGAAAGGGGTCAGCAGGGCCACTGGTCCTAGGGTGAGGCACCCCCAACTGTCAGACAGACATGTCCCTACCTTCCCTCCTCTTTGTCTATGTATGGATGAGATGGAGAATAGTCCCAGGGTCACCTTCTGTGATCTCCCTTTCATGCTGGGAAATAGAGAGAGAGACTGAGAGACAAAGAGACAGAGAGAGAGAGGGAGAGAGAGAGAGCAGAAGAGAGACTTCCCTGATTCCTGAGCTGGGTGATTGATGCCAGGGGGAGGGTAGGGGAACTGAAGGAGCAGGGCCGTCAGTAGGGCCAAAGGTGAGGGAGCAGAGGTCTCCTCCCTGTGGTACAACTGTTCCCAGTCTCCAAATCTCCCCCTTTCTGTCCCAGTGGCAGTTTTCTTAGGAAGTTGTGATGATAATGATAATAATACGGATGGTGATATTTGCTAAGTGCTTACTAGCTTCCACCACTGCTGTGAACATTGGGGTCAGTGGGAGACACAGTCCTTGCTGCACATGGGGGCCCATAGTTTAAGGGAGAGGGGGGAAGAGATATTGAATCTCCATATTACAGATGAGGAAATTGAGACCCAGGGAAGTTAAATGACCTGGAGAAGCAGCAAGGCTTAGTGGATGGAGTATGGGCCTGGGAGTCAGAAGGTCATGAGTTCTAATTGTGTCTCCACCATTTTTTTTCTGTGTGTCTTTGGGCATGTCATTTTACTTTTCTGTTCCTTAGTTACCTCATCTGTAAAATGAGGAATGAAGCTGTGAGCCCCACGTGGGACAGAGATTATCTCAAACCTGATTTTCTTGTATCCCCCCAGCAGTGTTAAGTACACTGCCTGACATACAGTAAGTGCTTAACAAAAATCACAATTATTATTATCATTATCATTACATCCCCTAGGTCATATAGCAGGCAAGGGGTAGAAATGGGATTGAAACCCAGGTCCCACAAATTATAGACCCATGCCATTTCCACTAAGCCATGCTGTTTCTCACTCGTCACAAAGGAGATGTTTGGCCATCAAACTCCAATTTCTCTGCGTGACCACCTACCCCACTGCTGCTGGTCTCACCTCCGTTAGGGACAGGAGTCTCCAGAATTTCCTTTTATGTATTTCAGTTCCATGAGTTTCTGAGAAATGTCCAGTTTGTCAACCCTGCCGGACAACTGGTGATTCTGGATGAGAACAGAAGATCTTCTGCAAAATTTGACATTTTGAACTTTGTGATCTTTCCCAATGGAACTGGTGAATTTGTGAAAGTTGGGGAGGTGGACCCCCAGGCAACTCCCAACCAAGATGTCAGCGTCAATGAGGCAATGATCGTGTGGCCTGGCGAAGCCTCTCAGGTAAGCAGCCATTAAGAATTGCTGGCTGTCCTGGGGTGATTATCCAAAACTTCTAGTAGTGATTGTATTGATGGAGTGCTTACTGTGTCACAGCACTGTACCTAGACTTTAGAATGTAAGCTCACTGTGGGCAGGGATTGTTTCTCTTTATTATTCTATTGTACTATCCCAATGTACAGTGTTCTGCACACAGTAGGCACTCAATAAAAATTAATGACTCAATAAAAAGGTTTGAATGTATGAATGAATGAATACCTAGGGCTGAAAGAATACTTAGGTGGCAATGAGACACTGACCTTGGTCTTCAAGGGGAGCATAAACCGATACTATAAGGGTAAAGGGGACCGCAGCCATTCATTCATTCATTCATTCATTCAATCATATTTATTGAAAACGTACTGTGTGCAGAGCACTGTACTAAGCACTTGGAAAATACAATTTGGCAACAAATAGAGACAGTCCCTACTCAACAACGGGCTCACAATCTATGGTGTGGTGGTGGGGGGAACAGAAAACAAAACTAAACAAAACAAGTAGATAGGCATCAATAGCATGAATATAAATAAATAGAATTATAGATATATATGCAGCCATAATATAAATAGAATAATAAATATGTACATATATAAACAAGAGCTGTGGGGCAGGGAGAGGGGTAAAGCAGAGGGAGAGAGTCTGGGTGATGGGGAAGGGAGGAAGAGCTGAATAAAAGCAGGGTTCAGTCTGGGAAGACCTCCTGGAGGAGGTGAGCTTTCAGTAGGGCTTTAAAGGGTGCTAGCACTAAAGCAACCCCAAAGTGGTGGTTTCTGGTGATCCTATCAATATGCCCAATCCCTAGGTGAAGGGGTTGAACTACGATCGAAAGGTGGTGCTGCCTCCTCTCATATTTACCTATCTATCATATGATGCCATGTGATACCATCCTAGTGCCCTCCTCCAAGATTGCTCCCTGCCCTAGAAGGGCATGGAGTCCTGGGTGTAGCATGGCAGTCCAGAAGGGGGCATTCTGACGGAGTTTGACTGCAGCTTAAATCCCTGCAGCAAGGCATGGGTATATCCTGGTGGGAGCTGGGGTCCTGGTGTCCTGAAGAAGGAAGCAGAAGTTACTGGTGGCTTCATTTAGTTATCTCTTGGGTTGAGATCAGTAGGGATTGGCTCCTTTGGTTTAGCGGTCATGAGGAGAGAGCCCTGACCTGACATGGCTCTCCCTGGTCATCTGCATGGGCTGGAGCTGGTGATGGGTCAGTCACCCTAGCCTCAGGGCCACCCAGGGAATGTGATCCCCACATAGTCACTGTGAGATCATGTAGTGGTGGTCACGGCAACTGAGTTTGGTAAACTGGGGTTCTCAGAGTTAGGGAAGGGGTATGGACACACCAGGAGGCAGAAAGCAATTTCCCCAGTGATAATTCCTGCTGCGCAATGTCAGTCCCATGGAAGTCCACAGAAAAATGAAAATACTTCAACATTCTTCTATTCAGAACTTTACACCTTCCCAGGATGGTTTCTCAGACACATGTTTCTGGATCCAATAAAGAATTTAAGGTTTTAGAGGTTTTAGGGGGGAAGAAACCTCGCAGCAGTCAGCAAGGGTGAGAGGAGGAAGGGATGCCTGGATATCATTCTTGACCCAGGTCAGAAATAGGACTTGGTCCCTCTGGCCCCCTGCAGGTCCAGACTCTGAGCAGGGAGGAGTAAGGTGATGTGGAGGAGGCAGTGAAGAGGGGGCCTTCTATAGCCCAGACCTTGTTGGAACTCAGACCTATAGGAGACCTTGTTGGGAGGCCTTTGGATGGGATGGTCCCAGGATCAACCAAGCGGGTTTGGGGCTTTGGAGCTCCACCCTCACTGTCATTGTCCTCTGTCTGGGGAAAGTTCAGGCTCCACAGTCACGGTGCAGCAGGAGCTGTGGACCCGGCTTCAGAAAACGTGCCCAGCAGGGGGAGGCCTTCTGCTGCTATTTTTGTGTCCAGTGCCCGGAGGGGGAGATTTCCAATGAGACAGGTAGGTGTGTGCAGAGACCCATCTTCTTGCATGACCTAGCATATGCTCCTGAAGGGGTCTCACTGCCCCACAGCCTGTGGGCATGAGCCAGATCATGACAGACCCAAGACGTGGTGAGACAGAGACAACCAGTGGTAAAGTCCAAGGGGCAGACCAAAGATGGGCACACCTAATGTCAGACACAGATGTTCTGGTGTTTTACTAATCGGCTTCCTGTCTACGGACTGGGGTGACTGCAAGCTGAGGGCAAGATATGGAAAAATACAGTTTTGGCACTGGGCCAGAGGGCTGGGAGATGAGTCAAATTTGAGGGAGAGGTAAAAATCCCAGCCAGGGCTATGACACTGACAGGGGGAGGAAAATGTGTGTTGCAGGGGGCTGTGAGATTCTGTTCCTTCCTCTTTCCCTCCCTCTTTAAGGCACTCGATATTCACCCCACCCTCAACCCCTCAGCACTTACATGCATATCCATCATTTATCAATTTACTTATTTTACAGTCTGTCTCCTTTTTCATACTATGAACTCCTAGGCCAGGAATATGTCTACCCATGCTGTTGAATTGTACTTCTCCAATCACTTAGTATAGCATTCTGCATACAGTAAGTGCTCAATAAATACTAGGGATTAATTGATTGGTTGAATGATTCTTTCCTTTCAGATGCGGAACAGTGTGTGAAGTGTCCCGAAGATCAATATCCAAACATTGCGAGAGATGGCTGTCTCCACAAAGTGGTGACTTTCCTGTCCCCCAAAGAACCTCTGGGGCTGATCCTGGTCTGCACGTCTCTCTCCTTCTGTCTTCTCACAGCCCTGATTTTAGGGGTCTTCATTAAGTACCGAGACACCCCCATAGTCCGAGCCAATAACCGCAATCTCAGCTACACCCTCCTCATATCCCTCAAGCTCTGTTTCCTCTGCGCCCTGATCTTCATCGGCCAACCCACCCCAGCCTCCTGCCTCCTCCGACAAACAGCTTTTGGTGTTGTGTTCACCGTGGCCGTCTCCTCTATCTTGGCCAAAACTGTCATTGTGGTTCTGGCCTTCAGGGCCACAAGCTTGGGGAGCAACATCAGAGGGTGGGTGGGGACCAGAACCTCGACTTCAATAGTCCTGTCCTGCTCCCTGGTCCAGGTGCTCATCTGTGTGATCTGGCTGGGCACCGCTCCCCCATTCCCAGAGATGAACACACACTCTGAGCCTGGACTCATTATCATCGAGTGTAATGAGGGCTCTGTGACTGCCTTCTACTGTGTCCTGGGCTATCTGGGCTCTCTAGCCCTGGTGAGCTTCACTGTGGCTTTTCTGGTCAGGAAACTGCCTGACAGCTTCAACGAGGCCAAGTTTATCACGTTTGGCATGCTGGTGTTCTGCAGCGTCTGGGCTTCCTTCCTCCCCGCATACCAGAGCACCAAGGGGAAGGCCACGGTGGCTGCGGAGATCTTCTCCATCCTGACCTCCAGTGCCGGGGTTCTTAGCTGCATCTTCATCCCCAAGTGCTACGTGATCCTGGTGCAACCTGACAGGAACACCCGGGAGTGTTTGAAGAGGAAATGAATGTTGGGACACTAGTTCAAGGTTGTTGTTTTAATTGCTTATCATTTTTCTCCACCCCATTTTTCCTTTAATAGCAGGACATAAAGAGAAAGAAAAATCTTGTCAGGGCCATCCAAAATAGATTTAGTTGACCAATCCTAATCAGAGGTCAGGCCTAGATGCTCCGATGGATACTGGAATGTTTGTCCCACGGTCTCCTGGGCTCTTCCCTTCTCCAGGCTGGTCTCCTACAGAAACTGCTTATTTATTCTGTTGATTGTGCTGGAGGCCACCACAGGCTGAGCCCGACTGATCTCTAGTACAGTGGAGTAGCTGCTCTGGACACACAACTCCAAGGGTATTTGACAATTGTCTACACTGGAAAGGGTGAGGTGGGTATGATGGAGAAACTCATTCAAGTTCCTGCTTAGAGCAGGGGGAGGTGTGCTTTCCAGCTTGGATACCTAACGGAGAGGTGGGACAGAAACAGGGGACAAAGGCTGCCCCCTCATATTAATAATGTTGGTATTTGTTAAGCGCTTACTATGTGCCGAGCACTGTTCTAAGCGCTGGGGTAGACACAGGGGAATCAGGTTGTCCCACGTGGGGCTCACAGTCTTAATCCCCATTTTACAGATGAGGGAACTGAGGCACAGAGAAGTTAAGTGACTTGCCCACAGTCACACAGCTGACAAGTGGCAGAACTGGGATTCGAACTCATGAGTCCTGACTCCAAAGCCCATGCACTTTCCACTGAGCCACGCTGCTTCTCCATATTCTCATATTCTCCATATTCTCTCATATTCTCTTCCAGGGTAGGTGGGACAGAAATAGGAGGACAAAACCTGCTCCCCACATCCCCCTCCCTGTAGGTGAATTCTGGAAGAAGTCTGGTCTGCCTCAGCTTGTCCTCTGGGTTCAGGGAATTTAGGGAGGAGGAGTTGAGAGTCTCTCTTCCCCTGCCTCTGGCTCAAGGGCACTGGGGAGCAGGGCTGAGGTCCCACGCTTTCCCCAGCTGGAGTTCTGGGAGTCAGGATCAGAACTTTCCCTTGGCATCCCGGGCTCATGTACAAGGATAGACCCTTAGTCTCCCTGCGGAAGGTCATTTGGCTCCATTCGATTCTGGTAGTTGACCATAATCCTCTGGATTGTGCCTTTTCCTGTCATACTCCATTTCCTAGAGACCTCCTCTGTGAACTGAACTCACCTCTATAGTAGTTGACTGTATGGCCATTTGCCACTTCAATAGGGTTTTAGAATCAGTGGTGCAGCCTGGTGGGTTCTGTAAAGAGTAAACCACTGGGCTAAAGTGTGTCTGGGGCAAGCCTGGGGCAGCGGATGAGGGAGGAGACAAAGGGGATCAGGTCTCTGGTATGGGAAGGTGGAGACCCTGCTTAGTGAGACCGAGCTCTCAGGATGAAGAAGAAAGGCATCAACCCTCAATTCCCTTTCCTTTTTGGCCTACTTTCTGCATCAGCTATTCTCTAGGGTCTGTACACCTCAAGCTCTTTTAGATTCAACCCACCCGAAAGCCCCTCTGCTCTTAAATCCACATATTTGCATGGCTTAGAGGAAAGAGCACAGGCTTGGGAGACAGAGGTCGTAGGTTCTATTCCTGGCTCTGTCAGTGCTCAGCTATGTGACTTTGGGCAAGTCACTTCTCTGTGCCTCAGTTATCTCACCTGGAAAATGGAAATTAAGACTGGTAGACCCACTTGGGACAGCCTAATAACCTTGCATCTCCCCCTGCACTTAGAATAGTGCTTGGCACATAGTAAGTGCTTAACGAATACCATCATTATCATTATTTATCCTCTGATGCCTCAACTATGTGTACTTTATTATAATGTCTCTCTCCCCTTCTACACTGTAAAGTGCTTGTAAGTGATGATATCTGTCAATTCTATTTTACCAATCTATTATGTATTCTCATATAGATTTAGTGCAGGAGTCTGTACTACTTTAGGGTTCAGTAAATACCGTGGAATGCTGAAACTATTGACTGATTCATCGGGGTGAAAATGTCTCTTTAAAGCCCTGACCCCTGCCTGCCCTATCCCTTTCCTCCAGTGACCTGTCCTCCTTCTTCATTGAGAAAATTGAATCCAACAGGTGTGATCTAGGTGTGATTTCCCTAAAATCTCTCCTGCTTTTCTCCATTCCCTCCCTCCTCCTGCCCCTTCTTCAATTCTCCCATCTTTCCCAGGAGTATCTCAAGAGGAGGTCTCCTGCCTTCTCTCAAATTCCACCCCCTCCAACTGGGCACCCGACTCCATCCCTTTGCAATTATCAAAGCACTAACCCCCTCCTTCTTCCCTTCCTGACCACCATCATCAAATATTAGTTCCCCAATGGCTTTTTCCCCACTGCTTTCAAACCTACTCATGTACTCCCTATCCTAAAAAAAACCCTTCCCTTAACACTTTGACTCTCTCTCATAATCACCCCAACTCCCTCTTACCATTCCTTTTCACATCCCAGAGTGAGTTGTCTATGCCTGATCTCTCAAGTTCCTGTCCTCCAAATCTCTCCTTGACCCCCTTCTATCTGGCTTCTGTGCCCTTCACACCAAAGAAACCTACTTCTCAAACATCATAAACGATCCCTTCTTGCTAAATCCAAAAGCCTCTATTCCACCCTAATCCTTCTCGACCTCTCACCTGTCTTCGATACTGTCAGCCACCTGCTTTGGCTGGAAATATTATCCAAGCTTGCCTTCACTGACACTGTCCTCTCCTGGTTCTCCTCCTATCTCCCTGGTCTCTCCTTCTAATTCTCTTTCATGGACTTCTCCTCTGCATCCCACCCCCTAACTGTGGGCATCCCTCAAGGTTCAGTTCTGGGTCCCTTTTTATTCGCCATCTATGCCCACTCCCGTGGAGAAATCTTTTGCTCTCATGGCTTCTACTACCACCCCTACTTGGATGTTTCTCAAATCTACATCTCCAGCCCTGATCCCTTTCCCTCTCTGCAGGTTCGCGTTTCTGCTTGCCTTCAGGACATTTCCACGTGAATGTCTCTGCAACACCTCACACTGAACATGTCCAATAATAATAATAATAATAATAATAATAATAGTGTTGGTATTTGTTAAGCACTTACTATGTGCAGAGCACTGTTCTAAGCGCTGGGGTAGATACAGGGCCATCAGGTTGTCCCACGTGACGCTCACAGTCTTCATCCCCATTTTACAGCTGAGAGAACTGAGGCCCAGAGAAGTGAAGTGACTTGCCCAAGGTCACACAGCTGAAAAGTGGCAGAGCCAGGATTTGAATCCATGACCTCTGACTTCCAAGCCCGAACTCTTTCCACTGAGCCATGCTACTCTTCATCGTCACACCCAAAACCTATCCGCCCCTGATTTTCCCATCACTCATATACAGCACCACCATCCTTCCTTTCTCACTAGCCCATAATGGTGGTGGTGTCCTCGACTCATCTCTCTCATTCAGTGCACATATTCAGTGATTAAAGCAGACTAGTTCGACTTTCCCAGGTTTGGTAAAATTATCCCTTTCATCTCTATCCAAACTGCTGTTACAGTAATCTGTGGAAATTACCTCGGTAATCCTATCCTGCCTTAATCCCAGTATCAACCTCCTTGATCACCTCCCTACCTCCTGACTATCCCTATTCCAGTCTATACTTTACTCTGCTGTCTGGATCATTTCCCTGGATCAAGGTCATACTTGCGTGCTTTAACTCTGCACTCTCCTCTTCCTGGAAAAATTATCTCTCCATCTTTATTGATAACTAAGCCCATTATTATTGCCAGTTGGTCCAGATGTTTAAATCCCTCCTCAGAGTCCCTCCCTCCACTCCAATATTCCTTAACCCTAATGAACTGGCCTCCTTTTTAATTGAGAAAATTGAAACCATCAGGTGTGATCTCCCTAAAATCTCCCTTGCTCCTCTCCACTTCTTCACCCCTCCTGCCCCTTCTTCAACTCTCCCATTCTTCCCAGCAGTATGTAAAGAGATCTCCTGGGTTCTCTAAAAATCCACTCCCTGCAACTACTCCTGCAAACCCATCCCTTTGCACCTTATTAAAACACTTGCCCCTACCTTCTTCCCTTCCTGACTACCATCTTCAACTGTTCGCTCTCCAGTGGCTTTTTCCCCACTGCTTTCAAACATGCTCATGTCTCTTCATGACATGCTTTCACGCATGTCAAAAACCGTCACCTGGCCCCACAGCTCCCTCCCATTATCACCGCATCTCCCTCCTATCATTCCTCTCCAAAGTCTTTGAGGGAGTTGCCTACACCCACTGTCTCAAGTTCCGCTCCTTCAACCCTCCCCTTGACTCTCTCCAATTTGGCTTCTGTCCCCTTCACTCCACAGAAATCGCCATCTCAGAGGTCCACCAATTCATTCAATAGTATTTATTGAGCGCTTACTATTTGCAGAGCATTGTACTAAGTGCTTGGAATGTACAAGTCGGCAACAGATAGAGACAGTCCCTGCCCTTTGATGGGCTTACAGTCTAACCGGGGGAGACAGGCAGACAAGAACAGTGCCAATAAATGGAGTCAAGGGGAAGAACATCTCATAAAAACAATGGCAACTAAATAGAATCGGGGTGATGTACATCTCATTAAACAAAATAAACAAAATAAAGAGGGTGATGAAGATATATGCAGTTGAGCGGATGAATACAGTGCTGAGGGGGTGGGACGGGAGAGGGGGAGGAGGAGAGGGAAAGGGGGGAGAAGAGGGTTTAGCTGCAGAGAGGTGAAGGAGGGGTAGAGGGAGCAGAGGGAAAAGGGGGGAGCTCAATCTGGGAAGGCCTCTTGGAGGAGGTGAGCTTTAAGTAGGGATTTGAAGAGGGGAAGAGAATTAGATTGTCAGGGGTGGGGAGGGAGGGCATTCCAGGACCACGGGAGGACGTGGTCCAGGGGTCGATGGCGGGATAGGCGAGACCGAGGGACGGTGAGGAGGTGGGCAGCAGAGGAGCGGAACATGCGGGGTGGGCAGTAGAAAGAGAGAAAGGGGGAGAGGTACGAAGGGGCGAGGTGAGGAGAGCCTCCTTCTTCTTAAATACAACTGTCTCTACTCCCCCCTAATCCTCCTAGACCGCTAAACTGCCTTCGACACTGTCCCTTCTGGAAACATTATCCAACCTTGGCTTCACTGAAGGACTCCTGCCCTGGTTCTCCTCCCATGGCACTGGCCACTCGTTCTCAGTCTCTCTCATCGTCTCCTCCTCTGCCTTTCAACTCCTATCTGTGAGTGCCCCTCCAGATTCAGTTCTGGGTCCTCTTCTTTTCTCCACTTACACTCTCACTCCCTTGGAAAACTCATTCTCTCACACAACCTCAACTACCACTTGCATGCAGATGAATCCCTAATCTACATGTCCACCTCTGATCTCTCTTCTCCACTGCAGTCTCGCATTTCCTTCTGCCTTACATCTCTACTTGGATGTCCCACCATCACCTGAAACATAAGGTGTTGAAAACAGAACTCCTTATCGTTTCACTCAAACCCTGCCCCCCCCGTGACTCTCCCATTGCTATAGACAACACTGTTACTCTTCCCCTCCTGAGGCTTGTGCCCTGGGGCAGGGAGGTGAGCCCCACCTTGTCTCTAACACAAAGCCTCATGCACAGAGCCTTTGCTGCCTCAGGGCATCCCCAGGTGGCTTTGAACAAGGAGCCTCGCCCAGGGGCAAAAGGTTCTTCCCCATTGTTCCTCCCTCCTCCCCACCCACGCTCCCACCAGCTCCAAACCACGGTCTGGTTGGAGCTCTGCTGAGGTGTGGGGAGGGAGATTCAAGCTGCCCTGTTGCCCTCGCTGTCCGAGGTGGCCCCACAGTGCAGACAGCGGGCTCCACAACGATTTGATGTTTTGGGGCCCCCACCCATCCAGGCCACATGGCTCTAAGATGGAGATAGGGCCATAAGGTGAAGTTCAACGGACCGTTGGAGGAGGGACTAAGAGCGATGGACAGAGACAGTTGGAGAACAAGGATGCCAACTTCATGCTCAACCGCCAATGAGAAGCTGACAGACAGCACGGGCAACAACGAGGGTTCGCTCCTGTGGGAGCATCTCCTGGAGTCCCAAGGGGAACTGCCTGTGTCAGCTAAAGGCAGGTTTAAGCGCAAAAAGATCTGTTCAAAGCCCACCTATGTGATCCACCTGTGCCCAGTATATAGAATGCTCAGTCCACGGGACACTCAGCTGCAAGAATGGCTCCACTTCCAAACCCCCGTGACCAAATGCATTGAGATGGAGAACCATAGGCAGAACATCCAGATGCCAGACTTAGGTAGAGCCCCTTCAGGAGGGGAGGGCAAGAGGGCTCAGGAATAACCCTGCCAACTTCGAGGAGATTGTGGCTAGACTACTGGGGCAAGGTTTTGGGGTTTTTTATGGTATTCATTAAGTGTTTCCTATGTGTCAAACATTGTACTAAGCGCTGGGGTAGATAAAAGATTCTCAGATTGGACACATTCCTTGTCCCAGTGGGGGCTTACTATCTAAGAAGAAAGGAGTAGTATTTGACACCCATTTTATAGAGGAGGAAACTGAGGCTCAGAGAAGTTAAGTGAACTGCCAAAGGCCACATAGCAGAGAAATGGTGGAGCTGGAATTAAAAGCCATCTCATCTGTCTCCTGGGCCCAGGCTATTTACAGTAGGCCAGATGCTTCTTTAAGTTGCGTATGTGGGTAATGAATGAGGAACTAGAAGTTCATCTCTTTTAGTCATACAGCCCAGGATTTGAGGAAGTCTCTGTCTCTCTCCCTCTCTCTCATCAACCCTTTCTTCTTTCCAGCCACACCAAAGCTGGAGCTTTGAAAGGGGTCTCCCAGAGTGGTGGAAAGAGACAGTCAAAATGGGGTAGGAGGAGAGGGAGCCCAGGAGACGGGAGTGTCCCCAGGCCCATCAGATAAGGCCAGTCAGGACTTAGGCCAGGCAGGGAATTCCTGGATTACACTGTGGAGAAACAAGTTGTCCTTTTCCTGCCCGCAAGGTGGTGGTGTAGGATGGAGCCTTGGAGAGTCCCTGCCTGATGTCTTTTCATTTTAATCTGTTTGTTACCAATGACCCAGAGCCGGATATTCAGACCCGATCTGATGCAACCCACAGAAACCTTCAAGCATTTTTTAGTGGTATTTATAAAGTGCTTTCTATGTACCAGACACTTTTCTAAGCACTGGCTTAGATGCAAGCAAATCAGGTTGAACACAGTCCCTGCCCTAAATAGGGCTCACGATCTTATTCCCTATTATCTAGCTTGGGGCTTCTGAAGCCCAGAGAAGTGAAGTGACTTGCAAGTGACTTGCCCAAGGTCACACAGAAGACAATCTGCGGAGCTGGGATTAGAACTCAGGTCCTTCTGAATCCCAGACCTTTGCTCTACCCACTACACCATGCTGCTTCTCTGATTCAACAAATGACTGTGAGCCCCATGGGGGATAACCTGATGACCCTGTATCCACCCCAGCGCTTAGGACAATGCTCTGCACATAGTAAGTGCTAACAAATACCAACATTATTATAAATTTGAATGACAGTGTACACTAAACTAAGACATAGAGGCTCCCAAATGTCTGGGATAAGTGATGTCACTTGATCTCCCAGAGGATAAGATAACTGGTGGCTGGGGTTAATTTGGCCCCCATTAACTTCGATCTAGCAGACCAAGACTGTGTCCCAGATCCATCATGGGAGACTCCCCAAGCCCAAAAAGAAAGCTTCAGATGGGCTAAAGGTCACTGTCCTCTACACAGGCAGATACTCTCTTGGAGGGAAGTTTTGGGTTTTTTTTATGGTATCTGTTTTGCTCTTACTATGTGCCAGGCATTGTCCTAAGCTCTGGGATAGATACAAGCTAATCAGGTTAGACACAGTCCATATCCCATATAGGACCCATGATCTTAATCACCATTTTACAGCTGAGGTAACTGAGGCACAGAGAAGTGAAGTTCCTTGCCCAAAGTCACAAAACAGGTATGTTGAACCCAGATCCTTCTGACTCCCAACCCGGCACTTTATTCAGGCGGCCATGCTCTTCCTGAAAACAATTGTCACAAAACCCCAGTGGTTAGACCAGGTAGTGGCTTTATGTTCTTTCCACACCAACTGGGGCTGGGGAAGATCCCCCTGTATATTGGCTCCCCTCTTCTAAACCATGGGCAAGCGGGGGTGTTGTTCCCCATCGTAATGAATCTACCCAAACCATGAGCAATTGGTCATAGGCTCATGTTGCCCAAAATGTATTGCATTGCCCTTACTGACACTGATGCTCACCTGTCACTATTCTGGCCAAATACAAGCTTTCCCTGTAGGTTCTCCCATCGACCTTGCAGGCCAAATGAAGCAGCGTTTACTGCCAACACCAGAAAGGCCTCTCCCAGGCCATGACCAGTAGGATTGAGAATGAACAGTTGGGGCTGTCTTTGCTGACATGTGCTGTTAGACTGTGGGTTTCTACCTTTCAGAAGACCTCCTGATGGCCCATGGTCAGTCTTGATAAAGAAATGATGCCTCCCTATCCAGATCTGACCCCGAGCTGCTGCCTCAGAAACCATTAGCCGAGCTTGCCCGCTGAGCCCCAGGACCTGAGGCCTCACATCCCCCCTCTAGACTGTGAGCATATTGTGGGCAGGGAATGTGTCTACCAATTCTTTTGTATTGTCCTCTCCCAAATGTTTACTGCAGTGCCCTGTACATAGTAAGCACTCTAAATGCAATTGATTGATTGAATGGGACATCAGAGCAGCTGACATTCTGTGAACTTGTGGTCCTGGGTAGAAGGGGGTCTGCCTCCAGAGGCCACAATTGCTCCCAAGAACCCCTTCTGTGATAGAGTTTCCATAAGCTGTGGTTGTTCCTGGAGTTTTAAGGAGAGACCAATCAGTAGCAGAAACAGCCATCCTTCGCATGCCCTGGGCCCAGGGAGAATAATAACTATGGTATTTGTCAAGTGCTTATTATGTGACAAGTACTGTTCTAAGCGCTGGGGTGGATACAAGGTAATAATCATTTTGTCCCATGTAGGGCCCACAGTCTTTATCCCCATTTTACAGATGAGGTAATAGAGACATAGTGACTTGCAAGTGACTTGCCCAAGGTCACACAGAAGACAGGTGGCAGAGCTGGGCTTTGAATGCACGTCCTCTACCTCACAAGCTTGTGTTCTTTCCACTAAACCACTCAGATTCAGGAGAAAGTAAATGGGGTAGAAATGGTTTCTGGGCCTGAGGCCTCAGAGTCATAGCCTCCCATTTTGCTAAAAGTGCTGAAGGAGATGGTGAAGTGCAAAGAGTTTACACACTGAATTAGAGTGTATTTACATCAGCCGTGGTGATGGCTGCTTATGGAGAGGCAGTCTTCCTAGATTTGTGATAGGATTTCTTGACTCTATTTATTGCCATTGTTCTTGTCTGTCTGTCTCCCTCGATTAGACTGTAAGGCCATCAAACGGCAGGGACTGTCTCTATCTGTTGCCGACTTGTTCATTCCAACCACTTAGTACAGTGCTCTGCACATAGTAAGCACTCAATAAATACTATTGAATGAATGAATGATAGAGAGGTTTGGACTGCCCAAAATGGTTTTGGTCCCACCTTTCAATGGGACTTTACTTTGAGCATGACATATGTAACAAATAGCAACAATTTTTATGGTACTTGGACTATGGCAAACCTTACTAAAGAGGTTCCTGGGTTGAAGGATTTTTTTTATGGACAGTTAAACCAATAAAATACCCAGAAGCCATTGTCTTGAAGGAATTCTGGGTGTCAACCTTTGAAACTTCATTTCTTGAACTTTCTGGAAGATGATGCTCAGAAATTTCTTCCTTGAAGATACCATCTGTGCACCATTTTTCCCTATGTCTCCCCTGAGTTTCATTATGTATAGCGCCACGTATGCTGTGGCCCAGGGGCTCCAGGAGTTGCTCCTGTCCAGCTCATTCTTGGAATCTCAGCAAAATGGGGACTGTCTGGTGCCTCATCCATGGCAGATTACATTCCCTGGCTGGCTGAGGGAGCAGCACAATCATTGTTCTTTAATGAAAGTTTACTGTTTGCAGAGCATAGTCCTGAGCACTTAGGAGAGTACATTAGAGCACACATTCCTTCTCTGCTAGGAGCTTTCAGAACAGAGGCCTTAATTGGAGGGAGGGCTCTGCAGAAGTTCTGAAGTGCAGGGCCTCATCAAAACATGTACCTCTAGAGAAGCCTCCTTCATTATTCTCTGACATACACAGGGCTGGGTTTGGAAACTGAGTCCTAGAAATCAATGCACTGAAATAAAATTATAGGTGAGAGAGAGGAAGAACACTTCCCAAGTGTTAAGAAGTTCTTTTTGGGAAACTGGTTAAACTGTAACTAAGGTATGGCCAATAAAATTAGTTTGTTTTAATTAGAGTCAGTTGTGTATCAGCTGGCCCAGCCATTCCATTCCTTTGTACATTATCTTAGTAAAATCACTTATCATATCCCAACTGGATTACTGCATCAGCATCCTTTCTGATCTCCCAACCTCCTGTTTCTCCCCATTTCCATATATACTTCACTCTGCTGACCCGATTATCTTTCTAGAGAAACACTCTGGGCATGTCACCCCCCCCTCAAAAATCTCCAGTTGTTGCCTATTAACCTTCATATCAAGTAAAAACTTCTCACTATTTGCTTGTCTATCACCTTGTCCCCTCTTTCCTTTCTTCCCTTCCCTCCTTCTACTGCCCAGCCTGCACAATCCACTCCTCTGCTGCTATCCTCCTCACTGTGCCTCGTTCTCACCTGTCCCTCCATCGAGCCCTTCCCCACATCGTACCTCTGGCCTGGAATGCCCTCCCTTCTCACATCTGCCAAACTACCCCACTTCAAAGCCCTACTGAAAGTTCAACTCCTCCAGGAGGCCTTCCCAAGATGAGAGCCTCCCTTTTCATCTGCTCCTCCTCTCCTCCCCATTGCTCTGACTCCCTCCCTCTGATCTACTCTCTCCCTGCCACGCAGCACTTATGTATATATGCACATATTTATTATTCTATTAATTTTATTAATAATGCTTATCTAGCTATAGTTCTATTTATTTATATTGATGCTATTGATGCCTGTCTACTTGTTTTGTTTTATTTCCTTGTCTGTCTCCCCCTTCTAGACTGTGAGCCCCTTGTTGGGTAGGGATTGTCTCTGTTGCTGAACAGTGCTCTTTCACACAGTAAATGCTCAATAAATTTGATTGATTGAATGAATGAATAAATGAATGAACCGCCTCCCCTCTTCCTTCCTTAACAGTCATCTTCATTTCTTTGCTCTCCAACTGGCTTCTCCCCCATTATTTTCCACATGCCCATGTCTCCCCTATCCTAAGAAACCCTCCCTTAACTCTGCAACGCCCCCCCCCATCCTAGTTATTGCCCCATCTGATTCCTATCATTCTTCTTCATACCCCTTGAATGATTTGTATATGTCAGCTGTCTCAAATTCCTCTCCTCCAATTCTTGTTTTGACCCCCTCTGATCTGGCTTCCATTCCCTTCACTCCACAGGAATAGATGGGATAGATACAAGTTGATCAGGTTGGACCCAGTTCCAGGTAGGGCTCACATTTTAAGTCGGAGAGAGAACTGGTATTGAATCCCCATTTTATAGTTGAGGAAGCTGAGGCACAGCAAACTTCAATGACTTGCTGAAGATCACATTGAAGACAACTGGCAGAGCAGAATTAGAGCCCAGGGCTTCTAGT
The DNA here is from genome assembly GCF_004115215.2 of Ornithorhynchus anatinus. NCBI lineage: Eukaryota > Metazoa > Chordata > Mammalia > Monotremata > Ornithorhynchidae > Ornithorhynchus > Ornithorhynchus anatinus. The sequence continues at coordinate 44,036,456 of NC_041739.1, forward strand.
CCACTCTTTTAATTAGCCCACCCAGCTTCCCTCATGTTGTTTATGGTATAATGAAAGCATGAGACAGGCACAAATAGTGCACAGTAAGAACAGGTAAGTATAGTAAGATAAGTGCACAGGCATATACATAAGTGGAAACAACAAATGTATTGAAACCATGAATATTTGGAATTAAAAAAACCTAAAAACACTTGGAGTGGCTAAAGATGGCTAACAAGATGATTTGGTAGGGAGGTGGGATTAGCTGCTGAAGCGTTCCTTAAGCTTATGAGGGATATCTTTTGGGAACAGGTGAATCTTTATTCCTGAACCTTCTCATTCCCTTGTCACTGTACGTCATAAAGAGTGGAATAATGGCTGAGTAGGTGAATCCCAAAATCATGTGGCTGTCCATTAACAGCGGAGAATTATTTTTCATGCTCATTGTAACACTCGGCATGACTGTTGTCCATAGAGGAGAAAATAGAGCATGGTCAGAGCAATGACTTTCTTGACAACTCTGATCTCTGGCATCATCCAGGGAAGTGGCTTGGTCAATGAAGGTGCTGGACTCTCCAGTAGTATCTGTGCAGGACAAAAACCATGTAGCCACTGGCTACACTCATGAGTCCCACAAAGAATAAGTCCTGGAAGGAGAGCACAAGTGCAATTACAAGAGTAGTAACTGCACTCACATGAACCTATAAGCAATATTTGAGATTCAGTATGATTTGAGAGCCTCTACTATTTGTGGGGCCTCTAACGTCCTTGGATTGGCTTTGTCAAAAGCAAAGATGGACTGACAATAAATGACACCAGTGGAATTAAAAAGAGACATAAAGAATACATACAAGAACTACACCAGAAAGATGGCCATGTCCAAGAAGTATTGGAAGAAGTTCCTTTTGAATTAGAGCCACTCATTTTGGAAAGTGAAGTTTGATCAGCTTTACACTGCTTTGCCAAAAATTAGGCACCTGATTTTGCTGATGATACAACCCTACTAGCAGAAAGAGAAGATGATTTGAAGGGCTTATTATGAAAAGTTAAGGAACAGTGCAAAAAGATGGGCCTATATTTGAATGTCAAGAAAACAAAAATCATGACAACTGGAAGTTTTAACACATTTGTGGTGAGAGAGAATATTGAGATGGTTGACAATTTACTACATGTAAGTCTATGGGAAAATATACCCAGTGATATTTGTTAAAATACACCCAGGTTTTCAAGGAATGTACGGTAGAGTATCATGGACTCTGACGTTTTAGGATTGAGGACTGAGGACAAATATGGTGGGGTCGAATTGAATATGTTGGAGGCCTCAGCAAGTTGGCAAGTTGGTTTTTAACCAAGTTTAGCACCTCCCTCATTGGAATTGGGTGGTTTAGCAAAATATTCTGCATGGTAAGCTTCTGAGGCAGGATGATTCACTACTGTCTGAAACCAAGTTAATAAGGCCATCAGCAAAGTCAGAAGGACCTGGGTTCCAATCCCAGCTCTGCCACTTGTCCGCTGTGGGACCTTGGACAAGACACTTGATTCTTCTAGGCCTCAGTTACTACATCTGTAAAGTGAGGATTAAGATGTGAGCCCCATGTGGGACAGGGACTGTGTCCAACCTTTTTAGCCTCTATCTACCCCAGTGCTTCACACTTAGTAGTCTTACACCTAGTAATCTTTTAACAAGTACCATAATTGTTATTTATTATTGTTACTTTCACTGGACCATCCCATGAAATGTTAAATCCCTCACAATAGTTCCTAGGGATATGCCACCCCACTCCTCAAGAAAACTCCAGTAGTTGCCCATCCACCTCCTCATCCAATAAAAATTCCTCCCCATTGACTTTATAGCACTCCAACATATTGCCCTGTCCTACCTCACCTTACTACTCTCCTTCTACAACCCAGCCCACACACTTCATTCCACTAGTGCTAACCTTCTCACTATGCCTCAAACTCACCTACCTCACTGTCAACTCCTAACCCACATCCTGCCTCTGGCCTGAAACACCTTTCCTCTCCAAATCCTACACACAATTACTCCCCCGCCCCCACCCAACAAAACCTTATTGAAGACCCAAAAGGCCTTCCCAGACTAAGCCACCCTTTTCCTCTTCTCCCACTCCCTTCTGCATCACTCTGACCTGCTCCCTATATCCTCCCCCATCCCAAACCCACAGCAGTTATATACACAAATCTCTTTCTTTCTTTCTTTCTTTCTTTCTTTCTTTCTTTCTTTCTTTCTTTCTTTCTTTCTTTCTTTCTTTCTTTCTTTCTTTCTTTCTTTCTTTCTTTCTTTCTTCATTTATTTATATTTTTGTCTGTCTTGCCCCCTCTAGACTGTAAGCTAATGGGCCGGAAGTATGTTCGCTTATTGTTATATCGTATTTTCCCTTAGTGCTTAGTAAAGTGTTCTACACGCAGTAAATAATAAATATGATTGAATGAATGAATGAATGAATGAATGTGACAAGTCTCCCTTATGTCAATTAGGCCCTAATTCAGGGATCTGTAACCTTTTTGTACTGAAGAGTCAATGGAAATTAAATCTTTGCTGGGCATAGAGCCAGCCATAAAATGTAAACAGAAAATTAGAGGGAGAAAGAGAAAAGGGAAAAAAAGGGAAAGGGATGGTGTTAGTCAGGACCCCAAGTGACTCTTCCCCCTGTTCTCCACTTGTCAGTTGTATTTGGATACTAACCCAGAGCAAATTTAAATTGTCCAACATTAAGCGACAGTGTTATGTGACTAAAGCTGAGTTTATTACCTGAGTTCCCTGGTAGTCCCTTGTCCCCCAGCAGAGAGGCCCCTAAGAATGATGCTATAGAAAAACCCCTGTAAGAAAGAACCAAAGGCTCCTCTGAAAAAAACAAAACAAAACAAAAAAATTTCTTTCCATCACATAGGCTCACATTTTAATCCCCATGATTTGCCTAAGAGCTAGCCAGAGGCCCCTCAATGTTGGTCACTTGTCTCTTCACCCACCAGGTCTACTGCATTGGCTTAGTGTTGTACCTAGTGTTTCCAAGTCTTTACTGAAAAATCATCATCTTTGCTTCAGTGGTTGTCTGGTCACTATTGTGAAACCACAGGTTAGCTTACAGGTGGAAATAGCACCTACACTAACAAGTCTCTCTCAATATTTTCTCCAGGTCTCCACTGCTCTTTGCCCCAAATCCACTTGACTTGCTGCTATCTGGGGAAACTGGTATCTCTGGAAATAGGGAAGCTCCCTCATCAGGAGCATCTAATCGTTACTCCTTTCCTTTCTCAACAGAAGCGGGGAGGTGGGAGGGGGGAGCAGAGAGAAACAGAACTACTAGCCTCCCTGCCCCCAAAGCCCAAAACCTTGGCTTTATCCTTGACTAATCTCTCTCACTAAACCACAGAGTCTATCTGTGACCAAATCCTATCACCTCTGTCTTCACATTGCTAAAATCCACTCTTTCCTATCCATCCAAACTGCTACTATGCTGATCCAAGCACTTGACCTAACCTACCTAGGTCCAAAGCCTTATTAAAATCACATCTCCTCCAAGAGGTCTTCTCTAAATAAGACCCCATATTCCCTACTCCTTCTCCTTTCCAGGTTACCCTTGTATTTAGACGTGTATCCTGTAATCACCCCACCTGTCCTATGAATCAACACCTTACCCTGGCAGAAGAATTTGTCTACACCACGAAGCTTAGAGAGCTTATGCCATTGAGAGATATTCTTGCTAGGGTTACCCTTAATGTAAAGGTCTAAACAGAAGTGTCAGACAGAATTGATTCACCTGTGATGGGCAGCAGCGGCATGTGATTGCAGCGGCAGTGATTTAATTTCTTTTGACTCTTCAGTACAAAAAGGTACTTCTGACCATCACATCAATTTTCCCACACAATTGGGAGCCTCTATGCCTGAATTTAGTGTACACTGTCATTCAGGTTCATTTGTTGAATTAGAGAAACAGCGTGGTGTAGTGGGTAGAGCAAAGACCTGGGATTCAGAAGGACCTGAGTTCTAATCCCAGCTCCGCAGATTGTCTTCTGTGTGACCTTGGTCAAGTCACTTCACTTCTCTGGGCTTCAGAAGCCTCAATCTAGAAATTGAGAATAAGATCGTGAGCCCTATTTCGGGCAGGGACTGTGTTAAACCTGATTAGCTTGCATCTAAGCCAGTGTTTGGCAAAGTGTCTGGTACATAGAAAGCACTTTATATATGCCATTAAAAAAATGCTCGAAGGTTTCTGTGGGTTGCATCAGATCGGGTCTGCATACCCGGCTCTGGGTCGTTGGTAACAAACAGATTGAAAATGAAAAGACATCAGGCAGGGACTCTCTGGGGCTCCCACCTACACTACCACCTTGCGGGCAGGAAAAAGTCAACTTCTTTCTCCACATTCTGATCCAGGAACTCCCTGCCTGGCCTAGGTCCTGGCTGGCCTTATCTGATGGGCCTGGGGACACTCCTGTCTCCTGGGCTCCCTCTCCCCCTACACCATTTTGACTGTCCCTTTCCACCACTGGGAGACCCCTTTCAAAGCTCCAGCTTTGGTGTGGCTGGAAAAAACAAAGCATTGGAGAGAGACGGAGAGAGACAGTGACTTCCTCAATTCCTGGGCTGTATGACTAAAAGAGATGAACTTCTAGTTCCTCATTCATTACCCACATAGGCAATTTAGAGAAGCATCTGGCCTACTGTAAATAGCCTGGGCCTAGGAGTCAGATGAGCTGGCTTTTAATCCCAATTCCACCATTTCTCTGCTATGTAGCCTTTGGCAGTTCACTTAACCTCTCTGAGCCTCAGTTTCCTCATCTATAAAATGGGGGTCAAATCCTACTCCCTCCTTCTTAGATGGTAAACCCCCATTGGGACAGGGAATGTGTCCAATCTGAGAATCTTTTATCTACCCCAGCGTTTAGTACAGTGTTTGGCACATAGGAAACACTTAACTAATACCATAAAAAACCTAAAACCTTTGCCCCAGTAGTCCAACCACAATCTCCTCGAAGTTGACAAGGTTACTACTGGGCTCCCTCCCCTCCTGAAGGGGCTCTACCTAAGTATGGAATCTAGATGTCGTGCCTGTGGTTCTCCATCTCACTGCACCTGGTCACGGGGGTTTGGAAATGGAGCCACTCTTGCAGCTGAGTGTCCCGTGGGCTGGGCCATCTATATACTGGGCACGGGTGGATCACATAGGCGGGCTTTTAACAGATCTTTTAGCACATAAACCTGCCTTTAGCTGACACAGGCAGCTCCCCTTGGGCCTCCAGGAGATGCTCCCACAGGAGCCTACCCACATTGTTTCCCGTGCTGTCCGTCAATTTCTCTGGCTTCTCATTGGCAGTTGAGCACAAAGTTGGCATCCTTGTTCTCCCATTATCGCTGTCCATCGCTCTTAGTCCCTCCTCTAACGTTCCGTTGATCTTTACCTCGGGGCCCGAGCTCCATCTTAGAGACATCAGGCAGGGACTCTCTGGGGCTCCCACCTACACTACCACCTTGCGGGCAGGAAAAAGTCAACTTCTTTCTCCACATTGTGATCCAGGAACTCCCTGCACTGCAGGGCCACCTTGGACCGCGAGGTCAACAGGGAAGCTTGAATCTCCCTCCCCACACCTCAGCAGTGCTCAAGAAGAAGAAGAAGAATGAGGGCATTTGTTAAGTGCTTACTATGTGCAGAGCACTGTTCTAAGCGCTGGGGTAGATACAGGGTAATCAGGTTGTCCCATGTGAGGCTCACAGTTAATCCCCATTTTACAGATGAGGTAACTGAGGCACAGAGAAGTGAAGTGACTTGCCCAGTCACACAGCTGCTCAACCCAGACCGTGGTTTGGAGCTGGTGGCAGTGTGTGGGGAAGACGACCAATGGGGAAGAACCTTTAGCCCTTGGGCAAGGCTCCTTGATCGAAGCCACCTGAGCATTCCCTGAGGCAGCAAAGGCTCTGTGCATGGGGCTCTGTGTTAGAGACCAGGGAGGGCTCACCTCTCTGCCTCAGAGCATAAGCCTCAGGAGGGGAAGAGTAACAGTGTTGTCTATAGTGATGGGAGAGTCACGGGGCGGACAGGGTTTGAGTGAAACAATAAGGAGTTCTGATTTCATAACCTTATGTTTGAGGTGATGGTAGGACATCCAAGTAGAGATGTAAGGCAGAAGGAAATGCGAGACTGCAGAGGGGAAGAGAGATCAGAGGTGGACATGTAGATTAGGGATTCGTCTGCATGCAAGTGGTAGTTGAGGTTGTGTGAGAGAATGAGTTTTCCAAGGGAGTGAGAGTGTAAGTGGAGAAAAGAAGGGGACCCAGAACTGAATCTGGAGGGGCACTCACAGATGGCAGGTGGAAGGCAGAAGAGGGGACCATGAGAGAGACTGAGAACGAGTGGCCAGTGGCATGGGAGGAGAACCAGGACAGGAGGAGTCTTTCAGTGAAGCCAAGGTTGGTTGATGTTTCCAGGAGAAGGGACAGTGTCGAAGGCAGTTTAGAGGTCGAGCAGGATTAGGGGGAAGTAGAGACAGTTGGATTTGAGAAGAAGGAGATCATTGATGACCTCTGAGATGGCGATTTCTGTGGAGTGAAGGGGACAGAAGCCATATTGGAGGGGGTCAAGGGGAGGGTTAAAGGAGCGGAACCTGAGACAGTGGGTGTAGGCAACTCCCTCAAAGACTTTGGAGAGGAATGGTAGGAGGGAGATGTGGTGATAATGGGAGGGAGCTGTGGGGCCAAATGAGGGTTTTTCTAGAGTAGAAGATACATGAGCATGCTTGAAAGCAGTGGATAAGAAGCCACTGGAGAGCGAACAGTTGAAGGTAGTAGTCAGGAAGGGAAGAAGGTAGGGGCAAGTGTTTTAATAAAGTGCAAAGGGTTGAGTTTGGAGGAGTAGTTTGAGGGAGTGAATTTTGAGAGAATCCAGGAGATCTCTTTACATACTGCTGGGAAGGATGGGAGAGTTGAAGAAGGGGCAGGAGGGGTGAAGAAGTGGAGAGGAGGAAGGGAGATTTTAGGGAGATCACACCTGGTGGTTTCAAATTTCTCAATAAAGAAAGAGGCCAGTTCATTAGGGGTAATGATTATTGGAGTGGAAGGAGGGACTTTGAGGAGGGAGTTAAACAACTGGACCAACTGGCAATAAAAATGGGCCTGGTTATTAATAAAGATAGAGAGATAATTTTTCCAGGAAGAGGAGAGTGCAGAGTTAAAGCATGCAAGGATGAACTTGATCCAGAGAAATGATCCAGGCAGCATCAGATCAGGGCAGGAGATGTAGATTTGAGAAGCACCCAAATAGGGGTGTAGTTGAAGCCATGAGCGCAAAAGATTTCTCCAAGAGAGTGAGTATAGATGGAGAATATAAAGGGACCCAGAACTGAACCTTGAGGGATGCCCACAGTTAGGGGGTGGGATGCAGAGGAGGAGTCCATGAAAGAGAATAAGGAGAGACCAGGGAGACAGGAGGAGAACCAGAAGAGGACAGTGTCAGTGAAAGCAAGCTTGGATAATATTTCCAGGCAAAGCAGGTGGTTGACAATGTCAAAAGCAGATGAGAGGTCGAGGAAGATTAGGGTGGAATAGGGGCTGTTGGATTTGGCAAGAAGAGAATTATGATATTTGAGAAGTAGGTTTCTTTGGTCCACATTCTGTGGACTTGTGGTCCTGCTAGAAGGGGGTCTGACTCCAGAGGCCACAACTGCTCCCAAGAACCCCTTCTATGTTAGAATTTCAATAAGCTGTGGTTGTCCCTGGACTTTCAAGGACAGACCAATCTCTAGCAGAAACAGCTATCATCCACATGCCCTGGGCCCAGCGAGTATAATAACTATGGTATTTGTTAAGTGCTTATTATGTTCCAAGCACTGTTCTAAGCACTGGGGTGGATACAAGGTAATAATCAGTTTGTCCCGCATGGGGCTCACAGTCTTAATCCCCATTTTACAGATGAGGTAATTAATGGAGGCAAAGTGACTTGCAAGTGAATTGAACAAGGTCACACAGAAGACAAGTGGCAGAGCTGGGCTTAGAACTCATGTCCTCTACCTCACAGCTTGTGTTATTTCCACTAAGCCACTCAGATTCAGGAGAAAATAAATGGGGTGGAAATGGTTCCTGGGCCTGAGGTCTCAGAGTCATAGCCTCCCATTTTGCTAAAGGTGCTGAAGCAAGTGGTGAAGTGCAAAGGGTTTGCACACTGAATTTGAGCATATTTACATCAGCCGTGGTGATGGCTGCCTATGGGGATGCAGCCTTCCTAGATTTGTGATAGAGAGTTTTGGACTGTCCATGATGGTTTTAGTGACACATTTCACTGGGACTTTACTTTGAGCATGAAGTATATAACAAATAGCTTCAATTTTTATGGTAATTTGACTATGGCAAACCTTGCTAAAGAGGTTCCTGGGTTGAAGGATTTTTTTTAATAGACAATTAAACCAATGAAATATCCAGAAGCCATTATTTTAAAGAAATTCTGGTAGTCAGGATTTGACACTTGATTTCTTGAACTTTCTGGAAGAAAATATTCAGAAAATTCATCCTTGAAGATGTGCACCATTTTTCCCTAACGATGTCCCCTGAGTTTCAGTATGTATAACACCACATATGCTGTGGCCCAGGGGCTCCAGGAGTTGCTCCTGTCCAGCTCATGCTTGGAATGTCAGCAAAATGGGAACTGTCTGGTGCCTCATCCATGGCAGATTACATTCCCTGGCTGGCTGAGGGAGCAGCACAATCAGTGTTCTTTAATGAGAGTTTACTGTTTGCAGTAAACACATTCCTTGTCTGCAAGGAGCTTTCAGAACCGAGGCCCTAATAGGAGGGAGGGTTTTGCTGAAGTTCAGAAGTGCAGGGCCTCAACAAAACATGTACCTCTTAGAGAAGCCTCCTCCATTATTCTCTGACATACACAGGGTTGGGTTTGGAAACTGAGTCCTAGAAATCAATGCACTGAAATAAAATTATAGGTGAGAGAAAGTGTAAGAAGTTCTTTTTGGGAAACTGGTTAAACTGTAACTAAGGTACGGCCAATAAAATCATTTTGTTTTAATTATAGTCAGTTGTGTATCAGCTGGCCCAGCCATTCCATTCCTTTGTACTTTATTTTAGTACAGTCACTCATCATATCCAAACTGGATTACTGCATCAGCATCCTTTCTGATCTCCCAACCTCCTGTTTCTCCCCATTTCCATATATACTTCACTCTGCTGACTTGATTACCTTTCTACAGAAACACTCTGGGTATGTCATCCCCCTCCTCAAAAATCTCCAGTTGTTGCCTATTAACCTTCATATCAAGCAAAAACTTCTCACTATTGTCTTCAAAGCTCTCTATAACCTTGTCCCCTCTTACCTCACTTCCCTTCTCTCCGTCTATAGCCCAGTCAGCACACTCCACTCCTCTGCTGCTATCCTCCTCACTTTGCCTCGTTCTCACCTGTCCTTCCGTCGAGTCCTGGCCCATGTCCTACTTCTGGCCTGGAATGCCCTCCCTTCTCACATCTGCCAAACTAGCACACTTCCCCCCTTCAAAGCCCTACTGAAAGTTCAACTCCTCCAGGAGGCCTTCCCAGACTGAGCCCCCCTTTTCAGCTGCTCCTCTTCCCCTCCCCATTGCCCTGACTCCCTCCCTCTGATCTACCCTCTCCCTGCCCCACAGCACTTGTGTATATATGCGCATATTTATTATTCTATTCATTTTATTAATAATGTTTTTATATCTATAGCTCTATTTATTTATATTGATGCTATTGGTGCCTGTCTACTTGTTTTATATTCTTGTCTGTCTCCCCCTTCTAGACTGTAAGCCCCTGTTGGGTAGGGATTGTCTCTGTTGCTGAATTGCACTTTCCAAGCACTTAGTACAGTGCTCTGCACACTGTAAATGCTCAATAAATTTGATTAATTGAATGAATTAATAAATGAACTCCCTCCCCTCTTCCTTCCCTAACAGCCATCTTCATTTTTTTGTTTTCCACTGGCCATTGGCTTCTTCCCCCTTGCTTTCCCACATGCTCATGTCTTCCCTATCCTAAGAAACCCTCCCTTAACCCTGCAGCCTGCTCCCTCCTCCAGCCCCCACCCCCACCCCAGTTATTTCCCCATCTCATTCCTACCATTGTTCTTCAAACCCCTTGGTGAGCTGTTTATATCAGCTGTCTCAAGTTTCTCTCCTCCAATTCTGGCTTTGAACCCTTCTGATCTGGCTTCCATTCCTTTCACTCCACAGGAACTGCCCTCTCAAAGGTCAAAAATCATCTCCTTCTTGCCAAAGCCAATGGTCTCTATCCCATCTTAATCCTCCTCCATCTCTCAGCTGCCTTTGGACACTGTCGACCACCCCCTACTCCTGGAAATATTATCCAAACTTGGCTTCACTGATGCTATCCTTTCCTGGTTCTCCTCTTATCCTTCTGGCCATTCATTCTCAGTTTCCTCTGTGGGATCCTTCTCTGCCTCCCATCTCCTAATTGTAGGTGTCCCTCAAGGTTTAGTTCTGGGTCCCCTTCTATTCTCCATCTACACCAACTCCCTTGGAGAACTCGAAACTCTGATACCTTGATGTGCTGTCTCAAGGTGAACCAGGATGCCCACCATCTCAAGGTCAAATGCTATCTCGTTACTGCCCGAGTCAGCAAAATAGAACTCAGAAGCACAGTTGAGACACTACCTCTGCAACTAAAAGCACGAGATTGAGAGCCCAGGCCAGAAATACAGAAATTGTCTCTTGCCCCTGTACCAATCAAATTAAGAATGGAGAGTGGGGAAGCGGGAGATTAGATAAGCTGAGCCTGGAAGCTGAAATGGCCTGGAGGCACAGGTAATTAATACTTGTGGCCCCTAACCTTCTGGGTAGCAGATCGAGAATTACAGCAGCCAGCTGCGTGTCACCTCTGCCCAGGGGATGAGATGCCTGTTCTGCCTGCACCAAGTGAGGAGTCGTGGGATGCGTGAGTGTTTCTCTGAATGCTGAAATTAGGCCACTTCACCATGTGCGTGTTATGCATAAATGTATTCCTCCTGAGTGTGAAGTGTTCGTGGGTGGTAGCTAACTGTCTCGCCACATGTGAGCGAGGCATAAGTAGAAGAGAAGGCTAAAGCATCTCTCCCCACCTTGCCCCCCGTCCTTTCTTCCCACTCTCTATGATCAGGTTACTGCTCTCAACTCCAACCTCTCTACTCATCTCAGCTCTTTTGCCCCCTTTCCCTCCGCCGCTCTCATTCCACTAACCCACAGTCCTGGGTCACTGACTCTGTCCGCCTCCTACGCTCCTTTGATCGAGCTGCTGAACGCTGCTGGAGAAAGTCCAAGTACCAAGCTAACCTTATCCATTAAAATTTATCCTTTCCTGCCTTAATTCTGCCCTCTCCTCCCCCAGGTAAAACTTCTTTTCTTCCCTTATTGACACCCATGCCCGTCACCGCCACCATTTGTTCCGGACCTTTAATTCTCTCCTCAGGCCCCCTGTTCCTCCCCCTCCACCATCCCTCACCCCCAACTATCTGGCCACCTACTACATCAGGAAAATTAACACAATCAGGTCTGAACTCCCCAAAGTCACCCCTCCCCCTTCTGCCTCCCCCCCTCCTATCAACCCTTTCCCCTACTGTCCCATATTTCCCCGCAGTATCCTCAGAGGAGATCTCCCTCCTCGCAAGTGCCACCCCCTCCACCTGTGCTTAGGACCCCATTTCCACTCATCTTATAAAAACCATCACCCCTTCCCTCCTCCCCTCCTTAACTTCTATCTTTAACCGCTCACTCTCCAATGGCTTCTTCCTCTCGGCCTTCAAAAATGCCCATGTCTCCCCCATCTAAAAAAACCCTCTCTCGACCCCACTTCCCCTACCAGTTATCGCCCTATCTTCCTACTACCCTTCCTTTCCAAACTCCTAGAATGAGTCATCTACACCCGCTGCCTAGAATTCCTTAACTCCAATTGTCTCCTGGACCCCCTCCAATCTGGCTTCTGTCCCCTCCACTCTGCTGAGACTGCTCTCTCAAAGGTCACCCATGACCTCCTTCTTGCCAAATCCAATGGCTCCTACTCTATCCTAATCCTCCTTGACCTCTCAGCTGCCTTTAACAATGTAGACCATCCCCTTCTCCTCCACACCTTATCTCACCTTGGCTTCATGGACTCCGTCCTCTCCTGCTTCTCCTCTTATTTTACTGGCCGTTCATTCTCGGTCAACTTCACAGGCTCCTCCTCCCTCTCCCATCCTCTAACTGTAGGAGTTCCTCAAGGGTCAGTTCTTGTCCTTCTTCTTTTCTCCATCTACACTCACTCCCTTGGTGAACTCATTCGCTCTCACAGCTTCAACTATCATCTCTATGTAGATAACACACAATCTACATCTCTGCCCCTCTCCTCTCCCCATCCCTTCAGGCTCCTATCTCCTCCTGCCTCCAGGACGTCTCTACCTGGATGTCTGCGCGCCACCTAAAACTCAACATGTCCGAAACTGAGCTCCTTATCTTCCCTCCCAAGCCCTGTCCTCTTCCTGATTTCCCTATCACTGTGGATGGTACGACCACCCTTCGCGTCTCTCAAGCCCACAACCTTGGTGTCATCCTTGACTCAGCTCTCTCATTTACCCCACACATCCAATCTGTCACCAAGACCTGCCGGTCTCACCTTTATAATATTGCCAAGATCCACCCTTTCCTCTCCAACCAAATGGCTATCTTACTGGTACAGGCTCTCAGAATATCCCGGCTGGATTATTGTGTCAGCCTTCTCTCTGATCTCCCTTCCTCCTGTCTCTCCCTGCTCCAATCTATTCTTCATTCCACTGCCCAGATCATCTTCCTGCAGAAACTCTTTGGGCCTGTCACTCCCCTTCTTAAAAGCCTCCAGTGATTGCCCATCAACCTCCGCAAGAAACAAATACTTCTCCCTCTAGGCTTTAAGGCTCTCTGTCACCTTGACCTACCTCTCCTCCGTTTTCTCTTTCTACTGCCAACCCCGTAGGCTCCGCTCCTCTGCCGCCCACCTCCTCACCATCCCCCGTCACCTACCCCACCGTCGGCCCCTGGGCCACATCCTCCCACTGTCCTGGAATGCCCTCCCCCCTCACCTCTGTCACACTTATTCTCTTCCCCTCTTCTAAGCCCTACAGAGAACTCACCTCCTCCAAGAGGTCTTCCCAGACTGAGCTTCCCTTTTTCCCTCTGCTCCCTCTGCTGCCTCTCAGCCCCCCCTTCACCTCCCCTCAGTTAATCCCTTTTCCCCTTCTTTCCCTCTTCTTCTTCCCCTCTTCCTTTCCCTTCCCTCAGCACTTTGCTCGTCTGCTCATTTGTATATATTTTCATTACCCTATTTATTTTGGTTAATGAGATGTACATCCCCTTGATTCTATTTATTGCTATTGTTTTTATCTGTCTGTCTCCCCCGATTCAACTGTAAGCCCATTAATGGGCAGGGATTGTCTCTATCTTTCCAAATTGTACATTTCAAACGCTTAATACGGTGCTCTGCACATAGTAAGAGCTCAATAAATACTGTTTAATGAATGAATGGAGATCACAGTTAAAGTCATGGGAACAAATGAGTTCACCAAGGGAGTGAGTATAGATGGAGAACTGAAGAGGGCCAAGAACTGACCCTTGAGGAACTGCCCTTGAGACCTTGAGGCACCACCATCCTCCTTGTTTCACCAGCCCATAACCTTGGCTCTAGCCTTGTCTCTTTCCTCTCATTCAACTCACATATTAAATCCATCATTAAATCTTGTTGGTCTTACCTTGACAACATCACCAAAATCCTGCCTATCCTCTTCATCCAAACTGCTACCACGTTAATACATTCACTCATCTTATTCTGCCTGGATTACTTCATCACCCTCCTTGCTGACCTCCCAGCCCCCTGTCTCTCCACATTTCAATCCATAATTGCCTCTGCTGCCAAGATCATTTTTCTACAGAAACGTTCAGAACATGTTTCCTCATTCCCCAAAAAGTTCCAGTGGTGGCCTGCCAGCCCCTCATCAAACCTGACTTTAAAATACTCAGTCACCTTGCCTCCTCCTACCTCACCTCCCTACTTTCCTACTACTGCACACCCCACACACTTTGCTCCTCTAATGCTAACATGCTCACTGAGAGAAGCAGCATGGCTCAGTGGAAAGAGCACGGGCTTGGGAGTCAGAGGTTATGGGTTCAAATCCCGGCTATGCCACTTGTCAGCTGTCACTTAACACTTACTGAACTCTTCTGGGCCTCAGTTATCTCAACTGTAAAATGGGGATTAAGCATAGGATAGACAACCCTTGGAGGATTTTGACGGGTTGGGTTCAGGATGGTTTTTCAGAAAAATGATTCGGGCAGCAGAGTGGAGTATGGCCTGGAGTGGGGAAAGGCTGGAGGCAAGAATGTCAGCAAGGAAGCTTAGCCAGTATTCAAAGTGGGATATGACAAGTGCTCGGACCTGTATAGTGGCAGTTTGTTCTGAAGATAGAGCCAACAGGAGTTGGTGACTGATTGGAGATGTGTATTAAAAGACAGAGAAAAGTTAAAAGACAGAGAAGAGTTTGAGGTTTGGGGTCCCTACATCCCCAGAGCACCGTGCACCAACAGACACCACCTGGTAATCACTGCCTCGTAAAACCACTGCCATGCCAGGCTTCAGGATCCTCTGTGAACTGAGCAGGAGCTCACTCCTCATGGTATCCGGGCTCTCCTCCCTTAACCAGCTCCCATGGAAAGATTCCCAGTCCTATGCTCTAATAATAATTAGTCATTATAGAATATGTTATGTGCTTACTATGTGCTGAGGAATGGGCTAAGCAGCTGGGGAGAGAATAGATAATTATACTGGAAACTGTGTCCCCCATTGGGCTCACAGTATAGGGAGGAAGGGAGAAAAGGTATTTAATTCCCATTTTACAGATGAGGAAACAGGCACAGAGGGGTTAAGTGACTTATGCGGGGTCACCCAGCAGACCGGTGGCGGAGCCAATATTAGAACCCAGCTCCTTCTGACTTGAAGCTCAGACTCTACCCACTAAGCTTCACTGTTTCTCAGATCCTTGCATCAGAAACATTTATTATTTACATTACCAGCACAAATCTAGGGGTTAGGGAAATTGAGTAATCCAGGTCTCCTGGTCTGCAGGAGGCTCACAATGAAAGGAGGTGGGAGGGTCGACAGGAAAGATCCAATTCAAAACTGAAGTCCAAGTCACATGCAGTGACCCAAGTTTCCACAGAGGAAAGTTTACTCCTGCAAGAGCCCTAGAATCCCTTTCCCCACATTCTCCTGAGCACAGTTCAGGATTCAAGGTCAACAAACCTGCTGCCCTCCAACTCAATCAATTTACTGTGTGCAGGGCAGTATACTAAACATTCTGGAGAAGACAACACAACATTACAACAAATTCCATACACACAATGAAGCAAATGGGAGTAATGTCATCAAGGAAGGCACGTTGGTATGTGTCCAAGTGGCCTTCTTTCCACAGCCAGAACCCTCCTCTGAGTCTGCGAGATTCCTGTCCCTACCATCACCCTGAAACCAACCACATTTCTGGGGCCCATCTGTAAAGCAACCACTTGAGTGGGGAATTGGAAGTGACTCAGCCTGGAGGATTCTGGGGAAAACTATCAGGGTTATGGGAGTGGATTGAAGATGTGGTCGTCTTTCTGCACAAGAGTAAAAGAGATTTCGTTCATTCAATAGTATTTATTGAGAGCTCACTATGTGCAGACCACTCTACTAAGCGCTTGGAAAGTACAATTCAGCTAAAGATAGAGACAATCCCCACCCAATGATGAGCTCACAGTCTAAACGGGGGAAGCAGATAGCAAAGCAAAACAGTACAAAACAAAAACAAGACAGCATCATCAAGATATGGGGATCAGTGTCCCAGAAGTCTGGTAGTGGTTGTAAATATCTTTATAGTTCACTTTCCAATGAAGTGGGAGCTCCTTGTTGGCCAAAAAAATGTGTCATTTCTTTATTCTGTGAAGAGCCCTGTATAGTGCACCTCTCAGTCTCTTGCCAGTAACAATAACTAGGGTATTCATTCATCGCTTACTATATGCCAAACACCAAAGCAAGCGATGGGGTAGATATGACAATCAGGTGGAAAACAGCCCCAATCCCACATGGGGACTCATGGCCTAAGTAGCAGGGAGAATATGTAATTATTCTTCAATCCATTAGTGCTACGTATTGCACACTTTATTTGGGCAAAGCACTGTACTAAGCATGTGGGAAAATATGGTACAGATGGTAGGCATGATTCATGACACTCAATCCTCATTTTACAACCGAGGAAACTGAAGAAAAATGAAATTAAGTGATGTCTATTTGGACATGTCTACTTGAATGTCCTCCCTCACTTCAAACTTAACATGTCTAGAAAAGAACTCCTTGTCTTCCCACCCAAACCCTGTCCTCCCTTTAACTTTCCCATCACTATAGGTGGTACAACCAATCTTCCTGTCTCACAGGCCCATAACCTTGGTGTTATCCTTGACTCCTCTCTCTCATTTAATCTACATATTCAATCCATGACTAATCCAGTTTGCCCTTTCTTCCCCATCTGAACTGCTACCATGTTAATCCTATCACATATTCATATTGATTCAGTGATATTTATTAAGTGCTTATTGTGTGCAGAGCACTGTGCTAAGAACTTTGGAAATTACAATGCAACAGTAAACATTGACATTCCCTGCCCACAATGAGCTCACAGTCTAGAGGTGTGGAGAAAGAAAGCAATTCAACTAAATACAACTACAGATATATACATAAGTGCTGGGGGCCTGGGAGGCAGGAAATAGCAAAGAGAGCAAGTCAGGATGATGCAGAAGGGAGTGGGAGATGAAATAAAGTGGGGCTTATTCTAGGAATGCCTCTTGGAGGAGATATGCCCTCAGTGAGTGTTTGAAGAGGGGGGGAGTAATTGTTGTATTTGAGGGGGGAGGGCATTCCAGGCCAGAGGCAGGACATGGGCCAGGGGTCAACAGTGAGACAGGTGAGATTGATGCACAGTGAGAAGGTTAGTACTAAAGGAGTGAAGTATGCGGGCTGAGTTGAAGAAGGAGAGAAACAAAATGAGATAGGAGAGGGCAAGGTGATGGGATGCTTTAAAGTCAATGGTGAGAAGTTTTTTCTGATACGGAGGTGGATGGGCAACCACTGGAGATTTTTGAGGAGAGGGGTGACATGTCCTGAACGCTTTTGTAGAAAAATGATCCTGGGAGCGACATGGAATGGGGATAGACAGGAGGTTGGGAGGTCAGCAAGGAGTAATTTAGGCAGGATAAGATGAGTGATGAGTGATTGATGACATATCCCACCTTGATTACTATAGCATCTTCCTTGCTGACCTCCCAGCCTCCTGTCTCTACCCACTTCAGTCCATACTCAGCTGCCCAGATGATTTTTCTACAAAAAAGTTCATGACATGTTTCTGCACTTCTCAGGAACCTCCAGTCGTTGCCCATCTACCTCTACATCAAACAGAAACTCACCACCATTGGTTTTAAAGCACTCAATCACCTTGCCCCCTCCTACCTCACCTTGCTACTCCTCTACTACAGCCCAGATTGCACACTTAGCTCCTCTAATGCCAACCTTCTCACTGTATCTCAAAATTGTCTATCGTGCAGCCAACCTCTTGCCCACATCCTGCCTCTGGCCTGGAATTTCATCCCTCTTCATATCTAACAGACAATACTCTCCTTCCACCCCTTCAAAGCCTTATTGAAGGCACATCTCCTTCAATAGGCCTTCCCTGACTAATCTCTCTTTACCTTTTCTTCAACTCCCTTCTACATAGCCCTGAATTGCTCCTTTTACTCATTCCCCCCATCCAGCCTCACTGTACCTATGTACATATCAGTAATTTATTTATTTATAGTAATGTCTGTCTTCCCCTCTAGATGGTAAGCTCAATGTGGGGAGGGAATGTATCTGCTGTACTGTTATATCATACTCTACCAAGCACTTACTCCAGTGCTCTGCACACAGTATGTGCTCAATGAAAATAACTGACTGACTGACTTATCCAAGGTCAAGCCACAGGGAAGAGACAGAGAGGGGATTAAAATCCAGGTCCCTAATTGCCAGGTCAATGCCCTTGCCAAAGGCCACACTCCTTCTTGTTAAGAGATCCTGTACCCATCATCAAGGAGCTTTACTCTCTGAGACATCAGGACAGACAGGGAAGCAGAGCCTCATGGGGCTCAGAGAGAATTTTAGCAGCTATGGATGGCCATACCCTCAGAGGTCTCCCCAGGATCCAAGTCGGGAAAACCTGAGCCACAGGTGAAGTCGGAAGAGGAACCACAGATGATACAATCCATCCAGTCCTGCCTGTTTCCATCCAATTTGCCCATAGGTCTGTGGTTCAAGACTTGTGGTCTAGAGCTCAAGTTACAGCCAAGTTTGCTCTGAGAATGCAGGTGGACTCCACCTCGGTCCATGATGAGAAAGTGCCCTGAGCCTCCATCCAGGGCCCTCCCTTCAGCAGTGCAGGAGGTTCTCCCTGCCTGGGGAGGCAGGATGAGTCTGTGGGTCAGAGACAGGTGCAGGCAGGGAGAGAGGGGCCTTGGCTGTTCAAGATGAGAGGCAGGGCTGTCTCAGGGATGAATCCAGTCCTACAGGACACAGTTAGGAACCAGGACCGGCTCTGCTTGAGAACCATTTTGGTCTTGTACAGAGTGGTTTCTGTGCTGCATATCTGACACAAACCACATATTTCCTGACAGCGATCGAGCTTTACTTGTCCTCATCAGAAATCAAGGAATTTCTGGGTTCCTGTTTGTAGCCGGGGGAGCACAGAGCTGAGGGGTCCAGTTCAGGGGGACAGTTTATGAGAGAGAAGCCCGTGCACACTCATCCAGTGGACTCTGGACTCTGTTGTTAGAGAAAATGCAAGAAAAATAGAGCCTCTTTCCCAGACAGTGACGCTGGGGCAATGATGGTGTTGGTACAAGGTACGCTCAATGCAGGAAGCAGGGTGACCCTACAGCTGAAGTCAGGATATGGGGAGTCACTTCCTCTGAGAGGAATGTCCTGCCTGGCTACAGCACTCTCTGCTATGGGGACCAGGGAAAGGGTGTCTGGGTGGATCAGTCTGGCTCCGTGACACTATATGATCTTATCACCTCTTCCAGCCTCTTGCTTGAGGCCACCCCACTGACTTAGCCATGACATCCGGGACCAACCCAGAGACAAGCGAAACACTTCTGAGAGGTTCCCTCTGCCTCTTCCTGGTCCCTTAAGCTTGGAGCCAAACTAAACCAAGTTTTGTTGCTTGCAGAAGAAGGATCCAGCTGCCCTTGCTGCTTCCTGTCTCTCCGGGTCCCAACTTTAGCCACGTGACCTTAGCTGGGGAGGGGGAGATCTGGGGATCTTTCCTGCCCAGAATATTCACACGTGCATCCCTGCAACTTTGACCTGAACACTGGCTGAAAATAACTTGCCATCTTCCCCTCAGTCTCTGTTGTCTCTGGCTCCTCAGAAGACCAACGGGCAGGAGGAAAAAGGAGCTGTTTCCCTTGTCAACAGCGTCGGTCTCATACACGGGGATGGGGTTGACAGGGGTTGCATTAGGCAGGAGGACAGGAGAGGTGATAAGGTCAAAACATTTTAATACATGAATGAATGAATGTGGAGCTCTGCAAGGAATAAGTGCTCAATAAATGTCATTGCTTGATTGATGTTTTCTTGGTTTGGTTTGTGTTTTAGCTCTGTGAAGTAGATAGGTTTAGTGTAGAATTGCTTGGAACCCAGTAGAGATTCCCAAGCAGCATGACCTTGAGTACAGACTTGTAAGTCAGGAGGATTTGGGTTCTAATCTTGGGTCTGCTACTCAATAATCACAATAATAATTATGTGTGGTGTTGGGTGTTTGCAGTGGGCCAGGCACTGTCCTGGGACCTGGGGTATATACAGGCTAATTAGCTTAAACACAGTCCCTTTCCTACATGGAGCTCACATTCTTAATCTCCACTTTGCAGATGAGATGGCCGGGGCCCAGAGAAGTTGGGTGACTAGCCCAAGGTCATTCAGCAGACAGGTGGCAGGGCCTAGAGTAGAACCCAGGTCCTTCTGATCCCAGGACAATGCTCTATCTATTAGGCATGATGCTTCCCTCCAGCCTCCCTCCACCCCATCTTCCAGCCTACACACCACCCCATAGTAATGATCTACATAGCTTTAAAATATATATTATAAATCATTTCTTTATATTACTGCCTGTCTCCCTCTCTAGACTATATGCTCTTTGTGGGCAGGGAAACTATATGTCAAGTCTGTTGTATTGTACTCCCCCAAGTGCTTACACCAATGCTCTACAGACAAGTTCTCAATAAATACCACTGATTGGTACCATTCTGAAAATGTAACTGAGAGAGCCCCCACTGCTGGAGAAATTCCTGGACTCCAAGGAGAAGGACAGGGTAGGAACAGAATCCCGACCCTGTCCCCTTTGCAGTTCCTTGCCTCTGGTTTACCAAGACTGGAGGGAAGCAGACTGACTGGGATAGAATATGGGAGGGCAGTGTGGACAAGCCCAGTGTCCAAGTTTACTCATTTTTTTAAATAGTATTTGTTAAGGGCTTATAACCTATGTGTTCTAAGTTCTGGAGTAGATATAAGTTAATCAGGGTCAGATACAGTCCCTGGCCCAAATCAGGCTTACAGTATAAGATGGAGGAAAGAGGATTAAATCCCCACTTTAGAGATGAGAAAACTAAGGCAAAGAGAAGAGAAATGACTTGCCCAAGGTCAAACAGCAGACAAGTAGTGGAGCCAAGATTAGATCAGAGGTCCTCTGATTCACAGGTCCAGGATCCTTCCAATAGGCCATGCTGCCTCTCTACCTCTTTCTTGCCCAAAGCCTGCACCAGCTCATCCTGTCCCCACCCACAGCCTGCCATGTCCTATGCCAAAAGGACCCAGATCACAAGTGTCATTCTGGCCCTACACTGCCCCTAACCATGGTACAGCCCCAACCTACCCCTGGACATGATTGTTCCCTGATTCCCAGGGTAGACCCTCTTCTGGTCTGGAAAAAGGGAGACCCTACTGGTGTTGGATCTGGGTGAATGTCAGTGCTGCTTCCTGAGGCTAATGGGTGGAGGGCCCAGATTGGTCACTTATGAAGAAGAGCCCGACCACCCAAAGCGGCTCCACTATTTATCCTGCAGGACAGGAAGTGGGTACCACTACTGGCACAGGGAGGATGTAGGTACCCCATCCGTGGTCATACTCTAAACCTCTCCCTTGACATGTTAAGTTTGAAGTGTGGATGGGGAAGGACATCCAAGGAGAGTTGTTCATTCATTCATTCATTCATTCAATTGTATTTATTGAGCGCTTTCTATGTGCAGAGCACGGTACTAAGCACTTGGAATGTACAATTCAGCAACAAATAGAGACAATTCCTGCTCAACAATAGGCTCGCAGTCTGAACAGGGGAGACAGACAACAAAACAAAGGTAGTCAGGTGTCAATACCATCAGGATAAATAGAATCATAGATATATTCACATCATTAATAAATGTTGATGGCATTTGTTAAGCAATTATTATGTGCAAAGCACTGTTCTAAGTGCTGGAGAGGATACAAGGTGATCAGGTTGTCACACATGGGGCTCACAGTTTTAATCCCCATTTTAGAGATGAGGTAACAGAGGCACAGAGAAGTTAAGTGACTTGCCCAAAGTCACACAGCTGACAAGTGGCTGAGCCGGGATTTGAACCCATGACCTCTGATTCCCAGGCCCGTGCTCTTTCCACTGAGCCACGCTGCTTCTCTATAAAATGAATAGAGCAATAATTAATATATACAAATATGCACAAGTGCTGTAGGGACGGGAAGGAGGAAGAGCAGAGGTAGGGAGTAGGGAGAAAGGGGAGAGCAGGAGGAGCAGAGGCACAGGGAAAGCTCAGTCTGGGAAGGCCTCAGAAGGCAAGAGGAAATGTGAGACTGTAGAGAGGTAGAGAGATCGGGCTGGAGATGTAGATTTAGGAATCATTCACACAGAGGTGGTAGTTGAAGCCATGGGAGAAAATCAGTTCTCAGAACATCAGAGTGGGTGTAGATG
The DNA here is from genome assembly GCF_004115215.2 of Ornithorhynchus anatinus. NCBI lineage: Eukaryota > Metazoa > Chordata > Mammalia > Monotremata > Ornithorhynchidae > Ornithorhynchus > Ornithorhynchus anatinus. Next base: position 44,058,481 of record NC_041739.1, read on the forward strand.
GAAAATAGAAGGGGACCCAGAAATGAACCTTGAGGAACTCCCACAGTTAGGATGTGGGAGGTAGAGGAGGAGTCCACAAAAGTGACTGAGAATGAGTGGCCAGAGAGATGGTAGGAGAATGCGGAGAGGACAGTGTCAATGAAGCCGAGGTTGGATAGAGATTCCAGGATAAAGGGGTGTTTGATAGTGTTGATAGCAACTAAATGGTCGTGGAGGATTAGGACGGATTAGAAGATTAGTCATGAAAGAGATCATCTGCGACCTTTGAGAGGGTGGTTTCTGTGGTGTGAAGTGGATGGAAGCCAGATTGAAGGTTGTCAAGGAGAGATTTGGAGGAGAGGAACTTGAGGCAGCAGGTGCAGACAAGGAGTTTGGAGAGATATAGTAGGAGGTAGATGGAGTGATAACCAAAGGGAGTCAAGGGTTCAAGGGAGGAAGTTTTTTAGGACAGGGCCATGTTTGAAAGCAGTGGGGAAAAAACCACTGGAGAGCAAAGAGCTGAAGATAGTGGTCAGGATGGGAAGAAAGGAAGAGGAAAATGCTTTGATAAATTGTGAAAGTGATGGGGATAGGTGGGAAAGTGAAGGGGGAGGGTTTTGAAAGAAGGCAGGAGATCTCTTTTTGAGATACTGCTGGGAAAGATGGGAGATTTAAATAAGGAGTAGAAAGAGGGAAAGAATGAAGAAGGGTAAGGAAGAATTTAGGCAGATCACACCTGGTAGTTTCAAGTTTCTTAATAAAGAAGGAAGCCAGCTCATTAGGGGCAAGAAATGAGAGAGGTGAGGGGACAGGGGTTTGAAAAAGGAGACACAATCTCCCCGATAAATTAGTCAGTAATTCCCATAATCCATGATATTTATTGAGCATTTAAGGCCTGCACTAAACCCTTGGGAGATTACAATGCAAAATAATATGATTCCTGTCTATAAGGAGCTCAGTGTCTAGAAGGGGAGTGAGACATAAAAATATATTACACAGAGTGGAGGTGACAGAGGATTAGGATATGGCCTTAGTTGCAGAAACGATTTAGGTTGGGGTGAGAACCAAAGGGCTTAAGGGGTGCAGACTCAAGTGTATAGCTGACGCAGAAAGTACTGTGCGTCCCTACAGCACTTGTGCATATTTGTATATATTAATTATTACTCTATTTATTTTATAGAGACGCAGCGTGGCTCAGTGGAAAGAGCACGGGCCTGGGAGTCAGAGGTCATGGGTTCAAATCCCGGCTCAGCCGCTTGTCAGCTGTGTGACTTTGGGCAAGTCACTTAACTTCTCTGTGCCTCTGTTACCTCATCTCTAAAATGGGGATTAAGACTGTGAGCCCCATGTGCAACAACCTGATTTCCTTGTATCTACCCCAGCACTTAGAACAGTGCTCGGTACATAGTAAGCACTTAACAAATGTCATTATTATTATTATTATTATCATTATTTAATATTATTACCCTGCAAAGAATCCACCAGGCTGTGGCACTGAGTCCAAAACCTTATTGAAGTGTCAAAGGGCCTTACAGTCACTTGGTATGGCGGGGAGTTCAGTTTGCAGCTAACACCTCTGAGAAACACAAGCATTGCAGGAAAGGGCATAATCCAGGGGATTGAGGGGAACTACAAGAATCAAATGAAGCCAAGTGACCTTCTGCAGGGAGACTGTGGTTCTATCCTTGAGCATGAGTTTGCACTGTCTGGGAAAGGCTCTGATCCTGTCTCCCAGGACTCCAGTTGGAGAAACAGCAGAGCCCCAGCCCTGCTCCCAAGTGCCCTTGAGCCAAAGTCAGGGGAGGAGAAGGAGCTTCAAACCCTCCTCCTCCAGGGACCTGAAACCAGAGGCCCGAACTGAGCCAGACAGTTGCTCCTCTGGAGCCCACCTTCCGGGAGAGGTTTATAGGGAACAGGTTTCATCCCTTGTTTTTGTCCCAACTCTCTGTTAGATTCTGAGCTAGGGAGCATCTCTTCACTCAGCTCTCAGCATCTGCTCTGTTCAGGAATTTATGTGAGTTTCACTGATGGCTCCACCAGACCCTGACCTGAGTGGAAAACTGCTCAAGACCCACCAGACCCTGACCTGAGTGGAAAACTGCTCAAGACGCTTGGAGTCATGTGTCCAGAACAGTCACTCCACAGCATTGAGGAACATATGGACCCGGCCTGAAGTATTCTCCAGGTCAACCAGGAAGGTGACTGCAGCTATCCAGGGAAGAGTCTAGCATGTAGGAGGTTAGAGCCCAGGAGGCCATGGGCCAAACATCCCAGTAATCCATGGGAGTAACCAGTCCTGATTTTGATTCAGGTTGGCCACTGAATCCTAGATGGATGTCCCTGACAGGATTTCTCTCACCCTTGGACCGACCATTGTAGTAAAATAGGGGTTGGGAAAATGTTAGTTGATATAAACCACAATCTTGAACTAATGTCCCAGAAACAATTTTTTCTTAAACCACTCCCAGAAGTTCCAGCAGGATCAGGTAGCACATAAGAATCAAGATGCAGCCAATGAGCTTAGTCCTGGAAGCCAGAATGGAGACGATCTTCATGGCCACTGTACTTCGGTACTCTGGTACACAGGGAGGAAGGAGTCCCAGTCACTTCAGAACACCAGCATGCTAAATGTGATGAACTTGGCCTTGTTGAAGCTGACAACACAGCCTCCTGGCCAGGAAAGTCATGGTGAACCTCAACAGAGGCCTGGTAGAAGGCAGTCATGGAGCTATGTGTCCAGCAGTGGGCTAAGCGGTGGGGGAGACAAAGGATAATTATGCTGTAAACAGTCTCTGTCCGACACAAGGCTGACAGTCTAGTGGGGGAGGAAGAAAAGGCACATTTTTCTCATTTTACAGATGAGGAAACAGCAGAGGAGGGTAAGTGATTTGTGCACGTTCAATCAATCGATTCACTGACTGTGCAGGTGGAATGAAGATTAGATACAAGTTACTTCTGACTTGAGTCCCAGAGTCTATCCACTAAGTGTCAATGCTTCTTAGCTCTGAGCATCAGAAATATTTATTGAGCATTGCTTTACCAGTACTGAAACAGAAGCTAAGGAAATTGAGTAATTCATACCTCTGGGCGCTCCAGAGGTCTACACTGAAAGGGAGTGGGAGGGTCAACTGGAAAGATCCAATTCAAAACCTAAGTCCAGGTCACATGCAGTGACCCATTCCATCGAGGGGTGTTTACTTCTGCAGTAGATGCAGACTCCATTTCCCTACATTCTCCTAAGCTCAGTTTGGGATCCAAGGCCTCCAGACCTGCTGCCCTTGAAATTAATCAATCAATCTGTTGTATTTATTGAGTAATTACTGTGTGCAGAACACTGTACTAAGTATTTGGGGAGCACAAAATAACAATATAATGGACATATTCCTTGCCCACAGCGAGAACTCCTTGCCTGAAGTCAAGTTAGTTCTATGTGTCCAGGCGCCTATCTTTCCACCAGTCAGAACCCTTCTCCCAGACTTGCAAGATTCTGGTTCCCTCACATCACCCTGAAACCAACTACCATTCTGAGGCCCATCTCTATAGCAACCAATCGAGTTGGGCATTGGAAGTGGTTTAGCCTGAAGGTTTCCCAGAAAATCGGTCAGGGTTAAGGGCTTAGGGTGAAGGTTGGGTAGTCCTTCTGAGCCGGCCCAAGAGGGATGAGGGGCTGTGCCCCTGCGGTCCTGTAGTGGTTGTAAATATTTTTAAGTTTTACTTTAAAATAAAGTGGCAGCTCCTTGTGGGCCAGGAACGAGTCATTTTTTTATTATGTACATCCCAAGAGCCTTATTTAGTGCACTTCTCTGTCAATCACCAGTAATAATAAGTGTGGTATTCATTCATTGCTTATTATAGGCCAAGCACTGTAGCAAGCACTGGGGTAGATTTGAAATAATCCAGTGGGGCACAGCCCCAAACCCACATGGGGGCTCACGGCCTAAGTGGGAGGGAGATTTTGATGTTATTGACACCTGCCTACTTGTTTTGTTTTGATGTCTGTCTCCCCCTTTTAGACTGTGACCCTTTTGTTGAGTAGGGATTGTCTCCATCTGTTGCCGAACTGTACTTTCCAAGCACTTAATACAGTGCTCTGCCCACAGTAAGTGCTCAATAAATACGATTGGATGAATGAATGAATAAAGGTAATTAATCTCCCATCTGTCAGTGCTATGTATTGAACACTTAATCTGGGCAAAGCACTGTACTAAGCATTTGAGAGAGGACAGTACAGATGCTAGGCATAGCGCAGGACCCAGGGTCCTGATTTACAGCCGAAGAACATGAATATTGTGTTTTGTCCAAATAAGTGATTTGTCCAAGGTCTGGCCACAAGCAAGGGACAATGTCGGGATTAAAATCCAGGTCCCCTGACTGCCAGGCCTGTGTTCTTTCCAAAGACCATACTGCTTCTCAATAAAAGAACTGGCACCTGTCATCAAGGAGTTTTACTGTCTGAGAAATCAGGAGGGATGGGGAACCAGACAGAGCCTGACTGGGCTCAGAAAGAATGTGATCAGCTCTGGATGGCCATGTCCTCAGAGTTCTCCCCTTAGCACCAGCTCAGGAAGAGCCAAACCCCAGGTGGAGTCAGAAGGAGGAATTTGAGATGATACACTCCATTCTCTCCTGCCTGATTCCATCCATTTTGCAGGTCTATGGTCCGGAACTTGTGGCCCAGAGTTCATGTTACAGCCAAGTTTGCTCTGTGAGTGCAGACGGCCGCCACCTCAGCTCACAGTGAGACTATGCTCTGATTCTCTGCCCAAGCCCCTCCTCTCAGTGGCACCAGAAGTTCTCCCTACCTGGGGATGTTGGAAACCACTGTGGGTGAGAGAGAGGAGGGAACCTGTTTGGTCAGAAAGAGGGGGGTCTGTGCTAGCCAGAATGAGAGGCAGGCCTGGCTCAGGGATGAATCTGGTCCTGCAAGCCACAGGTGAGAGGCAGGAACCAGCCCTGCCTGAGGATTGTTCTGTCCTTGTACCTCAGTTGTGTCTGAGCAGCAAATCTGGCGACAGCTTTCCTGACACTGGTCCACCAAGGAATTGCTAGGTTCATACTTGTAGCCAGGGCAGCCTAGAGCTGAGGGGTGCAGTTTGGGAGGGCAGTTTATGGGAGAAAAGGTCAGCCTCACTCCCCCGTTGTACTCTGGGCTCTCTTGTTAGAGAAAATGCAAGAAAGATGCAGCCCCTTTCCTGGAAAGCAACTTCGGGCCAATGTCTGTGTTAGCACCAGGTACACTCAGTATGGGAAACAGGGTGACCTCGCAATTTAGGTCAGGCTGTGGGGAGTGATCTCCTCTCCGAAGGCTGTTCCCCCCAAGCCTCAGTGGCCTCTGCTGTGGGGACCAGGAAAAGGGACTCTGGCTCTCAGAGTCCCTAACACTTTACATTGACTTTACAGTGACACCCTGACACTTTATGACTTTATCACCTCTTCCAGCCTCCAGCTTGATGTACCATGCTGACCTTGCTGTGACAGCCAGGAGAGACCCTGGTGACAAGGAAAACACTTTTGAGGGGTTCCCCCACTTCTGACTGGACCCTTGGGCTTGGAGCAGAAGTAACCCAAGTTTTTCTGTGTACTGAGGAAGGACCCAGCCACTCCCTCTCCTTCCTGTTTCTCCAGGCCCAGGCCAGCCAGGGCTGAGGAGCTCTAGGGATCACTCCTGCCCAGAGTTCTACACCTGTGTCCCTGCATCTTCGATCAAAACACAGGCTGGAAATGATTTGTCATCTTCCTCTCAGTCTTCTCCGCTGGCTCTGGGTCCTCAGGAGGTCACTGGAAAGGAAGGGGAGGGAGCTGTTTCCCTTGTCAACAGAGTCGGTCTCATGTGTGATGATGGGGTTGGCAGGGGTTGCATCAGGCAGGAGGCCAGTAAAAGTGACAAGCTCAGATAGTGTTGGTGAGAAATACTGAGCAGAGAAACTTTGACTCCCATCCCCCACTCCCACAGCAGAATTTGCTGTGGCCAGTCCAGTCCACCCTCTAACTCACAGGGACAAGGTGGGGAGGTGGGAGATTTTTTTTCTGTCCTGAGCTCTGGGGTCACCCTGATTCCCTCACGCGACATAGTCCCAGCACCAACCAGAGATCATCTTTGGGCTCTTACAGTCTAGTCTTCCAGATTGTATTCATTCATTAATTCGTTCATTCATTCATTCAATAGCATTTATTGAGCGCTTACTACGTGCAGAGCATTGTACTAAGTGCTTGTAATGTACAAATCGGCAACAGATAGAGACAGTCCCTGCCCACTGACGGGCTTACAGTCTAATCGGGGGAGTCAGATGGACAAAAACAATACTAATAGTATTAACACATGTGGAGCTAATGATAATAGTGTTAGCAGCTAATAATGATAATAATAATGATAATAATAAGGACAATAGAATTGTTCCTCGAGGAGCCGTTGAGAAGAAGAAGGTCGGCTCCCCGGAGCCGAGAAGACAGATGAGCGCGGCCCATCCGTTGGATGCCTCCTCTCCACCGAGCCCCATCCCGAGGGCCGGGCCGGAGCGAGACCAGATGGTCGGGTCCCCGTCGTATGGAGGGGGGAACCAAGGCACGGGTCCCGAGGCCACCATTCCCGGGGGCGCCCATCGGGGCGGGGACGGGGTCTGGACCGAGGGCCGGCCATATGACCTTGTGGGCAGAAAACTTGCTGGCTAACTCTGTACATTGTACCAAATGCTTAGTGCAGTGTTCTGCACACAGTAAATATTTAATAAATACAATTGATTGTGTCACTGATTAATTGATTCATTCAACCTGCTCCTGTCTCCCCTATCCTAAATAAACCCTCCCTTGACCTCTTGATTCCCTCCAGTTACTGTCCTCTCTCCATCTTAACATCCCTCTCCAAATTCCTTGAGCAAGTTTTCTACACTCATTGTCTCTACTTCCGATCCTACAATTCTCTCCTTGACCCCATCCAATCTAGCATCTGCCCCATGTGCTCCATGGAAACTGCACTCTTATGAGTCACCAGTGATCTCCTTGCCTAATCTAATGACCTCTACTCCATCCTAATCCTTTTTGATCTTTCAGATGCCTTCAACATTGTCAACCAAACCCTTCGCTTGGAAACATTATCCAATCTCGGCTTCATTGACAACTGTCCTCTCCTGAGTCTCCTCCTATCACCCTGGTAGTTCCTTCTCTGTTTCTTTCATAGACTCCTCCTCTGCCTCCCACCCCCTAACTGTGGGAGCCCCTCAAGGATCAGTTCTGGATCCCCTTCTAGTCTCCATCTACACCCACTCTCATGAAGAACTCATTCAGTCACATGGCTTCAATTGCCATTACCAGGGGGATGATTCCTGAACCTGCATCTCCAACCCTGATCCTTCTCCTTGTATGCAGCCTCACATTTCCTTCTGCTTTTAGGACAGCTCTAAGTGGATACAGCATGGCATAATGAATAGCGCATAGGCCTGGGAGTCAGAAGGTCATGGGTTCTAATTCCAGTTCCATCACTTGTCTGCTTTGTGACCTTGGGCAAGTCACTTAACTTCTCTGGGCCTCAGTTACCTCCTCTATAAAATGGGGATCAGAACTGTGAGCCCCATATAGGACAGGGACTGTGTCCTACCCCATTTGCTTGTATCCACCCAACAGTACAGTGCCTGGCACATAGTAAGCACTTAACAAATACTAGTTTTATAATTATCAATATAATTATTGAATCTAGCCAGCACCTGAAATTTGAAATGCACAAAACAGAACTCCTCATCTTCCCACCCAAACACTGTCCTCCCCATGACTTTCCCATCATTGTAGACAATACCACTATCCTTCCTCTCTCACAAGCCCATAACCTTAGTGTTACCCTCAACTCATCTCTCTCATTCAACTCACATATTAGATCTGTCAACAATTTCTTTAGATTCAACCTTCACAACATCGCTAAAATCCACTCTTGCCTCTCCTATTCAAAGTGTCACCGTATTGATCAAAGAACTCTTCCAATCCTAACTTGACTATTGCATTAGCCTCCTCCTTGCCATCTGTCTCTTCCCATGCCATTCCAAACTTCATCTTGCTGTCCAGGTCATTTTTTTAAAAAGGTATATGTTGAGCACTTATTAGGTTTCAGGCACTGTAGTTGGTGTCGGGGTAGATAGTAGCTAATCAGGTTGGACATAGTTCTTGTCCCAAGTGAGACTCACAGTCTTTGTCTCCATTTTACTCATTAGGTAGCTGAAGTACAGGGTAGTTAAATGACTTGCCCTAGGTCACCAGAGAAATTGTGGAGTGGGGATTAGAACCGATGTCCTTCTGATTCCCAGGTCCATGCTCTAAGAAGCAGTGTGACTCAGTGGAAAGAGCACAGGCTTTGGAGTCAGAGGTCATGGGTTCAAATCCCAGCTCTGCCACTTAGCTGTGTGACTGTGGGCATGTCACTTAATTTCTCTGTGCCTCAGTTACCTCATCTGTAAAATGAGGGTTAAGACTGTGAGCCCCCCGTGGGACAACCTGATTCTCCTGTGTCTACCCCAGCGCTTAGAACAGAGCTCTGCACATAGTAAGCACTCAACGAATACCAACATTATTATTATTATTACTAGACCACACTGCCTCTCAATGGCTTTTCTACAGAAAAATTCAGTGCATGATTCCCCACTCCTCAAGAACTTCATGTGGTTGCCCATCCACCTCCACATCAAAAGGAACTCTTGGCATGGGAGTTAGAGCAATCAATCACTTTGCCCCCTCCTACCTCAACTCCCCAATTTGCTAATACAATCCAACTTGTATATTTTGCTCCTTTAATGCCAACCTAATAAATGGACTTTGATCTCATCTTTCTCACCACTGACCCCTTGCCCACATCCTGCCTCCAGCCTGGAATGCCCTCCACCTTTATATCCAGCATTCCATTACTCTTCCCACCTTCAAAGTCTTATTACAAGCAGATCTCCTCCAAGAGGCCTTCCCTGAGTAGGCCTTCATTTCCTCTTATTCCACTCCCTTCTGTGTGGCCGCTGCATTTGGATTTGTAACCTTTATTTATTCCATCCAGAGCACAACAGCATAGAAGTATACAGCCACGATTGATTCATTCATATATGTTAATGTCTATTTCCCCCAGAAGACTGTAAGATCATTGTATGCAGGGAACGTTTCTACCAATTTTGATGTATTTTATTTCCCCAAATGCTGAGTACAGTGCTTCACACACAGTAAGTGCTCAGTAAATTCTATTGATTGATAAGTTGATAAGACTTTAAGATCTCCCATACACTGTGGCCACGATTGACAATTTCGTCTCAGACTATACATAGGCTTCCTGAAATTGGGGGTTTTGAGTCTGAGTGGGCAGAAGGGGGGAGGTTAAAGATAATCAATTACCTAAAAAGGAACAGGAATGGGACCAAAATTCAACTTGAGTAGTTGTTCCTGAATAAGTAAGCTACACATGCGGGCATCTGATATCTACCCCAATCCTTTAGAATAGTGCCTAACTAAGATTATACCATTAGTGTTTGGAACTTGGCAAGCACTTGACCAATACCATAACTCAATGAAGAGTGGTAGCCCAAATTGAGTCTCTGACAGTGCTTGGCATGCAATAGGCACTCAACAAATATTACTGGGTCCTACTGGAAAGACCAAATCGTGGAGTTAGGAGATTGTTTATCATTGGAAGTGCATCACTGTGGACAGAGATTCTGCTCAGGTAAATTCCTCCAAGACAATCTGATTTCATGTCACAACTCTGAGCTTATTTCATCTCAGTTCAGCAGGGGTTTTGAGGACAGTCCAGACGGGCTGAAGCAGAGTTGGATTTAGAAGTCTGAGTCAAGGGGAAGGTTACCTGGAATGGGCAGTGGCAGTTATGGCTTGTGAAGTCACTGGTGGGTTGGAGTGGCCTGGGTGGGTGGTGGGGTTTTTGGATTGTGGAGTGTGGCAAGGTGGCATTGAGTGAGCATGGTGGGGATTATTGTTTGTGCAGTTAGTGGTGGGGTGGAGTGAGGCTGGATGGGGGAAGGGTTATGGTTTATGGAGTCAGTGGTAGGGTGGAGTGGGACCAGGGCAGAATGTGTGTGTTTTGGCTTATGGAATCAGTCTTGGAGTGGACTAGTGCTAAGGCGAGCAGTAGGCTTATGGCATGTGGAATCAGTAGCAGGGTAGAGTGGGGTCAGGACAAGTGGTGGGGTTCTGGTTTATGGAGTCATTGGTAAATTGAAGTGGGGTGGGGCAGACAATGGGGGTTCTGGTTTATGGAATCATTGGTGGAGTGGAGTGTGGCTGGGCAGGCTCAGTGGCTATGGTTTATGGAAACAGTGCAGGGATGGTGTCAGTCAGTCAATTGTTTTCATTCACTGCCTACTGTGTACACAAAAGTACAAATTGTCAACTCCATGGTGTTCCCAGTGACAAAGTAAGGATCTGAAAGCTGAACAGTGAAAAGACAGGATAGAAAGAACATGGATTCTTTTGGAATGTTATGTTGGAGAAAGCTTTTGTGAATATCATGGACTGCCCAAAACACAATTAGATTTTGTAGCAAATGAAACCAAAGTGGTCATTGGAAGGCCAAATGTCTCGTCTTAGATGAATATATTTTGGACCCATAATCAGGAGGACTAATTTTCTTGAGAAGACCCTAATGCTAGGGAAAGTCCAGGGAAAACTTGGAAGAGGCAGACCGACAGGCAGATGAATAGATAACATAACGATATTGGATGAACCATTAGAAAGGCTGCGGATAATGGCAGAGGACAGGACTTTCTGGAGAAAGTATATCCATGGAGTCTCTATGAATTGGAAATGACTCAACGGCACTTGATAATAATAATGCTGTGTGAAGAACACTGTACTAAGAACTTGGGAAAGTACATATAACAATACAGGAGTCACATTCCCTGCCTGCAACGAGTTTATAGTCTAGCTGGGAGACAGACATTTTAAAATTACAGATATATACATAACTGCTCTCGAGCTGTGAGGGAGGATGAATAAAGGGAGCAAGTCAAAGTGATGCAGAAAGGAGTGGAAGAGGAAAGGAGGGCTTAGTCAGGGAGGGCCTCTAGGATGACATGTGCCTTTAGTAAGGCTTTGAGGGTAGGGAGAGCAACTGTCTGTCCAATATGAAGCAGAAGGGCATTCCAAGTCAGAGGCAAGTTGTGGGCAAAAGGTCGGCAGTGAGAAACATGAGATCGAGGTACAGTGAGAAGGTTAGCATTAGAGGAGCGTTGTGTGTGGGCTCGGTTGTAGTAGAGTAATGAAGTAAGAATTGTGGGGATGAGGTGGTGAGTGCTTTAAAGATGATGGTAAGGAATTTCTGTTTGATGTACAGATGTCACATCAACGAACATGAAGGACACCAGAGGAGAAAACCTGAAGTGTTCTGGGCCCATAACCTAGAAGAAAATGTTTCATTAGATTTCACTGCTCTTTTGCCAGCATTTACTGACCAAGTCCTGGGACCCAAACCTGTCTGAGGCAATGCAGACGTCCCACCCTCCGCCTCCTTCTTTGTGTAACTGGACCCCACCTCTCAGGAATCTAGACCAATAAGATGGCATTCTGCAAGCGACGTGGTGTCAATCAATAGGCCAGAACCCCTCCCATGCCCAAAAGGAAGAAGAAGGACCTCCCCACACAACCCTCCTCGTTGTGGGGTCAGAACATCTGAAGCTGGGCCGCTGGTGAACAGAACCGAGATGTCAGGGTTGGGGGAGGAGAAATGAAGCAGGACTGGGCCAGGTTGAGAATGGGAAGATGAGTTTGAGCAAAATGGCAGGAGCAGGGAGTGATGTGATATCTCAGGCAATGTTCAGAAAGGTGATTAGGAAATGACAAGAAGGGTAAAGACACCATCCCAGATTTCTCACCTACTTCATCTAAACTTGTGGCCGAGTGGTTAAGGTGATGGACTTGAAAACCAATAACAGTAGTGATAATTGTGGTATTTGTTAAGAGCTTACTATGTGTCAAGAACAGTTCTTAACACTAGGGAAGATACAAGATTATCAGGCCAGATTCAGTCCTTGTCCCTCACAAGGTTCACCATCTAGGTAAGAAGATTTTACGGATGAGGTAACTTGAGGCACAGAAAAGTTAAGTGACTAGCCCAAGGTCACTCAACAGGATGGGGCTAGAATCAAGGTTAGAGTCAGGGTTAGAATCCAGGTCATCTGACTTCCAGGCCCGGCCCTTTTCACTAGGCCATGCTGCTTCCCTGATCATTTCTTGCCCTCAGCCCACCCCAACTCCTCCTCTCCCCCACTACCCCCTGCAATGTTCTGTGCCACCTGAGCTCAGATCCCTGGAGTCTTCCTGCCCCTCCCCTGCCCTTAACCAAGAGCAACCCCATTCTACCCCTGTCCATGATCCTCCCCTGGCTCACAGGGTAGACACTCATCTGGTCAAGGAAGAGAGAATCTCTAATATTGTTCTATCTGGGTGAAGGTCAGTGCTACTCCCTGAATCTGTGGATTGGACACACATGAGGAAGAGCCCATCCATCCAGAGCGGCTCCACTACTGATCTTGCAGAACAGGAAGCTGGCTCCCCATCCATGGTCAAAACCCAAATGCTTCCCTTGACCAGAAGATAGTGTAGATTTCCTGAATACCTTGGGGAAATAGTCCCCTCCCACTTCCTCTATAGGTTAGTGAGCTTAATAGTTTCATCCCTCACCTCCGATTCATGATCTCCAGTATCCCAAACATCTTACCAGCCACCCTTACCTGCCCTGACTTCTCCCCTTCAAATTCTCCGTGGACACTGACGTTGGGAATAGCTTGCCCCTATGGGAGAAACTGGTCTTCACATCACAAGATTGGGAACACTGATGGGAGTGATCTTGAGCATGAGCATGAGGATGACAATGAAGAAACAGAATCTAAAGAGTTGAGAGTAAGCTGGAAGCTAGGCTGGAAGCTCCTTGTGGGCAGGGAATGTGTCTACCAATTTGGCTGTATTGTACCCTCCCAAGTGCTTAGTGCAGTGTGCTGTATACAGTAACCACTCACTAAAATACCATTTATTGATTGATTGAGAGGAATCCAGGGAGAAGGAGTGGTATGATTGCAGCTGAGCCCTCTGGGTAGAGTTTTGATGTATGAGGAAAGAGGGGAATATCTGGTGGAAATGGAATGAAGCCTAAAGAAAAGAGATCAGGAGAGGATGGGATAATAAATGGGAGGGAGAGACTGAGAAGTTTTTCAATCAATCAATCAATGGTATTTATTGAGAGCTTACTATGGGCAGGGCATGGTACAGAGCACCTGGGAGAGTCCAAGAAAAGAGTTGGTAGACATGTTCCCAGTCCACAGTGAGCACACAGTCTAGAGGAGGAGACAGCTGTTCATGCAAATAAATCTATTACAAATATGTGTGTAAGTGCTGCACAAATATATACATAAGGGGAGGGAGGAATGAATTTAAAATGCTTAAATAATAATGATAGTAATTATGGTATTTGTTTAGCACTTACTCTGTTGGGGACACTGTACTAATCGCTGGAGTGGATACAGGCAAATTAGGTGGGACACAGTCCCTGTCCCACGAGGGGCTCACAGTCTCAATCTCTATTTTACAAATGAGGCAACTGAGACAGAGAGAAGTAAAGCGACTTGCCCAAGGTCACACAGCAGACAAAGGCATTAAATTTAACAGGTTGTTTACTCGAGATGCAAACTGCACACTTCAAATACCTATTCTCCCTCCTACCTAGACTGTGAGCCTCTTGAAGGGCTTGTGTCTTGTATCTACCTCAGTGTTTAGCACAGGCCTTACCACATAGTAAGTGCTTAACAAATACCACAGTTAACATTATTGTCTGATAACACGGATCTATCAAACAGTGGTGTTCACTCAGCACCTACTGTGTGCAAGAGAACTGTACTAAGAACATAGGAGAGTAAATTCAACAGAGTTGGTAGACAAGCTCCTTACTTACAATTAACTCATAGTTTAGAGGGAGTAGTTTATAGTCTACAGTCTAGTATCTACTTTAGCATTTGACCTCTAGTAAGTACCAAATAAATAGCAGCTAACCACCAAATAAATAACGGCAATGCAGTTGTTAATATCAGGATTATTCATCATCAGCACCATCTCTGACGGAACTCCTCTGTGGATGCTTGTGGCTGACTGCTGGAAATACCCAGGAGCAAAGAAGCAAAAGTGGAGGACAGCAGTGGAGAAAGTAAGAGGTAGAGTAGTCTCTGAAACAGGGTAAGGTGGGAAGAAAGGAGATACGTAAGGTAACCCATCCTAATCCTCTTTGATATCATAGCTGTCTTTGAGAGTGTGCACCACTCTCCCATGTGCGGCATCAATAGGCACATTTTAAGAATTGCATAGTGTCCTTGTCCTATATGCCTTTTTAATGTGTGAGTGTTTTATTGGTCTTAATCTGTCTGCCTTCAGTCCTCCCTTACCTTCTAGATTCATAGATCGTGAGTCCTTTCATGGACAGGGCCCATGTTTAATTCTCACCTGTATTCTTTTTCCCAGCACTTAGTGCAGTGCTCTGCACAAAGTAAGTGCTTAATAAATACTATTACTACACTATTACTACTACCTTGACTACTACTATTACTACTACTACTGCTATCACTGCCTTCTCCTGTAAACATGATTTAGCATTGGTTTCTCTGACACCGTCCTCTTTTGGTTCTCCTCATACTTCTCTGGCCAATTTTGTTTGGTTTCTTTCTGGTGCTTCTCCTCTGACTACCAACTCCTTAACTGAGGAGATCCCAGAAGGCTCATTTCTGGGTCCCCTTTAATCTTTATTCACACTCATTTCCTTGGGGAGCTCATCTGTTTTCACAGCCTCACCATCTCAACGTGGATGAGCTTTTCAGCTTCAACCTTTTACCTTTTCTGTAATCACGCATTTCCTCAAGTGATCAGTATTTCTCTACTTGGATGCCCTGCCCATACCCCAAACTCAATATGTATAAGAATGAACTGAACTGACCCTCCAAATCGTCTCCTGTCCCAGACTTCATTATTTCTTTTGAGGGAATCACCTTCCTCCTTGTCTCACAAACCTGAAGTTTTGGTATTATCTATAACTGTTCTCTTTCCTTCAACTCTCATATCCACCCAAATTTCTACCCAGTAACCTGCCTACCCATTCTTCCCTCCTCACCTTCCACCTATTCTTCTTCCTTCCCTTCTTTTCCTCTATTTTCCATCCATCCATCCATCCATTATTTTATCCATCCACTGGTATTATTTAGTGAACACTTTCTGAATTCAAATAGTTATACTAAATGCTAAGGAAAGTACAACAGCAACATGGCACATAATGCCTGCTCTCAAGGGGGGCTAGGACAAGAAGCAAGCCCCTTAAAGCTGACCTTCATGGCCTGCCAGACAAAATAGGAGCTACCACCCCATCAAGGTGGTACCACCAGGACTACCAGCAACCCCTGCTCCAGTTGGGGAAGGGCTGTAGTGCTGAGATGGAGGGATGGGGATGTAAGTAGATTTTACAAACTAGTGCTCAAACTACTTTTTGTAGGATACCCAGGAAAAATGAGCCTTGCTAAAGTACACAGTAAAGTACATAAAGCACATAAAGTACTATGTGCCCAGCATATAGTGAATGCTTAACAAGTACCATAATTAAACCACTAAGGACCAAGAATCTTCTTTGACTATTTTTAACCACAAGAAAGACTTTCTGATAAACCACCACCTCTGAATGGTTCCCCCAGAAAGGATCTTATTGGTGAGCACATCTTACCAGTAAGAACCACTTCTTCTGATTAGTTCTCACAGACAGGATCTCTTTCTTGCTCTCTCCCCCGTCTCTCTCATTCTCTCTCCTTTCTCTTTCTCTTGGGAGTGGGGATGCAGAGGGATCATAGTGGGACACATTGAACCAAGGAAGATACAGGGAAATGTTTCTGAAAAATCAAAATAAGTGACCTTCCCTGTCCCCACTACCCCACTACACTCACCTCTTCCCAGCTGGCCCAGAGAGCAAACCCGGAGCACCAGCAGCCAGCCCCTGCGTTCTCCCATTCATTCATTCAATTACATTTACTGAGTGCTTACTGTGTGCAGAGCACTGCACTAAGTGCTCAATGAGTACAGTCCAACAACAAACAGACCCAACCCCTGCACTGATGGTGATCACCACACTTCACTTTTCTGTGCTTCAGTTACCTCATCTATAAATTAGGGATTAAGACTGTGAACCCCAAGTGGGACAGAGATTGTTTCCAACCTGATAAACTCAGATCTAATCCAGTGCTTAGAACAGTGCCTGGAACATAGTAAGTGCTTAGCAAATAAAATAAAAAAATTTTTTAAAAATGACTTGGCTCCTTAGTAAATCAATGACTCAATTATTAACATTGATTGGGAACCTACCATATATAGAACTACACTGAGAGGTTGGGAGAATGCAATAAAATGACTAGACAATGCTTTCTGATTGGTTCACCTTCAGGAGGTTTCTTCTCTGTTCCAAGAGACTTGGACACCTACATAGAGAAGCTGGCCTGGTTCGAGTGGGGAGGGTTGGGGGAGCAGAGGGGAAACAGTGGAAAAAATAAGGGGAGCTGCAGCTTACCTTGGGACTTTTGTCAATTGGATGGAGGGTAGGTTTCCCCCAGAGTGGTAGGGCCTGGAGTTGGGTGAACCAAATCAAGGAGATTTTCCTGGATGAAGTGGGATTTTTCAATAGCACTTTGAAAGGGATAGGAAGGAATAAATCCTTATTTGGAGAAGATTAAGGGTGAGGATTTCCAAGTGTCAGAGGAATGGAATCTGGTCCTGAGCTGGGAGGTAGGCATGGCACAACAAGGAGCAGATTAATGTGGCGGTAGAGGGGGCCATGAACAAAGAAGAGGATGCGGGGAGTCAGGTGCTGGTTAAAACTTTTCGAGAAAGTCTTAGAAGAATCCACTGGATAGGGCCACAAAATAAGCTGAGAAGTTTGTCAGGGAAGGAGCCTATTTCCCCACTTCTCAAGAACCTCTCGTGGTTGCCCATACATTTCCACATCGAAAAGAAATTCCTCACCCATACTTCATTCCTCTAATGCCAACCCACCCACTGTACCTTTATCTCATGCCTATCACCATTGACCCCTTACTAGGTCCCACCTCTGGCCAGGAACTCTCTTCCTCTTCCTAAGGTGACATAAGACAACTGCTTCTCATCTTCAAAGCCCTATTCAAAATAACATCTCCTCTAGGAGGCCTTTTTACAACTTAGCTCTCATTTACTTTTTTTCCACTACCTTCTGTAACACCTTTGCACTTTGATTTGCACACGTTGTTCATTCATTCATTTATTCAATTATATTTATTGAGTGCTTACTGTGTGCAAAGCACTGTACTAAGTGCTTAGGAGAGTACAGCATAACAACAGACACATTCCTGCCCACAATGAGCTCACAGTCTAGAGTGGGAGATGGACATTAATATTAATTAATTAATTAATTAATTCCAGATATACACAGATGCATACATATTAGCTCTAGAGTACATATGAAGCCTTTACTGTATGCAGAGCACTGGAATAAGTGCCATGAGGAAATACACAGGTGGGGATTAGAGATGGTCCCCATCTCTCATGGGGCACACAATCTATTTAAAATTAATATTAATAATAATTGTGGTATGTATTAAGCACTTACTATGTGCCAAGCACTGCTTTAAACACTGGTGTAGATACAAGGTAATCAGGTTAGGTAAAATCCTTGTCCCTCATGGGTCTCACAATCTTGATCCCCATTTTGCAGATGAGGTAACTGAGGCAGAGAGAAGTTAAATGACTTGTCTAAGGTCACAAAGCAGACATGTGCAGAGCTGGGATTAGAACCCACGATTTCTGACTCCCAGGCCTGTGCTTTTTCCACTAGACCATGTTGTTTCTCCAGAAAAAAAATTTCCCAGCAGTGAGTGGTTTGGACACTAAGTTGAAATAACTGGAAAACGTTGAGTAGGTGGCTGGAGGAAGTGCAGGGAAGAAGAGTATTTATGATATTCAAAAATGGTCATGGAGAATTCCACTTCTTCTGATAATTTAGGTGGGGCAGGGGTGAGAAAAATTTGGATCCCTCAGAACTGGAATGTGGGCCTTTGTATCACTTTCCTTTCTCCTCCTCTCAAAGTGAAATGTCTGAGTTTCCATCCCCCTTCTGTGATTGTTTAGAAAATAAACAATCTGGTTTGCTTGATTTTGTGTTTAATTATTTTCTAATTTAAGTCTACTGGACTTATATTTGTAGTTTGTCGTCATTATATAGAAAGCCGACCTCTTTTTGATTGTGTTCCATACATCCTTGAAGCAGTAGTTAGTCTATCATCAGATTTTTATTAAGTTCCCAATCAGAGATGATGACTGGCCTGGATGCCAAAGAGGGGGCTGCAATTTTGTATCATTCCACTTAATCAGTAAGAATAAAAGAATTTCTTTTTTTTCTCCCAGATCTGTTCATTGTGTTGAACATCCACTCAATAATAATGATGATAATAATAATAATGGTAATAATGGTATTTGTTAAGCACTTACTATGAGCCTGGCATTGTACTAAATGCTGAGGTGGATATGAGCAAATTGGGTTGAACACAGTCCCTCCCCCACTTGGGGCTCTCAGTCTTGATCCCCATTTTATAGATGAGGTAACTGAGGCACCTAGAAATTAAGTGACTTGCCCAAGGTCACACAACACAGAAGTGGTGGAGCCAGGATTAGAACCCATGACCTTCTGACTCCCAAGCCACTATGCCATGCTACTTCTCATGCCCTTGGATCTATGCTGTTTGGGCATTCGGTATTTCCCCCACCCTCAGCCCCACAACATTTATGCACATATCTATAAATTTATATTATTATCTGTCTCCCTCTCCAGTCTGTAAGCCCACTGTGGGCAGAGATTGTCTCTTTATTGCCATATTGTACTTTCCAAATACCTAGTACAGTGCTCTGCACACAGTACATGCTCAATAAATACAATTGAATGAATGAACTAGCCAATGAAAACATGGATCTCCAGTGAACTCCAGCAGGATGCTCTGCATGGGCTTTCTATTCTAGTGACAGGAATCCTGAGCTCGAGGTTCCTGGTCAGCACATTGCTCTGACTCAGTGATTCTCCTGGAATTGTTCCCCAACCTTTATCCCTGTTTTCCTACTGGGTTAACAAAATTGTCCCAGAAATTATCTCACTCTAATTTCCAGCCCTGCTTTCTGACTCATTCTCCTTTCCTCCACCCCGTCCCAACACAGCCTCGCCTCACCCCCTTATCGTTCCCTCCCTTTGGCTCTCTCTTCCTCACCATTTCCTTCCCAATGACACCCAAACTGCTGCTTTTGGCAGGACAACAAGTTGAACTGCTCACTCACCTGCATGGGTGCCTAGGAACAGGTCAGTTAGTTACTCAGTCTTCATAATGTCTCCCATCCTTCCTGTGTTTAGAACCCTGCCCTGTGCACGAAGGGAAGAGCACAAGGAGAAGAAGCCCTGATCCCTACCCAGGGGCTGCTGGTGGTGGGCTAGAGGCCAAGAAGAGAAACTTGGGTGTGGACTCACAGCCAACTCCAGGTAGGTGGAGAGAGAGAGAAAGAGAAAGAGATGATGTGTGATGTGTATAATCTTGGTACTATGAGTCTTAAATTACTGTTCAGAGATGAAGAGCTCCGTAACTGGTAATAAGATTGCAGAAAATTCTCCCTGGACTCCATGAAGATTAAATCACTGACTCTCCACTCAGCAGTTCCCTACTTCAATAGCCCTGGCTACTGATGGAAAATCTTTGAGAGGTCCAGAGGAACTAACTTGCAGAAGAAAGACTATGATCCGAAAGGCCAGAAGGGAAGGTTGAGAAGCAAGCTTGTGAACCTTTTCCTCCAATTCCTCTACTCTCATTCTCTCCATGACCCCCTCCAATCTGGCCTCCACCCCCTTCATTCCACATAAACTGCCCTCTCAGATGGCAGCAATGATTTCCTTCTTGCCAAATCCAATGGCCTCTACTACATCTTAATCCTTCTCGACTACAAGCTCCCTTCAATACTGTGGACCACCCCCTTCTCCTGGAAAACTTATCCAAACTTGACTTTACTGAATCTGACCTCTCCTGGTTCTCCTCCTATTTCTCTGATTGTTCACCCTCAGTCGCCTTTGTGGGCTCCTCGTATGCCTCCCACCCACTAACCTTAGGGGTCCCTCAAGGATCAGAACTGGATCCCCTTCTATTCTCCATCTACACCCACTACCTTGGACAACTCATTTCCTCCCATGGCTTCAACTACCACCTCTTTGCAGATTATGCCCAACACTTCATCTCCACCCCCAATCTCTTTCCCTCTCTCGTCTCACACTTCCTCTAGCCTTCAAGACATCTCTACTTGGTTGTCCTCCCATCACCTCAAACTTAACATGTCCAAAACAGAAGTCCTTTATCTTCCCACCCAAACCCTGTCCTCCCCCTGAATTTCCCATCACTGTAGACGGCCCCACCATCCTTTCTGTCCCACAAGCTCATAAAATTGGCATTATACTTGACTTCTCTCTGTCATTCAGTCCTATACTGCCTGGATTACCGCATTAGCCTTCTTATTGACCGCCTAGCCTCCCACTTCTCCATACTCCAGTCCACATTTCACAATGCTGCCTGGTTCATTTTTCTATAAAACATTCAGGAAATGTCACACCACTTCTAAAAGACTGTGGTGGTTGTCCATCCACCTCTGCATCAAACAAAAACTCCTCGCTATTAACATTAAAGCACTCTACCACCTTGACCCCTCCTACCTCACCTCACTACTGTCTTCTACAAACCAGCCCACACATTTTGCTCCTTTAGTGCTAACCGTCACACTGTACCTCGATCTTGACTATCTCAGCATTAACTCCACTCCTACCGCCTGCCTCTGGCTTGGAACATCTTCTCTCCTCAAATCTGAAAGACAATTACTTTCCCCTCTTCAAAGCCTTATTGAAGGCACATCTCCTCTAAGAGGTCTTCCCTGACTAAGCCCTCCCCATCCCCAACCTCTCATCTCCCACTCCCTTTAGAATTATTCAGATTGGCACCCTTCACTCTTGTCCCCACCCAGCCCTACAGCACTTATGTACATATCTGTAATTTATTCATTTGAATTGCTGTCTGTCTCCCCATCTCTAGAACATAAGGCTCATTGTGGCCAGGGAATGTGACTGTTTATTACTGTATTGTAGTTGCCCAAGTGTTTATTTCAGTGCTCTGCACACAGTAAGTGTTCAATAAATACGCCTGAGTAAATGAATGAATGAACCCAATACGGAAGGAAGTTGGTATGAATTGGGGATTTACATTCCCACAAAAGCCAAAGTATGAATTCAGCCTTATCTCCTGGCTCCAGAGCAGGAAGCACCATTCTTCACTTGAAATTTTCTTCTCCAAAGTTCACAGATCAATCAGGTGAATGAGCTGGGATGTGATCCAAGGAGACACAGACTCCGCGATTTATTCGCCTTCTGGCATAGGTGAGGGAGATGGAGGAGTTCCTCCTGACCACACTGATCAATGTGTGGGAGTGTGGGTGTGTTTTTACCCTTTGGATTTCCTCATCTTCCCACCCAAACCCTGTCCTCCCATGACTTTCTCATCACTGTAGATGGCACCACCATACTTCCTGTCTCACAAGCCCATAACCTTGGCATTATCCTTGACCCCTCTCCCTCATTCAACTCTCATAGTCAATCCATCACTAAATCCTGTCAATTCCACCTTCACAGCATGGCTAAAATCTTCCCTTCCCTCTCCATACAAACTGCCACCACGTTAATACAATCACTTATCCTTTATCTCCTCTAGGTTACTGCATTAACCTCCTTGCTGACCTCCATGCCTCCCGTCTCTCCTTACTCCAGTCCATACTTTACTCTGCTTCTCAATCGTTTTTCTGCAAAACCATTCAGGACATGTCACCCCACTGATTAAAAAATTCCAGTGGTTGCCCATCCACCTCCACATCAAACAAAAACTCCTCATCATTGGCTCTAAAGCACTCCAACACCTTTCCTCCCTCCTACTTCACTTAGCTTCTCTCCTACTATAACCCAACCTACACACTTCATTCCTCTAATACTAACCTGCTCACTGTGCCTCAGTCTCACCTACTTCACCACTGAGTTTTCACCCATGTCCTGCCTCTAGTCTGGAATGCCCTCCCTCCTCAAATCAAATAGATAATTACTGTACCCCCATTCAAAGTCTTATTGAAGGCTCATCTCCTCCAGGAGGCCTTCCCTGACTAAGCCCCTCCCCCCAGGCCCTTTCCTTTTCTCCCACTCACTTTTCCATCACCCTGACTTGATCTTTCTGTTTTCCCCTGTCCCAGCTCCATAGCACTTATATCCATATCTGCTAATTTATTTATTTATAAAAATGTTTCTCTCCCTTGCTCTAGACTATAAGCTCGTTGTGAGAAAGGAATGTATCTGTTTATTTTTCTATCGTACTCTCCCAATTGCTTAGTACAGTGTTCTGCACATAGTAAATGCTTAATGAATATGATTGAATGAATGAATGAATGAATGAATGAATGAATGAATGAATGAATGAATGAATCAGCATTTACTCCTAACAGTTTTCTAGGTATTTGCCTGTTCCTGTTTCTCTGGGTTGTTTTTTCCACTTGTCTCACATGATGGTATGTTTGAGTGCTGAAAGTCATTGTGGCAGCTCAGGTCTCCAATAGGAAGGAGGTGGGGCCTGAGGCAGAGATGGAAACAAATAGGTCCCTCTACTCCTGCTGTTTGCTCACTGCTTTTTTTTTCTCTCCCCCACAAACCCTAGCTCATTCCCACCCCATTTATTCATTCATTCAGTAGTATTTATCGAGCGCTTACTATGTGCAGAGCACAGTACTAAGCACTTGGAATGTACAAATAGGTAACAGATAGTGACAGTCCCTACCCTTTGACGGGCTTACAGTCTAATCGACCCCATCATGCCTGCACTGATTTTTCCTATCTGGGTGGGGGGCTATGGTGTGGCACAGATTATCAGTCACTCATAGGCATTTTTAACTCCTATCACAGATGTTTTGGGTGTCACATTTTCAGAAGAAAGTTTCTGTGTAAAACATATCCAGTCTCCTTAGGTAGGTTGCAGGCCATGGTGTTCTGCTGGGACCCACCAGTCCCTTCAGGGAGATCCACTCTCCCCTCACTTGGCTCACTGATCCCCCACAGTGCAGCTAGTGACGGTCTCTGTCTTGGGCCAACTTCAGATGGTAAGGAAAGCGATCACATCAGGGTGGCACTCAGGAGAAATAGCCGCATGCCTCTGGCCCTCCCAAGACAGCTAATGCTAGGGTCAGTCAAAGTGGTGCCTTTATCAGACCTTCATATAAAAATGGACACATGCACAGGTTGAGTCACTGCTGCACCTCTCTCTCTGGAGCAACTGTATTTAGTTTTATTTTCTCATGATGTCCCTTCCAAACCCCTCCCCCGCCATGCCCCAGCCCTCACCCCCCACCAGTTTCACCACTATCAGAAATACAGGAATCTTTTAAAAATATGTGACTTTAAAATTTGTAGACACTGTGTGTTTTTCCCATCATCCTTATCCCATTAGCTCCCTTGAGTTCTAGAGGTGAGAGGGTGAGCTTGATTTTTGTAAGTGTCCACAATTTCTCTTTGGTGGAGCTGGGCCATCGGGTAGCCCAAGGTGAGGATTTCAGCTCATCTCTCCCTGCCACAGGGAAGGTGGAAGATCAAGTTTAGCCTTCTCCACTTAGAAAAGGTGATGATGTAGCTTGTGTGTGTGTGTGTGTGTGTGTGTGTGTGTGTGTGTGTGTGTGTTTGGGAGCTGGGGATACTTTGGAACCCTACTTCAGGACACGAGACCAGCTGAAGCCAGCTCTGCTGGTCCTTCTCAAGGATAGCAGCTGTGTTATTCCTCTTCCAGAAGTCAGCAGGGTGAAACTGATCCACTGATGGAAATCAGTCAATCAATTCTCCATATCGATCCCTTCTATAGTGTAAGCTCCCTATATACAGAAAGCTTACAATCTCTCAGCATAAACTGCCTGGTAAATGATGTGATGTTTTTCCCCAAACCAAAGTCTTAGAGTTTCCAAAGTCCTTCCTCTAGGCTGTAAACTTGTTGTGGGCAGGGAATGAGTCTAACAACTCTTGTTGTACTGTACACTCCCAGTTGCTTAGTATAGTGCTAGGCACACAGTAAGTGCTGAATATGTACCATTGATTGAGCAGAGCAGAGCACTGTATTTGGCACTTGGGAGAGTACACTAAAATGGTGTTGGTAGACAGGGTTCCCTGCCAACAACAAGCTTACAGTTTAGAGGAAGGACTCTGGAAACTAAGACTTTGATCCGGGGAAAAACATATTTGCCAGACAGTTTAGGCTGACAGACTGTTTCCTCCTCCCCATCCTGTGCTTTATCAATAGTTCCACCTTCATCAGAAACCGAGATACTGTTCCAACCAGGTTTGGGCCTACTAGAATCTGTGGAAGCCAGCCTACTAGAATCTGTGGAAGCTTTTCCCACTTTGGAGCAACATTAGGTCTACTTCAGTGGCATTCCATGATATAAGATTAAGGTTAATGACCACTCTAAATTCAACATTCACTATGGCAGATATGGGGTCACATTTTCTTCCAAAGAAGCAATGGATAATGCTGTATCAGCTCCAAGGGCCATAATTAAGGTAGTCCAAAGCCTAGCAAAATCAAAATCAAGATTTAATTAATATCACAAAAGGAAAAGTTGCAAAACAGAGTTGCGAAGCTAGAGGAGAGGTTGGAAACTTTGAGAGTTTTGGATATCAGTGAAACCAGACGTTAGAATACTAGCGTGGCTCAGTGGAAAGAGCACGGGCTTTGGAGTCAGAGGTCATGGGTTCGAATCCCGGATCGGCCACATGTCAGCTGTGTGACTTTGGGCAAGTCACTTAACTTCTCGGTGCCTCAGTTACCTCACCTGTAAAATGGGGATTAAGACTGTGAGCCCCACGTGGGACAACCTGATTCCCCTGTGTCTACCCCAGCGCTTAGAACAGTGCTCGGCACATAGTAAGCGCTTAACAAATACCAACACTACTACTAATAGCACGTGCAGACTGAAAACCTTACTTGAAGAAAACTGAGAACCCAGACTTAGGACTAAAATCACCCAAAGAGTATGCTCATGATCAAATGTACCAATACTAAGATTTGTTTTTACCCCATACGTAGTCTGAAGTGAGAGAAATACATCAGCATATGGAGCTTATTGTAGCTGGGGCCCAGGGACTAGAACAAACGAAAACTTCTCCAGCTCCCCCTAAAAGAGCTCAGCTCCAATCCCTTCTCCTGGCTCGGAGAATAGTCCAACTTATTGGTTGAAAGCCGGTCCCCTCTCAGAGTATTCCAAATGACTCTTGGAGAGGGAGTCTATCCCAAGTCAGACCGAGACCTTGGTAATTCTGCCACCAGGTAGGTGGCTTAAGTGTGTGGGGGAGGGTTGTGGGGTGAAAATCACCCAACAGCCAAGGTCCACTCATCATTTGCTATTTCTATCTCCTGATCTGACCTATTTATGACCCCGTATATGATGGATGAGAAATTGGTGCTACCTGGGGCCCTCATTCTTCCACTGTGGGAACCTGGGTTCAGAAAGGAAAGACTGTGGTCCCCAGTGTGACACTTACTCCGTGCTCCCTTACCTAGTCCTCCATTCCTCCCTACCCCATTTCTTAATGGACTGCTGAGTGTCATCAAGATTCTTTTCCAAAAGAAGGGAAGAACCCCAGGTAAACACCTCCTGGTGGGAGGCTCCAGAGTGCAGGATTCCTTGGGCAGGGAAGACCCCAGATCCTTGTCACATCTGTGAGGTGGGGGAGGGAATTTCATGTTTCTATGGGTAGGCCTGTCTGTAGGAGGCAGGAGTTGGGAGAACAGAAGGTGAGACATGGATAGGGTGTTGAACCTGATTTCCTCAGTGCCTGATGGATGGTTTCTGGGGTCAATGAGACCAAGCAGTTCCTTGGTGGAAGGACTGAGAAGCCAGAAAATTAGTTCTACCACATCCTTCCAAGGAGCCACCAGCAACTCCTGACTTGTTCTCCAGGTTAGAGGGAAAGAGTTTTCCTCCAAACACCCAAGAGAGGACATGGCTGGATTTAGAAAAGGGGAGGCAGGATCAACCCAGAATTGGGGATGGAGAGAATGAGTAACACAGCCTAGTGCCCAGGAGATAGCAGATACATGCTGAGACCTGCAGCTGGGGTGAGGAGGGAAGCAGTTCTTCCATTGTCTCACCCCGTCCCTTGTTCTCTCTATCCATGTCTCCCTCTCTATTTTCTTCACTGAGCACTCATCACGCCAAATGGGGCATGACTTGCCCAAAATCACACAGCTGATAAGTGGCAGAGCCAGGATTAGAACCCATAATAATAATAATGTTGGGATTTGTTAAACGCTTACTATGTGCAGAGCACTGTTCTAAGCGCTGGGGTAGACACAGGGGAATCAGGTTGTCCCACGAGGGGCTCACAGTCTTAACCCCCATTTTACAGATGAGGTAACTGAGGCACAGAGAAGTTAAGTGACTTGCCTATAGTCACACAGATGACAAGTGGCAGAGCTGGGATTCGAACTCATGACCTCTGACTCCCAAGCCCGTGCTCTTTCCACTAAGCCACAATGGTTGGGACCTGATTCCTGGACTACAACACATGGAAGGGAGGTGAACAGAAGGCAGGAGACTGTCAGTGTGGATTGTCCACTGGGTGATAACGAGAAATGGGAACCAAACTGGGAGTCATCATTCAAGGTGAACAGAACTTTGTGTAGCTGGAGAAGGGGTCCCAGCAGACAGATGTGTGATGAGGCAGAAAGGGTGGGAACATAAAGTGCTTTTAAAAAATAGTGGTAAGTAGCTGGTGGAGAGAAGAAATGTTTATATTTATTATATAAAAATATATATATTATTATATATTATATGTTAAGTTGCAGTGGTTGGACAGAATGGAAGAATGCTGTCCCCGGAACCAAGAAAAGGATGGATCAGAGGTATTCTCCAGGGGATATTATTCTCATGTTGTTAATCATTCAGAAGAGAGTGAGAACTGTAGCAAGAGGGAAAAAATTGAACCAGAAACTTAAAAGTGTCAAGAGTAGACTTCAAATTAGGAGCAGGAGGAAATCATTAAAAGGAAATGGAGACTAAAAGAAAATTAGCCACTTGTCTTGTCACCACTCCAATGTGGTGAGAGGGTGAGATCTCTCTTCTTTCTCCCAAATGCTTCCTTTTCCTGTTTCTCTGTCTCTCACCTTTCCTTCTTTCTTTCTGCCTTATTTCCTTCCTTTCTGTCCTTTCCCCTTTCTTTTTCTTTCTTTCTTTTTCCTTCTTTCTTTCTCTTTCTCTTTTATCTCTCTCTGTTCTCTGTTATTTCTCTCTCTCTCACATACACACACACATGCACACACACACAACACACACACACAAATTCAACATCATTTCCATACACACACATACAATATCTCAGAACCAGGAATACCCAGAATCTACCTTAGCAACAAGATGCACATTTGGCCTGTTCATCATGTTTTATTAAACATGTCCCAAAAAGACCAGGTAGCTGAATGGAAGCATCACTGAGCTTCATCACATAGACTCATCCTGCTCTCAGACCTGGCCTTGCAGATAGTCTGTTCCCTGGATAAATAGCAGTGGCTCACTCAGCCAGACCGATATCAATCAATCAATCAATCAATCAATCAATAGTATTTACTGAGCACTTTCTATGTGAAGAACACTGTACTAAATGCTTGGTAGAGTGCAATACAACAAAATTAGCAGACGCGATCCCTGCCCCTAACAAGGTATAGATGGAGACTGATGAAGCCAAGATCACAGAAGGAATTGTCGGGGAGCAACCGGGGACTCCCCGAGACAATCACAGCTTCAGGCCGGTCCACCGGTCCCTGGGATGTCAGCTGCCATGGGTCGTCCATTCTCTAGAATCCCATAACTATATGGCTTTCCATCGGGATATGGGGTCCTGGGGAACAGCAGGCAAGTTCAGCTGACAGTTCTGAGGCAGGAGACTGGGTTCAGATCTGGGTCAGGTGGCAGTGGTTCCTGATCAGGACTCACCACAGACTACCTGGATTTCCTCTGAAAGGTGGAATCCCTCAGTCCCACAGCTCGTGTCTGCACAGGCAGCACCAACTGGTTGGTCTTGATTCCATTGGTCATGGCCTGGGAGAGGACTATCCAGGATCACTGGTAAATGCTGCTGGATTTGACCTGCCCAGTCAGTAGGAAAACCTGCAAGGAAACATCCTTCACCTGAGCTAGTGGCCAGAAAAGTGACAGGAGAGGATCAGTGTCAGAGAGGGCAATGCAATGCACTTGCCCAGGTTCATTAAGCCAGGGCAGACAGGAGGGGAGGGGAGGTAGATGGGGATATTTGACAGCCCCAGTTGGTAAGGAGAGAACAAAAGGTTGTTACCTGGGGTTGTCGGGCCAGTTTTCTTCTCTCCAGGAGAGCATTTACCCGTTTAGATGCTTTGTCCCTCAGTAAGCCACCTTTCTTGGTTTGGGGAATTTCCCTTGGTGGATCTGGAACACAACCTGGCCTGCTTGGATGACCCTTACCGGGGCCAGGTTACTTCAACCACCCAACTTGGCGGGTTGAGTGACATCATTTTTCTCACAAAATTGGGAACCTCCATACTTGGGTTTAGTGCACTGCTGTCTTTCATGTTCATTCGTTGAATTCCTCAGCTGCTTTTGTGGGTGGTGGGAGAGTTGATCTGAGCATCTGACTCTGGGTCCTTGCTAACAAATTGAAAATGGAAAGATACTGGTCAGGACCCCTCCAGGTCTCCCACGAATACCACCACCTTGGGAGCAGGAAAAGTTTGCTTCATTTCTTCACAACGTCTAGAGCCTGCCTGACTGGCTGCCTGGAGTCCTGCCTGGACATATTTGAGGGGCTTGGGCATCACAGTCCTTTCTCCTGAGTTCCCACTTACTGAGTGCAGAGTAGAGAAGCAGTGTGGCTCAGTGGAAAGAGCCCGGCCTTGGGAGTCCGAGGTCATGGGTTCTAATCCCTGCTCCACTGCTTGCCAGCTGTGTGATTTTGGGCAAGTCACTTAACTTCTCTGTGCCTCAGTTACCTTATCTGTAAAATGGGGATTAAAACTGCGAGTCCCACATGGGAAAATTTGATTACCTTGTCACCCCCCAGCGCTTAGAAAAGTGCTTTGCACATAGTAAGCACTTAACAAATGTCACCATTATTATTACTGTACTAAGCTACACTTACACTAAAGCAAAGTTACACTAAAGTTACACTAAAACAGTTAACAGTGGCATTTCTTGTGCACAACGAGCTCACAGTTTAAAGGGGGGAGTCAGACATCAATACAAATAAATGAAATTAAAGATATATACTTAATGCTGTGGGGCTGGTTGTGGGGTAAGTACAAAGGGAGCAAGTCAGGGTAATGCAGAAGGGACTGAGAGATGAGGAAAAGTGGGGCTTAGTCTGAGCTGTCTTCAACAGGGCATTGAAGGGGGGAAGAGTAATTATCGTCAGATTTGAGGGAGGGCATTCCAGACCAGAGGCAGGACATGTGCCAGGGGTCGACGGCAAGACAGGAGAGATCTGGGCAGAGTGAGAAGGCTAGCACTAGAGAAGCAAAGTATGTGGACTGGGTTGTAGAAAGAGACAAGCAGTGTGGCTTAGTGGAAAGAGCATGGGCTTGGGAGTCAGAGGTGGTCATTTCTAATTTTTGGACAAGTCACAACTTCCCTTTGCTTCAATTACCTCATCTGTCAAATGGGGACTGAGCCTGTGAGCCCCACATGGGACAATCTGATTACCTTGTATCTACCCCAGTGCTTAGAATAGTGCTTGGCACATAGTAAGCTCTTAACAAATGCCATTATATATATATGTATGGGGGGCAGGGTGATGGAATGCTTTAAAGCCAGTGGTGAGGAGTTTTTGTTTAATATGGAGGTAGATGGGCAACCGCTGGATATTTTTGAGGAGGGGGGTGATGTTCTGAATGTTCTGGTAGAAAGGTGATCCGGTGAGTGGAGTAAAGTGTGAACTGGAGTCGGGAAAGACAGAAGGTTGGGAGAATACAATACAATAGAATTGCTAGGTAGGATATCTGACCCCAAGGACCTTACAGTCTAAAAGTGAGAAAGGCAATAAAACAAATTACAGAAGGGGGAGGTGGTTGAGGATAATGATTCGGGGTTAAGTGCACTAAGTATCAAAGTGTTTAAGGGGTTGAAGTGTGCAGTTTGCACCTCATGTAAACGTCATGCTAAATTTAAATTTAATACCCTTTGTTATATTCATTCATTCAATAGTATTTATTGAGCGCTTACTCTGTGCAGAGCACTGTACTAAGCTCTTGGAATGGACAATTCGTCAACAGATAGAGACAATCCCTGCCCACTGATGGGCTTACAGTCTAATCAGGGGAGACAGACAGACAAAAACAATAGCAATAAATAGAATCAAGGGGATGTACATCTCATTAACAAAATAAATAGGTTAATAAAAATATATACAAATCAGCAGACGAGCACAGTGCTGAGGGGAGGGGAAGGGAAGGGGGAGGAGCAGAGGGAAAGGGGGGGAAAGGGGGCTCGGATTAGGGGAGGTGAAGAGGGGGGCAGAGAAGCAGCAGAGGGAGCATAGGGAAAAGGGGAAGCTCAGTCTGGGAAGGCCTCGTGGAGGAGGTGAGCTCTCAGTAGGGCTTTGAAGAGGGGAAGAGAGTTAGTTTGGCGGAGGTGAGGAGGGAGGGCAATCCAGGACAGCGGGAGGATGTGGGCCAGGGGTCGATGGTGGGATAGGCAAGAATGGGAGATGGTGAGGAGGTGGGCGGCAGAGGAGCGGAGCGTGCGGGGTGGGCAGTAGAAAGAGAGAAGGGAGGCGAGGTAGGAGGGGGCAAGGTGATGAAGAGCCTTGAAGCCTAGAATGAGAATTTTTTGTTTTGTGCGAAGGTTGATAGGTAACCACTGGAGGTTTTTGAGAAGGGGAGTGAGATGCCCAGAGCGTTTCTGCAGGAAGATGAGCCGGGGAGCGGAATGAAGAATAGACTGGAGCAGGGAGAGACAGACAGGAAGATGTGATCACAAGTAAGCCAGATGGATAGGTTCCAAGAAAAGACTTAAACGCTCACATACCCACACAGGTCCGGGCCCGGTGTCTTCTAAGAGCAGAAGACAATGGAACTGTAATTATTAGATTAGAGCCATTATGCTGAAGAAACTCGATGTCACATCCAACAAGCATAGTATAAAGTCTGGACAAAAACACCTATCGCTTTTACCTTCTGTTACATGAAAGGACGACCAAGATAGCCCAGGCAGGAGACCTCTAAATGGGGATGCCTGTGCTGATATCAGCCCAAATGGGACTGCTCCTGGTTATACAAACGGATGACTGGTACAGCCCGGGCAGGAGAAGACCCTTTAACTGGCAACGGTCCTGTTGGTCTTAAAGCCGGTACTGGGACTGAACAATGACTAGGGACTGATCATCCCGTGATAGGAAATTCTAAATGCCTCAGGGTTGAGAACTCTAACAGTGTCAGCAATCTCATTGCCCCTGGGTTGAGGGCTTAATAGAAGCAGGATCCTATACTATTAATGTTTTCTGTATGCTAATGAATGTGTCCTTACTGAGATACTGAATATCCTGGTTTATTCTATTGGTAAAGCAGAATCAGGAAGCTCCTTGTCCCTAATAAGCCTCACTGGGCTGTAACCAGGGTACAGATCCAAGTGCATAGGCAATGCAGAAGGTAGGGTGGAAAAGGAGGAGACAGGAGGGGTGATGCAACGTATCTATCCTCCTTTCAGAAGATCCATCCCACTCAAAAGGGTCCTTACCTTTCTGTACGGAGATCTTGATCCCTGCCATTTGCTCCTCCATCCACTACCCCAGGTTTGAGCAATCTGTCTCCCCCGATTAGACTGTAAGCCCATCAGTGGGCAGGGATTGTCTCTATCTGTTGCCGAACTGTACATTCCAAATGCTTAGTACAGTGCTCTGCACATAGTATGTGCTCAATAAATATTATTGAATGAACAATCCCTTGATCTACTCTTCAAAGAACCTACTGGGCTGCTCCACTGAGTCCCAAACCCTAATTCATTCAATAGTATTTATTGAGCGCTTACTATGTGCAGAGCATTGTACTAAGCACTTGGAATGTACAAATCGGTAACAGATAGAGACAGTCCCTGCCCTTTGACGGGCTTACAGTCTAATCGGGGGAGACAGACAGACAAGAACAATAGCAATAAATAGAATCAAGGGGATGAACATCTCATTAACACAATAGCTAATAAGTAGAATCAAGGTGATGTACATCTCATTAACAAAATAAATAGGGTATTGAAAATATATGCAGTTGAGCAGACAAGTACAGTGCTGAGGGGATGGGAAGGTAGAGGGGGAGAAGCAGAGGGAAAGGGGGAAGAAGAAGGTTTAGCTGTGGAGAGGTGAAGAGGGGGTAGAGGGAGCAGAGGGAAAAGGGGAGCTCAGTCTGGGAAGACCTCTAGGAGGCAGTGAGCTTTAAGTAGGGTTTTGAAGAGGGGAAGAAAATTAGTTTGGGGGAGGTGTGGAGGGAGGGCATTCCAGGACCACGGGAGGATGTGGCCCAGGGGCCAACGGCGGGATAGGTGAGAATGGGGGATGGTGAGGAGGTGGGTGGCAGAGGAGCAGAGCGTGCGGGGTGGGCAGTAGAAAGAGAGAAGGGAGGAGAGGTAAGAAGGGGCAAGGTGATGGAGAGCCTTGAAGCCTAGAGTGAGAAATTTTTGTTTCGTGCGGAGGTTGATAGGCAAGCACTGGAGGTTTTTAAGAAGGGGAGTGACATGCTCAGTACGTTTCTGCAGGAAGATAAGCCGGGCAGCAGAGTGAAGAGTGGAGCAGGGAGAGAGAGGAGGAAAGGAGATCAGAGAGCAGACTGACACAGTAATCTAGCCGGGATATTAGGAGAGCCTGTAACAGTAAGATAGCCATTTGGGTGGAGAGGAAAGAGCGGCTCTTGGCAATATAATAAAGGTGAGACCGGCAGGTTTTGGTGATGGATTGGATGTGTGGGGTGAATGAGAGAGCCGAGTCAAAGATGACACCGAGGTTGCGGGCCTGAGAGAAGGGAAGGATGGTTGTGCCATCCACGGTGATAGGGAAGTCAGGAAGAGGACAGGGCTTGGGGAGGGAAGATGAGGAGCTCAGTTTTGGTCACGTTGAGTTTTAGGTGGTGGGCAGACATCCAGGTAATGACGTCTTGGAGGCAGGAGGCGATATGAGCCTGAAGGGAGGGGGAGAGGACAGGGGCAGAGATGTA
Source organism: Ornithorhynchus anatinus (assembly GCF_004115215.2). Lineage (NCBI taxonomy): Eukaryota > Metazoa > Chordata > Mammalia > Monotremata > Ornithorhynchidae > Ornithorhynchus > Ornithorhynchus anatinus. Next base: position 44,091,777 of record NC_041739.1, read on the forward strand.
GATTTGTGTGTCATCTGCATAGAGATGATAGTTGAAGCCGTGAGAGCGAATGAGTTCACCGAGGGAGTGAGTGTATATGGAGAACAGAAGAGGGCCAAGAACTGACCCTTGGGGAACCCCAACAGTTAGTGGTTGGGAGGGGGAGGAGGAACTTGCGAAGGAGACCGAGATTGACCGGCCAGAGAGATAAGAGGAGAACCAGGAGAGGACGGAGTCGGTGAAGCCAAGTTGAGATAAGGTGTAGAGGAGGCGTCGACAGTGTCAAAGGCAGCTGAGAGGTCAAGGAGGATTAGAATAGAGTAGGAGCCATTGGATTTGGCAAGAAGGAGGTCATGGGTGATCTTAGAGAGAGCAGTTTCGGTAGAGTAGTGGGGACGGAAGCCAGATTGGCGGAGGTCCAGGAGAGAATGGGGGTTAAGGAATTCTAAGCAGCGAGTGTAGATGACTCGTTCTATTCTCTTGGGAAGGAAGGGAAGTAGGGAGATAGGGCGATAACTGGAAGAGAAGTGGGGTCGAGAGAGGGTTTTTTTTAGGATGGGGGAGACATGGACATGTTTGAAGGCAGAGGGGAAGAAGCCATTGGAGAGTGAATGGTTAAAGATAGAAGTTAGTCTCCCTGTCTAGGTGGTAAGCACACTGTGTGCAGGGAATGTGTCTGTTATATTCTTATATTTTACTCTCTCAAGCACTTAGTACAGTGCTCTGCATACAGTAAGTGCTCAGTAAACACAGTTGACTGAATGACTGACCTCCCATTACTACAGCACTTAGGTACATATCTGTAATTTTATTTATTCATATTAATGTCTGTCTCCCCCTCTAGATTTAAAGCTGACTGTCGAGAGGGAATGTTTCTGCTATGTTATTGTACTGTACTCTTCTCAGAGTTTAGTACAGTGGTCTGGCCATAGTAAGAGCTTAATAAATAAGATTGACTAACCGACTGACGACTGAAGAGGCAAAGGATTATACAGTCACTTGCCATTGGGGCGAGTTTGATTCTCAGCTGAGGCCTCTGGGAAATGGAGGCATCATAGGAAAGAGCACAGTCCAGCAGATTCATGGCAATAATCCGAATCAAATTGAGACAACCTTCCATTGGGAGAGTAGGGGTCCATCCCTGAACATAAGCTTGTGCTGCTTGGGAAAGACTTTCATCTTGTTTCCAGGGAAAGAGCAGGGAAAGATCATAGACCCAGTCTTGCGACCCAGTGTCCCAGTGCCAGAGGCGGAGAGGAAGAGGAGCCTCAAACCTTCTCCCCCAGGGCTCTAAACCCAGACGCTGAGTTGAGCCAAACTCTGGCTGCTCTGAAGGCTGCCCAAAGGGAGGGGGATGTCAGGAACAGTTTTGTCCCCTGCTTCTGTCCCACCACTCCAGGAGGGGAAAATGGAGATTAGGTTTTGTTTCCTGCTTCTCTTTCACTTCTCTGGTGGGATATTAGACTAGGTCTAACCATCTGTTCGGCTTGGGAACTTCCATGTGCTTCTCCACTGCCCCACTAGACCCTATGATGCACAGAAAATTGACAAAGACCCATGTGTCCAAAGCAACCATTCCCCTGCACTAGGGATCATTTGGGCCCAGACTTTTCCCCTCCCTCCAAACTGTTACCACAGTAATCTTTTGCCATAATAATTACTATATCAGCTTTCTTGCTGACCTTCCTACCTTCTGACTTTCCCTACTCCAGTCCATAATAGTTTGCTGACTGGGTCATTTTTCTACAAAAACATAAAGTCCATGTGTCTCCATTCTTCAAGAACCTCTAGTGGTTGCCCTTCTACCCTCTCATCAAACAGAAACTCCTTAGTATACTATCAACTTAAAAGCACTCAATCAACTTGCCCCTTTCTACCTCATCTCCTTATCTTCCAACTCATCTTGTTGCTCTCCTACTGCAACCCAACCTACACAATTTTGGGTACCCCACCTTTGGCCTCCAGATGAGGACTCGAACACTTCTCGTTCCAGTTTGGGCCCCCAGGCCTTTGTATTGCAGGCCTGGACCCCAGCCCTTCTCATTCCAGTTTGGGTCTCCCCGATTTTGCGTTGCAGACCTGGCCCCCAACCTTTCTCGTTCCAGTTTGGACACCCGCCTTTGCCTTCCATGGCTGGCCCCCAACCATTCTCGTTCCAGACTTTGACCCGAACTCTTCTCGTTCCAGTTAGGGTCCCCCGGCCTTTGCTCTCCAGACAAGGACTCCAACCATTCTCATTCCAGTTTGGGCCCTCAGGCCTTTTCCTTCCAGGCCTGGCCCCTAACCCTCTGGTTCTAGTTTGGACCCCCCATCTTTGCCTTCCAGGCCTGGCCCCCAACCTTTCTCATTCCAGTTTGGGTTCCCCCACTTTTGCCATCCAGACCTGGCCCCCAACCCTTCTCGTTCCAGACCTGGTCTTGAACACTTTTCATTCCAGGTTGGATCTCCTCACCTTTTCCTTCCAGGCCTGGCCCCCAACCCTTCTCGTTCCAGTTTGGGTTCCCCCAACTTTGCCTTCAATACCTGGCCCCAAACCCTTTTCGTTCCAGTTTGGGCACCCCACCTTTGACTTGCAGGTCTCTACTTGAACCCTTCTCATTGGAATTTTCCCCCCTCCCCCAGCTTTGCCTTTCAGTCAAATCATACTTTCCAAGCACTTAGTACAGTACTCTGCACAAAGTATGTGCTCAATAAAGATGATTGAATGAATGAATGAAACAAAGGACCAAAGTGCACATATAGGGTTGCAGTGGGAGATGAGCAAGGATAAGTAATAATAATAATGTTGGTATTTGTTAAGCGCTTACTATGTGCCGAGCACTGTTCTAAGCGCTGGGGTAGACACAAGGGAATCAGGATGTCCCATGTGGGGCTCACAGTCTTAATCCCCATTTTACAGATGAGGTAACTGAGGCACAGAGAAGTGAAGTGACTTGCCCACAGTCACACCGCTGACAAGTGGCAGAGCTGGGATTCGAACTCATGACCTCTGACTCCAAAGCCCGTGCTCTTTCCACCGAGTAGGAAGGAGAGGGCTGAATGAATGCTTTAAAGCTGAAGGCAAGGAGATTCTGCTTCATGCAGAGAAGGATGGGCAACCTCTGGGGGATTTTGAGGTGTTGGGTGAAGAATGATTTTTCAGAAAAATGATCTGGACAACAGAGTGGAGAATGGATTGGAGTGGGGAAAAGCTAGAGGTAGGGAGGTCAGTGAGGATGCTGAACTAATTGTCAAGGAATGATATGACTAGTGCTCTGACCTCCATGGTGGCAGTTTAGATAGAGATGAAGGGTCAGGTTTTAGAGATGTTGTGAAGGTAGAAACGACAAGAATTGGTGACTGACTGGAGTTGCATGTTGAGAGAGTGGAGTCTGAGGTTTGGAAAAAAAAGTTGGTATGTGTTAAGAGCTTACTATGTGCAGAGCACTGTTCTAAGCACTGGGGTAGATACAGAGTAAACAGGTTGTCTCATATGAGGCTCGCATTTAATCCCCATTTTACAGATGAGGTAACTGAAGCACAGAGAAGTTAAGTGACTTGCCCACAGCCACATAGCTGACAAGTGGCAGAGCCGGCATTCGAACGCATGACCTCTGACTGCCACGCCTGGGCTCTTTCCACTGAGCCACGCTGCTTCTCTAACCAGCCCCCACACCCTCCGAGCTACTTGCACCAACAGACACTGCCCAGGGGTCAATGCCTAGGAAAGCCAACTCCATGACAGGCTTCAGGTTCTTCTGTGAACTGAGTAGGAGATCACAATTAGAGAAGCAGCATGGCTCAGTGGAAAGAGCCCAGGCTTGGGAGTCAGAGGTCATGGGTTCTAATCCCGGATACACTGCTTGTCAGCTGTGTGACCTTGGGCAAGTCACTTCATTTCTCTGTGCCTCAGTTACCTCACCTGTAAAATGGGGATGAAGCTTGTGAGGCTACTTGGGACAACCTGATTACCTTGTATCTACCCCAGCGCTTAGAACTGTGCTTGGCACATAGTAAGCACTTAACAAATACCAATATCATTATTATTATTATTAATACACGGGAACCAGGCTCCCCTCCCTTAACCTACTCCTATAGAATGATTCCCAGGCCTGTGCTCCAATAATAATTAATCATTATGGAATTTGTTATGTGCTTACTTTGTTCCCAACAGTAGACTTAACAGTCGGGAAGATAAAAGATATTTATGCTGGAAACAGTCTCTGTCCCACATAAGGCTCACAGTCTATTGGTGAAGGGAAAAATGGCATTTAATTCCCATTTTACAGATGAAGAAACAGGCAGAGGAGTTAAATGACTTGCGCAGGGTCAATGGATTGATTGATTGTGCAGGATCACCTAGCAGACAGGTGGCAGAATGAAGGAGAGAACACAGATCCTTCCCGCTCGAGACCCGTGCTCTAGCCAATAAGCATCACTGGTTCTCAAATCCTAGTACGAGAGACATTTATTGAGCATTTCCATTACCAGGACAGACCTAGGGACTAGGGAAACTGAGTAATTCAGGCCTCCTGGCCCACAGGAAGCTCACACTGAAAGGAGATGGGAGGGTCAACGGGAGTGATCCAATTAAAAACTTAAGTCCAAGTCACATGTAGTGACCCAAGCTTTCTGCTGCAGTAACCCCAGGCTCCATTTCCCCACATTCTCCAGAGCTCACTTTGGATCCAAGGCCTCTAAACCTCTTGCCCTTGAATTCCTTCAATTAATCAATCACATTTATTGAGGACTTACTGTGTACAGGTACTGTACTAAGCACTTGGGAAAGTACAATACAACAGTGTAGCAGACACATTTCCTCCCCACAGCGAGAACTCCTCACCTGAAGCCAAGCTAGAGGTAGTTGGGAGGATTGCCACCAAGGAAGGCCTAGTGCACCTCTCAATCATTTACCCATAATAAAACTGTGGGATTCATTCCTTGCTTATTATATGCCAAGTACTGTAGTAGGCTCTGGGGTAGATACAAGATAATCAGGTGGGACACAGCCCCAGTCCCAGATGGGGGCTCATGGCCTAGGTGAGAGGGATAATAGGTAATTGATCTTCAATCAGTCAGCTCTATTTATTGAGCACTTAATTTGGGCAAAGAACTGTACTAAGCATTTGGGGGAGTACAGTACAGATGGTAGGCATGATCCATGACCCTCAATCTTCATTTTACACCTGAGGAAACTGAGGCCTGAGCTCCCCAAAGCCACCCCTCCCCTTCCTCCATCCCCTCTTCTCTCAGCCCCCATTACAACTTTCCCATCCTTCCCAGCAGTATCTTCAGAGGACAACTACTGCATCCTCTCAAGGGCCACCCACTCCAACTGCACATCAGACCCCGTTCCTTTGCACGGTACAAAAACTCTCGCCCCTTCCCTCCTTAATTGCCATCTTCAATTGCTCAGTCTCCAATGGCTTCTTCCCCTCTGCCTTCAAACATGCCACATCTCCCCGATATTAAAGAAAACCCTCCCTTGACCCCACAGCCCCCTCCAGGTAGTGCCCATCTCCATCCTACTCTTTCTTTCCAAACTTCTGGAGCGAGTGGTCTACAGTAGCTGCCTCGAATACCTCTCATCCAACTCTCTCCTGGACCCCTTACAATCTGGCTTCTGCCCCCTTCGCTCCACTGAAACCGCCCTCCCAAATGTCACCAATGACTGCCTTCTTCCCAAATCACTGTGGATGGCACAACCATTCTTCCCATCTCACAAACCCGCAACCTTGGTGTCATCCTTGACTCTTCTCTCTTATTCAAACCACATTTCCAATCTGTCACCAAAGCCTGCCGGTCTCAGCTTCACAACATTGCCAAGATCCTCCCTTTCCTTTCCATCCAAACTGCTTCCACGTGAGTACAGTCACTCTTCCTATCACGACTGGATTACTACATCAGTATCCTTTCTGACCTCCCAACCTCCTGCCTCTCCCCACTTTACTCCATACTTCACTCTGCTTGCCCGGATTATCTTTCTACAGAAACGCTCAGGGTATGTCACCCACCCACCCCCTTCAAGAATCTCCAGTGGTTGCCTATCAACCTCGTATCAAACAATAACTCCTCATTATTGGCTCTCCATCACCTTGTCCCTTCTTACTTCACCTCTCTTCTCTCCCTCTATATCCCAGCTCACACATTCCATTCTTCTGGTGCTAACCATCTTTGCTAACCATCTCACTGTGCCTCGATCTCACCTGTCTCACCATTGACTCCTGGCCCACGACCTACCTCTGGCTTGGAATGCCCTCTCTCCTCATGTCTGCCAAACAATCACTCTTTCCCACTGCAAAGCCCTATTGAGGGCACACCTCCTCCAGGAGGCCTTTCCGCACTAAACCCCCTTTACCTCAACTCCCCCACCCTTTCGTGTCACCTCAATTTTCTCGCTTTGCTCTCCCCCTCCTCTCTCTGCCCCACAGTACTTATGTGTATATGGATATATCTATAATTCTATTTATTTATATTGATGCCTGTTTACTTGTTTTGATGTCTGTCTCTTCCCTCCCCCCAAACTGTAAGCCCAGTGTGGGCAGGGATTGTCTCTCTTTATTGCTGAATTGTACTATCCAAGTGCTTAGTACAGTGCTCTGAACACAGTAAGTGCACAATAAATGATCGAATGAATGAATGAATCTACCGAGCACTTAGGACAGTGAGAAGCAGTGTGGGCTAGTGGATAGAGAATGGGCCTGGGAGTCAGAAGGATCTTGGTATTAATCCTGGCTCCACCACTTTTCTGCTGTGACTTTTTTTAATGGTGTTAAATGCTTGCTAAGTACTAGGCACCGTACTAAGTACTGGGCATGATATAAATTAATCTGGCTGAACCCTGCCCCTGTACCTCATGCCCAAGGTCATAGAGCATAAAAGTGGCAGAGCCAGGATTAGAACCAAGGTTCTTCCCATCACTTAACTTCTCTGTGTCTTAGCTGTCTCATCTGTGAAATGGGGATTAGGACTGTGAACTCCATATGGGACATGGACTGTATCCATCCTGATTAGCTTATGTCCACCACAGCACAAAATACAGTTCCTTGGCACATAGTGAGCACTTAACACTTAGCAAGTATATATGTATTTATGTAAGATACAAGTACATATATATATATATATTAATAAATAAAATCCTGAAGCCCAGCCCCACTAGTTTTTGTTTTTCCAGTTACTTGAATTCTTAAATTCTATGACAGACTAAATTAAAGTCATGATTCAGTGTTCCTTGCAGTGATCCCAAGATAAACTGACCAATGAAACCCTACACCAACACATTCAATGATGGATTAATTGATAAATCAGTCAAACAATCGTTTAGTGGAATTTATGGATCGCTTACTATGTGTGCTGAGCACTATACTAAGTGCTTGGGAGAGTACAGTGTAATAGGGCTGATATTCATGCTCCCTGCTCACAAGAAGCTTACTGTCTCACTGTGCACAGGGCATTGCATTAAGTGCATGGAAAAGTGAACATTAGAGCTAGTAGAGATGATTCCTGCACCCAAAGAGCCTCTTTGGCAGTGTACTTTCACCTTGATTATCTGTAGGCTTGCCCTAGCCAGGACTCAGTCATTCATATCCTGCAAGTGTTGGACAAAGGCTAGAGGTTTCCCATCTGTGTCCAAACCATGTATGACCCACCATCTGAGCCATTTGTGAGAACCCTCAAATACTTGATCTCTGCTGGCCTTTCTGTCATCCACGCAGGCCTCTTTCACCCAGGGAAATAACACATATGACTTTAAACTACGGGGCTCTGCCTGGCTCCAGAACTCATGGGTCCCAAACCAGACCCTCCAACCTCAGAGTAGGTCACCCTGGAATCAAATCATCTTTCTCCTCTAATCTAGCCTCCCCACAGGGGTCTCCATCAGGTGACATCTCACCTTTTTTCTTGGGGTTCTCAAAGGGTCCTCCCTGATCCCTAGTATATTTGGTAATGAACTCACCACAGAAGAGGTTGGCATCCAGCCTTCATCTTTTCTGATGTTCGGGCTTGAGAGAGTTGCAACATGTGCTCTGCATCTTGCTGACCAACTCAAAGGTGTTAACCAGGGTCCCACAAAACTCCTCCTCCCTTGCCCCAACCAGAAACAACTCCTCTGAGCTGCCTGGGGCAACTCTGGATGATCCAACAACAAATGAACTACTATGAAAAGAGCTGAGTTCATTTCTTGGGGCTGTTGCATACCTTTGTCCCGAGCAGAGCATCCCTCTCCTCCAAAGACCAAGAGACTCAAGACCAAAATGTGCCAGACTTTGGGTGCAAAAATCTGGAAACAAGAACATCAGTCCCTCATTCAGACTTTACATTTTACCCCTTGCAGTTCAAATGAGTCAGTTATTCAGTCAGCCAGTCATCGTATTTATTGAGTGCTTACTGAGGGCAGAGCATTGTACTAAGCACTTGGGAAAGTACTATATAATAATATAACAGACTCATTCCCTACCCGTAATGAGGGTAGGATTTAATTTATAATAAAAATAATAATAAAAATAATCATGTTTGTTAAATGCTCACTGTGGACAAGCTTTGTACTAAGCCCTGCGGTAGATACACCATAATCAGGTCCCACATGGGGTTCACAGTCTAAGTAGGAGGGAGGACAGGTTTTTAATCTCCATTTTGAAAACTAGGGAACTTAGGTACAGAGAAGTAACTTTCCTGAGGTCTCACAGCAAGTAAGTGGTGGAGCAGAAATTAGAATAGATTAGGAATTAGGTATTTTGGCTTGTAGGGCCATGCTCTGTTTGCTAAGCCACACTTCTTCCTTAACTGCTCTGCATTTAGAATGTCAGGAATTGTATGGCACTATATGCAGAGTGGCTTTATTGGTAAAAGAAGTATATAAGTATATTTGGTAAATACAATTATCTTTTTATTTGGCTAGTGTAAATGTGATGGCTTAAATAAAGTCAATCCTGCTTTGATATGTTTACTATTAAGGAAGGAAATGGTTAACGTTGAGCTGGAATATGAGGAAGTCCCCATTTCTAGGAGAAACCAACTCACCAAGATAAGGGAAGGATTGTATATAATGAGCAGACTCCCCTTTTCAATAATAATAATGATAATAGTAATAATGATAATGGCATTTATTTAGCACATACTCTGTGCCAATCACTGTTCTAAAGACTGCAGTATATACAAGGTAATCAGGTTGGACACAGTCCCTGTTCCACATGGGGCTCACAATTTTAATCCCCATTTTACAGATGAGGTAACTGAGGCATGGAGAAGTTAAGTGACTTGCCCAAGGTCACATAGCAAAAAAGTGGCAGAGTTGGGATTAGAACCCACATCTTCTAACTCTCAAGGCCATGCCTTTGCCACTAGGCCATGTTGCTTCCCTATGCCTCTGACAATTCTGTAGGAAACTTGGCTGACACTGCCTGGAAATTGACTGGACACTGCACCAGGATGTCGGTGGAGATGGCCTTCTGGGAACTAACCTGCGTCTCTGCCAGAGCAACATGACGTTGATGCGTTCTGCACACGCAGAGAGATAAGAGGAGAACCAAGAGAGGACAGAGTCAGTGAAGCTAAGGTTAAATAATGTTTCTAGAAGGGGGTGGTCCATAGTGTTGAAGGCAGTCGAGAGGTTGAGGAAGATTAGTATGGAGTTGAGGCCATTGAATCTGTCAAGAAGGAGATCATTGGTGACCTTGAGAGGGAGGTTTCTGTGGAGTGAAGGGGTCGGAATCCAGATTGGAGGGGGTAAAGGAGAGAAATAGAGAAGAGAGATTTGAAATAGGGAGTGTTGATGATCTGTTCAAGGAGTTTGGAGTGGAATGGTAACAGGAAGATGGAGTGATAACTGGAGGGAGCTGGGGTAGGTTGTTTTAGGATGGGGAGATAAGGGCATGTTTGAAAGAGTGGGGAAGAAGCCAATGGAGAAAGAACAGCTGATGATGGCTATTAGGGAAGGAAAAAGGGAGAGGTGAGAGTTTTGATATGGTGTGAAGGAATGGGGCTGGATGTGCAGGTGGAGGGGGTGGCTTTTGAGAGGGGATCTCCTCTAGAGATACTGCTGGGAAGGATGGGAGAGTTGAAAAGGGGGCCGGAAGGGGGAGGGACTGAGGAGGGGCAGGGGCGATTTTAGGGAGTTCACACTTGATGGTGTCAATTTTCTCAAAAAAGTAGTTGGCCAGAGAATTGGGGGTGAGGGTGGGGGTGAGGGGACAGGGATCTTGAGGAGGGAGTTAAAATTTTGGAGCAAGTGATGGGGTTGATAGACATGGGTGTCAATAAGTGTAGAGTTAAAGCAGACAAGGTTAAACCTGAAGTAGTCGTCCCTATATTTAGATTTCTGCCAGCAGTGCTCTTCCGCTCAAGCTCAGGTGGACTGTGCAGGTGATCCAGTGATGTGGCTTAGTGATATGAGATTGGCGAAGGGATGGAGGGTGAGTGAGAGTTCAGTAGAGAGGGTTGTGTTGAGAGCAGCTATTTGGTCATCAAGGAAGGGTAGTTCAGGTGGGGAGCCTAAATGTAGCATTATGAGTTGAGAAAATTGGATGGGGACCAAAGATCAGAGATCTCCATGGGAAAATGATGTAGATTTAATGGGAGGAGTTGTGTGGGAGAAAAGGTAAGTGAGGAGGTTTTGGTCAGAGAGTGGGATTTCAGTGTTGGCGAGGGGAGAAATTGTACAGTGGTTAGAGATAATGACGTCAAGCCTGTGTCCAGGTTGGTGAGTGGGCCAGGTGGGGTAGAGCAGGAGGTCAGCTAAGGAGGGATAGAGGTCGGGCAGCAGAAGGGTTATGAACATCTGTGTGGTTATTGAAGTCCCCAAGGATCAATGTGGGCATGGAGGAAGAAGGAATGTGAGTAATATTTGCTTGCGTAGGTGTCTTCAAGCTCCAGCCACAGGAGGTTTCCTTTTTCTCCTAAAGAGGCTCTGAAGAAAGTAAAAAAAAGATTGATTAGATTCCCTGCTATGAACCAGATTATATCAAGAATTTCTGAGAGAAAGGAGACAGAATAGACATTTCAAACCAAAAGAATAATGCCCAACCGCTGAAGCCACCCCAGCAGCTCTAAACTCATACCCTTTTCACAACACGGGCCAGGCCACCTCAACATAAACCATTCTATACACACAGGAAAACAGAAGGTGCACTCAATCCCTGTACATCGATCCGGGGCAAGGCTATTAAATTACACATTATAAACCATTTGCCTTGGGCAAAAGCTCACCTCTCACAAAAGGCTGCTTTCTGGGCCTGCAATTTAAGAAACGTGATTAATGCCAATTTCATTGGAGGCTTTTTTGTCTCTGTGTTGGTCCCCATCTCCCACGGGTAGCCAGTTTCTCAATGCTGAACTCCTTATGCTCCAGGATTCCTAGTAGTCCCCAGGGTTCCATCCTACAGCTTTCCTTCCCCATCTGAGCCATCTTTTCTCCTCCCCTTGCTGGACTCTTGCAGAGCAGCTTTCAGAGAGGCAGAGAAGGGACTACTTTCATCCGGGACATTCATTCAATTGTATTTGTTGAGGGTTTACTATGTTCAGAGCACTGTACTAAGCGCTTGGGATGTACAAATGGGTAACAGATAGAGACAGTCCCTGCCCTTTGACGGGCTTACAGTCTAATCGGGGGAGATGGACAGACAAGAACAATAGCAATAAACAGAATCAAGGGGATGAACATCTCATTAAAACAATAGCAAATAAATAGAATCAAGGCGATGTACATTTCATTAACAAAATAAATAGGGTAATGAAAATATATACAGTTGAGCAGATGAGTACAGTGCTGAGGGGATGGGAAGGGAGAGGGGGAGGAGCAGAGGGAAATGGGGGGAAAAGAGGGTTTAGCTGCGGAGAGGTGAAGGGGGACGGAAGAGGGAGAAGGGGAGCTCAGTCTGAGAAGGCCTCTTCGAGGAGGTGAGCTGAAAGTAGGGTTTTGAAGAGGGGAAGAGAATTACTTTGGTGGAGGTGAGGAGGGAGGGCATTCCAAGACCGCGGGAGGGAGTGGCCCAGGGGTGGACGGTGGGATAGGTGAGAACGGGGGACGGTGAGGAGGTGGGCAGCAGAGGAGCGGAGCGTGCAGGGTGGGCAGTGGAAAGAGAGAAGGGAGGAGAGGTAGGAGGGGGCAAGGTGATGGGGAGCCTTGAAGCCTAGAATAAGAAGTTTTTGCTTTGCTCGGAGGTTGATAGGCAACCACTGGAGGTTTTTAAGAAGGGGAGTGACATGCCCAGAGCGTTTCTTCAGGAAGATGAGCCGGGCAGTGAAGAATAGACTGGAGCGGGGAGACAGAGGAGGAAGGGAGATCAGAGAAAAGGCTGACACAGTAATCTAGCCGGGATATAACGAGAACCTATAACAGGAAAATAGCCGTTTGGGTGGAGAGGAAAGGGCGGATCTTGGGACAAACCTTGTTCCTCGTCTGGTTTGGTTATTCCTGGGCCAACTGCTCTGGCCTCCAAGTTCCCAGTGCCTTTGCTACCAACTATCCCCGGATCAACTGCCCAGAGTCCGGGGCTAGGAGCTGGTTGTCTCCCCAAGCTCGCACCACTCCTCAATTTGGAGAGGAGAATGTGATCTCGTTTCTCTGATCATGATACCACATTCCTGTCCAGGGTACGTTGCTACAGGCTCTGCCTCTGAGACCCAAAGCCAGAAATCACTTTCAAAAGTACTTATACTTTTAAGAAGCAGTGTGGCCTAGTGGAAAGAACAAGGGCCTGGGAGTCTGATGATCTGGGTTCTAATCCCATCTCTGGCACTTGTCTGCTGTGTGACCTGGAGCAAGTCCCTTAACCTCTCTGTATCTGTTACCTCATTTGTAAAATGGAGATTAAGACTGTGAGCCCCATTTGGAATATGAACTGTGCCAACCTGATTAGCTTGTGTCTATTCCTGTGCTTAGTACAATGCCTGATATATAATGCCTGGTGCTTTAAAACAAATAAGTAGTAAAAAACACTTGTTGAAGTCTCACAGAATTCCACTCTTCCAAATGATGATTTAGTCACAATTGTGATTTTCAATTGAACAACTAATTTATGCTCAATAATCCAATGGACTTTCAAATTCCTCCTTTGGTTCTGTCTACAGAGAGCCAAGATCAAGCCTCTCTTTTTTTTCTCCACCAGGACCTCAGGGACTCTCTTCAAGAGAGACCTGGACAGAGAGTCTAGAAAACGTAGGTTAAAGAAGTCCCCCCTTGCTCCAGACTCTAATGCTCAACAGACATTCTTGCTGACTAACTCTGCTTTGAGGTAGAACCTAAGAGGCCCAGTAGCATTACTCTAGACTGTCAACTCCTTAAGGGTAAGGAACATGTCTACCAACTCTGTCGTATTGTGCTCTCTCAAGTGTTTAGTTCAGGGCCCTGCACACAGTAAGGACTCAATAAATACCATTGATTGATGAATTGACTGATTGGACACAATCCAGTCCCCTACCTGGACTCCAGCACTCCATGGAGCCTCTTCTTGCCATTCCTGCTCTGCAGAAGAAGAAAGTAGAAGGCGAGTCCACAAAGAGTTATTAGAGGAATAATTTTGGAATGTAGAAAGGAAATATCAGGATGGTAGAAATTCCCTTGGAATCATCCATGTGAATGGATGTTAAGGGTTGGCAACCACCAGTCTTTGTCTCCAATCATCATGTCATCACTATCAGAGAGATATTTAAACTCAGTGGACCACTCATGTTCTTTATGTTCTTAACTGGCCTCACCCTTTCTGGGGTATATCAATGAATATGTATTAATATGCCTGTAAAGGCAAGTATTTTCCATTTACCCACTCATACCATATAGAAAAGTGACTCCTTGTACATCCTTTGACTTTTCTTTGATCACATTTCTTTGGTTGTCCCCTGCTCTGGGTGATGTGGGTTTTGATTATTCAAAAATTTTATGAATGCCCAATTCACACCCTTCTTGATTTCTTTGGCCTCAAGCTGCATCTATTTTGGCTGACTGTTCTACTCTTTCCTCTAAAGGGGTTGCCTCTTCCCCATGCTTCATCTCCTCCAGCTCTACTCTGTTCTTCTTAAAACTCCATGAAACATTTCAGATGAAGGTGTAGGCAACATGGTTTAAAATATTTCCATAGCTATGCCTTTTGTGCTTTAATCCTCTAGACTATAAGCTTGTTGTGGAGAATGAGTCTGTTATATTGTTATTTTGTACTCTCCCAAGTGCTAGTATTATGCTCTGCACGCAGTTATGTGCTCAATAAATTCTACTGCCTGAGTGATTAATTGATTGTGGCATTTTCTAAGTGTTTTCAATGTATCAAGAACTGTATTAAGCACTGGGGAAGATACCACATAATCAGTTCACAGTCATAGTTCCAAATGGGACTCACAGTATCAGAAGGTGAGAGAACAGGCATCGTATCCTCATTTTCAGATGAGGTAACTGAGGCCCAGAGAAGTTATGAGAGTTGTCCAGAGTCACCCAGCAGACAAGTGGCTGAGCCAGGATTAGAATACAGATTTCTCTGACTCTTAGTGCCATGCTCTCTCCCCTAGACCATGCTGCTTCTGATCACTTCCTGATGATGCCCAGGGTGTGGGGGGCTATTTTGATTGCTTCTGCTCAACAAACCCTATTTGGTTTGTTCTCCAAATTCTCTCCAGCTGTTATGGACGAGTGAGGAGTGACAACGTGATCTTGTCTTTAATTGTTTGAGAGCACATGCGTGTGAGACTGTGTCTTGCCAGGCATATGAGTTTTTTCGTATGAGTGGGTGAAAGACCATATCTGAAAGTGTATGAGAGAGAATATGGGGCTACAACTGGATGAGCAAATGAGCGATGGTATGCATGACAGAGAGAGAGGGTAAAAGGAATAAACAGTGTACAGCTGAGAAGAGTAGGTGTATACCTCCAAGTATGTGTCTGAATCATCTGCCTCTTTTCTCTGTGCCTCTGCCTTTCCTGCCTTTTTACAATGCTCTAATCTGAGAAGCTCTAGCCATGCCCCAACGAAGCCCTAACCAGTCAGTCAGTTAATGATATGTAATGAGTGCTCACTGTGGGCAGAGCAGTGAACTATGCTTTTGAGAGAACATAGGGCAAGAAAGTAGGTGTAAATGATCCCTGACCACAAGAATACAGACCAGATAGGGAGACAGGCATTAAAATAAAATACATATGGATATTTGCATAGATGGTAAATTGACCTCTTATGGAAGGGCTGCTACTTGGGGTGGAGTGTTGCCTTCCCTCTCCCTGTCAACATCTTCACCCACACTGTGTGGACTGGAGAACAGAGGCATATAAAGGCAGCAGCACCAGCCCACTCACCCTCCTTCCCATGTTTATTGACCCTCATCCCACTGCCTATGTCCACTGTTTCAAGCATATTACTCTCTTCTCAAAACACCTGTCCTCTTGCCCCTACTATCTCTTGTTCCTATCGACCTGGCCACATATTTCATTGATAAAATTGAAAACTTCAGACATGATCTCCCTAAGGTAACACCCATTGCTTTCTAGCCCCTTCTTCCTCCTGTCCACCTTTCAACTCTCCCATCTTTCCCAAACCTATCTCAAGAGGAGAGCTACTGCCTTGTCTCAAAATTTACCCCTTCCACCTGAACCCATACCTCATCCCTTCACACCTTATCAAAACAGACCTAATCACCCCTCTCTTCTCCCTTCGCTGACCATCATCTTCATCCATTCACTTTCCAGTGGCTACTTTCCCACTCTTGCAAACATCTTGCAAAATGCAAACATTTGGGGTTGACTGTGGGTGGATTATCATCTTCCTGTTCTGCAAGATCAGTAGTTGAGTCACTCTGGGTGGATGGGTTCTACTTCATGATTGTCCAATCCACAGCCTCAGGCAGCAGCACTGACCTTCACCCAGATCCAACAACCCTAGGGATTCTCTTCTCCTTAGCCAGAAGAGGGTCATGGCCAGGGGTAGAATAGGACTGCCCACGGGTTAGGAGCAGGGTAGGGCCAGGATGACCCCAGGGATCTGGGCATAGGTGATACAGGGCATGGCAGGGTGGGGACAGGATGGGTTGGGGCAGGCTGTGGTCAAGAAATGGGCAGAGAAGCAGCATGGTCTTGTGGAAAGGGCGTAGGCCTGGGAGTTAGAAGACCATTGTCTAATTCTGGCTCCAGCAACTGTCTGCTGGGTGACCTTGGGCAAGTCACTTCACTTCTCTGTGTCTCATTTTCTGCATCTCTAAAGTCAGATTGAATCTTCCTCCTTCCATCTTAGACTGTGAGCCCTATTTGGGACAGGGACCATATCCAGCCCTAATTAACTTATACCTACTCCAGCACTTAGAACAGTGCTGATACACAGAAAACCCTTAAAAAATACTGTATAAAAAAAATCTTTGTCTGACAAAGGGCTTGTCCACAGCTGCAGTCCCCTATTCCATCCCAATCAGGCGTCTTCCCTCCAGTCTTGGTAGACCAAAGGCAGGTAGCTGCAAAGGGGACAGGGTTGAGATTCTGTTCCTACCTTGTCCTTCTCCTTCATGCCCACAAATTTCTCCAGCAGTGGGTGTTCTCTCATTTATATTTTCATAATGGAATCAATCAATGGTATTTACTGAGCACCTTCTGTATGTAGAGCACAGTACTAAGTGCTTGGGAAATACAATACAACAGACTTGGCAGACAGGTTCCCTGCCATCAGTAAGCGTATAGTCTAGAGGAGAAAACAGGCATTAATATAAATAAATCATTTATAATATACAATTTAAAGATATGTAAATAAGTGCTATGAAGTGAAGGATGGGGTGAATATCAAGTGCCTAGAGGTCATGAAGCCAAGTCCATGGGGCTGTGTATAGAAGATCTTGTTTCGTTATCCACAAATTAGGAGCTGAACCATCTGCAAACAATTTCAAAGAAGCAAAAATTGTTCTTTTTGGTAAGGCCTAAAGACACAGTGGATTCCACAGTGGAGCATTGTGGTCCAGTGGAAAAAGCCTGGGCCTGGGAGTCAGAGGACCTGGAATCTAAACCGGGCTCAGCCACATGCCTGTCGTGTGATCTGGGTCAAGTTGCTTAACTTCTCTGTGTCTCAGGTGTGGAAAAATCTGTAAAAATCTATAAAATCTTACTTAGATGGTGATCCCTGAGAGGGACAGGAACTGTGTCTGATCAGATCATCTTGTGTCTTCCTCAGAGTTTAGAACAGTTTTTGACACACAGTAAGCACTTACCATAGTAATACTATAATTATCATTATTATTATTGGATTTAAAGTCTATCACCTTAACCACTCAGCCACAACTACATATGTAGTAGGTGAGAAATCTGGGATGACATCTCTATCCTTCTTTTCATTTCCTTACCATCTTTCTAAAAACTGCCTGAGAAATCACTCCACTCCCCCAACCTGCTGCTTTGCTCAGACTCATGTACTCATTAGTATCTGGGCCCAGCTCTGTTTCATTTCTCCTCCCCTGACCCCTGCACCAGAGTCCCATACCCCAGCAGCCCAACTTCAGAAGTTCTGACCTCACAAAGAGGGGGGTCTTCTTCCCCACACTAATGAGAGCCAGCTTCCTCTCAGGCATGGGAGGGCTCCTGCCTGTTGAATTGCACCACCTCTCTTGCAGAAAACCAACTGATTGGCCCAGATTCCTGAGAGGCAGGTAGCAATTATACAAAGAAAGACATGCAAGGTGTGGTATCTGCATCACTTCATGCAGGTTTGGGTCCCAAGGCCATTGAGAAGGAGGAGATGTGGGCAGTGGGTGCTGGGCAATGGAGCAGTGAGAGTCGGATGAAACATTTTACTCTGGGCAATGGGCCCAGAACACTTCTGCTGTGGTCCCCTGATGTGTTTCATCTTTGCTGATGTGACATCTCTACTTCAAACAGAAACTTCTTACCATCTTCCTTAAAAGCTCTCAATCATCTTATCCCTTCCAATCTCACCTCTCTACTGTCCTACTACAACCCGGTCAACAACTTTCTCCTCTAATGCTAACCTTCGCACTATACCTCAGTCTCATATATCTCACTGCTGACCTCTTGCCCACATCCTGCCTCTGGCCTGGAATGCCCTTCCTCTTCATATTAGACAGACAATTACTCTCCCCCTCTTCAAAGCCTTACTAAAGGCACATGTCATTCAAGAGGCCCTTCCTGATTAAGCTCTCTTTCCTCTTCTCATCGCTTCCCTTCTGCATCGCTTTGACCTGCCCCTTTTATTTATCCTCCCTCATAGCCCCACAGTACTTATGTACACATCTATAATTTTATAATGCCTGTCTCCCCTCTACACTTTAAGCTCATTGTGGGCAGGGAATGTGTCTATTATAATGTTATATGTACTCTCCCAAGCACATAGTACAGTGCTCTGCACACAGTAAGCAGTCAATAAATACGATTGACCGACTGACTGACTGACCATCGCGGCCTGAATCCACACTGCACTGTCTCCATAAAACATAACCCCAGCCCTGCCCAGTCCCACTCCTCCCCGCTAATAACTTCATAAACCAGAACCCCACCTGTGTCCCTGACCCCACGCCAACCCGCTACTAATTCCATAAACCATAACCACACCGTTCACCCTGGCCCTACTTCACTCCAACACTGACTCCATAAACCATAATCCTTCCTCCATCCAGCCCCACTCCACCCTGCTACTGACTTTGCAAACAATAAACCCCATCATGCTCACCCAATGCTACCCTGCCACTGACTCCACAATCCGTAACCCCCACCACCCACTCAGCTACTCCATCCCGCCACTGACTCCACAAACCATAAGTGCCACTGCCCACTCCAAATACCCTTCCACTTGACTCAGGCTCCAAAGCCCAACCCTGCCTCAGCCCCTGCCTAGACTGTCATTAAAACCCCTGCTGAACCAAGACAAAGTCAGCACAGAGCTATGGCTTGATATCAGATTATGTTGGAGGAATTCACCTGAGAACAGGATCTCTGATCGCAGAAATTCACTTGCTTTGGTAAACAATCTCCTAGCTTTGGCCTGTACTCTTTCCACAAGGACACATAGCAGTATTTGTTGAGTGCCTACTGCATGCTGAGTATGGTCGGAGACCCAATTTAGGCTACCACCCTTCTTTGAGTAATGATATTGGTTAAGTCCTTACCAAGTTCCAAGCATTAATTGTATACTCTTAGTGATGCACTACACTAAAGGATTGGGTTAGATGTCAGATGCCTGTATGCTTAACTTACTTATTCAGGAGCAACAACCCAAGTTGAATTTCAGTGCCATTCCTGCTCTTTTCAGATACATGATTATTATTAACCTCCCCCTTCTGCCCACTCAGACTCAAAGCTCTCAATTTAAAGAAGCCTGTGCATAGTCTGAGATATGTCAATCCTAGCCCCTGTGTATAGAAGCTCTTAAAGTCTTATCAACCTAATGATCAATAAAATTTATTGAGCACTTACCGTGTGTGGAGCACTGAATTGAGCATCTGGGGGAATAGAATACATCAGACTTGGTAGAAACGTTCCCTGCCTACAATGAGCTTACAGTCTTCAGTGAGAAATAACATATATGAATGAATAAACTGTGTATATATAAATAAAAGTTGGTTGTTTTAGGGGCTGTTGTGTCCCAGCTCTGACCCGCCAGAGTTTCAAGGCCAAGGCTGTGGTTTCGCAAGTATGGTATGAACCCTGGACATGCGCAGATCTAGCTGGTAAACACCTTATCTAAGCTATTTTGCTTCTGTAGTGATGTCACACAGCATATAAAGGGGTGGCTCTGGTTAGGTGGGGTGTGGTGTGTCTCTTGTGCCCTGCTGCCACCCAGGGCTGTCCCGTAAATAACTTCCCCAAATAAACAACTTTTATATAGATCTCACTAAGCCTGACTGGCGTGGTCTGCTTCCTTTTCCAGAATCAGGGCAACTCGACAGCATGTGCCATTACAGTTGTGTTCTGGATGGGGTAAATAAAGATTACAAATAAAAATGCCAAGGTGACACAGAAGGGAGTGGGAAAAGAGGAAATGAAGACCTACTCAGGTAAGGCCTCTTGGAGGAGATCTGCTTGTAATAAGACTTGGAAGGTGGGGAGAGTAATAGAATGTCGGTTATAAAGATGGAGGACATTCCAGACTCAAGGCAGGATGTGGGCAAGGGGGTCAGTGGTGAGATAGATGAGATCAATGTACATTTAGTAAGTTGGCATTAGAGAGGCAAAACGTGCAAGTTGGGTTGTATTGGGAAATTGGGGAGCTGAGTTAGGAGGGGGCAAAGTGATTGAGTGATTTAAAGTCCATGCCAAAGAGTTTCTGTTTGATGTGGTAATGGATGGGCAAACACGAGAGGTTCTTGAAGAGTGGGAAAACATGCACTAAATGGTTCTGTAGAAAAACTGTTGAGAAGCAGTGAGGCCTAGTAGATAGAACATGGGCCTGGAACTCAGAAGGACCTGAGTTCTAATCCCCACTCCTCCATTTGTCTGATGTGTTTCCTGGGGCAAGCCATTTAACTTCCCTGTGGTTCAGTTACCTCAGTTGTAAAATGGAGATGAAGACATTGAGCCTGCTGTGGGACAAGGACTATGTCCAACCTGATTAGCTTGTATCTACCTCAGTGCCAAGTATAATGCCTGGAACATAGTAAGTGCTTAACAAATGCCTTTTTTAAAAAAATGACCTGGGCAGCAAAGTGAGGTTTGGAATGGATCGGAAGAGACAGGAGGCAAGGAAGTCAGTAAATTGGCTGATGCAGTAGTCAAGTTTGGATTGGAAGAGTTCTTTGATCAACATGGTAGCACTTTGGATAACAGAGGAAAGGGTGGATTTTAACAATGTTGTGAAGGTTGAACATAAAGGAATTGTTGACAGATAAAATATGTGAGTTGAATGGGAGAGATGAGTTGAGGATAGCACAATTACGGGCTTGTTAGAGAGGAAGGGTAGTGGTGTTGTCTACAGTGATGGGGAAGTCGTAAGGAGAACAGTATTTGGGTGGGAAGATCAGGAGTTCTATTTGGTACATTTTAAGCTTCAGGTCCTGGCTAGACATAATAATAATAATACTGATAATAATAATAGTATTTGTTTAGCGCTTACTATGTGCAGGCACTGTATTAAGGGTTGGGGTGGATACAAGCAAATCAAGTTGGAAACAGTCCCTGTCCTCCCTGGGACTCACAGTCTCAATCCCCATTTTACAGATGAGGTAACTGAGGCCCAGAGAAGTTAAATGCCCAAAGTCACATAGCAGACAAGTAGAGAAGCAGCATGGCCCAGTGGAAAGAGCACGGGGTGGAAGTCAGAGGTCGTGGGTTCTAATCCCACCTCCACCACTTAGATGTGTGACTTTGGGCAAGTCACTTAACTTCTCCATGCCTCAGTTTCCTCATCTGGAAAATGGGGATTAAGACTGTGTGTACCAAGTGGAACAACCTAATTAGCTTGCATCTACCCAGCGATTAGAACAGTGCTTGGCACATAGTAAGTGCTTAACAAATACCAAAATTATTATTATTAATAAGTAGTGCAGCCAGGATTAGAATCTATGACCTTCTGATTCCCAGGCCTAGGTGCTATCCACTAAGCCATGCTGCATCCAAGTACAGCTGTCCGGAGGCAGAAGGAAATGTGAGACTGCAGAGAAGGAGAAAGATCAGGGCTGTAGATGCAGGTTCAGGAATCATCCGCATGGTAATGGCAATTGAAGCCATGGGATTGAATGAGTTCTTCACGAGAGTGGGTGTAGATGGAGACTAGCAGGGGACCTAGAACTGAACCTTGAGATACTCCCACAGTCATGGGGTGGGAGGCATATCAGGACGCCATGAAAGAAACCGAGAAGGAGCTACCAGGGTGGTAGGAGGAGAATCAGGAGAGGACAGTGTCAATGAAGTCGAGGTTGGATAATGTTTCCAAGCAAAGGGGTTGGTTGACAGTGTTGAAGACAGCTGAGTTGGTTGACAATGTTGAAGACAGTTGATAGGTCGAGAGGGATTAGGATGGAGTACAGCCCATTAGATTTGGCGAAGAGGAGATCATTGGTGACCCATAAGAGGGCAGATTCCATGGAGCACATGGGGCAGAAGCCAGATTGGATGGGGTGAGGGAAAGAATTGGAGGACAGGAAGTGGAGACAATGGGAGTAGACAACTTGCTCAAGCAATTTGGAGAGGAATGGAAAGAGGGAGATAGGTCGATAACTGGAGGGAATCATGAAATCAAGGGTGGGTTTGTGTAGGATAGGGGAGACAGGAGCAGGTTTTAATTAATTAATAAATGGCACAATCAATTGTATTTATTAAATGTATACTGTGCAGAATATCGTACTAAGCATTTGGTACAATGTACAGAGTTGCCCGAAATGTTCGCTGCCCACAAGGCACATACAATCTGGAAGGCTAGACTGTAGACCTCCAGGTTGAAATCTGGTTAGTGCTAGGATGGTGGGGAGTGAGGGAATCAGAATAACCCCATACCGCAGGCCAGATCAAGAACCCCTCTCCTCCCGAACTTTGCCCCTTTGAGTTAGGGGTTTGTCTGGACTGGCCACAGCATCCTCTGCTAGGGAATGGGGGATGGGAGTCGCAAAGTTCCCTGCTCAGTAGTTCTCACCAATATATTCTGACCTTGTCACCTTTCTTGGCCTCCTGCCCGATGCAACCCTTGCCAACCCCACACTGTTGACAAGGAAAACAACTCCCTCCCCCTCCTGCCTAATGACCTCCTGAGGACCCAGAGTCAGTGGAGAAGACTGAGGGGAAGATGCAACTCATTTCCAGCCTGTGTTTTGATCGACGTTGCAGGGACACAGGTGTAGAGATCCGGGCAGGAGTGATTCCCAGAGCTCCTCAGCCCCGGCTGAGACCATGTAGCTCAGGTTGGGACCCAGAGAGGCAGGAAGGAAGGAGAGGGAGTGGCTGAGTCCTTCCTCAGCAAGCAACAAAACTTGGGTTAGTTCTGCTCCAAGCTCAAGGGACCAGTCAGAGGAGGGGGGAACCCCTCAGAAGTGTTTCCCTTGTCACCAGGATCTCTCCTGGCTCTCGCAGCAAGGTCAGCAGGGTGGTATGAGGCTGGAGACTGGAAGATGTGATAAAGTCATAAAGTGTCAGGGTGTGAGAGTGATGCAGCCAGACTCCGATTTCCTGGTTCCCACGGCAGAGGCCACTGAGACTTGGGGGGACAGCCTCCTCTGAGAGGAAGTCACTCTTCACAACCTGACCTAAGCTGTGAGGTCACCCCGCTTCCCATACTGAGTGACCTTATGTCAACACAGACACTGGCCCAATGTCGCTGCTTGGGAAAGGGGCTCCATCTTTCTTGCATTTTCTCTCACAGAGCCCAGAATACAACAGGGAATTAGCCTGACCTTTCCTCCAATAAACTGCCCTTCCAAACTGTACCCCTCAGCTCTGGGCTGCCCTGGCTACAAGCATGAACCTAGCAATATCCTTGGTGACAGCTAGGAACAGGTGAGCCTGGACAAGTGTCAGGAAAGTTGTGGCCTGGGACAGATTTGCTGCTCAGATACAACCGAGGTGCAAGGCCAGAATGGTTCTCAGGCAGAGTTGGATCCTGGTACCCACCTGTGGCCTGCAGGACTGGATTCATCCTTGAGCCCAGCCTGCCTCTCATCCTGGCTAGTCAAGACCCCTCTCTCCCTGACCAACCAAGTTCCCTCCTCTCTCTGACCCAAAGCCTTTTCCATAACCCCAGGCAGGGAGAACTTTTGGCGCCCCAAGAGGAGGGACCTAGGCAGAGGTTCAGAGCATAGTCTCATTGTGAGCCAAGGTGGAGGCTGCCTGCACTCATAAAGCAAACTTGGCTGTGACATGAGCTCTGTGCCTCAAGTCCCAGACCACAGACCCATGCGCAAAATGGATAGAATCATGCAGGACAGGATGGATTGTATCATCTGTGATTTTTCCTCCCCACTCCACCTGGGGTTTAGGTCTTCCTCATTTGGTGCTAAGGGGAGAACTCTGAGGGTGTGGACATCCAGAGATGCTCACATTCTTTCTGACCCCAGTTGGGCTCTGTCTGGCTCCCCATTCTTCCTGATTTCTCCGACAGTAAAGTTTCTTGATGACAGGTGCCAGATCTCTTATTGAGAAACAGTGTGGTCCTTGGACAGAATACAGGCCTGGCAGTCAGGGGACCTGGATTCTAATCCCATCTCTGTCCCTTGCTTGTGGCCAGACCTTGGACAAATCACTTAACTTCTCCATTCTTCAGATTCCTAAAATGTAAAGCAGGACCCTGGGTCCTGCACCGCGCCTACCATCTGTACTGTCCACTCCCTAAATCTTAGTACTCTCTTTTGCCAAATTAAGTGCTCAATACATAGCACTAATTGATTGAAGGTAAATTACCTGCTCTCTCCCACTTAGGCCGTGAGCCCCCGTTTGGGATTGGGGCTGTGCCCCACTCAATTATCTTGTATCTACCCCAGTGCTTGCTATCCTTGACACCGCTCTCTCATTCACCTCACACATCCAATTCGTCACCAAAACCTGCTAGTCTCCCCTTCATAACATCACCAAGATCCGCCCTTTCCTCTCCTTCCAAACTGATACCTTGCTGGTACAATCTCTCATCATATCCCAACTGGATTACTGCATGAGCATCCTTTCTGATCTCCCATCATCCTGTCTCTCCCCGCTTCAGTCCGTACTTCACTCTGCTGCCCAGATTATTTTACTACAGAAATGCTCTGGGCATGTCACCCCCCCTCCTCAAAAATCTCCAGTGGTTGTCTATCAACCTTCACATGAAACAAAAACTCGTCACTATTGGTTTCAAAGCTCTTCATCACCTTGCCCCCTCCTACCTCACTTCCTTTCTCTCCTTCTACAGCCCAGCCCGCACACTCCACTCCTCCGCCACTAACCTCATCATTGTATGCTAGGAAGCAGCGTGGCTCAGTGGAAAAGAGCCTGGGCTTCGGAGTCAGAGGTCATGAGTTCGACTCCCGCCTCTGCCACTCGTCAGTTGTGTGACTGTGGGCAAGTCACTTAACTTCTTTGTGTCTCAGTTACCTCATCTGTAAAATGGGGATTAACTATGAGCCTCACATGAGACAACCTGATTAACCTGTATCTCCCCCAACGTTTAGAACAGTGCTCTGCACATAGTAAACGCTTAACAAATACCAACATGATTATTATTATTATTATTACCTCATTCTCGCCTGTCCCACCACCGACCCCTGGCCCACGACTTAACTCTGGCCTGGAATGCTCTCCATCTTCACATCCACCAAGCTAGCTCTCTTCCCCCCTTCAAAGCTCTACTGTGAGCCCACGTCCTCCGGGAGGCCTTCCCAGACTGAGCCTCCCTTTTCCTCTGCTCCTCCTCCCCTCCACATCGCCCCTATTTCCTCCCTCTGTTCTACCCCCTTCTCCACCCTACAGCACTTGTGCATATTTGTACATATTTGTACATATTTGTACATATTTATTATTCTTGTTATTTTGTAAATGATGTGTGTATATCTATAATTTTATTTATCTATTTTGATGCAATTGATGCCTGCCTACTTGTTTTGTTTTGGTGTCTGTCTCCCCCTTCTACACTGTGAGCCCCTTGTTGGTTAGGGATTGTCTCTATCTGTTGCCAAATCATACTTTCCAAGCACTTAGTATAGTGCTCTGCACATAGTAAGTGCTCAATAATTACGATTGAATAAATGAATGAATGAAAGCTTGGCCTATAGTAAGCAATTATTGAATACCACAATTATTATTACTGGTAATTGAGTAAGAAGTGCATTAAACCAGGCTCTTGGGAAGTATATATTAATGAAATGACATGTCCCTGTCCCACAAAGGAGCTGCCACTTTATTGGAAAGTAAAACTGAGAAATATTTACAACCACTGCCAGACCCCAGGGACACAACCTCTTATCCCTCTTGGACATGCAGAGTAGTGCGACCCCACCTTTACCCCAAACCCTTAACCCTGACTGCTTTTCCCTAAAATCTTCAGGCTGAGCCACTTCCAATGCTCTGCTCAATCTGTTGCTATAGTGATGGTATTTGGTAAGCGCTTACTATGTGCCAAACACTGTTCTAAGCACTGAAGTAGATACAAGGTATTCAGGTTGTCTCACATGGGGCTCACAGTCTTAATCACCATTTTATACATGAGGTAACTGAGGTCCAGAGAAGTTAAGTGACTTGTCCAAAGTTACACAGTTGACAAGTCACAGAGGTGAGATTAGAACCCATGTCCTCTATTTCTGAATCCCATGCTCTTTTCACTAAACCAAGCTGATTCTCTAGGGAAGCATATTCTAGGGAATATGTCTGTTATATTGTAATTCTGTACTCTCCCAAGTACTTAGTGCAGTAGCCTGCAGATAATATTTGCTCAATAAATTCAACTGATTGATTGAGTTCAAGATTGTGGTTTTTATAGCCTAACATTTTTCTCCACCCCTATTTTACTACAGTGGAGGAAACAAGGGTGAGAGAAATCCTTTCAGAGACATCCAGCAGGGTATCCCGGCTCGGCCACTTGTCAGCTGTGTGACTTTGGGCAAGTCACTTAACTTCTCGGTGCCTCAGTTACCTCATCTGTAAAATGAGGATTAAGACTGTGAGCCCCACATGGGACAACCTGATTCCCCTGTGTCTACCTCAGCGCTTAGAACAGTGCTTGCCACATAGTAAGCGCTTAACAAATACCAACATTATTATTATTATTATCATTTGGTGGCCAACCTGAATCAGAGTCATGACTGGCTGCTCTAATGGATTACTGAGGTGTTTGTCCCCTGGCCGCCTGGGCTCTTGCCTCCTCCATGCTGGACTCCTCCAAAGATTGCTGCAGTCACCTGCCTGATTGCCCTGGAGAACACTACAGGCTGGGGCCAGATGATCCTCAGTTCAGTGAGTGACTGTTCTAGGCTCATGTCTCCAAGGGTCTTGGGCAATTTTTTTTTCAGGGCAGGGTCTGCTGGAGATGACAGAGAAACTCACATAAGTTCCAGAGCTGAACAGATGCTGACATCTGAAGGGAGAGATGCTCCCTAGCTCAGAGTCTAACTTTCATTCATTCATTCGTATTTATCTCGCAAGTAAGTGGGACTATAAAAGCAGGCAAAACCTGCTCCCTATTTCCCCCTCCCAGTAGGTGGCCTCCAAAGGAGGCTCCCTCTCCTCCCGGGCCTCTGAGTCAAGGGCACTTGGGAGTAGGGCTGGGGCTCTGCTATTTCTCCAGCTGAAGTCCTGGGAGACAGGATCAGAGACTTTCCCAGGCAGCACAGACTCATGCTCAAGGACAGAACCACAGTCTCCCTGCAGAAAGTCGCTTGACTTCATTTGATTCTGGTAGTTGCCCTCAATCTTTTGGACTATGCCCTTTCCTGTGATGCTCCTGTTTCCCAGAGTCCTCAGCTGCAAACTGAACTCACCCACATACCAATTGACTGTATGGCCCTTTGCCATTTCAACAGGGTTGTGCACTCAGTGGTGCAGCCTGGTGAATTATTTGCAGGGTTTTCCAGTGGGCTAGAGATTGATCAAACCTGGGGCAGGGGATTGGGGAAGGAGATGCAAGGGATCAAGGTCTCCAATATAGGAAGGTGGCAACACATCCCTATGGGACAAGACTCCCATAAGGAGAAAGGAGGCCTCACCCCTCATTTCCCTTCCCAGTTCACAGTACTTTCTGTGTCAGCTATGCACTTGAGTCTGCACCCCTTAAGCCCTTTGATGTGGTTGTCCCTCAAAATTCAGTTCTGAATCTTCCTTCTGTCTTCTTTCTTTTTTCTTCTTCAGTCCTTCTTTTCTTCATCTAAACCCATTCCCTTGGAGAACTCATTTTCTTTCATGGCTTTCAATTACCACTTCTTGTGGATGATTCCCAAATCTACGTCTCCAGCCCAGATCTTGCTCCCTCTATGTGGTCTCACATTTCCTCTTGCCTTCAGAACATCTCTACTTGGATGTCTACCCTTCAATACTTCCAACAATATATGGGGGTTTGGAGTTGTACTCTGGATGGGTTGCCTACATTCACCCTGTGCTGGTAGTGGTACCACCTTTCTGTCCTGTAGGATAAATAGTGAAGCTGCTGCTCTGGTAGGACAAACTCTTCCTCATGAGTCACCAATCTGGGCCCTCCATCCTGATTATGTGTCAAGCATCAGGAAGCAGCACTGACATATACCCAGATCCAATTCCAGTAGGGTCTCGCTTTTCCCTGGCCAGAAGGTCTTCCTTGAGAATCAGGGGACGATTATGTCCAGGGGTAGGTTGGGGCTGTCCTATGGTTAGGGACAGGATAGGGCCAGGATGACCCTAGTGATGTGGGCCTATTTGGCACCGGACATGACAGACTGTGGGTGGAGACAGGATGATCTGGGGCAGGCTTTGAACAGAGAGGCAGCTTGGCCTATTGAAAAGAATCTGGGCCTGGGAATCAGAGGACCTGTGTTCATTCATTCATTCAATCGTATTTATTGAGCACTTCCTATCTGCAGGGCACTGTACTAAGCTCTTGGAAAGTACAATTTGGCAATAGATAAAGACAATCCCTACCCAACAACGGGCTCACTGTCTAGAAGGGGGAGACAGATAACAAAACAAAAGTTCTTGGCTCCACTACTTGCCAGCTGTGTGATCTTAGGCAAGTCATTTCACTTCTCTTTGCCTTAGCTTTTGCATCTCTGAAGTGGAGATTCACTCCTCCTCCCTCCATTTTAGACTGTAAGCACTATGTGGACCAGGGACTATATCTGACCCGATTAACTTATATTCATTCAATCGTATTTATTGAGCCTTACTATGGGCAGAGCACTGTACTATCTACTCCAGGTCTTAGAACAGTGCTTGACACATAATAAACCCTTAAGAAATATTATTTAATAAAATGAGTTACCTCTGACACTGGGCTTGTCCACAGCTGCCCTCCCACATTCTATCCCAATCAGTCTTCTTCCCTCTAGTCTTGGTACACCAGAGGCAGGGAGCTGCAAAGGGGACAGGGTTAGGATTCTGTTCCTACCCTGTCCTTCTCTTTGGTGCCCCAGATTTTGTCCAGCAGTGGGTGCTCTCTCAGTTCCATTTTCAGAATGGCATCAATCAGTGGTATTTATCGAGCACTTATTGTGTGTAGAGCATTGTTGTAAGCACTTGGGGGAGTACAGTACAACAGAATTGATATACAATTTCCCTGCCTACAAAGAGTGTATAGTCTAGAGAGGGAGACAGGCAGTAACATAAATGATTTATAACATATATTTTAAAGCCTTGTAGATAGTTACTGTGGGGTGGTGGGTGGGCTGGAAGGGCAGGGTGCAGGGAGGTTGGAGGGAAGCATCATGGCCTAGTAGATAGAACAATGTCCTGGGAGTCAGAAGGACCTGGGTTCTACTCCAGGCTCTGCCACCTGTCTGCTGTATGACCTTGGACAAGTCACCCAACTTCTCTGGGCCTAAGCCATCTCATCTGCCAAGTGGGAATTAAGATTGTGAGCTCCATGTAGGAAAGTGACTGTGTTTAAGCTGATTAACCTTTATCCCAGGACAGTGCCGGGCCCACAGCAAGCCCCCAACACCACACTTATCATTATTATTATTAAGTGGTGGAGCTGAGATTAGAACCCAAATCCTTCTGACTTCCAAGCCCATACTCTATCCACAAGGTCATGCTGCTTGTGAATTGACTGGGGTCCAAGCAACTCTGCATCAAACCTAAGCTATTTAACAGAGCTAAAACACAAACCAAACCAAGAAAACATCCATCAAGCAACTACATTTACTAAGCATTTATTCCTTGCAGAGCTCAGTATTGATTCATTCATTCATTCATTCATTCATTCACATTTATTAAGCATTTACTGTAGGCAGAGCACTGTACTAAGTACTTGGGAAAGTACAATACAGTAATAAAGAGTGACATTCCCTGCCCACAACGAGCTCACATCTAAGGTGGGGAGACAGACATCAGTACAAATAAACAGACATCAATAGTAAGCACTACATCATCCCTGCCTTCAAGGTTTCTGCAAGACAGACACTGAAATGGATTGTAGCTGGGGAGAAGCAACTGAGTTTAAAGATATGTACATTAAGTGCTGGAGGGATGGTATAGGGGATTAAGTTCTTAGGGGATGAGGACTGAACTGTATAGGCAACATGGAAATTTAGAAGTCAGTAGACTGGGAGATGAGAGATTAGTCAGGGAAAACTGCCTGGAACAGATGGGATTCAGCATGCTTTCTCCTTCAGAAGATAACAACAGCTCAGGGAAATGTGCTAGTTCAGAACCCATCCTCCTAGACATGTTAATAATAGCTGAAGTTAACATTTGTTAATGGATTGATTGAAAGCTGACTATGCACAGAGTACTGTAGTAAGTGTGTGAGAAAGCACAATTCAACAGAATTAGTAAGTATGTTCGCTGCTCATAACAAAGAACTTATCTGCCCAGAATTGTGCTAAGTACTGAGGTAGATTGGAGATTATCAGATCAGACACAGTCCCTATCCAACGAGGGGCTCATAGTCTTAAAGGAGAGTATGAACATGCATTTAATTCTCATTTTATTGATGAGGAAACTGAAGCCCTTAGAAGTTACCTAGCAGGCAAGTCCCAGGGTGGGGATTAGAAAGAAGTCCTCTGACTCTCCCACCTGTGATCTTGCCGCTAGGCCACACTGCTTCTCAACAATCCTTTGCTTGGCTTGGCCCTTCAAAATAGCTTCTTTTCTCAGGGTCACTGTGGGGATTTCAGAACCTGTCCCACCCCCCCGGGGTTGAATGTAAAGGAGTCATTTTGCTCTGCTCTGCTCTCTGAACTCCACCCAAACAGCTACCTTACTGCTAGGGGCTCTCGTTATATCCCGGCTAGACTACTGTGTCAGCCTTCTCTCTGACCTCCCTTCCTCCTCTCTCGCCCCGCTCCAGTCTATTTTTCACTCCGCTGCCCGGCTCATCTTCCTGCAGAAACGATCTGGGCATGTCACTCTCCTTCTTAAACAACTCCAGTGGTTGCCTATCAACCTCCGCTCCAAACAAAAACTCCTCACTCTAGGCTTCAAGGTTCTACATCACCTTGCCCCTTCCTACCTCTCCTCCCTTCTTTCTACCGCCCACCCCGCACGTTCTGCTCCTCTGCCGCCCACCTGCTCACTGTCCCTCAGTCTCGCCTATCCCGCCGTCGACCCCTGGGCCACGTCCTCCCGCGGTCCTGGAACGCCCTCCCTCCTCACCTCCGCCAAACTAATTCTCTTCCCCTCTTCAAAACCCTACTTAAAACTCACCTCCTCCAAGAGGCCTTCCCAGACTGAGCTCCTCTTCTCCCTCTACTCCCTCTACCACCCCCCTTCACCTCTCCGCAGCTTAACCCTCTTTTCCCCCCCATTTCCCTCTGCTCCTCCCCCTCTCCCTTCCCATCCCCTCAGCACTGTACTCGTCCCCTCAACTGTATATATTTTCATTACCCTATTTATTTTGTTAATGAAATGTACATCACCTTGATTCTATTTAGTTGCCATTGTTTTTACGAGATGTTCTTCCCCTTGACTCTATTTATTGCCATTGTTCTTGTCTGTCCGTCTCCCCTGATTAGACTGTAAGCCCGTCAAACGGCAGGGACTGTCTCTATCGGTTGCCGACTTGTTCATTCCAAGCGCTTAGTACAGTGCTCTGCACATAGTAAGCGCTCAATAAATACTATTGAATGAATGAATGAATGAACTGAGTAAGATTGAGAGAGCAAAATCGAGACCTCCAGGTGAAGCAGGTTTTTTAAATTTAAACTTCTTATATTTTCTATTCCCTTGAAGAGGAAATGTATTAAGAAGCATCCTTGTGGACAGCATTAATGCACATCCAAAAAATGAGTAATCTACTACCTTCCCACGGGGAGAATCAGGCACAATAATCAAAACCAACTGCTCTGTAGATCCTAGTGACAACCGCTCCAACCCTCATTTCATCATTTGTAATGCCATTTTAAGAACTGCTGGGTATAACTGTAGCCTTGAGCTGTTCATATTTCTTATTCATGGAGCTTTGGGGTAGAAAACTTTAGCTCACTATCACATTGCAAAAAGAGCAGATATTTCAAAGTTTATACCATTTTGGTGACATTAATGAGATCAATATGGTCAGGTTTACTGAGAAGTTCATCCAGAAACCCAAAAATGATAGATTCACATTCCTCAAGCTCAGATAACTACCATCTTCATTTAAATCCCGTACCCAGAATACATTCAAAGAAAGTGGAGCAGACCATCTCAAGAACATCGTGGAGCAACTTAGCCTAATGGAAGAGCCCGGGCCTGGGAGTCCCATTTCTGCTCCTCTTCAAATGCTTTAATATTGTTTACATATCCTTCCTGCCTACTCAGACCCCAAATCCCCAGTCTCACAAAGCCGATCCAAAATCTGAGACCCAGCTGTCAATTCTGGCCCCTAGAGATTTAAAAGTCTTAACCAATCAATCGATCAATCAGTCAATCAAATCTATTGAATGATCACTGTGTGCAGAGCACTATACTGAGTACTTGGAGAATACAAAACATCAGAGTTGGTAGTCGCATTCCCTGCCTGCAATGAGCTTACAATCTTCAGGGAGAAACAGACATTAACATATATAAATGAACAAATTGTGCATATGCACATAAATACTGTTGTGTTCAGGAAGGGGCAAATAAAGGTTGCAAATCCAAATTCAAAGGAATCACAGAAGGGAGTGTAAGGGAGGAAATGAAAACCTACTCAAGAAAGTTTTCCTGGAGTACATCTGCTTGTGCTAAGGCTTTGAAGGAAGGTAGAGTAATCAGCAGTCAGATATAAAGATGAAAGGCATTCCTTGCAAGAGGCAGGATACATTCATTCATTCAAGAGTATTTATTGAGCACTTACTATGTGAAGAGCACTGTACTAAGTGCTTGGAATGTACAAATCGGCAACAGATAGAGACATTTCCTGCCCATTGATGGGCTTACAGTCTATTCGGGGGAGACAGACAGACAGACAAAAAGAATAGCAATAAATAGAATCAAGGGGATGTACATCTCATTAACAAAATAAATAGGGTAATAAAAATATAAACAAATGAGCAGACGAGCACAGTGCTGAGAGGAGGGGAAGGGAGAGGGGGAGGAGCAGAGGGGAAGGGGGGAATAGAGGGCTTAGCTGAGGAGAGGTGAAAGGGGGGCAGAGAGGGAGCAGAGGGAAAAGGGGGAGCTCAGTTTGGGAAGGCCGCTTGGAGGAGGTGAGCTCTAAGTAGGGCTTTGAAGAGGGGAAGAGAAATAGTTTGGCGGAGGTGAGGAGGGAGGGCATTCCAGGACAGCGGGAGGACGTGGACCAGGGGTTGACGGCAGGATAGGTGAGAAAGGGGGATGGTGAGGAGGTGGGTGGCAGAGGAGCGGAGCCTATGGGGTGGGCAATAGAAAGAGAGAAGGGAGGAGAGGTAGGAGGGGGCAAGGTGATGGAGAGCCTTGAAGCCTAGAGAGAGAAGTTTTGGTTTCATGCAGAGGTTGATAGGCAACCACTGGAGGTTTTTAAGAAGGGGAGTGACATGCCCTGAGCGTTTCTGCAGGAAGATGAGCCGGGCAGTAGAATGAAGAATAGACTGGAGCAGGGAGAGACAGGAGGAAGGGAGATCAGAGAGAAGGCTGACACAGTAATCCTGCCAGGATATTATGAAAGCCTGTACCAGTAAGACACCCATTTGGGTGGAGAGGAAAGGGTGGATCTTGGAGATATTATAGAGGTGAGACTGGCAGGTTTTGGTGACAGATCGGATGTGTGGGGTGAATGAGAGAGCCGAGTCAAAGTTGACACCAAGATTGCGGGCTTGAGAGACAGGAAGGATGGTCGTACCATCCACAGTGATAGGGAAGTCAGGAAGAGGACAGGGCTTGGGAGGGAAGATAAGGAGCTCAGTTTCGGACATGTTGAGTTTTAGGTAGCAGGCAGATATCCAGGTAGAGAGGTCCTGGATGCAGGAGGAGATACGAGCCTGAAGGGAGGGGGAGAGGATGGGGCAGAGATGTAGATTTGTGTGTCATCTGCATAGAGATGATAGTTGAAGCCGTGAGAGCGAATGAGTTCACCCAGGGAGTGAGTGTAGATCGAGAACAGAAGAGGGCCAAGAACTGACCCTTGAGGAACCCCAACAGTTAGAGGATGGGAGGGGGAGGAGGAGCCTGCGAAGGAGACCGAGAATGAATGTCCAGAGAGATGAGAGGAGAGCCCGGAGAGGACGGAGTCCGTGAAGCCAAGGTGAGATAAGGTGTGGAGGAAAGGGGATGGTCAACAATGTCAAAGGCAGCTGAGAGGTCAAGGAGGATTAGGATAGAGTAGGAGCCATTGGATTTGGCAAGAAGGAGGTCATGGGTGACCTTAGAGAGAGCAGTCTCGGTAGAGTGGAGGGGACAGAAGCCAGATTGGAGGGGGTCCAGGGGAGAATGGGAGTTAAGGAATTCTAGGCAGCGAGTGTAGGCGACTCGTTCTAGGAGCGCGGAAAGGAAGGGTAGTAGGGAGATAGGGCGATAACTGGAAAGGGAAGTGGGGTCGAGAGAGGGTTATTTTAGGATGGGGGAGACATGGGCATGTTTGAACACAGAGGGGAAGAGGCCATTGGAGAGTGAGCAGTTAAAAATAGAAGTTAAGGAGGGGAGCAGGGAAGGGCGATGGTTTTTATAAGGTGAGCGGGAATGGGGTTCGAGGTGCAGGTGGAGAGGGTAGCACTTGCGAGGAGGGAGGAGATCTCTTCTGAGGATACTGCAGGGAAAGGTGGGAAAGTAGGGGAGAGGTTTGGGGTCGGGAGGGAGAGGCAGGAGGGGGAGGGGTGACTTTGGGGGGCTCAGTCCTAATTGTGTTAATTTTCGTGATGAAGTAGGTGGCCAGATCGTTGGGGGTGAGGGATGGTGGAGCGGGAGGAACAAGGGGCCTGAGGAGAGAATTAAAGGTCCGGAACAATTGGCGGGAGTGACGGGCATGGGTGTCAATGAGGGAAGAAAAGAAGCTTTGCCTGGCGGAGGAGAGGGAAGAGTTAAGGCAGGAAAGGATACATTTCAAATGAATAAGGTCGGTTTGGTGCTTGGACCTTCGCCAGCCCCGCTCAACAGCTCGAGCATAGGAGTGTAGGAGGCGGACAGAGGCAGTGACCCAGGGCTGTGGGTTAGTGGAGCGAGAGTGGCAGAGGGAAAGGGGGGCGAGAACGTTGAGATGAGTAGAGAGAGTTGAGTTGAGAGTGGTAACCTGATCATCGAGAGTGGGAAGAGAGGATGGGGGGCAAGGTGGGGGGAGATGCTTTTGGAGAGATGGATGCGATCAAGAGAGCGGAGGTCTCTGTGGGGGAGTAGTACAGATTTGCAGGTGGAGAGAGTGTGAGAGAGGAGGCAGGTGAGAAGGTTATGGTCTAAGAGAGGGATTTCAGAGTTGGTTAGGGAGGATATAGTGCAGCGGTAGGAGATGACGAGATCGAGGGTGTGACCGAGTTGGTGAGTGGGCGAGGTATGGTGGAGCAGGAGGTTGGCAGAGTCGAGGAGCGATAGCAGGCGAGAGGCAGAGGAGTCACCGGGTACATCTATGTGGTTGTTGAAGTCTCCGAGGATCGGAGTGTGCAGAGAGGAGAGAAGGAAGGTGAGAAAGGGGTCAGGGTGGTTGAAGAAGTCAGTGGTTGGACCAGGAGGGCAGTTGATGACGGCTACAAGTATCTGGAGGGGGTGGTAGAGGTGAATGATATGGGCTTCAAAGGAGGGGAAGGAGAGGGCAGGGGGAGGAGGGATAGTGCGGAATGGGCATCGGGGTGAGAGAAGTAAGCCGACGTCTCCTGCCTTTCCGGTGAGTCTGGGAGAGTGGGAGGAGAGGCCTCTGCTGGAGAGAGCAGCGGTGGAGACCGTGTCTTCAGGAGTGAGCCAGGTCTCTGTAAGGGCGCGGTGGAGGAGAGAGGGGGAAAGGAAAAGATCGAGAACTAAAGGTAGTTTACCTGTAATGGAGTGGGGCTCCCGGAGGCCACACTTGAAAGTAGCTGTGGGTGCAAGGGGGGTCGGGGGAGGGGAGGATTTGGTTGAGAATGAGGTGGCGGGGTCCTGGACATGGAGCAGGGGATGAGGGGTGGCGGTGGGACAGGAAGACTGAGATGGGGCGTGAGGGGGGAAGGGGGAAGGGAGAAGGGGGGAGGTTACCAGGAGGGGGTTTGGTGAGGAGGAGCGTAGCAGGAGGGGGAAGAGGGGTGGCGCTGGTAAAGTGGGGTTCTAGGGCGGGGGAGAGGAGAAGGGGAGGTGGCAGAGGAGAGAGCGGGAAAGAGTGGGGCGGGAGGTGGGAAGGGGAAGAAGAGGATTGGGAGGGGCAGATAGGAGGAGGGAGGGTGAAGGGCATGGTGAGGCCAGAGAGGTAGGTGGCAGCACTGAGAACAATTAACGATAACATGTGAAAGTGGTAATATAGTAACATGATGCAATAAATTATTATTAATAAGTGGGTGATGACCAGGGTCGGGTGTTAACTTGACTAAGGGCTGACCTGATCAAAATCAAATTCAAAAGGCTAGCGACAAGGAGAGTCCTGGGGTTCACGTCCAAATGTCTCTGAGGCAGCGGCGGGACCCCTGAGGATGTCCGGGGTGGGTTGCGGTCGTAGGTGGCAGCTAAGGTAAGGTAACACAATGGGAACAAGGACACTGTTGCCCGGGATGGGGAAAATCAATCACCTCACGGGGGTGGAGGGAGTAAGGGCTTCCCAAAATGGCCGCTTCCGGGCCGAGACGGGGAGGGCTGTTGGGGAGCACAATATCCCAAGCCCCGGAGTGGGAGAAACAGGGGAGCACAACTTCCCCAGGCCCGAGCAGGGGAGCACAATGCCCCGAGACCCGAGCAGGGAAGCACAATGTCCCCAGGGCTGACCAGGGGGGCACAATGCCCCCAGGCCCGGGGGAGCACAATGGGAGCTGGTGGCTGGAGGGTCTGCGGGGGAGGAGGGGGCGGCGAATCCTCAGTGTCCGAGTCCTTGAGCGGGGGTGCAGAGGTCCGGGTTGCAGAGCTGACCATAACCCCAGGGGCAGGTCATCAAGGACTGATAGCGCGGCTCCAAGGAAGGGGAGGTCTCGAGTCGACGTGGCGGCGATGAGTGGAGGAGAAAGGTTCAGCCGGGAATGGGGACGAGCGGTCCAAGGCTTCGCTCCAAGGGAGAGGAGATTCCGATCCATGCGGCGGTGGATCCAGCCAAGAAGAAGGGGATGGGCGGTCCCAAGGCTCAGCTTCCCAAGAGAGGCGGTCCTGGCGTATATGAGTCGGCGATCGGCAGCCAAAGTGCTTTGCCCAAATAAAGTGCTCAATACATAGTACTGATGGATTGAAGATTAATTATTTATTTTCCCTTCCACTTAAGCCACGAGCCCCTATGTGGGATTGGAGCTGTTTTCCACCTGATTGTCTAATATCTACCCCATCACTTGCTACAATTCTAGGCATATAGTAAGTGATGAATAAATACCCAGTTATTGTTACTGGCAAGTGATTGAGAGGGACAGTATACAGGACTCTTCACAGAATGAAGAAATGACACATTTTTGACCCACAAAGAGCTCCCACGTCATTGGAAAGTAAAATATAAAGATATTTACAAACACTACCAAACTTCTGGGACACTGACTCCCATCCCTCGTACTACGTGCAGAAGGACGATTCCATCTTCTGTCCACTCCCATAACCCTGAAAGTTCTTCCCAGAATTCTCCAGCTGTCACTTCAAATTCCCCACTCAAGTGGTTACTTTACAGATGGGCCACAGAAAGGTGGTTGGTTTCAGGGTGAAGGTAGGGACAGAAATCTCTCAGATTCAGAGGAGGGTTCTGCTTGATGGAAAGAAGGCTTCCTGGACACATAGCAATGTGCCCATGCCTTTT
Source organism: Ornithorhynchus anatinus (assembly GCF_004115215.2). Classification (NCBI taxonomy): domain Eukaryota; kingdom Metazoa; phylum Chordata; class Mammalia; order Monotremata; family Ornithorhynchidae; genus Ornithorhynchus; species Ornithorhynchus anatinus. The sequence goes on from NC_041739.1 coordinate 44,129,518, forward strand.
TTGATGACATTACTCCCATCTGCCCCACTGTGGGTAATGAATTTGTTATAATGTTGTGTTGGATTCTCCAGAGTGTTTAGCATAATGCCCTTCACTCCCATCCTCTCTTGGACCCCCTCCAATCTGGCTTCCGTCTCCTCCACTCTACCGAGACTGCTCTCTCTAAGGTCACCCATGACCTCCTTCTTGCCAAATCGAATGGCTCCTACTCTATCCTAATCTTCGTTGACCTCTCAGCTGTCTTTGACACTGTTGACCATCCCCTTCTCCTCCACACCTTATCTCACCTTGGCTTCACGGACTCCGTCCTCTCCTGGCTCTCCTCTTATCTCTCTGGACGTTCATTCTCGGTCTCCTTCGCAGTATCTTCCTCCCCCTCCCATCCTCTAACTGTTGGGTTTCTTCAAGGGTCAGTCCTTGGCCCTCTTCTGTTCTCCATCTACACTCACTCCCTGGGTGAACTCATTCGCTCTCACGGCTTCAACTACCATCCCTATGCAGATGACACACAGATATACATCTCTGCCCCTGTCCTCTCCCCCTCCCTTCAGGCTCATATCTCCTCCTGCCTCCAAGACGTCTCTACTTGGATGTCTGCCTGCCACCTAAAACTCAACATGTCCAAAAGTGAGCTCCTCATCTTCCCACCCAAGCCCTGTCCTCTTCCTGACTTCCCTATCACTGTGGATGGTACGACCATCCTTCCTGTCTCTCAAGCCCGCAAACTCGGGGTCATCTTTGACTCGGCTCTCTCATTCACCCCACACATCCAATCTGTCACCAAGGCCTGCCTGTCTCACCTTTATAATATTGCCAAGATCTGCCCTTTCCTCTCCACCCAAACGGCTATCTTACTGCTACAGGCTCTCATAATATCCCGGCTGGATTAGTGTGTCAGCCTTCTCTCTGATCTCCCTTCCTCCTGTCTCTACCCGCTCCAGTCTATTCTTCATTCCGCTGCCCGGCTCATCTTCCTGGAGAAACGTCTGGGCATGTCACTCCCCTTCTTAAAAACCTCCAGTGGTTGCCTATCAACCTCCGCACAAAACAAAAGCTTCTCACTCTAAGCTTCAAGGCTCTCCATCACCTTGCCCCCTCCTACCTCTCCTCCCTTCTCTCCTTCTACTCCCCACCCCGCACGCTCTGCTCCTCTGCCGCCCACCTCCTCACCGTCCCCCGTTCTCGCCTATCCTGCCGTCGACCCCTGGGCCATGTCCTCCCGCTGTCCTGGAATGCCCCCACTCCTCACCTCCACCAAACTAACTCTCTTTCCCTCTTCAAAGCCCTACTTAGAGCTCATCTCCTCCAAAAGACCTTCCCAGACTGAGCTCCCCCTTTTCCCCCTGTACCCTCTGCTACCCCTCTACCCCCCCTTCACCTCTCCTCAGCTAAGCCCTCTTTCCACCCCTTCCCCTCTGCTCCTCCCCCCTCCCTTCGCCTCCCCTCAGCACTGTGCTCGTCTGCTCATTTGTATATATTTTTATTACCCTATTTATTTTATTAATGAGATGTACAGCCTCTTGATTCTATTTATTGCTATTCTTTTTGTCTGTCTCCCCCACTTAGACTGTAAGCCCGTCACTGGGCAGGTAGCCGTCTCTATCTGTTGCCTATTTATACATTCCAAGTGCTTAGTACAGTGCTCTGCACATAGTAAGCGCTCAATAAATACTATTGAATGAAAGAATAGTAAATGTTCAATACATATGATCGATTGAAGCAGCGTGGCTCAGTGGAAAAGAGCCTGGGCTTCAGAGTCAGAGGTCTGAGTTCGACCCCCAGCTCTGCCACTTGTCAGCTGTGTGACTGTGGGCAAGTCACTTAACTTCTCTGTGCCTCAGTTACCTCATCTGTAAAATGGGGATTAACTGTGAGCCTCACGAGGGACAACCTGATTACCCTATATCTACCCCAGCGCTTAGAACAGTGCTCTGCACATAGTAAGCGCTTAACGAATACCAACATCATTATTATTATTATTATGGATTGATTGAGTTGGAGGGTAGCAGGTCTTGGATCCTGAACTGAGCACAGGAGATGTGGGGAAAGGGATTCTAGGGCTCTTGCTGGAGTATACTTTCCTCTCTGGAAGCTTGGGTCACTGCATGTAACTTGGAATTAAGTTTTCAATTGGATCTCTCCTGTCGACCCTCCCACCTCCTTTCATTGTGATCCTCCTGCAGACCAGGAGACCTGGATTACTCAATTTCCCTAACCCCTAGTTCTACACTGGTATGCAAATACTCAATATATTTTTCTGATGCTAGGATCTGAGAAACAGTGAAGCTTAGTGGATAGAACATGTGCTTGAGTCAGAAGGAGCTGGGTTCTTATTTTGGCTCCACCATGATCTGTTGATTGACCCTGCACAAGTCACTTAACCCTTCTGTGCCTGTTTCCTCATCTGTAAAATGGGGATTAAATACCTTTTCTTCCTCCCTCCCTAGACTGTGAGCCTGATGTGGGACACAGTATCCAGCATAGTTATAATTATCTTTTCTCTCCCCAGCTGCTTAGCCCATTCCTCTGCACATAGTAGGCACATAACAAATTCTATAATGACTAATTATTATTAGAGCATAGGACTGGGAATCTTTCCATCGGAACTGTTTATGGGAGGGGAGCCCAGATCCCATGTAGAGTGAGCTTCTTCTCAGTTCATAGAAAATCCTGAAGTCTGTCTTGGCAGTGTTTTTCCCAGGTGGTGACCACCAGCTGGTGTCTCTTGGTGCAGGGAGCTCTGAGGATGTAAGGACCCCAAACCTCAAACTCTTCTCTGTCTTTTAACACGCATCTCCAATCAGTCACCAACACCTGTTGGTTCTACCTTCAGAACAAACTGCCACCATACAGATCTGAGCACTTGTCATATCCCACTTGGAATACTGGCTAAGCTTCCTCACTGACATCCTTGCCTCCAGCCTTTCCTCACTCCAGGCCATACTCCACTCTACTGCTCAAATCATTTTTCTAAAAAATCATCCTGAACCCAACCCCTCAAAATCCTCCAAGGGTTGTCTATCCTACACCTTGCCATCAGCTTTAAAACACTCAATCAACCATCTCCCCTCTTCATTCATTTCCCACTGCAACCCAGTCAGTACTCCTTGTTCCTCTAAAGGGAACCTATTAACTGTACTCCATCTTGTCTCTCATTGTTGACCTTTGCTCACATCCTCCCTCTGTCCTGGAACTCCCTCCCTCTTCAAATGTGGCAGATAGTAACTCTCCACCTCTTCAAGGCACTATTAAAAACATATCTCCTCCAGGAACCCTTCCTTGAGTAACCTCTGATGTCCCCATTCTAGTTCTCCTATCTGCATCTCTTATGAACCTGTGTTCATTCCCGCTCAAACTTTGAAATTCACACCTCTCCAGAGCCCTCTTGCCTGGAATGCCCTCCGTCTTCTCATCTGCCAAACTAGCTCTCTTCCCCTCTTCAAAGCCCTACTGAGAGCTCCTCGAGGAGCTCCTCCTCGAGGAGGTCTTCCCAGGCTGATCTCCCCACTGCTTTCCTCTGTTCCTCCTCCCCTCCCCAATGCCCCTACTTTCTCCCTCTGCTCTACACCCTTCCCCTTCCCACAGCACTTGTATATATTTGTACATATTTATTACTCTATTCATTTTATTCATTCATTCATTCAATAGTATTTATTCAGCGCTTATTATGTGCAGAACACTGTACTAAGTGCTTGGAATGTACAATTCGGCAACGGATAGAGGTACTCCCTGCCCAATGTTGGGCTCACAGTCTAGACGGTACATCCAGTACCCAGTATCCAATAGACACCACCTGGTGTCTGAGGAGAGAAAAGATAATTATGCTGGATACTGGATACATTTTATTAATGATGTGTGTATATCCGTAATTCTATTCATCTATTTTGATGGTATTGATGCCTGTCTACTTGTTCTGTTTAGTTGTTTGTCTCCTCCTTCTAGACTGTGAGCCCACTGTTGGGTAGGGATTGTCGCTACCTCTTGCCAAATTGTACTTTCCAAGCAGTCAATAAATACGATTGCATGAATGAATGAATGAATATCCTTCTCCGTTGTTGCTTAAAACTATAAGGGATGAGCTGCCAAGGTCTTGGTGGCCAGGGAAGGTGTCTACCAACTGCATCATTCTCTCCCAAGAGCTTCAGTGGTTCATTCATCCATTCAATCATATTTATTGAGTATTTACTGTGTGCAGGACACTGTACTAAACGCTTGGGAGAGTGCAATGCAAAAATAAACGGACACATTCCCTGCCCCAGATGAGCTTACGGTCTAGAGAGGGGGAGATAGACAATAACATATGTGACAAAATTACAGATATGTACATAAGCACTGTGGGGCTGGGAGGGGAGAAGAACAAGGAGAGCAAATGACGGTGATGCAGAAGGGAGTGGGAGAAGAGGAAAGGGAGGCTTAGTCTGGGACGGAGTCCTGGAGGAGATGTGCCTTCAATAAGGCTGTGAAGTGGCAGAGAGTAATTGTCTGTTGGGTGTGAGGAGGGAGGGCATTCCAGGCCAGAGGCAGGATGCAGGTAAGTGATCAGCAGTGAGATAGATGAGACAGAGGCACAGTGAGAATGTTAGCATTAGAAGAGCAAATTGTGCAGGCCGTGCTGTAGGAGGAAAGTAACGAGGTGAGGTAGGAGGGGGCAAGGTGACTGAGTATTTTAAAGTCAAGTTTGATGTGGGGCTGGCTGGGCGACCACTGGAGTTTTGGGGGGAATGAGGAAGCATGTTCTGAATGTTTCTGTAGAAAAATGATCCTCTCAGCAGAGGAAATTATGGACTGGAGTGGGGAGAGACAGGGGGCTTGGAGGTCAGCAAGGAGGGTGATGAAGTAATCCAGGCAGAATAAGATGAGTGAATGTATTAAGGTGGTAGCAGTTTGGATGAAGAGGATAGGCAGGATTTTGGTGGTTGTGAAGGTAGGACCAACAGGATTTAGTGATGGGTTGAATATGTGGCTTGAATAAGAGAAAGGAAACAAAGAGAGAGCCAGGTTTATGGGCTGGTGAAACAGGGAGGATGGTGGGGCCATCTGCAATGATGGGAAAGTCAGGGGGAAGATAGGGCTTGGATGGGAAGATAAGGAGTTCTGTTTTGGATATGTTAAGCTTGAGGTGATGGCAGAACATGCAAGTTGAGCTGAATTAAAGGCAGGAGGAAGACTGCAGAGAGGGAGAGAGATCAGGTCTGGAGATGTATATTTGGGCATCGTCCACGTAGAGGTGGTAGATGAAGCCATGGAAGCAAATGAGTTTTCCAAGGGAGTGGATGTAGATGGAGAAAACAATGGTACCCAGAACTGAAGGTGGGAGGCAAAAGAGGAGCCCATGAAATAGACTGAGAATGAGTGTTTAGACATATATGAGGAGAAGCAGGACAGGATTCTGTCAGTGAACCTGAAGATGGGTAATGTTTCCAGGAGAAGGGAATGGCAGACAGTGTAGAAGGCAGTTTAGAGATCGAGGAGGATTAGGATGGAGTAAAGGCCCTTTGATTTGTCAAGAAGGAGATCATTTGTGACCTTTCAGAGGGAGGTTTCTGTGGAGTGAAGGGGACAGAAGCCAGATTGGAGGAGATCAAGGAGAGAATTGGAGGAGAGGAACTTTAGACAGCAGTTGTGGACAACTGGCTCTGTGAGTTTGGAGAGTAATGGTAGGAAGGAGCGATAACTGGAGGGAGTTCCTGGGTCAAGGGAGGACAAGGGCATGTTTGAAAACAGTGGGTAAGATGACACTGGAGTACAAACAGTTGAAGATAGCTGTTAGGGACAGAAGAAGGGATGGGGTAAGTGTTTTGATAAGGTCTAAGGAATAATAATAATAATAATCATGGTATTTGTTAAGCACTTACTATGTGCCAAGCATAGTTCTAAGTGCTCAGAGGATACAAGATATTCAGGTTGTCCCACGCGTGGCTCACATTCTTAATCCCCATTTTACAGATGAGGTAAGTGAGGCGCCGAGACGTTAAGTGACTTGCCCAAAGTCACGCAGCTGACGAGTGGTGGTTCCAGGATTAGAACACACGACTTCTGACTCCAAAGCCCGTACTTTCTTTACTGAGCCACGCTGCTTCTTGGGGCAGGTCGGATGTGCAGGTGAAGAGGGTGGATTTAAAGAAGAGGCAAGAGATCTCCTCTAGAAATACTGCTGGGAAAGATGGGAGAGTTGAAGAGCGGGTAGGAGAGGATAGGGACTCAGGAGGGGCAAGGGAGCTTTTAGGGAGATAACGCCTGATAATGTCCATTTTCTTAATAAAGAAGTTGTCAAGGTCACTGGGGACAAGGAATGTAGGAAGTGAGGGGACGGGGGCCTAAATGGGAAGTTCAGTGTCTGGAACAACTGGAGGGGGAGATGGGCATGGGTGTCAATAAGGGTGGAGCAATATTTTTTCCAGGCAAAGGGAAGGACAGGGTTAAAGCAGCAGAGTTAAAGCAGAGTTAGAGAAGCAGTGTGGCTAAATGGAAAGATCATGAGTTTGGGAGTCAAAGGACATGGGTACGAATCCCAGCTCCTCCACTAGTCTGCTGTGTGAAGGACATGGGTACTAATCCCAGCTCCTCCACTAGTCTGCTGTGTGATCTTGGGCTTTCCTGGCCAGAGGTTGCCCAATAGCTTCAACAGGCCAGGTACATCATGTCAGGCATGTTGGTGTTCTGCAGCATCTGGACGTCCTTAATAATAATAATAATGTTGGTATTGGTTAAGCGCTTACTATGTGCAGAGCACTGTTCTAAACGCTGGGGTAGACACAGGGGAATCAGGTTGTCCCACGTAGGGCTCACAGTCTTAATCCCCATTTTACAGATGAGGGAACTGAGGCACAGAGAAGTTAAGTGACTTGCCCACAGTCACACAGCCGACAAGTGGCAGAGCTGGGATTCGAACTCATGAGCCCTGACTCTGCATACCACAGCATCAAGAGGAAGAATATGGTTGGCCATGGAAATCTTCTTTATCCTGACCTCTGGAGCTGGGCTTCTCAGCTGCATCTTCATCCCCTAAATGATCCTGCTGCAGCCCAACAGGAACACCAGGGAGTGGTTGAAGAAGAAATGATCCCCGGGACATTAGTTCAGGGCTGTGGTTTTTATCACCTAAGATTTTTCTCAATCCCAATTTTACTGCAGTGGCACGACACAAAGAGAGAGAAATCTTGTCAGGGACATCCAGCAGGGATTCAGGGGCCAACCCGAATCAGAAGTCTGGCCTGGATGCTCCCATAGACCACGGGTGTTTGTCCCAGGCCTCCTGGGCTCTTACCTCCATCAAGCTGGGTTCCTAAAAAGACTGCTGCGGTCAAATGCCTGGTTGCCTCGGAAAAAAACCCAGGCTGCAGCCAGTTGATTCCTATGGCAGTGGCGAGCCTGCTCTGGATCTCATGAATCCAGGGGTCTTAAGTCCATGCAGGGCAGGTTGTGGTGGGTACTCACGGAAGAGCCTGAGCTGAGCAGATGCTTGGAGCCAGGGGGAGAGGTGCTCCCTACCTTGGAGACTAATGAGAATGTGGGACAAAAAAGTCTGACCAGTCTTGACCCCACATCTGCCTCCTGGTAAGTGGGCTCCAGATGAGCCGCTGTCTGGCTCAGCTCAGACTCTGGGTTCAGGACCCTGGAGAAGGAGAGGATGAGGCTCCCCCTGTTCCCCTGTCTCTGGCTCAAAGGCACTGGGGAGCAGGGCTGAGGTTCCCGCTCTTTCCCTGACTGGACCCCTGCAAGACAGGATCAGAGTCTTTCCCAGGCAGTGCAGAATCATGCGCAAGGACAGACACCCAGTTTCCCTGTGGAAGGTCACATCGCTCCCTTTGATCCTGGTCGTTGACCTCAATTCCATGGACTGTGCCTTTTCCTGTAACGCCCCCATTTCCCAGAGGCCTCAGCCATGAACAGAACTCGACCCCATAGCAATTGACTGTAAGGCACTTTGTCACTTGAATATTGTTTTAGTCTCAGTGGCACAGCCTGGATGGTTCTGTGAAGAGTAAACTAGTGGTCTGGAATTTGCTCAAACCAGGGTCAGCAGATTTGGGAGGGGACAAAGGGGAAGGTCAGGACCTTTCCTAGTGGAACAGAACTCCTGGAAAAAGAAAGGAAGCATTACCCCTCATTTCCCATCCCTATTCCCTCTACTTTTTGCTTCAGTTATGCCCTTAGGTCTGCATTCCTTAAGCCCTCTAATATTCACCCCACACAGAGTCTCTCTGCACTTAAGTCCATATCCTTATCCTCTTTGGTCTCACCTACATGCAATTAATTTTAATGTCTCTCTGCAATTAATTTTAATGTCTCTCTACACTTCTGAACTGTAAACTCCTTATGGTCAGGGGATCGAACAATCCTGTAGTATCGTAATCTCTGGAGGATTTTGTGCAGACATCAAATGCTCTATAAATGCCATGGATTGTTGGCATTATAGACTGATTTATCGGGGTGAAAGTGTCTCCTAGTTTAAACCCCTGTCTCTCCATCACCCTATATCTTGTCTCTAATGACCCAACCTCTTTTATTATTGAGAAAATTGAAACTATCAGGCATGATATCTCTAAAATCTCCCCTGCTTTTCTCAATTCCCTCCCTACTCCTACCTCTTTTTCAACTCCCCATCCTTCCCAGCAGTATCTCAAAAGGTCTCCAGCCCTCTCTCAAATTTCACCCCTCCCCCCGCACACCTGATGCCATCCCTTAGCAATTATCAAAACATTTTTCCCTTCCTTGTACCCTCTCTGACTTCCAACTTCTATTGTTCTCTCTCCCCACTGCTCTCAAGCTTACTCACGTATTCCCTATCCTAGAAAGAAGAAATCCTCCTTTGACTCCTCAATTCTCTCCTATTATCGCCCCATCTCCTTCCTACCATTCTTCTCCAAACTCCTGTAGTGAGTTGTCTACATCTGCTGTCAAATTCCTCTCCTCCAAATCTCTCCTTGATCCCCTTCTATCTGGCTTCCAACCCCTTCGTACCACAGAAACCTCCGTCTCAAATGTCACAATCTCCTTCTTGCTAAATCCAACAGCCTCTATTCCAACCTAATCCTCCTCAGCCTCTCATTTGGCTTCATGGCTGTCAACCACCCTCTTTGCCTGGCAGTACTATCACTGGAACTGTCCTCTCCTGGCTCTCCTCCTATCTCTCTGGTTGCTCCTTTTCAGTCTCTATCACGGGCTCCTCCTCTGCTTCTGCACCTCAACCATGGGCGTCCCTCAAGGTTCAGTTCTGGATTCCCTTCTATTCTCCTACACCCACTCCTTTGGAGAAATCATTTACTCCCATGACCTCAGCAACCACCACTATGTGGATGATTCCAAAATTTACAACTCCAGCCCTGATCTGTCTCCTTTTGCAGTCTCACATTTCCACTTGCCTTCAGGACATCTCTACTTGGATGTCCCCACAACACCTCACACTTAAAATGCCCGAAACAGAATTCTTTATCTTCACAGCTAAACCCTCCCTCTTCCAATTTTCCCATCACACGTAGACAACACCACCATCATTCCTGTCTCTCTAGCCCATAACTATGGCTCTCTAAGCTCTATTTAGCTCTCTCATTCAATGCATATATTAAATCAGTCAATAAATCCTGTTGCTTCAACCTTAACAGCATCGGTAAAATCCTCCCTTTCTTCTCCATCCAAGCTGCTACCACGATAATCCGTGGTGATTACCATGGTAATTCTATCTTGCTTTAATACTTGTGTCAGCCTCCTTTCTGACCACCCAGCCCTCTGTCCATTCTTAATCCAGTCCGTACTTCACTCTGCTGCTAGGATCATTTTTCTGGATCATTTCCCTGGATCAAGTTCATCCTTGCATACTTTAGTGCTGTTGTAACGGCACATGTCGTCAAGTTGCCCAGATTCCGGAAAAGGAAGCAGACCACTCCAGTCAGGCTTAGTGAGAGCTATATAAAAGTGGTTTACTTGGGGAAGTTACTTACGGGACAGCTCTGGGTGGTGGCAGGGCACAGGAGACACACCACGCCCCACCTATCTAGAGCCACCCCTTTATATGCCACATGATATCACTACAAAAGCAAAACAGCTTAGATAAGGTGTTTAGCAGCTCGATCTGCACATGTTCAGGGCGCATACCATAACTGCGAAAATACAGCCTCAGCCTTGAAACTCTGGCGGGTCAGAGCCGGGGCACAACATCCCCTGCACTCCACCCCTTCTGACCTGCTCATACAATCTTAGCCCGATAGTCTTCCACAGAGGTCCCTGAGCGGTTCACAATGGGTTTCACCATCAGGGAGGCGATTTGTGCCCCACAAAAGTTGTCACACTGGAGGTACATACCACAACAACAGTATATACCCATGTAAGTGAGGAGCAGGTTACCTCCTGTGCAGAGGACATAATGCATGTAACGCCTCCAGCCCACTCCCCATGCCTGCAACCACTTGTCAGTGCTGTCCTGGGGGGCAGAAAGGTGCTCTATTTCCTACCGCATGGGCTCTAAATAATGAGTCACATTATCCTCTTCATCTGGATTGTATACACAGCATGTGGTACGTACCATAGCACAAGTTCCCCCTTGGGCAGCAGTTAGAATGTCGAGGGCCATGCAGTTCTGTAACACTACCTTTCGCATATGTGCCACCTCGATGTTAAGGAGGGACAGACCGTGGTAACTATCATTTATAGCAGCTTGCATAAAGCGTTCAAAGCTTCTACTCACATCATTACTAATTTTAGACCTGTCCCGGGAGTAAATACGTTTAGGAGGTGGTTATACCAGTGGAATACTTCCCTGGTCCAACAAGCCCATACAAGGGGCAGGTTTGAAACTGCGGTTGGCAGGTGCCTATGTACCTGCCCTTGGAAAAAACGTATCCTGTGATGCATCGGCCTACCCAACCTGCAGGTAGCCATGGCCACAGATACGGTCCTCAGCTCCACTGTGTCCAGTTTGGGGCCAGGTGGACCAAAGTCGACTCAGACATGTTCTTTAGCCGGGCCAATATGCACCATTCACCTGCCAGGTGTAGTTGCACAGTGCCTGGGGGCTCCAACCCACCCATAAGGGAGGCATGGGGCAACAGGGTGACCCTGCTACACTTAAGCACCGTACCGGATCCTCCTGCTGTTCCCAACAGAGCGTGGCAGAAGCAGATAATTGCCCAGACCCCGCTGTCACCCACATCAGACCCATGCAGAGTTGGTAAGTATCCAAATTCCAAGTGGTGTTGAGCAGGTCTCGGGCTTGCAGCCGGGCTTCGGAACGGGTTTGGCCACTGCTGAAGGTGCGATTGTGTCCGGGTCCTTGGCTCTCCACTGGCCACAGGCTGGCGGCCACCACTCCGTCCCAGGCTTGCACCGCAGTTCAGAGGGGATACCCACCACGGGATACCTGACACACTGGACAATGGCAGATGGGCACACACACAGCAATCAGACTGGCTCATTGCAGACGCCATGGTGCCTGCCCAGTGAAAGAAGACATTCCCTGTAGCCAGCACAAGCCAAGCCACAAGGAGTGCTAAGCTTAAGGGCAAAAAGACAACATGTTAGAGGGAACCCGAGTAGGGCAGTCTTCCACGTCTCTCAGGATTTGTCAGAATTGCTTTCATTGCCATGTCCACAGGGGGAGCTGACTGGTGCAACAAGGCATTTGCTGACTTATCCCCCTTAGGGGCCATACTAATGGCCTGTAGTGCTTCAGGCAACACTTTGGTCCACCCCTTGACTGAGGGGTGACCCAGCAGAGGCTCCGAATGGTAGCATTTTGATTAGCTTTCCCACAGAGGAATGCCTATAGAAGTCCAGTGGCTGTGTCCACACAAATAAAGGCATATTTCTGCCGTTACTAATCAGGAGGGGCGCTATGTAGTCAACTTGCCGGGCCTGAGTAGGTGTATCACCGCGGTAGATATGGCCTATGCTCCTGGGGACAGATAGCTCTAGGTCTCAGGCTAGAGCACACTGAACATTGCGCAACTGCTTCTTCCAGCGCGCCATGAGTGAGCGATAATCCTGAGGCCTGTGCAATCCGCCATCCACTTTGGCTCCTCTATGCCCACTACAACGGCAGACCCAATCTGCCATTTCTGTCGGGCTAGGGGGCGCTGTAGTCCGCATCTGGGCAATAGCATCCGCCTCCTGATTACCAGGAGGTGGTGTATTACAGTGTGCGGGGACATGATACACCGTGAGATCATCTGTGGCAGCGGCTATCTGGGCCCAAATGTCCCTCCACATATCTGCTCCCAGATTGTGCTTACTCCCAATCGACCAGGCCTCACGCTTCCACTGTTCCATCCACATAGTAAGACCTCGATACACTGTCCAGTCGTCCGTACAAAGAGATAAGGGTAATGGTGCTTGGGTAAGAATCAGCCCAGTGGCACGCAACTCGGCCCACCGACTACTCTTACCATCCCCCCTTCCAACCACGCGATATCAATGCAGGATTGTATGGCTACAGCTGACCAACGTGAAGCGGTTACCTCTACATGACCCATCAGTATACTATGCCATCTCAGGAATAGTCCATATACCCTTCATGGACCCGAGGTAGAGGCTCTATATCCCGTGGAGTGGGTGGCACCTCTGGGTCTATAAACCGCACTGGCCCCAGTAGACATTGTAATTCTGCAGAGAGGGGGCTGTGTGATAATTGTCCTCTTTATTGTAAATATGTGTGCCATTTTAACAGCGTCTGTGCCTGAGTTACAGTTGATGAAGGACATCCAAATAAGGCATGCACACACCCAGCTATGGGGTAAGTTGTGTGCACAGTGACTTCGGTAGCCCCAGTCAAGGACTCTACATATTGTAAGGCCAGGTATAGGGCATACAACTGCTTCTCAATGGCAATATACCGTCCCTTGGCCCCCTTCCATACCTGTTACCAGAACCCTAAGGGGATACGACCCTCCGGGTCAGTATGACTTAGGGCCCAGCCCATGCCAGCATCATCAACATGGACATCCAGAGAGAATGGGACTCCGGGCATACAGGTGCCTAAGGCCTGTACTTGTGCTACCGGTACTTCAATCTTTTCAAATAATAATAATGTTGGATTTGTTAAGCGTTTACTATGTGCAGAGCACTGTTCTAAGCGCTGAGGTAGATACAGGGTAATCAAGTTGTCCACATGAGGCTCACAGTTACTCCCCATTTTACAGATGAGGGAACTTAGGTCCAGAGAAGTTAAATGACTTGCCCAGTCACACAGCTGACAAGTGGCGGAGCTGGGATTCGAACCCATGACCTCTGACTCCCAAGCTCGGCCTCTTTCCACTGAGCCCACTGAATGTTTGCTGTTGTGTAGTCCCCCAGTTCCACTGGGCTCCCCTCTTTGCCAGTTTATACAGGGGGAGGGAGGTTTGCGCTAGATGAAGGACAAAGCTCTGCCAGAACCCCATTAAGCCTAAGAACATTTATAACTCTTAGACAGTTGTAGAAATTGGATATTGTTGTATTTTATCAATGAAAACCCATGGCATCATCCACGTTTTTCCTGACCAGACAACCCCCAGAAACTTGACCGATGTACCGGGTCCCTGGATTTGGTCCAGGTTTTACCTCCCATCCTCAAGTACACAGGTGTGCTGCGACGCCACTCAATACATCCTGTAAATACAGAAGTGCTGCCTGCAGTTAGCATGATGTCAACAATATAATGCACCCAGGGTGCATCACTATGGAATGGGAACCTTTCCAAATCTCTGGCCATCAACTTATGGCAAATGGTGGGGCTATGGACATATCCTTGGGAGGGACCTTGGAAAGTCCATTGTCACCCTTCCCACGTGAAGGCAAACTGGTCCTGAAACCCGGGGTCTAAGGGTACAGCTGTTCCGGGTCCAGGGGAAAACAAAACACATTATCATGGATTAAGGTGCATTCTGCCCCGGTGTTCACCAGGGCTAGGACTTGCTGCTTAGTGGTGCAGGGCCTGTAAATCACCAACTCTGCCTCCCGTTCCCGGGCTAATTCGTTTAGTCTCTGGGCTATTTCACTTTCTAGTGCAGTAATGCGGACCTCCGCATTTGTGCCTCCGCAATTGTTGGCGATCCGCCACCGACTACTACAGTTCAGAACTCGGTGAGTAAAGAATTACTCCGAGGGGATAAACAAGGCCAAACCAAGTTTATTTCACTCTCAACTCCCAGCCCCCTGTCCCAATTATAACGCCAGGAATTTAAAGTGGCGGGCGATCCCTCGAGGGAAGGGAAGAGCGCTAAATCCTTTGTTCTTCTCCTTTTATACTTAGTTGACATGCCCGTAGGCATTGTGTCGCTTCCTGATTGGCCTGAGTGTTTATGGAGACTCCAGGTCAGCTCTCCTTTTGGTGACGAACCGTTATTCGCTGTTAGGTGCTGGGGGCTTGGGGCTTGAAGCTCCTCCTAATGTCCTTTAACGTAGTCAGTATACCTGCCTTGAAATGCCCACTCGCTGTTTTTGGGCTGTCCCTCTGTATTCACCCATAGCCACCCTTCCTCATTTCCCCCCTTTTTCTTTTTGCCACATCCTTCCAGTGCCTACAGAATGGGGCGAATGTCTCATCTTCTCTAACTTCTTCGTGCTGGAATGGGCGTAGACCTGGGATGGCGCCTAAAAGAGGAGATAATCAGGGCTGGTGTGGGCGCACAACATTGGCATAGAAATTGTGTTGGGCTTGGTTAAGGGGGTGTAGGGGCTGGTAGCCTTGGTGATGGGCCAGAAGGACCTTTTCGGTTGCTCGGATATAGCATCTCTGGGCCACCTTTAGAATGCAGCAACCTAAAAGAACAAGAGCACATAACGGGAGTAGGAAAGTAAGTGCTCTCCTCAGGAGCGTCCCGGTCCATCCTTGCCAAGAGGAGAAATCTAGCCAGGTCCACCAGGACCAAGAAATTCCCTTGCTAGGTGCAGCAGGGTGAGAGGTTCTGAAGGCCAACTCTCGGAGCTGAGAAACATCTGGAAGGATCCGGCCTTGGCGGTCGGAGTAGAAGCAGTAATATTGATTAACTGTAGCACAGACACCATCCTGAGCCGCTAGGAGCACATAGAAGGCCATGCGATTCTGCAAAACCATCTGGTCGAGGGAGAATACCTCCGTTTGAAGGTCTGAAATAGCCGAGTCAGTGAGATTAGATAGCGTAGAGAACTCGGATGAAAGATTATACAAGGGCTGTGCTAATAGGTCTTGAAGGCTGTTTCCTGATCTGGGCCCCATTCCAAGTGATCTTGGACCAAGGCCTCGTACAAGGGTTTAGCAATTAGGCCAGAATTAGGGATCCATAGCCTGCAGTAGCCTGCCATTCCTAGAAAGGCACGGAGTTGCCGGGACGTTTTTGGGGCCGCGAGGACAGCTATTGGTGGTATTCCTTCAGGGCCCAACGACCTACATTCAGGGGTAATAATATTGCCTAGGAATAGTACTCGTTGTCGGTACCATTGGACCTTCTTTGTAGAGAACCGGTATCCCATTTGGCACAGATGGTTTAAAGTCTGCCTAGCCATCTCTTCACCGGGGCTACAGACAAGGAGGTCATCAACATACTGAATTAGAGTACCAGGGGCAAGATCAAGAGTGCTTAAATCCTTTGTTAGGCTCAGCCCGAATAATTGCGGACAATCTCTGAACCCCTGGAGGAGTGCTGTCCATGTATATTGGCGGCCCTCCCACGTAAAGGCAAAGAGAAAGTGTGATTCTGGGGCTAAGGGGATACAAAAAAAATGCGTCTTCTAGGTCAGTGACTGAGATCCATGTGGCGTCGCTGGAGATAGAGGATAACAAATTGTACGGGTTTGGAAGCACGGGGTGAATAGAGACTACGTTTTCGTTCACCCCTCTAAGATCTTGTACAAAGCGATATGTGCCGTCTGGCTTTCACACTGGGAGCACCGGGGTATTACAGAGTGGGCCGAATCAGCCCATGCTGGAGAAACTTTTCCACAATAGGTCTTAGTCCCTCCAGGGAGGCAGATGTAAGGGGGTACTGAGCCTGGCAAGGGTAAGCAGCTCCTGGTTTAAGGGAGACACGCACAAGCTCGGCGTGGACTGCCCGCCCTGGCACCCCAGTGTGTCCCAGACCTGAGGATTGATTCCCTTCATCCAGTGGGGATTTACTCCCTTTTCCATCATCCCCTGCGGCTTCCCCTATTAGGGCCAGCAGGGAACAAGTAGAACCCAGTTTAGACATAATATCCCGCCCCAGCAAGGCCACAGTACACGGCAGAATGATTAGGAAAGAATGGGTAAAGAGGACCCCTTCCTCTGATAAGCAGGGGACCGGGGCCGTAGCCCTGCATGCTCTCCTCTCTCCCGTCTATCCCCATGACAATTATCTCTGATGGTTCTGTTACACCCCAAAAAGAAGGTAATACCGAGTAAGTAGCTCCTGTATCAATTAAAAATTGAATGGTCTTACCCGCGATCTCCATCTTCACCCTGAGCTCGGCCTCCGTGATGGTCTTTTGGGGCCGGCCGTCCCTAGGGGCCAGTCAATCTCGGTCCGGGCTAGAGCGCCCCGGGAACTCCAAGCCCGAAGGGGTGCGCTCGGGGAGGGGGGCAGGACCAGCACAGTTGAGAGACCAATGGTCGCTGCCTCCACACTTCCAGCACGGACCAGGCGGGGGAGCTTGACCTCCCCGCGTGGACTGAGCACGTGTGGGGCAATTACGAGCCCAGTGGCCAGGTTTCCTGCATCTATAACAGTTCTATGCGGTCTGCGATCCCCCTTTTGAGTTTGCCAGGCGAATCCCTAAGGCTGCCGTGATCATGTTGGCCTGAGTCTGGGCTTGAAGCTGGACCCTGGAGTCTTTTCTCCGCTCCCAATCTTCCTCGCGGTTGTTGAAGACCCTAAAGGCTTGGGCAAGGAGATCTGCCATCGGGGTTTGGGGGCCCAGCTGCATTTTCTGCAGTTTTCTGCGAATATCTTCTGCAGATAGGGTGATAAAATTCATATTCAGAACCACCGAGCCCTCAGGGGAATTCACATCCACATTTGTGTATTGTCGAATAAGGTCCGTCAGTCTACCACGGAACGGAGCAGGATTTTTGTCCTTCCCCTGAACAACCTCTTTTACTTTGTCATAATTCACCTGTTTCTTATTTCCCTTTTCCATAGCAGTAAGGAGTAGGGCTACCATTATGTCTCTCAACCCCTATCCCTGCTCCCTTCCTGATAATCCCAGTCCGGTTTTTCCCGCGGGCAGGCCTCCAGTTGGGTGGCATCGTTGAGATTCCACCGCCCGCTTATATCCTGTCTGGACTGCCAGATCCCACCCCATTTTCTTATCATGGAGGGTCATACAAGTGGAAAGAAGCAAACTAATATCTTCCCAGGATAGATCGTATTGAAGGGTCAGGCGATGGAACTCTTCCCTAAAACGGTTAGGGTCCTGGGCATATGAGCTCATTTGACTTTTCGCCTGTACTAATTCAGTTAAACTAAAGGGGGCTTGCACACGCATAACCCTATTACCCTCCCCTGCAACCTCACGAAGTGGACAAAGGAGGTCTTGTTGTGGGGAGAGGTCTTTAGTCGGGGGGTTTTTAGTCAGTGTTTCCGGGAGTCCAAATTGGGTGCACTGCCGACTATGTGATGGGTTTAAATGCGGCGTCGAGGTTTGTGAAGGGGAGTACGGGGGAGGAGGGTAGAGCAATGGGTTTGGGAGCGGCGGGAAAAGAATAGGGGTAGTGGGCGTCGGAGAGGTCTGGAGTGTCGGAGGTGGGGAAGGGAAAGAAGAAGAGGAAGGCGGTTTCATTGAGTGGGGTTTCATATTCAATAATAAATCTCCAGTCTCCTCTGCCGAACGAGGATTTGGGAGATCCAGTAAAACAAATACGGCACCCCTTAACCTCGGGACTCAGACTTAGTGCCATGAAAGCCTGGACATAAGGAATCTCCGACCACTTTCCCAGGCGCCTACAGAACAGGTCCAACTGGAGGACTGTGTTATAATTTAGAGACCCATGCTCTGGCCAGATTTCTTGACCCTCGAGTTTGTACTGGGCCCACTTGGTTGTGCAAAGAAAGATTAAGTGCTCAGTCCTCAAGGACAGAAGGCCAAATTTATCCTTATTTGTAGGATTCAATAAACAACCGAGTGGGGAGTCAGGGGGAATAGAAGGGCCCTGCCCCATGGTGTCTTACTTGAGCTGTAAATCCACATTTGTTTCGCAAAGGCACACGGGTCTCGCCCGCAAATTCGCAGTCCCTGACTGCCGCAGTCCCCAACTTCAAACCACTGTCTTCAGTCCTCGGCGGCGGCCCGCCGATCGTCCTTTCGGACAACACCCTATGCAACACCGCCTCACGCGGCTTTCCGAGGGGGTCGGAACTGACCACCCTCCCCACCCTCAGGTAATAGACTCAGTGGGACCCCTCGGGCCCCACGTTGTGCACCAAGAATGTTGGCGATCCGCCACCGACTACTACGGTTCAGAACTTGGTGAGTAAAGAATTACTCCGAGCGGATAAACAAGGCCAAACCAAGTTTATTTCACTCCCAACTCCCAGCCCCCGTCCCAATTATAACGCCCGGAATTTAAAGTGGAGAAGCAGCGTGGCTCAGTGGAAAGAGCACGGGCTTTGGAGTCAGGGCTCATGAGTTCGAATCCCAGCTCTGCCACTTGTCGGCTGTGTGACTGTGGGCAAGTCACTTAACTTCTCTGTGCCTCAGTTCCCTCATCTGTAAAATGGGGATTAAGACTGTGAGCCCCACGTGGGACAACCTGATTCCCCTATGTCTACCCCAGCACTTAGAACAGTGCTCGGCACATAGTAAGCGCTTAACAAATACCAACATTATTATTATTATTATTAAAGTGGCGGGCGATCCCTTGAGGGAAGGGAAGTGCGCTAAATCCTTTGTTCTTCTCCTTCTATACTTTGTTGACATGCCTGTAGGCATTGTGTCGCTTCCTGATTGACCTGAGTGTTTATGGGGACACTCCAGGTCAGCTATCCTTTTGGTGACGAACCGTTATTCGCTGTTAGGTGCTGGGGGCTTGGGGCTTGAAGCTCCTCCTAATATCCTCTCACGTAGTCATTATACCTGCCTTGGACTGCCCTCTCGCTGTTTTTGGGCCGTCCCTCTGTATTCGCCCATAGCCATCCCAGGGTAGTAGACATACTCACATCCCGTTCCCGTGCTAATTCGTCTCGTCTCCGAGCTATTTCACTTTCTAGTGCAATCATCGGGGCCTCCACCCGCACAAATCTATATGCTAAATTCCCTAGTTTTCTCCCCTGCTCCTCTGACCTTTCCGATGACTCGGAGGTTAGCAGGGGGGTAGCCTTACTCACATCCCGTTCCCGGGCTAATTCGTTTAGTCTCTGATCTATTTCACTTTCTACTGCAGTAATGCGGGCCTCCGCCCGCATTTGTGCCTCCGCAATTAGTCTGACAGCCCACAAGAGAAGCCAGGCCACGGCCTCGGCCTCGGCCTCGGCCCCGGCCCCTCGGCGCCATTCCTTCTCTGGCGCCATCTCCGCTCCCTCCGTGAGGATATTTACTAATCTAGTGGGGATCTTGGGGTCCTCCCCATACTTCCGTGGGGGCCCCACCCATCAATCAGTTGGGCTGCCTTCCTCCACCTCAAAGTGGCCCACCATTCCCGGACTCCCCCTGGCAACGTCCCTTTCCCCATGCTTCCTTTTTTGCAATCCTGCCGACTACGCCAATTGTAATGGCACATGCCGTCGAGTTGCCCAGATTCCGGAAAAGGAAGCAGACCACTCCAGTCAGGTTTAGTGAGATCCATATAAAAGTGGTTTATTTGGGGAAGCTACTTACGGGACAGCCCTGGGTGGTAGCAGGGCACAGGAGACACACCACGCCCCGCCTAACTAGATCCACCCCTTTATATGCCACATGACATCACTATAAAAGCAAAACAGCTTAGATAAGGTGTTTACCAGCTCGATCTGTGCATGTTTAAGTCTCATACCATAACCGCGAAAACACAGCCTCTGCCTTGAAACTCTGGCGGGTCAGAGCCGGGACACAACATCCCCTACAGCTGTCTACTCCTCTGCCTGGCAAAATTATTTATCCATCTTTATTGACACCCATGGCCATTGTCCTCACCAGTTGTTCAAGTCATTTAAGAATCTCCTCAAACTTCCTGGCCTCTTGCCTCCCAAATCCCTTGTACCTAATAAACTGGCCTCCTTTATTGAGAAAATTGAAGTCATCAGGTGTGATCTCCCTAAAATCTCCCCTGCTCCTCTCCATTCCTTTATTCCTTCATTCCATCGTATTTAATGAGTGCTTACTTTGTGCAGAGCACTGTATCAAGTGCTTAGAATGTACAATTTGGCAACAGATAGAGAAAATCCCTGCCCAGCAATGGGTTCACAGTCTTAAAGGGGGAGACAAACAACAAAACAAAACTAGTAGTCAGGCATCAATACCATCAAGATCAATAGAATCCTAGAAATAGAGACATCATTAATAAAATAGAGTAATAAATAGTATATACAAATATGCACAAGTGCTGTGGGTAGGGGAAAGGGGTAGAGCAGAGGGAGGGAGTAAGGTGAATAGGGAGGGGAGGAGGTGCAGAGGGAAAGGGAGGGCTCAATCTGGAAAGGCTTCCTGGAGGAGGTGAGCTCTGCGTATGGCTTTGAAGAGGAGAAGAGTGTTAGTTCAGCAGATGTGAGGAGGGAGGGCATTCCAGGTCAGGAGTAGGATGTGGGCCAGGGGTCAATGGCGGGACAGGTGAGAATGAGGCACCATGAGAAGGTTAGCGGTAGAGGAGTGGAGTGTACGGGGTAGGCTGTAGAAGGAGAGAAGAGAGGTGAGGTAGGAGGGGGGCAGGTGATGGAGAACTTTGAAGCCAAGAGTGAGGAGTTTTTGTTTCATGGGAAAGTTAATAGGCAACCACTGGAGGTTTTTAAGGAGGGGAATGACATGCCCAGAGCAATTCTGTAGAAAGATAATCTGGTCAGTGAAGTATAGATTGGAGCGGGGAGAGACAGGAGGATGGGAGATCAGAGAGGAGGCTGATTCCAGGCCAGAGGTAGGACGTGGGCCAGGATTTGATGGCAGAAGAGGCAAGAACAAGGCAAAGTGAGAAGGTTATCTCTCTCTCATTCTATCCCTACATTGAATCAGTCCCTAAATGCTGATTGTCATTCCTCACAAATCTCTAAAATCTGCCCTTTCCTCTCGATCCAAACTGCTACCACAGTAATCCTATTCTGCCTTGATTATGGTATCAACCTCCTCGTCTCTGATCTCTCCCCAATCCAGTCCATACTTTACCTTGCTGCTGGGGTCATTTTTCTGCAAAAACGTACAGTCCATGTTTCCCTAATTCCTCAAGTACCTACAGTTGGTTGCCCTTTCACTTCTGCATCAAACAGAAACTCATTATTATTAATAATAAAAATGGCATTTCTTAAGTGCTTATTATGTACCAAACACTGTTCTAAGTACTTGGGGTACATACAAGGTAATCAGGTTGTCCCCACATAGGGCTCGCAGTCTTAATCCCCATTCTGCAGGTGAGGTAACTGAGGTGCAGAGAAGCTAAGTGGCTTGCCCAAGGTTACACAGCAGACAAGTAGTGGATCTGAGATTAGAACCTACTTCCTCTGACTCCCAAACTCATGATCTTGCCTCCAAGCCAACACTACTCGCCTTCTACATCCTAGCCCAGATATTTTAGCCCTTCATTGCTAACCTACTTGCTGGACTGCCAAGCTACTCACTGTTCCTCGATTTTGACTGTCTCCCCACTGACAGCTCACCCACATCTTGCCTCTGTCCTGAAACTCCTACTCTTTTTATAATCATTAACCCATATACTCATACACCTTCAAAGCCTTACTGAAGGCACATCTCTTCCAAGAGGTCTTCCCTAGGCCCTCATTTCTTCTACTCCCACTTCATTTAGCTTTGCCCTTACACATAGATTTACTCCCCTTCTTCACAACCTCGCCCTCAGCTCCACAACACTTTTAAACGTGGCAGTAATTTATTTATATTAATGCCTGTCTCACTCTCTCAAGTCTAAGCTTGTCAAGGGGAGGGAATGGAACGTTTCTGCTAACTCTGTTATATTGTTATCTTGTTCTCTCCTAAACTCTTAATAAAGCTCTGCATAACAGTAAGAGCTCATTAAATATGATTGTTTGATTATTACCACAAAAGTTCAGGAAATCAACATTTTTGATTGCAGAAAGCTTACAGTTCTCATTCCCACTGCCTCTTTCTCCAAATCCTATTCGACATCTGCCTGAACCACCGACATTTCTTCTGTCCTGAGAACTGTGTATTCTTGTTAACACTTCCCTTTCATTGCGAAGATTCAGGAATTTTAAAACCTATTACAACCTTGAATTATTAGCTAGAGTAACCATAATTGAGAGGTAGAGTGGCTCAGTGGAAAGAGCACGGGTTTGGGAGTCAGAGATCATGGGTTCGAATCCCAGCTCTGCCACTTGGCAGCTGTGTGACTGTGGGCAAGTCTCTTAACTTCTCTGTGCCTCATTTCCCTCATCTATAAAATGGGGATTAAGACTGTGAGCCTCACTTGGGACAACCTGATTACCCTGTATCTACCCCAGCGCTTAGAACAGTGTTTTGCACATAGCAAGTGCTTAGCAAATACCAACATTATTATTAATACAATGCATCTTCCAGCCTCGAACTCCTTGCCTCCCTGGTCAAGAGTCTTTCAGGTGCTCTCAGCTCTGATGTCTTCTGCTTCAGGCAGTTCTGCTCTCAGGAGGTGGCCAAGTCCATGAAGCTCCCAAACAATTCCTGGACTCTACTGTGATGCAAATGCCAGGGAGGGGGCCCAGATTGGGCTAATTTGTGGTCCTGCAGGTGCAGCCCCATTCCTGAACCCTATTTATTTTGTTAAAGAGATGTACATCACCTTGATTCTATCATAGCTATTGGTTTAATGAGATGTACATCCCCTTGATTCTATTTATTGCTATTGTTTTTGTCTGTCTCCCCCGATTAGACTGTAAACCCGTCAATGGGCAGAGACTGTCTCTATCTGTTGCCGATTTGTACATTCCAAGCGCTTAGTACAGTGCTCTGCCAATAGTAAGCTCTCAATAAATACTATTGAATGAATGAACCACCTGTAACTGAGTGTACCAGAACAGAGAACAACAGGCACAGCATCCAGATGCCAGACTTAGGTAGAGGCTGTTTAGTAGGTGAGGGTAAGAGAGCCCGGGATAACCTTGCCAACTTTGAGAAGACTGTGCCAGGAAATGTTGGGGGAAAGATTGTGCATTGCCCTTGCCTTGGGGTAAATGTTTTTGGTTTTTCATGGTATTTGTTAAGCATTTATTCTGTACCAAGCATAGTGCTAAATGCTGGGGTAGATACAAGATACTCAGATTGGACACACTCTCTGTCCCAAAGGGGGCTCACCTCCCAAGAAGTGGAAGTAGGATTCAATCCCCACTTTATAGATGAGGAAACTGAGGCACAGAGAAGTTATATGAATTGCCCAAGGC
Organism: Ornithorhynchus anatinus; assembly: GCF_004115215.2. NCBI lineage: Eukaryota > Metazoa > Chordata > Mammalia > Monotremata > Ornithorhynchidae > Ornithorhynchus > Ornithorhynchus anatinus. Next base: position 44,152,950 of record NC_041739.1, read on the forward strand.
CACATAGCAAACAAGTGTTGGAGCTGGGATTAGAAGCCAGGTCTTCTGACTCCCAGATCTGGGCTATTTCCAATAGGCCTTAAGGTGGGTGATGAATGGGGAGGTAGAAGTTGATCTCTCTGAGTCACACAGCACAGGAATCCAGGAAGTCTCCCTCTCTCTCTTCCTCCCTTCCTCTTTTTCTAGTTTGCAGCTACAACAAAGCTGGGGTCTTGGAATGGGTCCCCCAGAGTGGTGGAAAGGGGCAGTCAATATGGGGAGATGGCAGAGGGAGCTCAGTAGACAGGAGTGTCCCCTAGCCCGTCAGATATGTCCAGCCTGGATTCCAGCCAGATAGACAACCTCTGGACCAGATATTGCAGAAATGAGGTGCTTTTTCCTGCCCCCAAGGTGGTGGTGTTTGTGACAGTCTCGGAGCGACCCTGCCTGGTGTCTTTTCATTTTCATTCTGTTCATTACCCAGGACCCAGAGCCAGATATTCAGAACAGATCTGACACCACTGTCTTTTCATTTTCATTCTGTTCATTACCCAGGACCCAGAGCCGGATATTCAGAACAGATCTGACACCACCCACAGAAACATCTGAGATGATTTTTATGGTATTTAGAAATTCCTTACTGTTCTAAGTGTTGGGGTAGATACAAGTTAATCAGGTTAGATACCGTCCCTGTCCCACATATGGCTGACAGTCTTATTCCCCATTGTACAGATTGAGACACCTGAGGACCAGGGAGGTGAAGTGACTTGTCGAAGGTTACACAGCACAGAAGTGGTAGAGCCAGGATTAGAATTCATTCATTCAGTCAATCATATTTATTGAGCACTTACTGCATGCAAGTGCACTGAACTAAGCACTTGAAAAGAACAATTCAGCAAGAGAAACAATTCCCACCCACAATAGGCTCACAGTCTATAAGAGGGGAAGCAAACAACAAAACAAAACAAAGCAAGTAAACAGGAAATCAATACCATCAATATAAATAAATAGAATTATAGATATATGCACATCATTAAGAAAAAAATAGAATAATAAATATGTACATATATACACAGATCCTGTTGAATCCCAGTCTCTTGCTCTGTCCACTAAGCCACGCTGCTGCTCTAATTCAACAAATGACATGAGTGACAGCAGTACACTTAACCTAAGCATGAAGGTTCCCGGTTTTGTGGGGAAAATGATGTCACTTGATCTTGCGGGGGATAAACCTACTGGTAGCTGGAGTTAACTTCTCCCACATGTCCATGCCCCACATAGAGCTTACATTCCTAATCCCCATTTTACAAATGAAGTAACTGAGGCACAGAGAAGTGAAGTGACTTGCCAAAGGTCACACAGAACACATGTGGCAGAGCTGGGATTAGATCCCAGGTCTTTCTGACTCCCAAGCCTGTCCTCCATTCACTAGGCCATGCTGCTTCTCAAAATAATTGGCACAGTATCCTTGTGGTCTGAACAGATAATGACCTCACCAAATCGGGCTGGCAAGTATCCCCCCGGGTCTTGATTCCCCTCTTTTAAACCATGTGCAAGTGGAGGCTTTGTTCCCCAGAGTAGTGAATCTCCAACAACTATGAGCAATTAGAGGTTGGTTTGTGTTCCCCAAATTGCACTGCATTGCCCTCACTGACACTGATGCTCACCTGTCACTTTTCTGGCCATCTTCTCAGCTGAACTAGGTTTCCCTGCAAGTTCTCCAACCGGCCTAGCAGGCCTAACCAAGCAGCAATTGCTGCCAACACCAGAAAGGCCTCTCCCAGACTACAGCCCCTAGGATTGAGACCAAACATTTGGTGCTGCCTTTGCAAACACATGCTGTGGGACTGTAGGATTCTGACTTTCAGGGGCCTTCTGTTGGCACATCATGGCCAGTCTTGACACAGAACTGCTACCTCTGGACCCAGACCTGACTTCAGGCTGCTGTCTCAGGAACCGTGAACTGAGCTTGCCTCCTGCTCCCCAAGACTTAAGGCCCCACAGAAAACCATTTGGATATGGGATTCCAGAGAATGAAATCCTTCTCAAGACTGTGAGCTCATTTTGGCAGGGAATGTGCTACCAACTTTGTTGTATTGTCCTCTCCTAAGTGTTTAGTACACTCTGCAAACAGAGATAAGCACTCTAGAATTGAATGCAATTGATTGATTGACTGACTGATTGAGTGGACTATCCAGAGCTGCTGACATTCTGTGGACTGGTGGACGTGCCAAAGGACATTTGTCTCTAAAGGCCCCAATTGCTCCTAAGAACCCCTTCTCTTATGGAGACTCAATAGGCTGTGATTGGCCCTGGAGTTTCAAGGAGAGGCCAACATCAAGCAGAAACTGGCATCCTCCTCAGGCCCTAAGGCCTGGGTGCATTTGTGTAGGATTCAGGGGAGAATAGGTGGGGCGAAAATGCTGCCTGGATCTGTGGCCTCAGAGCCAGATCCCCTCATTATGCTGAAGGTGTGGGAGGAGATGGTGAAGATCGAAGGGTTCACACACTGGATTTGAGTATATTTACTATCTCCATGCAGTCCAGTCTTGATGGAAGATGTAGCTGCTGCTCCTTGGACATATCATGGACTGCGGGGATGAGCTGGCTCTGACCACCCACAGGGTCCTCTGTTGTGGATACCAGGGGCAGGGGTGTGTAAAACCTATGAGCAGCTTCCTCAGAATTTTTTTCCATCCTTGTCACCACTCCTAGCCACCTGCCTGATGCATGGGCTGCCAATCCTGGAGTCTCTGTGGGGACTTGCCTTGTTGTGTGAAATGGTCAAAGCACTGAGAGGCTTCCCTTCTTCCAGAATCATCCCCAAACCGCCAGCCCTTTCTACCCTCTCAAACTTCCTGGGGACCCAGGAGAGAGGGCAAATCCTAACTGTTTTTTTCCTCTGATGTTTGTGAGAATGTTTCAGGGAAGCAGGTGCAGTGCTCTGGGCAAGGATAATCCCCAGAGATCCTTCATGGCTGATTTCTTTTGTCCCAGATTGAGCTCAAGAGAAGCAACACATGGTTTCGCTCATTCCCAACTACAGGCAAAGCAAGGCATTAGACTGGAGCCATCATTCTGACAACAAGTTCAAGGCAGATGCTCATAAACCCTGCCATTTCCCCCAGATCTCAGTTTGTCTGGGACACAGGCTGCCCCACAATTTACTGATGGTTTCCATGTGATGGGAGTGGAGACTGGAGTCCTGGACCTTGTGCCAGAGGAGATGATAAGGATTCCTGACTCTTGTCATTCTTCACAACTAATCCCAGACTCGCCTCACCTCCATGCTCTCTCTGTTTACCCTGTTCCTGCTCCTCCAACTTCCCAACTCCACCAATGGGAAAGAGAAGACACCATGCTTTCTGGACAGACAGTATCCAGCCACCTATTACAGGGATGGGGACCTGCTCATCGCAGAGATGTTATCTTTGCAGACCTTGACTATTTTTCCTGATCCAATTTTCCAGTCTGTCAACAAGCATGACATGGAGAACTATGCCTAGTGAGTATTTTTTTCCTTAGTGGTTATATTTAATTAATTTCATTAATTTATGACACTTGCTAAGCACTTAGTCTATATCAAGCATTTTTTAAAACACTGGTTGGACACAATTCGTGTCTCCCATGGGGCTCACAGTCTGAGAAGGAGTGATGATATTTAATCCCCATTTTACAGATGAGGTAACTGAGGAGAGAGAAATTAAGTGACTGGCTCAAAGTCACCCAGATCTGGGTTTAAAACCCTGGTCCTCTGACTCCCAGGCTCAGATTCTGCTGATTCTTTTATTTTCTCTGTTTTGATGGTGATTGATGCATGGGCGGGGACTGTATCCAATACTGAGTTTCTGACATCCTCCCTGAGACAGGTCCAGCTGGCAATATGAGCCTCCCAGCATCACTACGCAGTCTGGACTCTGTCTTTCCTTCTCTTCCTTCAGCTCCTGTCCCTCAGATCGTCCCTCTGCGTTTGCAGGGGACACATTTCCCTCCACACCTTTCATTCCATCCCTCTCCTCATAGCTTCCAGAGCTGTGGATTAGGGCCAGGGAGGAATCGGAATTTGATGATGCAGGAGGGGATGAAGAATGGCTGGTGCAGGTAATGGGGGCTCCAGCCTGGGTGATGCTGCCCCTGGACTTTTTACCTGATCTGTTCTCTCCGTAAGATGTGTTCCCTGGAATGTGGGGTGGGGGTACTGGGTGGAAATTGAGAGTGTATCCTGTTTTATTTCAGTTGGGTTCACAAAGACTTCCAGCACTTCCCGGCCCTGCTATTTGCTGTGGAGGAAATCAGTAAGGATCTCAGCCTTTTACCCAATGTGTCTCTGGGCTTCCATGTCCATGAAATCTACCACCATGCCGATAAAGACATGGAGGGCGCCTTGATGGGGCTGTCGGGAGTAGAACAGACTGTCCCTAACTACAGCTGTGGGAGACAGGAAAAGTCCATGGCTGTCATTGGAGGAGCCACATCTGCCCTGTCCATCGCCATGGCAACAATCCTGGGACTCTACCAGCTTCTGCAGGTAGGAGATCATTCAACCAGTCTGGCACCTTCCCTGTTTATGTATAGAAAGACCAGATTGGAGATTTGTCTCGGGGAAAAGAGCTTCCCTTCACTACTTTCAATCCGACATTGCACAGTGAGAAGGGGTGTTCCTGGGTAGGAACAGATTTTCAGACAAACCCTGGTGTTATGTGTCCTTCAAGGATAATCTAGGTTCTGTGGGTTCATCTATTGAGAAGATGAAAAGGATCAAGGGAGTTTCAGTAATACTCAGTTCTATTGATCCTTTTTGCTGGCTCCCTGAACACTTCCCATCTATTCTGCATCTTTTCCTTTTAGAGGGGCAAAAAGAAATGACAAAAGGAAAGATGTGCATGTAACACATGGAATCAGAGGAGTACAAAGAAGCCAGAGATAGGGGACACGAGGTTGCTTTCTCGCACTACATTTCTGGTTTTTCTTCCTCTTATTAGGATTACAGTGGTATTTGTCACCAGGATTCCAGCGGGATTTCAATCCCCTCCAGAAGCCCCCATTTCCCTCTTCTCTTGACTCCTTTTAAGAACCACTGCTATGATCCACTTCCTATCCTTCCTGCCAGCCAACCTCACCTGCCCTCTTCAGAAACTGCTTATTTGTTCTGTTGGTTGTGCTGGAGACCACTCCAGGCTGGGCACGACTGATCCCTAGTGCAGTGAAGTAGCTGCTCTGGACACACACCTCCAAGGGTATTGGACAATTGTCTATGCTGGAGAGGGTGAGGCGGGTACAATGGAGAAACTCATTCAAGCTCCTGCTTAGAGCTGGGGGAGGTGTGCTTTCCAGCTTGGATATCTAACAGAGAGGTGGGACAGAAACAGGGGACAAAGCCTGCCCCCTCATATTCCCCTCCAGGGTAGATGGGACAGAAATAGGAGCACATAAGCTGCTCCCCACATCCCAGTCCCTGTAGGTGGCCTCTGGAAGAAGTGTGGTCTGCCTCAGTTCGGCCTCTGGGTTCAGGTAATTTGGGGAGGAGGGGTTGAGACGCTCTCCTCCACTGCCTCTGGCTCATGGGCACTGGGGAGCAGGACTGAGGCTCCACTATTTCCCCAGATGGAGTTCTGAGAGTTAGGATCAGAGCCTTTCCCTGGCAGCCCAGACTCATGTGCAAAGATAGACGCTTAGTCTCCCTGTGGAAGGTCGCTTGGCTCCATTCAATTCTGGTAGTTGCCCATAAACCCCTGGATTGTGCCTTTTCCTGTCAAACTTCATTTCCTAGAGGCCTCATCCGTGAACTGCACTCACCTCTATAGCAGGTGACTGTATGGCCCTTTGCCACTTCAATAGGGTATTGGAATCAGTGGTGCAGCCTGGTGGGTTCTGTGAAGAGTAAACCACTGGGCTGAAGTTTGTCTGGAGCAAGCCTGGGGCAGCAGATGAGGGAGGGGACAAAGGGGATCAAGGTCTCTGGTATGAGAAAGTGTAGACCTTGCCTAGTGAAAAGAACTCTCAGGATGAAGAAGAAAGGAATCAACCCCCAATTCCCTTTCCTTTTTGGCCTACTTTCTGCATCAGCTATTCTCTTGGATCTGCACTCCTCAACCTCTTTTAGATTCAACACACCAAAAGCCCCTCTGCTCTTAAATCTATATCTTTGCATGGCTTAGTGGAAAGAGCACAGGATTGGGAGTCCGAGGTCGTTGGTTCTATTCCCGCCTCTGCCAGAGATCAGCTATGTGATTTAGGGCAAGTCACTTCTCTGTGCCCCAGTTATCTCATCTGGAAAATGGAGATTGAGACTGTGAGCCCCACCTGGGACAGCCTAATAACTTCGCATCTCGCCCAGTGCTTAGAACAGTGCTTGGCACATAGTAAGTGCTTAACAAATACCGTCATTATTATTATTTATCCTCTGATGCCTCAACTATGTGTACTATATTCATTCATTCATTCAGTAGTATTTATTGAGCGCTTACTGTGTGCAGAGCACTGTACTAAGCTCCCGGAATGTACAAATAGGCAACAGAGACAGTCCCTGCCCATTGACGGACTTACAGACAGACAAAAACAATAGCAATAAATAGAATGAAGGGGATGTACATCTCATTAGCAAAATAAATAGGATAATAAAAATATATACAAATGAGCTGACGAGCACAGTGCTGAGGGGAGAAGGGAGAGGGGGAGAAGCAGAGGAAAAGGGAGGAAAAGGGGGCTTAATAATGTTGGTATTTGTTAAGCGCTTACTATGTGCAGAGCACTGTTCTAAGCGCTGGGGTAGACACAGGGGAATCAGGTTGTCCCACGTGGGGTTCACAGTCTTAATCCCCATTTTACAGATGAGGGAACTGAGGCACAGAGAAGTTAAGTGACTTGCCCACAGTCACACAGCTGACAAGTGGCAGAGCTGGGATTCGAACTCATGAGCCCTGACTCCAAAGCCCGTGCTCTTTCCACTGCGCCACGCTGCTTCTGGGGGGTAGGGGGGAGCAGAGGGAAAAGGGGAAGCTCAGTCTGGGAAGGCCTCTTGGAGGAGGTGAGCTCTAAGTAGGGCTTTGAAGAAGGGAGGAGAATTAGTTTGGCAGAGGTGAGGGGGGAAGGCATTCCAGGAAAGCGGGAGGATATGGCCCAGGGGTCGACTGCGGGAATGTCTCTCTCCCCTTCTACATTGTAAGGTCCTTGTCAGAGATGATATCTACCAATTCTATTTTACTGTACTCTCATATGGATTTAGTGCAGGAGTCTGTACTACTTAAGGGTTCAGTAAATACCGTGGAATGCTGGAACTATTGACTGATTCATCGGGGTGAAAATGTCTCTTTTTTAAATCCCTGTCCCTCTGCCTCCCCAGCCCTTTCCCCCAGTGACATGCCCTCCTTCTTCATTGAGAAAATTGAATCCATCAGGTGTGATCTAGGTGTGATCTCCCTAAAATCTCTCCTGCTTTTCTCCATTCCCTCCCTCCTTCTGCCCCTTCTTCAATTCTCCTACCTTTCCCAGCAGTATCTCAAGAGGAGGACTCCTGCCTTATCTCAAATTCCACCCCCTCCAACTGGGCACCCGACTCCACCCCTTTGCAATTATCAAAGCCATTACCCCCTCCTTCTTCCCTTCCTGACCACCATCATCAAATATTAGTTTTCCAATGGCTTTTCCCCCACTGCTTTCAAACCTGCTCATGTATACCCTATCCTAGAAAAACCCCTTCCCTTGACACCTTGACTCTTTCTCATAATTGCTCCAACTCCCTCCTACCATTCCTTTCCACATACTGTAGTGAATTGTCTTTACCTAATCTCTCAAGTTCCTTTCCTCCAAATCTCCCTTGACCCCCTTCTATCTGGCTTCTGTGCCCTTCACACCAAATAAACCTACTTCCCAAATATCATAAATGACCCCCTTCTTGCTTGGAGAAGCAGCGTGGCTCAGTGGAAAGAGCACGGGCTTTGGAGTCAGGGCTCATGAGTTCGAATCCCAGCTCTGCCACTTGTCAGCTGTGTGACTGTGGGCAAGTCACTTAACTTCTCTGTGCCTCAGTTCCCTCATCTGTAAAATGGGGATTAAGACTGTGAGCCCCACATGGGACAACCTGATTCCCCTATGTCTACCCCAGCGCTTAGAACAGTGCTCGGCACATAGTAAGCGCTTAACAAATACCAACATTATTATTATTATTATTAAATCCAACAGCCTCTATTCCACCCTAATCCTCCTCAACCTCTCATCTGCCTTCGACAGTGTCAACCACCTGATTTGGCTGGAAATATTATCCAAGCTTGCTTTCACTGACACTGTCCTCTCCTGGTTCTCCTCCTGTCTCCCTGGTCTCTCCTTCTTATTCTCTTTTATGGACTCTTCCTTTGCCTCCCACCCCTTAAATGTGGGCATCCCTCAAGGTTCAGTTCTGGGTCCCTTTATATTCTCCATCTACACCCACTAGCTTGAAGAAATCTTTTGCTCTCATGGCTTCAACTACCACCCCTATTTCGATGTTTCCCAAATCTGTATATCCAGCCCTGATCCCTCTCCCTCTCTTCAGTCTCACATTACCGCTTGCCTTCAGGACATTTCTACTTGGATGTCCCTGCACCACCTCAAACTTAACATGTCCAAGACAGAGCACTTCATCTTCACACCCAAAACCTGTCCTCCCCTGACTTCCCCAACACTCATATACAGCACCACCATCCCTTCTTTCTCACTAGCCCATAACGGTGGTGTTGTCCTCGACTCATCTCTCATTCAGTGCACATATTCAGTGACTAAGCTTTGGTAAAATTATCCCTTTCATCTCGACCAAATTATCCCTTTCATCTCGATCCAAACTGCTATCACTGTAATCTGTGGAAATTACCATGGTAATCCTGTCCTGCCTTAATCCCAGTGTCAGCCTCCTTGCTGACCTCCCTACCTCCTGACTACCCCTACTCCAGTCTATACTTTGCTCTGCTGCCTGGATCATTTCTCTGGAACAAGTTCATCCTTGCATGCTTTAACTCTGCCCTCTCCTCTTCCTGGCAAAAATATCTCTCCATCTTTATTAATAACCAAGCCCATTTTTATTGCCAATTGATCCAGATGTTTAAGTCCCTGCTCAAAGTCCCTCGCTTCACTCCAATATTCCTTGCCCCGAATGAACTGGCCTCCATCTTCAATGAGAAAATTGAAACCATCAGGTGTGATCTCCCTAAAATCTCCCTTCCTCCTCTCCACTTCCTCACCCCTCCTACCCCTTCTTCAACTCTCCCATCCTTCCCATCAGTATGTAAAGAGATATCCTGGGTTCTCTCAAAATCCATTCCCTCCTACTACTCCTCCAAACCCATCCCTTTGCACCTTATTAAAACACTTGCCCCTACCTTCTTCCCTTCCTGACTACCATCTTCAACTGTTCGCTCTCCAGTGGCTTCTTCCCCACAGCTTTCAAGCATGCTCATGTCTCTTAATGACATGCTTTCAAGCATGTCAAAAACCCTCACTTGGTCTCACAGCTCCCTCCCATTATCACCGCATCTCCCTCCTACCATTCCTCTCCAAAGTCTTTGAGGGAGTTGCCTACACCCACTATCTCAAGTTCCGCTCCTTCGACCCTTCTCTTGACACCCTCCAATCTGGCTTCTGTCCCCTACACTCCACAGAAATCGCCATCTCAGAGGTCACCAATGATCTCCGTCTTCTCAAATCCAACTGTCTCTATTCCCCCCTAATCCTGCTCGATCTCTAAACTGCCTTCGACACTGTCCCTTCTCCTGGAAATATTATCCAACCTTGGCTTCACTGAAAGAATCCTCTCCTGGTTCTCCTCCCATGTCTCTGGCCACTCATTCTCAGTCTCTCTCATGGTCTCCTCCTCTGCCTTCCACCTCCCGTCTGTGAATGCCCCTCCAGATTCAGTTCCGGGTCCCCTTCTTTTCTCCATTTACATTCACTCCCTTGGAAAACTCATTCTCTCACACAACTTCAACTACCACTTGTATGCAGACGAATTCCTAATCTACATCCCCAGCCCTGATCTCACTTCCCCTCTGAGGTCTCGCATTTTCTTCTGCCTTACATCTCTACTTGGATGTCCTACCATCACCTCAAACATAAATTGTTGAAAGCAGAACTCCTTATCGTTTCATCAAACCCTGTCCTCCCCGTGACTCTCCCATCCTTATAGACAACACTGTTACTCTTCCCCTCATGAGACTTGTGCTCTGGGGCAGAGAGGTGAGCCTCACCTGGTTTCTAACACAGAGCCCCATGCACAGAGCCTTTGCTGCTTCGGGTCATCCCCAGGTGGATTCGAACAAGGAGCCTCGCCCAAAGGCAAAAGGTTCTTCCCAGTTGTTCCTCTCCCCCGCACACCCCCACCGGCTCCAAACCACGGTCTGGGTTGAGCTCTGCTGAGGTGTGGGGAGGGAGATTCAAGCTGCCCTGTTGCCCTCGCGGTCCAAGGTGGCCCCGCAGTGCAGAGAGGGGGCTCTCCAATGATTTGATGTTTGGGGGTCCCCACCCACCCAGGCCACATGGCTCTAAGATGGAGATCGGGCCACGAGGTGAAGATCAACAGACCGTTGGAGGAGGGACTAAGAGAGATGGACGGAGACAATTGGAGAACAACGATGCCACCTTCGTGCTCAACCGCCAATGAGAAGCCAGAGAACTGGACAGACTGCACGGGCAACAATGAGGGTTCGCTCCTGTGGGAGTATCTCCTGGAGGCCCAAGGGGAGCTGCCTGTGTCAGCTAAAGGCAGGTTTATGTGTTAAAAGATCTGTTAAAAGCCCAGCTATGTGATCCACCCGTGCCCAGTATATAGATGGCTCAGCCCAAGGGACACTCAGCTGCAAGAGTGGCTCCACTTCCAAACCCCCGTGACCAAGTGCATTGAGATGGAGAACCACAGGCACAACATCCAGATGACAGACTTAGGTAGAGCCCCTTCAGGAGGGGAAAGTAAGAGAGCCCGGGAATAATAATAATTTTGGTATTTGTCAAGCTCTTACTATGTGCAAATTACTGTCCTAAGTACTGGGGTAGATACAGGGTAATCAGGTTGTCCCACGTGAGGCTCACAGTCTTCATCCCCGTTTTACAGATGAGGGAACTGAGGCACAGAGAAGTGAAGTGACTTGCCCACAGTCACACAGCGAACAAGTGGCAGAAGCGGGAGTCGAACCCATGACCTCTGACTCCGAAGCCCGGGCTCTTTCCACTGAGCCACGCTGCTTCCCCAGCGTGATACAAGCTAATCAGGTTGGACAAATTCCATATCCCATGTACGACTCATGATCCACTGCCACGTGGCCTCGGGATCTCCGCTCCCTTGGAGCTGAGCCTTGGACCGCCAATCCCCTTATTCCCGCTGAATCCGCCGCCACATGGACTCGACAGCTCCTCTCCCTTGCAGCGGAGCCTTGTACCACCCGTTCCCACTTCCGGCTAAACCTATCTCCTCCAGTCACCGCCGCCACGCCGACTCGAGACCTCTGCTTCCTTGGAGCTGCGCTATCAGTCTCGCTGACCTGCACCTGGGTTTATGGTCAGCCCTGCAATCCGGACCTCTGCACCCCCGCTCAAGGACTCCACCACTAAGGATCTCCCCTCCCTCCGCTCCCGCAGACCCCCAGCTCCCAGCTCCCATTGTGCTCCCCTGCTCGAGCCTGGGGACATTGTGCTCCCCTTCTCCTCCCACCCAGGGCCTTGGGACATTGTACTCCCCAACCGCCTTCTGCCCACTCTGCCCAGAAGCGGTCATCCTTTGGGAAGTCCTCACTCCCTCCTCTCCTGTGAGGTGAGTGATTTCCCCTGCCCCTCCTTCCCCTCCCCCATCCCGGGGCAACAATGTCCTTGTTCTCACTATGTTACCTAACCTTAGCCGTCACCTACGCAAGCAGCATGGCTCAGTGGAAAGAGCCCAGGCTTGGGACTCATAGGTCATGGATTCAAATCCCAGATCTGCCGCTTGTCAGCTGTGTGACTGTTGGCAAGTCACTTCACTTCTCTGTGCCCCAGTTCCGTCATCTGTAAAATGGGGACTGACTGTGAGCCTCACGTGGGACAACCTGATTACCCTGTGTCTACCCCAGTGCTTATACAGTGCTCTGCACATAGTAAGCGCTTAACAAATGCCAACATTTTTTTAAATTATTTTTTACCTCCATCAGACATCCTCAGGGCTCCCGCCGCTGCCTCAGAGACATTTGGACCATGAGCCCCAGGACTCTCCTTGCCGCTAGCCTTTTGACTCTGATTTTGATCAGGTCGACCCTTAGTCAACACCCGACCCTGGTCATCACCCTCTCATTAATACTATTTTATAGTATCATGTTACTATATTAGCGCTTTCTCATGTTATCATTAATTGTTCTCAGTGCCACCACATACCTCTCTGGCCTCACCATGTCCTTCCACCCCCCATCTTCCCATATGCTTCTCCCAATCCTCTCCTTTCCCTTCCCCTCTCTCGCCCAGCTCCTTCCCGCTCTCTCCTATGCCTCCTCCTCTCCTCCTCACCCCGCCCTAGAACCTTTATCAGCGCCACCCCCCTTTCCCCTCCCACTACGCTCCTCCCAACGAAACACCCTCCTCGCACCCTCCCCCCTGTCCCTCTTCCCCACCCACGCTCCATCCCAGTCCTCCTGTCCCACCGCCACCCCTCATCCCCCACTCCCCATCCAGGGTCCCGCCACCTCGTTTCCATCCAAACCCTCCCCTCCCCCGGCTCTCCCACCCTTCCCCACCTGCACCCACAGCTACTTTCAAGTGTGGTCTCTGGAACCCCCGCTCCATTACAGATAAACTACCTTTGATCCTTGACCTTTTCCTTTCCCACTCTCTCCTTCTCCTCGCCCTTAGGGAAACCTGTTTCACTCCTGAAGACACGGTCTCCGCCGCTGCTCTCTCCAGCGGAGGCCTCTCCTTCTCCCACTCCCCCAGACTCACCGGAAAGGGAGGAGGCGTCGGCTTCCTTCTCCCACTCCGTTGCCACTTCCGCAATATCCCTCCCCCGCTTTCCCTCTCCTTCCCCTCCTTTGAAGCCCATATCATTCGCCTCTACCACCACCTCCAGATACTTGTAGCTGTCATCTACCGCTCTCCTGGTCCCACCACCGACTTCTTCAACCACCTAGACCCCTTTCTCACTTTCCTTCTCTCCTTCTCTCTGCCCATTCTGATCCTCGGAGACTTCAACATCCACATGGATATACCCGGTGACTCCTCTGTCGCCCTCCTGCTATAGCTCCTCAGCTCTGCCGAACTCTTGCTCCACCATACCTCGCCTACTCACCGACTCGGTCACACCAACGATCTCATCATCTCCTACTGCTGTACTATCTCCTCCCTCACCAACTCTGAAATCCCACTCGCAGACCATAACCTTCTCACCTGCCTCATCTCTCACACTATCTCCCCCTGCAAATCTATACTACTCCCCTACAGAGATCTCTGCTCTCTTGATCCCATCCATCTCTCCCAAAGCATCTCTCCCCACCTTGCCACCCTGTCCTCTCTTCCCACTCTCGATGATCAGGTTACTGCTCTCAACTCCACCCTCTCTACTCATCTAAACTCTTTCCCTCCGCCGCACTCGATCCACTAACCCATCACCCTGGGTCACTGCCTCTGTCCACCTCCTACGCTCCTATGCTCGAGCTGCCGAGAGCTGCTGGCGAAGGTCCAAGAACCGAGCAGACGTTATCCATTATAAATTTATCCTTTCCTGCCTTAACTCTGCCCTCTCCTCCACCAGGCAAAACTTCTTTTCTTCCCTTATTAGCACCAATGCCCGTCACCCCCGCCAATTGTTCTGGACCTTTAATTCTCTCCCCAGGGCCCCTGTTCCTCCCTCTCCCCCATCCCTCACCCCCAGTGATCTGGTCACCTACTTCATCACGAAAATTAACACAGTCAGGTCTGAGCCCCCCAAAGTGACCCCTCCCCCTCCTGCCTCCTGCCTCCCAACCTTCTCCCCTACTTTCCCATCCTTCCCTGCAGTATCTCAGAGGAGATCTCCTCTCTCCTCACAAGTGCCACCCCTCCACCTGTGCCTCGGACTCCATTCCCTCTCACCGTATAACAGCCATCGACCCTGCCCTCCTCCCCTCTTTAACTTCTATCTCTAACCGCTCACTCTCCATTGGCTTCTTCCCCTCTGTCTTCAAACATGCCCATGTCTCCCCCATCCTAAAAAAACCCTCTCTAGACCCCACTTCCCCCTCCAATTATAGCCCTATCTCCCTACTACCCTTCCTTTCCTAGCTCCTAGAACGAATCATCTACCCTCCTAGAATTCCTTAACTCCCATTCTCTCCCCTGGGCCCCCTCCAATCTGGTTTCAGTCCCCTCCACTCTACTGAGACTGCTCTCTCTAAGGTCACCCATGACCTCCTTCTTGCTAAATCCAATGGTTCCTACTTTATCCTAATCCTTCATGACCTCTCAGCTGCCTTTGACATTGTTGACCATCCCCTTCTCCTCCACACCTTATCTCACCTTGGCTTCACGGACTCTGTCCTCTCCTGGTTCTCCTCTTAGCTCTCTGGCCGTTCACTCTCGGTCTCCTTCGCAGGCTCCTCCTCCCCTCCCATCCACTAACTGTTGGGGCTCCTCAAGGCTCAGTTCCTGGCCCTCTTCTGTTCAACATTTACACTCACACCCTCGGTGAACTCATTCGCTCTCACGGCTTCAACTATCATCTCTATGCAGATGACACACAGATCTACATCTCTGCCCCTGTCCTCTCCCCCTCCCTTCAGCTCGTATCTCCTCCTGCCTCCAAGACGTCTCTACCTGGATGTCTGCCCGCCACCTAAAATTCAACATGTCCAAAACTGAGCTCCTCATCTTCCCTCCCAAGCCCGGTCCTCTCCCTGACTTCCTTATCACTGCAGATGGTATGACCAGCCTTCCAATCTCTCAGGCCCGCAACCTCGGTGTCATCTTTGACTCGGCTCTGTCGTTCACCCCACACATCCAATCCATCACCAAAACCTGCCGGTCTCACTTTTGTAATATCGCCAAGATCAGCCCTTTCCTCTCCACCCAAATGGCTATCTTACTGTTACAGGCTCTCGTAATATCCCGGCTGGATTATTGTGTCAGCCTGCTCTCTCATCTCCCTTCCTCCTCTCTCTCCCTTCTCTAGTCTATTCTTCACTCCGCTGCCCAGCTCATCTTCCTGCAGAAACGCTCTGGGCATGTCACTCCCCTTGTTAAAAACCTCCAGTGGTTGCCTATCGACCTCCGCACGAAATAAAAACTTCTCACTCTAGGCTTCGAGGCTTTCCATCACCTTGCCCCCTCCTACCTTTCCTCCCTTCTCTCTTTCTACTGCCCACCCCGCACACTCCGCTCCTCTGCCTCCCACCTCCTCACCGTCCCCCGTTCTCGCCTATCCCGCCTTTGACACATGGGCCACGTCCTCCCGTGGTCCTAGAATGCCCTCCTTCCTCACCCCCGCCAAACTAATTCTCTTCCCCTCTTCAAAATCCTACTTAGAGCTCACCTCCTTCAAGGGGCCTTCCCAGACTGAGCTCCCACTTTTCCCTCTGCTCCTTCTGCTTCTCCTCTACACCCCCCCTTTGCCTCCCCTCTGGTAAGCCCTCTTTTTCCCCCTTTCCCTCTGCTCCTCCCCCTCTCCCTTCCCCTCCCCTCAGCACTGTATTCTTCCGCTCAACTGTGTATATTTTCATTACCGTATTCATTTTGTTAATGAGATGTACATCACCTTGATTCTATAGGGAAGCAGCGTGGCTCAGTGGAAAGAGCCTGGGCTTCGGAGTCAGAGATCATGGGTTCGACTCCCTGCTCTGCCACTTGTCAGCTGTGTGACTGTGGGCAAGTCACTTAACTTCTCTGTGCCTCAGTTACCTCATCTATAAAATGGGGATTAATTGTGAGCCTCATGTCGGATGACCTGATTACCCTGTATCTCCCCCAGTGCTTAGAACAGTGCTCTGCACATAGTAAGCGCTTAACAAATACCAGTATTATTATTATTATTTTGTTAATGAGATATACATCACCTTGATTCTATTTATTTGCTATTGCTTTAATGAGATGTTCATCCCCTTGATTCTATTTATTGCTATTGCTTTTGTCTGTCTGTCTCCCCTGATTAGACTGTAAGCCCATCAAAGGACAGGGACTGTATCTGATACCGATTTGTACATTCCAAGCGCTTAGTACAGTGCTCTGCACATAGTAAGCACTCAATACATACTTTTGAATCAGTGAACTTCTCTGGGCCTCAGTTCCCTCAGCGTAAAATTGGGATTAAGACTGTGAGCCCCACGTGGGCAACCTGATCACCTTGTATCTTCCCCAGCACTTAGAACAGTGCTTTGCACATAGTAAGCACTTAATAAATGCCATTATTATTATTATTATGAGACCTTGTACCAGCACAATGTCAGTTTGGATGGAGAGGAAAGGGCAGATCTCGGTGATATTGTGAAGGTAAAACCGGCAGATGTTGGTGATGGATTGGATATGTGGGGTGAATGAGTGAGCTGAGTCAAGGATGACACCAAGGTTGTGGTCTTGTGAGACGGGAAGGATAGTCGTGCAGTCTGCAGTGAAAGGGAAATCAGGAAAAGGACAGGGTTTGGGAGGGAAGATAAGGAGCTCAGTTTTGGACATGTTGAGTTTTAGGTGGCGGTCAGACATCTAGGTGGAGATGTCCTGGAGGCAGGAGGAGATATGAGCCTGGAGGGAGGGGGAGAGAAGAGGGGAGGAGATGTAGATTTGGGTGTCCTCTGCGTATAGATGATAGTTGAAGCCATGGGAGCAAATGGGTTCCCCAAAGGAGTGAGTGTAGATGGAGAACAGAAGAGGGCCAAGAACTGACCCTTGAGGAACCCCTACAGTTAGTTAATGGGAAAGGGAGGAAAAGCCCTCAAAGGAGAGAGAGAATGAATGGTCAGCAAGAAAGAGGAGAACCAGGAGAGGATGGAGTCCATTAGATACAGTGTGGAGGAGAAGGGGATGGTTGACAGTGTCAAAGGAAGCTGAGCAGTCAAGGAAGAAGTGCTAGGGAGTGTAGAATACAATATAGTTGGTAGATTTATACCCACCCACAATGAGCTTACAGTCTAAAGGGGGAGACAGATATTAATCTAAACATATAACTCATAGGCATGGACATAATTGTTTTGATGTTGGAAGGTAGGGTCCTCTGACCCAGTGAGCCAGTCAATCTGTGGGGAAAAGTGCATGGCAAGGGAGCTATGGGGGAGTGTTAGGACCTACACCCCAGCTGGCTCCTCCTCTTCCCTACTTTTATAAGGAATTTCTAATCTGTCATATATATTACCATTCACATTGGTCCACTCTAGAGTGCTGGAGGACTTGACAACTTGGTGGTTACTCATCCAACTGCAGTGGTAGGTTTTATTATACCTTCCCCATAGCTACAGGGAGAGAGGCCTCTCAGCTTTTACAGAACATATAGAAGTCTGTGGAGCTGGGGTTCATTGCTGATGAGAATCCAGGGGCTGGAAAAGGTATTCCAGGGGCCCCAAAATATTCCTGAATCATTCATTGTCAAGGCATCCTTTAATCAATCCATCAATCAGTTAATCCCATTTAGTGAGCACATATTGTGTGTAGACACTGTACTAAGCATGTGGGAGAGTTAGTAGATGTGTTCCCTGTCCATAAAGAGCATACAATCTGGAGGGTGAGAAAGACATTGAAAAAAAGTTACAGCTATTTATATAAGTGCTGTGGAGCAGAGGATGGGGTGAATACAAAGTATTTAAAGGGTAAAAATCCGAGTCCAAGAACAACACAGAAGGGAGAGGGAGTATGGGAAGTAAGGGTTTAGATGGAGAAAGCCTCTTGGAAGAGATGGGATTTTGAATGTGGGGAGAGTGGTAATCTGTCAGATATGAAGCAGGAGGGCATTCTAGAATAGAGGGAGGGTGTGGGCAAGGAGTCCTTAGCAAGCAAGGAGAGAGTGAGGTAAAGTGAGTAAATTGGCATTAGAGGAGTGAAGTGTGAGTGAAGTGACTGGGTTTTAATTGAAAATCAGTCAAGTAAAGCAAGAGGAGGTGAGCTTGAATGAGTTCTTTAAAGCCAATGATAATACATTTCTTTTTGATGCAGAGGTAGATGAGGAGTGGAGGAGATGTGGACTGACTAGCTCCCCAAGATAATGGTAGAATTGTGTGTAAAATGCTAGTGAGACCTCCAAACTATAGTTAAAGAGGCTTGCTGGCACTACCTGGAAATTGGCTCGCCACTCAGCTTGCATAGCGGTGGAGTTGACCTCCTACTAGCTGATATGTGCCCTTGCTATCACAATAAGAAATGCACAGTGTCCAATATGGTAATTATTTTGTGGTGAGACTAGCAGGCCGGTCCAGGGTGAGCGACAGAATTCTGGGAGCACCCTGGGTGGCCAGCAGGATCCTGGGCGTGCAGCAGGATCCTTGGCATGTGCCGTGCAAGTATACTAAGTCAAGGCAGTAGACGGTGTGGGCAGAGAAGGAAGAGATCAACATCACTCTGCTCTCTGGAAGGTGCACACATGACCCACAGGAAAAAAATGTGTGTCTGAGTACAGGAAATGTGCTTCTCTATAGGTTTTCTATCATGTTTTTTCTTTGCCTATCAATCAATCAATCAATCAATCAAGATTATTGAGCTCTTACTATGTGCAAACTACTGAACTAAGGGCTTGAGAGAGTACAGTACAATAGAGTTAGCAGGCATGTTCCCTACCCACAATGAGCTTACAATTTAGAGGGGGAGACAGACATAAATATAAACAAATAATCAAAATGATATACAGTTTGAAGATGTGTGCATAAGTGCTTGGGGTTTAATGTGGGGCAAATATCAAAAGCCAAACAGTCTCAGATTCAGGTGCAGAGATGACCCAGAAGGGGGAGGGAGCAGGGGAAATGAGGGCTTAATCACAGAAAACCTCTTGAAGAGGATGTGAACTTAATAGTGCTTTGAAGGTTTGGAGGACTGGGTTCTGGTATATATGGAGTGGGAGGGATTTCCAGACTAGGGAAAGACATAGGAAAGGGGTCAGTGGCAGGATAGACTAGATCAGAGCACATTAAGTGAGCTGGCACTAGAGGAGTGAAGTGTGTGGGCTGGTTGTAGTATACCATTAAGGTAAGGTAGGATGGGGCAAGATGATTGACTGCTTTAAAGTCAATGGTGAGGAGTTACTGTTTGATGCCAGGGTTGATAGGCAACTTCTGCAGGTTCTTGAGGAGTGGAGAGATATGTACTGAATGCTATTTTAGGGAAATGATCCGTGCAGCAGAGTGAAGTATGGACTGAGATGGAGAAAGTCAGGAGGCAGGAAGGTCAGTGAGAAGGAAGATAGATTCAGAAATCAAGGCAGAGTAAGATAAGTGCTTGGATGAGCATGTTAGCAGTTTGGATGGTGAGGTAACTGGGGATTTATGCAGTGCTGTGAAGGTAAAACCAACAGTGTTTGGTAACAGTTTGAATACGTGGGTAGAATGAGAGAGATTCTCTTGGACCATACCAAGGTTACAGGCTTGTGAGATACGAAGAGTGGTGGTATTGTTCACAATGATGGAAAAAAACAAGGGGAGGAGAGGGATTGGGTGGAAAATGAAGAGTTTAATTTTGGACAGCTTTAGTTTAAGGTGTCAGCAGGACATCCAGGTAGCGATGTCCTGAAGTCAAGAGGAATTGTGAGACTGCAGACAAGGTGAGATGTCAGAGCTGGAGATGTAGATTAGAGAAGCTTTTGCCTAGAGATGGTAGTTGAAGCCATGGAACCAAATGAGTTCTCCAAGGGAGTGGGAGTAGATGGAAACTAGAAGACGAACCAGAACTGAGCCTTGAAGGACGCCCACTGTAAGGGTGGTAGGCAGAGGAAGAGCTGGCAAAAGAAACTGAGGAACAGAAGAAAAGAAACTGGTCAGAAAGATAGGAAGAGAACAAAGAGAGGACAGTGTCAGTGAAGTCAAGGATGGATAAAATTTCAAGGAGAAGGGTATGGTTTAGTGTTGAGGCAGAAGGAAGGTCTAGGAGAATTAAAGGCCATCAGATTTGGCACGAAGGTTGTCATTGGTGACAACCTTAGAGAGGGCTGTTTCCGTGGACTGATGGGGGAAGAAGCCAGATTGGAAAGGGATAAAAGAGAGAATTGGAGGAAAGGAAGTGGAGGCAGTAGGTATAAAGATCTCTTTTGAGAGGAATGGTAGGAAGTAGAAGGGATAATAACTGGAGGGATATGTGGGGTGAAGGGAGGGGTTTTTTTTCGGATAGGGAATACATAAGCATATTTGAAAGAGGGCTTAATTGGGGAAGGCCTCTTGGAGGAGATGTGATCTTAACAGGGCTTTGAGGGTGGGGAGAGTGGTGGCCTGGCATATATGGAGGGAGAGGGAATTCCAGGCTAGGGGGAGGACTTGCGAGAAGGGTAAAACTTTAATCTCTTAGGGATCATGTCTACCAACTCTACTGCACTGTACTCTTACTCTCCTCAGCATTTAATACAGGGCTCAATACATGGTAAGTATTTAATGAATACAATTTACTGATTGATCAAGGGGACAGACCTAAAGAATAAATCATTTATTCAGGATGGTGGAGAATAACATTTATAAACAACATTTTTCCATTTGAAGAAGACATATGTATCTCCAAATAATAGGTCCAAGTTGTATTCCTCATTGCTAGAAAAATCTACTTGTCCTTATGAGTCGGTGACTCAAGTTTCCAGAGACCTTTTTGCTTTTAGTTGCACTATCTCCATATTCATTCATTCAGTAGTATTTATTGAGCACTTACTATGTTCAGAACACTGTACTAAGCGCTTGGAATGTACAATTCAGCAACAGAGACAATCCCTGCCCAATATCAGGCTCAAAGTCTAATAACGGGCTGTCTCCATATGTTATGAATAGTCAGAAACTCCACCTCCTCCACTACTACATTCATACTCACTGTTGACTCTGTCTTGTCCCCTTCCCCTCTTGCTCTTAAGGAGTGGGAGTGGAGGGAGGGCAACAACAATGAATTTGTTCTGAGGCCTTCAGGGACTAATTTTAGCACCAAAGGACCTGGCATGTTATAATCCCGGTAGCTCTGCAGTCACATATATTCCACTGCTATTGTTGCCTGTATATAGTAGTTGCCCATTTATCTTTACATAAAGCAGCAACTTCTTACTATTGTATTCAAGCCACTCAATCATCTCTCTACCCCGACCTGTCTTTGCTCCCCTCTGTTATGTCCCAGTAGAGCCAATTACGGATGGTACTGGGAGGGTGAGAGGGGTTCATAACTTATACCGAAGAAATAGACCACGATATTCAGTACCTCCATAAGAAAACACTTAATAGCATGCACAAAATATCACTCGCAATGGATCCTGCTTCTGTTAAGCCCTTCAACCCAGAGGCAGTGAGATTTCTGACACCATTTAAGCCCTACAACCCAGGGACGTTGAGAATTTCTCCTACCATGGGATAATTATTCTCCATCAGTGATTGGTCCAAGTACAAGTTGAGAACAGCAGACTTACCTGGTGAAAAGGTCACCTCCAGCCCGGGCTGTGTCTCTCATCCCTTTGGATAATAGCGACAGGCATTGTCCCCCAGCCTTTATTCTATACTTTTTGACCGTTACATACAGCGTCACCTGCATAATGGCCCCAATCTACCAAGTACAGTTCATTGTCTTCTTTTACAAGACATCTTGCTTGTGACCCTATGGGTTCGTCAACATTTGATTTTCTCTTGGAGCCTATTTGTCTGGCTACCTCTGCTCAAAGGAATCAATATGCTGAAGGGTATATAGTTTAACATGTTGTTTAAGTGAGGTGCAAACTGCACTCTTCACTTTCCCACTATAACACAGCCCATATCATTTCAATCCTTTAAATGAGAACCTAAAGCTCCGTCAAAACCCTCCTGAATGCTCGCCTCCTCCAGGAGGCCTTCCTACACTGACCCTCTTTTCCTCTATTCCTCCCCTTCCCATCGCCCTGACTCCCTCCCTCTGTTCTACGCCCCCCCCCCCCACATACACTGCTCCACAGCACTTGTTTATATATGTACATATTTATTATTTTATTTGTTTTATTAATGATGTGTATATATCTATAGTTCTATTTATTTACATTGATGCTATTGATGCCTGTCTACTTGTTTTGCTTTGTTTTGTTGTCAGTTTCCCCTCTTCTAGACTGTGAGCCCTTTGTTGGGTAGGGATTGTCTCTATTTGTTGCCGAATTCCAAGCGATTAGTATAGTGCTCTGCCCACAGGAAATGCTCAATAAATGTGATTGAATGAATGAATTAAAACTGGTGGAAACAGGAGGAGTTATGCCAGCAGTGATGGAGAACACAGAGTGTTTTAAGAGTATTAGTAGTGATTAGCTTATTTCTATGTGAAAACGCACAGCAAAGTGGTGTGAAATCGATGACAGGGTGGAGGCTGAGAATAAAGAAAACAGAGATAAAGTTAGGGAAGGAAGAAGGCAAAGAGGAAACCAAAAAGAGGGAGAAACAATGAGCCAATATAGGAAAATGGCCTTTCAGAATGTCTACAGTGGTGGGGGGGAAAGCTATGATAGAGAGAAACACTCACTGAATGAAGTTAAATTTAATGACTAGAATTTTTTTTTAATTTCACAGAATACCCTTCCTCACTAATAGATTCACTGCAGAAGCTTTAGCAGCAGACTTATAAATGAAATTTATTGAACATTTTCATGGTGCAGAATACAATACTAAGTGTTTAGAGGAGTACACTGGCCTAGTGAAAAGAACATGGGCCTGGGAGTTAGAGAATATGCACCCTAATTCCAACTCTACCACTTGTCTGCAGTGTAACCTTGGGCAAGTCACTTAATTTCTGTGTACCTCAGTTTCCTTAAATGTAAAATGAAGATTAAATCCCTGTTCTCTCTTCTACCTAGACTGTGAAACCCATGTCAGGCAAGGACTATGTCTGACCTGATTATCTTGTATCTACCCCAGTGCTTGGAATAGTGCTTAACAACATGGGAGGTGCTTAACTAATACCACAGATATTTAGAATACAACAGAGCCTTACAGCTTCAGCAAGTCCCCCTCCAGCAATATCTTTGAAAGAGAGACTTCTCACCCCTCCATGCACTCCTAGGAGTCCAGTTCAGTCCAGCTAGAGTGGGACAGGCAGAGTTAAATCTCAGCCCTGAGTTTCTTTAGAACATTCTGAAATTGGTGAATGTGAGACTATAGACTCTGCCTGAGTAGCAAGAAACCTGAAAACTGTTCCTTTAGCCATAGTGAAATATAGCATTAATGCTTTTTATCATTGTTCTTCTTTTTGTATTGTAGTAGTACTTGTAACCACATTTTTGAGTTCCCATTTATTACAGTGCACTGTACTAAATACTGGGGAAATACACAAAAATGAAATGACAGGTTCACTATCCACAAAAAGCTTCTACTCTGCTATTTTAAATCATATCAGATTTTCCTTGGGGGTCCATACCTAAACTCTCTTCTCCCTGAAATCTTAGACTTTGAGACCCTGTGGGTTAAGAGTAGTGTTTGAACTATCATCCATGTACAGGTCTCCAGTGCTTAAACTGCTTCCAATAGTAAAATCTAATTAACTTTGAATGAAGCAGCAGAACTGAAACATGAAATTAGGAATATATGTATACATATACATATATTAATACATATATACACCCATATATACATATATTTATACATATTAAAAATGGAGAGAGACAGAGAGAGAGAGAAACACAGGAACATTTGATCAAATTTTCAACTATTCTGTAGGGTTAAAACAACTGTGGAGGACATCATGTCAAATAGTATTGTATAGAGAAATATTACAGACCATATGAAAAATACAGTATACAAGATTGGGGGCTTGGAGATACTGAAGATTCTGAGAAAGTCATTTGAGAGGTCATAGACTTATACTTGTCTTTTCTTATGCTATCGAGTTGTTTACGACCCATAGTGACACCACGGACACATCTCTCCAAGAATGCCGCAGTCTCCATCTGCAATCATTCTGATAGTGTATCCATGGAGTTTTCTTGGTAAAAATACGGAAGTGGTTTATCACTGCCACCTCAACTCAACTCAAGTCTCCACCCTCTCCCGTGCTGCTGCTGCCCAGCATAGCTGAGTTTTGACTTGTAGCAGCCTGCCTTCCACATGCTAGCCCAAGCTAGGAATGGAATGGGTATGCCTCTGCTTGACTCTCCCTTACAGTAGCTGAGACTGATAGATTACTGGAAACTCTCCAGGTGTGACCCTGAGAGGGGTAGCCCTAAACTATGTGATATTAAACCTGTACGATGGTTATTCTTGGGTTTACTTTTCTCTTCCTATTCACCTTCTCTTCCCTCTTCTTCTCCCTTCTTCCTTTTCTCCACTGACACCTAACTCAAATTTCAAGCAGCAGTAGCATAGAGGAACTAAATGAAGTAGCACATGCCCATCCCATGTAGGCAGGGCAGATGCAATGGCCTCCTGAAAACCCAGATCAGGAATTAGGCAAGAGGCATAAATTGAAAGACACACCCCTACCCCCAGCCCCCAGATCAAAATCTCTCAAACATAGATCCATTAATCAAATGAGTGAATCTATTTAGCATCCACTGTGGTCTGAGCACTGGTCAATAAATCAATCAATCAATTGATGATATTAATTTAACACTTAATCAATGTTGGTATGTGTTAAGCGCTTACTATGTGCCAAACACTATTCTAAGCGCTGGGGTAAATTCAGGGTAATCAGGTTGTCCCACATTGGGCTCACAATCTTCATCCCCATTTTACAGATGAGGTAACTGAAGCCCAGAGAAGTTAAGTGACTTGCCCAGGGTCACACAGCTGACACGCGGTGGAGCCGGGATTGGAACCCATGATCTCTGACTCCCAAATCCGGGCTCTTTCCACTAAGCCACGCTGCTTACTGTGTGCAGAGCACTTTTTAAGGATTTGGGAGAGTGCAATACAACAGAGTTGGTTGTCATGTTCCCTGCTCACAATGAATTTACAAACTAGAGGGGAAGACAGACATTAATATAAATTAATGAGCTACAAAAACTTTTTTATGGTATTTGTTAAGTGTTTACTATGTGCCAGACACTATCCTAAGCGATGGAGTAGATATAAGGTAATCTGGTTGGACACAGGTCATGTCCCACATGGGGCTCACTGTTCTAATTCAAATTTTACAGGTGAAGGACCTGAGGCACAGAGAAGTGAAATGACTTGCTCAAGGTCACAGAGTAGACAAGTGGAGGAGCTGGGTCTAGAAACCATGTTTTTCTGACTCCCAGGTCTGTGCTCTACCCAATAGGCCACACTATGTCTCATAAATGCTGTGGGTTGAGGGTAGGGTGAATATCAAATGCCAAAGTTCACTGATCCAAGTGTATAGATGACACAGAAAGGAGGAGGAGGAGAGGAAAAGAGACCTTAATCAGTGAAGTCCTCTTGGAGGAGTTGTGACCCAAGTTCTGAGAACTTGGAACATTCATTCATTCATTCAATAGTATTTATTGAGTGCTTACTATGTGCAGAACACTGTACTAAGCACTTGGAGTGTAAAATTCAGCAGCAGATAGAGTCAATCCCTGCCCAACAACAGGCTCACAGTCTGAACCAGGGAGACACAGCAAAGCCAAACAGATCAGAACAAAACAAGCAGCGTAGTTCAGGCATCATCAAGATAAATAGAATCATAGTGATATACATATCATTAACAAAATAAACAGGGTAATACATAATGCATACAAATAGGCAGTGCTGAGGGGAGGGGAAGGGGGAAGAGCAGAGGGTGGAAGGGGGAAATGAGGAGGGGAGGAGGAGCAGAGGGAAAGTGGGGCTCAGTCTGGGAAGGCCTACTGGACTGTACTGTACTAAGTCGGAAGAGTTAAAGTTTTGAATATTTGAAGGGGAGAGGTATTATAGAAAAGAGGAAAGGTCTGTGCACAGGTTTGGAAGTGGGAAAGTTGAAAAAGGCAGTTAGAAGTAAATGACAACACCATGATTGTGTTACATCAAGGACAGGATGGATGCTGGTATTATTGGCTATAATGTGAATTTTTGGTGAAAGAATTGGATGAGGAGATTTCTGTGCAAAAAGGCAACAATGAGCTCTTAGTTTCCAAAGAGGCAGCAGGAACCTTTAGAAGAGCCCTGGGTAGATCTCTAAATTTTAAATCGGGCCTGTGGATCGGATTAGAAGGGTTCCTACAAAGCTTATTTTCTGGGAATGAGAATCACTGAAAATCATTACAGGAAGAAGGATTTAGGCCCTAGGGAAAAAAATATAACCTGATTTCCAAGTTAGGGAACATTGGTGTGTCTGATCTAGACAGGTCCTGGACTCTTCTCTTCTCCATAAAACAAAGCATAATTCTCAGGAACTCTAAAATGGTAATACAATTTTCCTTAAATATCATCTTCTCACTTCATCCTCAGCACATCCCCACTTCCCCGTGGCTGTTAACATACACTCCCTGCAACATAGGCTGTGGGAAAGGTACTGAGAGAATGCTGAGTCGAGATTAATGAATGAATGAATCAATCAAAGGTATTTATTGAGCACTTACTAAATGTGGAATACTGTACTATGTACTTCGTAGACACATTCCCTGAGGACCTGGACCATAGGTAAGAGAAAGAACATTTATTTTGGATGCCTGATACTCAGGGTCACTGAGATATTATTTTCGAAGTTTCAACCCCTAGGAAGTCACCACTAATTAAGCCAACCCCTGGCAGAGAGTAGGTCTTGGAGGGAAGGAGTGAGTGTGGTGACTTACAGACTCCATCGATTCATTCATTCATTTGTATGAATCAAGTGCTTAGTGTAGGCAGAGCCCTCTACTAAGAGCTTGGGAATGTACAGTATAGCAAAAAACAGTGACATTCCCTGCCCACAATGAGCTCACAGTCTAAGGTGATAAATAGATAAAATCACAGATATATACATAACTGCTGCAGGGCTGGGGTCGGGGGAAGAGTAAAGGGAGCAAGTCAGGGTGAAGCAGAAGGGAGTGGGTGATAAGGAAAAGAAGGGTTTAGTCTGGGAAGACCTCTTGAAGGAGCCGTGCCTTCAATAAGGCTTTGGAGGTGGGGAGAGTAATCGTCTGTCAGGTCATGAATTAGTGGAAAGAGCATGGGCTTGGAACTCAAAGGTTGTGGGTTCACAGAGAATGAGGAGCCAGAGAAATAGGAGAACCAGAAGAGGAGAATTCATTCAATTGTATTTATCAAATGCTTACAAGCGCTTGGAAGGTACAATTCGGCAACAGTTAGAGACAATCCCTGTCCAACAACGGGCTCTCAGTCAGGGAAGCTGAGGTTGGAGTGTGTTTCTAGGAGAAGGGGGTGGTTGACATTGCTGACGGCAGCTGAGAGGTCAAGGGGAATTAGAATGGAGTAGTGGCAGTTGGATTTGTTAAGAAAGAGATAATTTGTGATCTTTGAGAGGGTGGTTTCTGTGGAGTGAAGGGGACGGAAGCCAGATTGGAGGGAGTCATGGAGAGAATTGGAGGAAAGGAATTTGAGACAGTGGGTGTAGACAACTCACTCAGGGAGTTTGAAAAGGAATTATAGGGGGCAGATGAGGCGATAGCTGAAGGGAGCTGTGTGATCAAGGGAAGTCTTTTTAGAATAGAGGAGACATGGGTGTGTTTGAAAGCAATGGGGAAGAAGCCACTGCAGAGTGAACAGTTGAAGATGGCAGTTAGGGAGGAGTCAAGTGCTTTTTGAAAAGGTGCAAAGTGAAGGGGGTGGATTTTGAGAGAAGGCAGGATATCTTCTCTTGAGACACTGCTCGAAAAATGGGAGAGATGAAGAAGGGGCAGAACAGGGAAGGGACTAAAGAGAGGCAGGGGAGATTTTAGGGAGATCATGCTTGATATTCTCAGTTTTCTCAATCTAGAGATGGTCAGGTCATTGGGGACAAGGGATGGGAGAGGTGGGGTACAGAGGGTTTGAGGAGGGAGTTATATGTCTGGAACAACTGATGAGGGCAATGGCCATGGTTGTCAATAAGGATGGAGAAATAATTTTTCAGGGTAAGGAGAGAACAGAGTTAAAGCATGCAAGGATAAATTTGAGTGGATGAAACAGGCCTGATGTTTAGATTTTTACTGATAGCGCTCTGTGGCTCATACACAAGAGTGAAGGAAGTGGACTGTGAAGGTGATCTAGGGCTTTGGGTTAATGGTATGAGATTGATGTAGGGATAGGGGAGTGGGTGAGTTGATTTCAGTAGAAAGAGTGAACTTGAGATTGTCAATTTAGCCATCAAGGGAAGATAATTTGAGAAGCTCTACAGAAGAAACGCTGTGGGCATATCACTCCCCTCCTCAAAAACCTCCAGTGGTTGCCTATCAACCTTCGCATGAAACAAAAACTCCTCATTCTTGGCTTCAAAGCTGTCCATCACCTTTCCCCCTCCTACCTTACCTCCCTTCTCTCCTTCTACAACCCATCCCATACACTCCGCTCCTCTGCAGCTAATTGCCTCAGTCCCTCGTTCGCGCCTGTCCCACCGTCAACCCCTGCCCCACGTCCTACCGCTGACCTGGAAAGCCCTCCCTCCTCACATCCGCTAAACTAACTCTCTTCCCCTCATCAAAGCCCTACTGAGAGCTCACCTCCTCCAGGAGGCCTTCACAGACTGAGCCCTCCTTTTCCCTCTGCACCTCCTCCCCACCCATTCCCTCTCCTCCCACCCTCTGCTCTTCCCCCTCCCCCTCCCCACAGCACTTGTGCATATTTGTACATATTATTTATTACTTTATTTTGTTAATGATGTGTATATATCTATGATTCTATTTATCTTGATGATACTGATGCCAGACTACTTGTTTTGTTTTGTTTTGTTCTGTTTTGTTTTGTTGTCTGTCTCCCCCGTTTAGACTGTGAGCCCGTTGTTGGGCAGGGATAGTCCCTATCTGTTGCCGAATTGTATATCCCAAGCATTTAGTACAGTGCTCTGCACATAGTAAATACTCAATAAATATGATTGAATGAATGAATGAGGCAAAATGAGGCATGATGACTTGAGAAAATAGGATGGGGTCAAAAGATCAGAGGTCTCTGTGGGTATACAGCACTGATTTGTGGGGAGGAGGTGCATGGGAGGCAAGTCAGGTGAGGAAGTTGCTTAATAAGTTGGATGAGAATTCTGTGGGAAGCCCCAGACTCATTGCTTTAGAGAAGGGTGGGCAACACTGTAGTTCTGTCCACCTATGGCTTGGTCTACCGTGCAGTCCACCACAGTCTTCTTGAAAGAATCCCAAACAGTGAACTGGCCTCCTGGTATAAGGGCCAACTAGTCATTTTGAATACTGGGGCAAGAAAGGGGTCAGATATTTAGAGGGAAAGGGGACTGGGAAAGATAGGATTTGAAAAAGGAAGAGGCCGTGTTGAGTCTTTTCATTCCTCAGCAAATTAATCAATAGTACTTACTGACCATTTACTCTGGTCAAGCACAGGTACTTGGGACAGTACAATAGAGTTAGTAGGTAGGATCCCTGCATTCGAGGAGATTGCAATTCCGTGAGGAAATAGACTCTAAAAGAAATTCAGAGTTAAATGAAATACATATGAGCTTTGGGGCTAGAGGTAGAAAGGGGACAGTACCCAAGTGCTTAGACGAAATGGAAGTGCTGAAGTGGGAGTCAAGGATTAAATAGGGTGAAGAAGATGAATGATTAATCTGGTAAGGCATCTTGTAGGAGAAGTGTTTTCTTTAGTCTTGAATATTGAATGAGCAGTAGTCTGCCAAATGTGAAAAGAGAGGGAGTTCCAAGAATAAGGGAGGGCTTGAGCAAAAGAGGCAGTTTTTGAGCGACAAGAGTGAGGTACAGTGGCTACCGGCTGGCTTGAGAGGAGTGAGGATAAGTAGTGGGGAAGATTGTTGATTGAGTGCCTTAAAGTCAGTGATCAGAATTTTCCACCTGATGAATGGATTGGGGCAACTAATAAAGGTTTTGAGGACTGGGAAGACTTGCCCAAATGATATTTTAGAAAAATGATTTGGTCAATGGAGTGAGGTCTGGACTTCAGAGGGGAGAGATGTGAGACAGGCAGGTCAGCGAGGATCCTGATGGAGTAGTAGAGACAGTATATAACAAGTGCTTGGACCAACATGGTGGCAGTTTGGATGGAGAGGAAGGCATGGATTTTGAAGATGCTGTGTAGACAGAATAGACATGGTTTGGAGACAAGTCAAGCATTCCACAAGATTGTCACACAACTTCAAGCCAATCGTACAATATTGCCATGTTCAAGGAACATGGAACAAGTCCACCCTCCCTCTCCCCGCCAGAGGCCTTCAGCAGGAGCAGGGCATTATCAACACTTGATCTTTTCCTAGGTTTTAATTTGATAACCCTCCATGTTCTGTTGATGAACAAATTAGAGAAAGAGAAAATCCTATATTAGAACATTTTGTCTCCTAGGCTAGGTGTCCAGGTTCTGGCTTGATAGCTGGGGAGGATGGTGGTGTTGCCTCTCAGGAATGAGCAAGTCTTGGAGTTCAGCTCAGAAAATGGTGAGAACCTTCCCAGCTCAATGCTCCCATGGAGTGAGCACTCATGTCTCTTTGTTTATCTTTGCATTGCTGATTCATGTGCTGCCTAAGTGATAGAATTCTTTGAAAGCATTTCACTCTCTATTGCCAATATAGATTTATCTATAATAAGATATGTTATAGGTGTGTTATGTCACTTTCCATATGCAGAATGATAAATTACCTCAATTTTCTTTAGACTTAATTTCTTCCCATAATGTTTGGGTGACTAGCTGAAGCAGATTGTAATCATCTATGTGTCTTCTTTTCTGCTCACCATCTGTGTACAGCAATTCATAAATGACTGTCTCTAATACCTCAGACCGATGATCAAAGTCTGAGAAGTTTGAAGACATTCCCAGAGGAGTTTAAACATATTCTGACACACCTATCCATTTCTTGTTAAATCTCCCGCCACGGTTGTGGATTTTAAATTGTGTTTCCACACCTGGTGGGGAACAGGGCTCCTGTGATGACTATTCAGTTCCTTCCCACTTTCAACCTCACCTAGATGTCAGTCCCACAAAGTGCATCTCATGCCACTTGTACATCACACAAGCACAACTTTAATTTCCTTATCCATGTGTCATGGCAGGATGGCCCTCTTGGTTGCAGGACACAGGGAAGCTCTCTGGAAGGCTCCCCTCTAATCAGCAGGTGGGAACAGGCATGTGCGTTATTTAGTCATCCTCTTATATCCTCCCCCAACTTCCTGGGTCCCTGCCCCAGGTCCACCTTCAGGACAGAAACTTTGGTTTGTCTTTCTCCTACTTCCTGAAGTCCAACCTCCTCTCCCCACAAATCTAACCCCTGGACATAGCTGCCCATGTGAGAGAATCTGGGGCCAGTGGATGGGAGAACCTCTGTCAGTTTGCATGAACCCCCTGCCCCCCGACTCATGGATTCTGTGCAGAAAAGTATGTCTTTGTTAGCAGAGTCCCTTCTACTTATCGCCAATACTTTCCTGTTCATACAAGTGACCTGTTCTTTCTCCTATCTAACAAGTCTATTGCCCTCCCTTCCATCTGAGGTAGAAACATCACATTCTTCCTACCATCAGAAGGATCCTGTTGTTCCTTCTATATGACAAACCTTTTCCTGAGTAGCAGCATGGCCTAGCAGAAAGAGCATGGACTTGTAAATCAGAGGACCCAGGTTTTAATCCCAGGTGCACCCCTTTACCTACTTCTCTGTGCCTTTACAAAATGGGAATTTAATACCTCTTCTCTGAGATCCCCATGTGGAACCTGTTTATCTTTTAAGTGCTAAACGATTACCACAACTATTATTATTATTCTCTGTGCACCCATGTGTTCTCTCCTAGCTAGCTCACAAGCTAAGCCTTACTGGGATCACATAGGACCCTGACTCCTAACCCCAAGACTCTTGCATCTGTGCTCCTTTGTGAAGAGCCCCTGAGCACTCTGCTAATTTTCAACAACTAACTGAACAGGGCCTGGCACACCGGACCCTTTTGATTGACGATGGGGAATAGATAGAGGTCTCACCCAGGCAGCCATGCCATCATGAAGTAGCCTCAGATTCCTTAATACACCCTTTCAGGTGGCCAAATTTAGTTAGTAATTTCCAGAGACTCTTCCTACTGTTGAGGTCATATGTTTTCCTTAAAGATCAAGAAAATTCCTTAGAAGTATTGGTGCAACTGCCCTTTTTCTATACTGTATCTGATGAGCTGCAAATATCATATGATCATTCTCATCACCACAATCATCATCTCAGGTCTACTTTTCAAGTCTAACCCTGAAGGCAATAACTGTTCCTGGCCAAGAAGGGTTACTGTGTTGACCATAGTCAGATGGGCAAGAATCAGCTTTTCAGTTGTCCTATCTCATGGCTGGGAAATGAAGATACTAACAAACAGAATGAGCAGAGGGACAGGAAGAGAGGAATATATTAGTCATTGCTTTGAATAATAATAATGATAATAATAGTAATAATAGTCTCATGCATGTTAGTCTTATACAAAGTTGAGAGATTGTTCAATAAGAGCAACTAGCGCTGCCATGCTCCAACATCTGTGGTCTTATGGAAAGAGTTTAGAAATGAAAGCCAAATAATTTGGGTTCTTTACTCATTGTTCTGCCTCTGGCCTGCTGTGTGACCATGAAAGTCACCTTAGATTCTATACCTCTGTTTCTTCATTTGCAAAGTAAAATTAACATAAAGTTATTACAATGGAAATACTTGGGAAAAATATTTTTTTAAATGATCATTATTTCTATCAGAGAGTTAATTAGGGTTTCCACTATGCACATTGCAGTTACATATAGTTAACAGAACCCCAACCTCTGAGAGGTACATTTCCCTTCTCTCCCCACAACCACTGATAATGCATCCCTTTGAAAGGAAGAATTTGAATAATAGTGGAGGAGGTGGTACCTCCTAGTGTGAATTTGTGGACAGAGATCCTTTTGTTTATTGAATTTGCCATGAATTCACTTACTGAGTGCTTAGTATGTGCAGAGCAATGTACTCTGCTCTTGGGAGAGTATAAGGCAACAGAGTTGGTAGACACATTTCCTGCCCACAATGAGCTTTCATTCAAGACTGGAAGACAGACAATAATATAATTAAATGAACCACAGGAATGTACACAGGTGCTGTAAGGCTAAGGAGACCTGGGGTGGGTGTGGGTGGGTGAATTAAGAGTGCAAATCCAAGAGTGAGGTGACACAGAAAGGAGTGGGAGTGAGGTCTCACTCGGGTAAAACCTCTTGGAGGCAGGGAGGACAGTGAGGTGGCAAATGTAGTAATCAGAATGGAATAGAAAAAAGTGCTTGAATTAATTAATTAATTTATTCAATTGTATTAATTGAGTGCTTACAATGTACTGAGGATTGTACCAAGCGCATGGGAAAGTACAATACAAAAATAAAGTGACATTTCCTGCCCAAAACAAGTTTACAGAGAAGCAGTATGGCTCAGTGGAAACAGCATGGGCTTGGGAGTCAGAGGTCATGGGTTCTAATCCTCCCTTCACCATTTGTGAGCTGTATGTCTGTGGGCAAGTCACTTAACTTCTCTGTGCCTCAGTTACCTCATATATAAAATGGGGATTAAGACTGTGAGCCCCACGTGAGACAACCTGAACACCTCGTATCCCCCCAGGACTTAGAACAGTGCTTCACACATAGTAAGCGATTAACAAATACCATCATTATTATTATTATTATATAGGGTAACAGCCATCAATTTAAATAAATAAAATTGTAGATACATATATAAGTTCTGTGGGGCTGGGAGGAGGCAAGAGCAAAGGGAGCAAATCAGGGTGATGAAGAAAGGATTGGGAGATGAGGAAAAGTGGGGCTTATCCTGGGGAGGCCTCTTGGAGGAGATGTGCCTTCAGTAAGACTTTGAAGAGGGGGAGAGTAATTGTCTGTTGGATTTGAGGAGGGAGGGCAATTCCAGGCCAGAGGCAAGACTTGAAGTAGGGGTCAGTGGCAAGATAGGCAAGATCGAGGCAAAGTGAGAAGGTTAGCACTAGAGTGAAGTGTGCAGGCTGGGTTGTAGAAGGAGAGAAATAAGGTAGGTGAGAGCAAGGTGATGGAGTACTTTAAGGCCAATGGTGGGGACTTTTTGTTTGAGGCAGAGCTGGATGGGCTGCCACTGGAGTCTTTTGAAGAGTGGGATGACATGTCCTGAACATTTTTAGAGAAAAATGATCTGGGCAGTAGAGTGAAGTATGGACTGTAGTGGAGAGAGACAGGAGGTTGGGAGGTCAGAAAGGAGGTTGATGTAATAATCTAGGTGGGATAGGATAAGTGATGGTATTAACGTGGTAGCAGTTTGGATGGAAAGGAAAGAGCAGATTTCAGCAATGTTGTGAAGGTTGACTGACAGAATTTGATGACAGATTGAATATGTGTGATGAATGAAAGAGCTGAGTCAAGGATAACACCATACCATGAGTTTGTGAGACAGGGAGGATAGTGGCTCTGTCTACAGTGACAGGAAAGTCAAGGGGGGGACAGGGACTGGATGGAAAGTGGTTTAGGTGAGAAGGGATGGGATCAGAGGCCTAGGTGGAGGGGGAAGATTTTGAAAGAAGGCAGGAGATCTCCTCTTGGGATACTGCTGGGAAAGATGGAAGAGTTGAAGAAGACCAGGGGAGTCTTTAGGGCGATTACTCCTGATAGCTTCAATTTTCTCAATAAAGTATGTGGCCAGGGTATTAATGGCAAGAGATGGGGAAGGTGAGTGGAAAGGGGGTTTGAAGAGAAAGTTAAACATCTGAAACAACTGACAAGTGCAGTGTGCCTGGGAGTCAATAAGTCTAATAGTCAAATACACTAAGGCTCACTTTCAGCATTGCTCGAAAAGATTGGGTGGGGAGGGTGAAGAAGGAAAGGTGGAATTCTTCACAGCCAGATCAGGGGCAGGTATTCAGGAGACTTCAAAATCAATGTGGATGTCCCCAACAACCCTTCCACTGTCCACCTCCTCTCAGTTCCCAACTTAAATGACCTCCTGCTCCACCCCACCTCAAGCAATCACCAACTTGGGAACACATTTAATTTCATTATCCTTTGTCATTGTATAAACTCTACCCTCACCTTCCCTGAAATTCCTCCAACAGACTATAACCTCCTCCTCCCACTCTCTCTCCCACACACACAAACCCACCCCCAACCTATCTGTCCCATTCTTCCTCAGGAACCTCCAGTCTTGGACCCCCTCTAATCTTTCAAACTCATCTTGCTTCATTTGGAATATATACCCAAATTACCTCTCTTGATGCACAAATTGACATCGTCAACATCACCCTTTCCATTGTACCCAACTGCCTTGCTCCCACGTCCCTCCACTGATCTTGTACCACTATCCAGTAACCGCGGATCACCTCCAGTGTGCTTCCTCCACCCCTGTGCTTGAGCTGCAGAGCACTTTTGATAGAAATACAAACATCTGTCTCATCTTCTTTAAATTCTTACCTGCTTTAATTTGGGTCTTCTCTGCCTGACAACAATACTTCTCCTTCCTAATTCACTCCCATATCTATGACCCCACCAGCTGTTCCCGTCCTTTAACTCCCTCATCAAACCTTCTGTTCCCCCTGCTCCAGTCAACTCTTTCCCCTAATGACGTGGCCATAATTCTTCCGCAATGAAATTGAAATCGTCAGGTGTGATCTCCCTAAAACCTATCCTCTCCTCCGCAATTCCCTCTCCTCTACTGCCCTCTCTGATTCTCCCTATGTACTCTGTAGCATCTCAACAAAGGAGTTCTCACCATCTTTCGAAATTCATTCATTCAATAGTATTTATTGAGCGCTTACTATATGCAGAGCACTGTACTAAGCACTTGGAATGTACAAATCGGCAACAGATAGAGACAGTCCCTGCCCATTGACGGGCTTACAGTCTAATCGGGTGAGACAGACAGACAAAAACAATAGCAATAAATAGAATCAAGGTGATGTACATCGCATTAACAAATTAAATAGGTTAATAAAAATATACGCAATTGAGTGGACGAGCACAGTGCAGAGGGGAGGGGAAGGGAGAGGGGGAGGAGCAGAGGGAAAGTGGGGAAAAGGGGGCTTAGCTGAGGGGAAGTGAAGGGGGGGTAGAGGGGCAGCAGAGGGAGCAGAGGGAAAAGGGGAAGCTCAGTCTGGGAAGGCCTCTTGGAGGAGGTGAGCTCTAAGCAGGGTTTTGAAGAGGGGAAGAGAATTATTTTGGCGGAGGTGAGGAGGGAGGGCATTCCAGGACAGCAGGAGGACGTGGCCCAGGGGTCGACGGCGAGAACGGGGGACGGTGAGGAGGTGGGCGGCAGAGGAGCAGAGCGTGCAAGGGGGGAGTAGAAAGAGAGAAGGGAGGAGAGGTAGGAGGGGGCAAGGTGATGGAGAGCCTTGAAGCCTAGAGTGAGAAGGTTTGTTTTGTGCGGAGGTTGATAGGCAACCTCTGGAGGTTTCTCTGAAGGGGAGTGACACGCCCAGAGCGATTCTGCAGGATGATGAGCTAGGCAGCAGAATGAAGAATAGACTGGAGTGGGGAGAGACAGGAGGAAGGGAGATCAGAGAGAAGGCTGACACAATAATCCAGCTGGGATATTATGAGAGCCTGTACCAGTAAGGTAGCCGTTTGGGTGGAGAGGAAAGGGAGGATCTTGGCGATATTATAAAGGTGAGACCAGCAGGTTTTGGTGACGGATTGGATGTGTGGGATGAATGAGAGAGCCGAGTCAAAGATGTTACCAAGGTTGCGGGCTTGAGAGACGGGAAGGATGGTCGTACCATCCACAGTGTTAGGGAAGTCAGGAAGAGGACAGGGCTTGGGAGGGAAGATAAGGAGCTCAGTTTTGGACATCTTGAGTTTTAGGTGGCGGGCAGACATCCAGGTAGAGACGTCTTGGAGGCAGGAGAAGATACGAGCCTGAAGGGAGTGGGAGAGGACAGGGGCAGAGATGTAGATCTGTGTGTCATCTGCATAGAGATGATAGTTGAAGCTGTGAGAGCGAATGAGTTCACCAAGGGAGTGAGTGTAGATGGAGAACAGAAGGGGGTCAAGGACTGACCCTTGAGGAACTCCAACAGTTAGAGGATGGGAGGGGGAGGAAGAGCCCACGAAGGAGACCGAAAATGAACGGCCAGAGAGATAAGAGGAGAACCAGGAGAGGACGGAATCTGTGAAGCCAAGGTGAGATAAGGCGTGGAGGAGAAGGGGATGGTCAACAGTGTCAAAGGCAGCTGAGAGGTCAAGGAGGATTAGGATAGAGTAGCAGCCATTGGATTTGGCAAGAAGGAGAACACGGGTGACCTTATAGAGAGCAGTCTCGGTAGAGTGGAGGGGACGGAAGCCAGATTGGAGGGGGTCCAGGAGAGAATGGGAGTTAAGGAATTCTAGGCAGCGAGTGTAGACGACTTGTTCTAGGAGCTTGGAAAGGAAGGGTAGTAGGGAGATAGGACAATAATTGGAAGGGGAAGTGGGGTCGAGAGAGGGTTTTTTTTTTTTTTAGGATGGGAGAGACATGGGCATGTTTGAAGGCAGAGGGGAAGAAGCCATTGGAGAGTGAGCGGTTAAAAATAGAAGTTAAGGAAGGGAGGAGGCAAGGGGTGATGGTTTTCATAAGGTGAGTGGGAATGGGGTCCGAGGCAAAAGTGGAGGGGCTGGCACTTGCGAGGAGGGAGATCTCGTCTGAGGATACTGCAGGGAAAGATGGGAAAGTAGGGGAGAGGGTTGGGAGGTGGGGGGAGGCAGAAGGGGGAGGGGTGACTTTGGGAAGCTCAGACCTGATTGTGTTAATTTTCTATCTCCACCACCTGTACTTTGGACCCCATCCCTCATAACATATTAAAACACTCACCCCCTCCCTTCTTCCTTCCTGTACTGTTGTCATCAACCATTCCCTTCCCAATTGCTCCTTCCCCACTACTTTGAAACATGATTATGTGTACACTGTCTTAAAAAAAAAGCAAACCCTCCTGTGACCCCAGGGCTCCCTCCACTTATATCGCCATC
The DNA here is from genome assembly GCF_004115215.2 of Ornithorhynchus anatinus. Lineage (NCBI taxonomy): Eukaryota > Metazoa > Chordata > Mammalia > Monotremata > Ornithorhynchidae > Ornithorhynchus > Ornithorhynchus anatinus. The sequence goes on from NC_041739.1 coordinate 44,190,950, forward strand.
TCCCTCCTTCAGTTCCTCTCCAAATTTCAACACACTATCTCGACTACCTCTCCAGGAATTTTCTCCTTGATTTCCTCCATTCTGGTTTCCATTCCCTTTACTTCACAGAAACGGCCCTCTCTAAAATAATCAGTGACTTTATTCTTGCCAACTCCAATGGTTTCTACTCCCTCCTATCCTTCTAAACCTCTCTGCTGCTTTTGACACTATCTGCCACCCTTCTCCTTGAAGCCTTAACCAAGCTTGGCTTCACTGACACTGTCTTCCCTTTGTTTCCCCCCTTTCTCTCTCATTCTCAATCTGTCTTTCAGCTTTCTCCTCTGCTTCCCACTCTCAGACAGTGAGGGGGTGCCTCAAGGCTCAGTTTTGGGTTCCCTTCCATTCTCCATCTACACCCACTCCCTTGGAGAACTCACTCGCTCCAGTGGCTTCAACTACCGTCTCTATGTGACTGATTCCCAAATCTAAATCTCCAGCCCTGACCTTTCACCTTTTCTGCAGTCTCCCATTTCATCCATCAATCAATCAACGGTATTTATTGAGCACTTATGCACAGAGCACTGTACTAAGCACTTGGGGGAGTACATTACAAAAGAATTAGCATACATGTTCCCATCCCATAATGAGCTTACACTCTAAAGGCACTTGGGTGTCACACCAACACCTCAGACCAAACATGTCCAAAAGTGAATGCCTTATCTTCCCACCCAACTCAGTCCTCTCTATGTCTTTCTCATTATTGTAGACAACACCACTATCCTCCCCATCTCACAAGCCCATAACCTTGGCTTTGTCCTTGACTCACTTGTCTCATGCAACCCACATATTCCATCTTAAGAGAAGCAGCATGGTGTAGTGGATAGAGCATAGACCTGAGAGTGAAAGGATGTTGGTTCTAATCCTGGCTCTGCCGTGTCTGCTGTGTGACCTTGGTCAAGTCATTTCACTTCTCTTGGACTCAGTTACCTCACCTGTAAATTGGGGATTGAAAATGTCAATCCCACATGGGACAGGGACTCTGTCCAACTCTATTTGCTTGCATCCACCCCAGCACTTAGTACAGTGCCTGGCACATAGTAAGAACTTAACAAATATCATCATTATTATTATGATGATTATCTGTCTCCAAATCCTGTAGGCTCTACCTTTACGCCACTGTTAAAATCCACCTTATCTTCTTCAACAAAAGTGCTACCACACTGATACAACTACTTTTCCTATCTCACCATGACTACTGCCTCTTTCTCCTAACACTATCATTAATTAATTAATTAATATCCCTGCCTCTTGTCTCTCCCCACTCCAGTAGATACTTCAATCTGCTGTTCTCATCATTTTTCTAAAAAACGTTAAGTCCATGTCTCTCCAGTTCTCAAGAACCCCAATTGTTGCCCATCCACCCCCATATCAAACTGAAACTCCTTACCATTGGCTTTAAAGCACTCAGTCAGCTTGCCCCCTCTTATCTTACCTCACTGATCTCCTATTATTGCCCACACTGCACATTCACCTCTTCTAGCTCCAGTTTACTTACTAGGCCCCTACCTTGTCTATCTCACCACTGACCCCTTTCTCATACCCTCCCTCTAGCCTGGAAACCACTCCCCCAGCCCCATGAACAATAGACCACCATTCCCCCCTACTTTCAAAGCCTTTTTAAGGCCAAAACTTCTCCAAGAGGCCTTCCCCAATTAAGCTCTCTTTTCCATGGCTCCTTTTCCCTTCTGCATTGCGTATGCACTAAAATCTGTGATCTCTGGTATTTAATATTCTCCCTACCATCAACTCCACAGCATTTATGCATATCGATAAATTATATCTCCTCTCACGGTCACACCTGTAGAGTTTCTAGTACTCTACAAGTCTCGGCTATGGGAGCAAGAGTGAGGCAGAGGCCTTCCCATTCCATTTCTAACTTGGGAAGTGGCTAGTGAGGGAAAGGCAATCTGCTACAAGTCACAACTCACCCATTCTGGGCAGCAGCAACATGAGAGAGTCGAGGGTGGACACTCAAGTTTACTGCATGGAAGGAGGCAATGGGAAACCAATTCCATATTTTTACCAAGAAAACTCTAAGGATATACTACCAGAATGATTGCAAATAGTGACCAGGGTGTTCTGGAAGAGATGTGTCCGTGGTGTCACTATGGGTTGGAAATGACTCGATGGCATAAGACAAGACAAAACCAAGTTACATATCATAAATTATTTATATCAATGCCTGTCTTCCACTCTAGACTGTAAGCTTGTTGTGGGCAGGGAATGTGTCTGCCAATTCTGTCATTTGCTTAGTACAGTGCTCGGCACATAGAAAATGCTCATAAATACTATTGATGATGACAATGATGATGAGTCATAGATAGTAAATCACAGACCTATCATGTTCTCAAAGAGATCTTATAAGGGACTACGTACACCATGAGCTCCAAAGTGAACAGTCACTGTGACTGCCCTGATTAAGCAGCGTGGCTTAGTGCATAAAGCATGGGCCTGGGAGTCAGAAGGACCTGAGTTCTAATCCCAGCTCTGTCACATGTTTGCTGTGTGTTCTTGGAGAAGTCACTTCACTTCTCTGAGCCTCAGTTACCTCCTCTGTAAAATGGGGGTAAAAGTGTGAGCCCCAATATACAAATTGACTAATTTGTATCTACAGAAATTAGAACAGTGCTGGAATAGAGTAAGCTCTTCATAAGTACCATAATTATTATTTGTGTCTATCCCAGCACTTAATACAGTGCTTGGCATATAATATGTGCTTAACAAATGCCATAATAATCAGTTTAAAAAATTCCTCTTCCATCTCTCAATGAAAGACTGAGTTGTCTTGATTAAGGATGTGTATTTGGGAAGCAGAATTGATCTATGTCAAAAATCCTCTATGTCAAAAATCATCCTTCTAGGAAGCCCTGGACCATAGCAAAAGAATCAGGAGAAAGCTAAGAATCAGTTAGCTCTTTGGGAGGTATGTACTTGGTTCACTGTCTCTCATTCTTGTCTTTCCCAATGTTGACCTCTTGCTCACACCCTCCCTTAAGCCTGGAACTCTCTGCTTCACATCCAGTAGATTACTCTCTGTATCTTCAAATTTTTTATAAAGCACATCTCCCTCAGAATCCTTCCCTGATTAATTGCTCATCTTTCCATCCTAAGTCCCCCATAAAGCTGCTACTTTAAAACTCGTGCAGCCCCTAAGCACTAGGATACTCACACACCCCATGCTGTACTTATGTATATACTTTTATTCTCTATTACTTCCTCCTAATTGTAATTTATTTTAGTATCTGTCTTATTATGTGTTCTTTGAGGTCAGCGATTATGTTCACTAAGTATTTTACTCTCTTAAGTGTTTAGTACAGTGTTTTGCAGAGTAGGTGCTTGATAAATACTTCTGGTTGGATGATTGATGAATTTTTAGAGTAAAGTAGAAGGGGTAGGAGGATTTGGATTCTAGAAGCAACATCATTGAGAAGGGTTTGGATTCCAGAAGTGACCTCACTGAGAAGTCACCTAGCACTAGATCAGGGGGAGAATCCAAGAGCTGACCTCCATTTAAAGAAGAGTTACCACTGCCTCTCTGGAGATGGTGGCTTGAGGACAACTGGTGGAAAGATCACCAATGGGTTAGGAGAGAGAAGTGAGCTGCAGGCTGGTCAGAGTTTAAATACCAGGAGCAAAGGAAAGTCAGGACTTGTCTCAGGTATCATGGGAAGAAGAGTCAGAGTGATTTAGTGACAAAAACAAAGCACAGGGATGCAAGGGACAAGCGTTTGAATCCCACTTCTCTCAATGTTCTATTCTGTGACCCTCGAGCAAGTCATTTAACATCTCAGAGGCACAGTTCCTCTTCTGTAAGATGGGAATAAAATGAATTACAAGCTCTGTATAGGATATGGACAATGTCCAAGATCATAATTGAGTGTGTAATACATAGTAAGTGCTTAATAGATGCTATAATTATTCATTCTTATTGGCTACTCCATCCACTGAAAGTGCCTAAATGTGGCAAGTGGATGCAATGGCATCTAGGAGAAATTGGATTAATTGAGATGTTCCTGGGATGGAGCCATGTAGGTGATTATCAGTGTCTATGGGACTCTTTTTTTAACATTGGCCTTAGGTCGTTCCATACTACCCTACCTGAGAACTGCATAGATTAAAAAAACAGTGGACAGAAAAAGAGCAGAGTTTGGGGTTTCTTGAGGGTCCAGGTTTAATAGTCACAACTGCAGCCAGCTATGGCCTTCTCAATATGCTGCATTTTATGCAGGCAGAAGCCTGTCACTGCTTCTGTGGTTCCTGACAAGATGGAGCAAGATAGGTCAGGATCAAGGCCTTGGAATGATATAAAGAGGAGCAGTAATAGTGACTTGCCTATTGGTGGATTGGCAGTCCAATGCACATGGTGCCACTCCCTTCTGTTTTCCTGTTTAGATTCTACCTCATACTTGAACCACCTTTCTTTAGTTTGGGTAAATTATATTTCATTTATTTACTAAGAAAAGAGATAGCCGTTTGTGTTTCATGTGCATTCACCTTTGCCCATGTTATGAATGCACATATTCCATATAACCATCTGTACTCTGTATATCTGTACATCTGTAATCTGTACTGAAGCAGCGTGGCTCAGTGGAAAGAGCACGGGCTTTGGAGTCAGGGCTCATGAGTTCGAATCCCAGCTCTGCCACTTGTCGGCTGTGTGACTGTGGGCAAGTCACTTAACTTCTCTGTGCCTCAGTTCCCTCATCTGTAAAATGGGGATTAAGACTGTGAGCCCCACGTGGGACAACCTGATTCCCCTGTCTACCCCAGCGCTTAGAACAGTGCTCGGCACATAGTAAGCGCTTAACAAATACCAACATCATCATCATCATCATTACTCAGAAAAAAATCGGTGCATATGTGCCTATGCAAAGGTTAGTCAATCAATCCATCAATCAATTGCTTTTATTGAGCACTTACTCTGAGCAGAGCACTAAACTAAGTGCTTGGAAGAGCAAGATAATAATAATGTTGGTATTTATTAAGCGCTTACTATGTGCCGAGCACTGTTCTAAGCGCTGGGGTAGACACAGGGGAATCAGGTTGTCCCACGTGGGGCTCACAGTCTCAATCCTCATTTTACAGATGAGCTAACTGAGGCACGAGAAGTTAAGTGACTTGCCCAAAGTCACACAGCTGACAAGTGGCCGAGCCAGGATTCGAACCCTTGACCTCTGACTCCAAAGCCCGTGCTCTTTCCACTGAGCCATGCTGCTTCTCACTGAGCCACGCTGCTTCTCAAGATAGAGTGATCCCTGCCTTCAAGGAACTCACAGGAAGAGGAAGCAGACACTAAAATAAATTACAGGAAAAGGAGACACAATAGAGTAAAAATGAATGTACATCAATGTAATGCAGGTACAGAGAAGCAGCATGGCCTAGTGGAAAGATCACGGACCTGGGAATCAAAGGTCATGGGTTCTCATCCTGGCTCTGCCACATGTCTGCTGTGTGACCTTGAGAATGTCATTTAAATTCTATGCCTCTGTTACCTCACCTGTAAAATGGGGATCAAGACTGTGAGCCCCATGAGGGACATGGACTTTGTCCAAACTGATTACCTTGTATCTACTCCAGCATTTAGAATAGTGCTTGGCACATAGTAAACACTTAACAAATACCGAGTCCTTCTTATTATTATTTGAGAATGCAAGAGCACAGGTGATGCAGAAGTGCTTTAATGACACTAGGAGAGGGAATAGGATGGGAAGCTAAGAGCTAGTTCAGAGAAGTTCTCCTGAAGGAGATGTTATTTCAGAAAGAACTTGAAGGGAGTCAGAAGGACCTGGGTTCTACTTCCAGCTCCACCATTTATCTGCCATGTGACCTTGAGCAATTCACTTAACTTCTCTATGCCTCAGTTATTTCATCTGTAAAATGGGAATTAAGACTGTGAGCTCCATGTGGAACAGGACTGTGCCAAACACAATTATCTTCTATCTATCTACAGTGTCTAGAACAAAGTCAGTGCTAACAAATATCATTTAATAAAATGACATCTGACATTTCTTCAGTGCTTCATACCTTATAATAATAACACTAATTGCGGTATTTGTGCCTTACGAAAGAGTTTTGCATATTTGTGCAAATGATTCCATCTTAGCTTGAAGAATTCTGCAATAATGACATCAAATTCAGGTTTTTTCCTCAAAGAATGGAGCTGGGGGTCTTATCTTTACAGTTGGTATCTTTCCTATTTCTGGAATAACCCAGGTCCTTGTGCTATCCATGCTGATTCTCATTGTCTCAGTCATTCTCATCATTTTCTAGAAGAAACTCAACATTGCTTCTGGGCCGTCAGTTAACCTGATAATAACTCCCTTCTGAAAAAGTCCACAAGCTTGAACCTAATCCATATGACAATCACTGCCATCAGTGGTATCTATTGTGTGCTTACTATGTGAAGAGCACTGTAATGAGTACTTGGTAGAGTAAAATACAACAGAGCTGAAAGGCACATTCCCTACCCACATCATGCTTTCTGTATAGAGAAGTAGCATGGTCTAGTGGAAAGAGCACGGACCTGAGACTCATGGGTCATGGGTTCTCATCCCGGCTCTGCCTCATGTCTGCTGTGTGACCTTGGTAAAATCATTTCTTGTAGCTGTCAACTACAGCCCTCCTGGTCATTCATTCATTCAGTAGCATTTATTGAGCGCTCACTATGTGCAGAGCACTGCACTAAGTGCTTGGAATGTACAAATTGGCAATAGATAGAGACCGTCCCTGCCCATTGATGGGCTTACAGTCTAATCGGGAGAGACAGACGGATATAAACAGTACTAAAAGTATTAACACGTACTGAAGTGTTAATACTTCAGTTCAGTAATCTGTACTGAAGCAGCGTGGCTCAGTGGAAAGAGTACGGACTTGGGAGTCAGAGGTCATGAATTCGAATGCCGCTCTGCCACTTGTCGGCTGTGTGACTGTGGGCAAGTCACTTAACTTCTCTGTGCCTCAGTTACCTCATCTGTAAAATGGGGATTAACTGTGAGCCTCATGTGGGACAACCTGATTACCCTGTATCTACCCCAGCGCTTAGAACAGTGCTCTGCACATAGTAAGCGCTTAACAAATACCAACATTATTGATAATGATAATAGTGTTAGCAGCTAATGCTGATAATAATAATGATAATAATAACGATAATAGAATGGTTCCTCGGGGAGCCATTGAGAAGTAGAAGGTCGGCTCTCCGAAACCGAGAAGACAGATGAGTGTGGCCCCTCCGTTGGATGCCTCCTGTCGGCTGAGCCCCATTCCAAGGGCCGCACTGGAGAAGAGCCAGACAGTCGGGTCCCCATCGTACGGAGGGGGGGACCGAGGCACGGGCCCCGAGGCCACCGTGCCTGGGAGCACCCGTCGGGGGGGGGAACGGGGTCTGGACGCAGGGCCACCCATGGGCCGGGACCAGGCCCGTCTCTCGTGGCACTGTCCCCTCTCGGGTGGTCGGTATGGTGCTCCGCTCACAGGAAGTGCTGCGGAAATCCGACCGAAGGGCTGATGGAGGGCCCCACTGCCCAGCAGACCCTGCCGCTCCTGCCTCGGGGGCTCCGCAGAGGAAAGGGGAGGGGCGGGGTGGTCGAGCGGGCGCTACCTGCCCAGGTGAGGCTGGGCCCCCCGAACCCTATATCTCTGGAGCCACTCGATGCACTCGTCCTCCAGATAGGCTTTGTATCACTTGGCGATGGTCCCGTCGGCCTCCCACTTGTGCTTAATGTTGAGGGCCCTGGCGTCCGCCGCGTCCAGCTCAGCGTGGCCTTGTCCAGCGCGATGTAGTCCCGCCCGTCGTAGCCATACTGCATGAACCCTTCTCCGGTGGTGTTGTCCTCTGGCAGCTGGCAGCCGTACATCCCCTGAACAGTGTGAGACCCCCTCCTCGCTCTGGTTGTAGTAGTCCATGATGTTCTGCAGGCCTACACAGAAATTCTGCACCCCACTCCTGAAGATCTCTGTCTCCTGGTCCCAGTATTCCTGTCCCTCGTTGTCCTGGATCCACGGGGTCCACGGCTCCTCCAGGCCCTGTCTCCCGATGCTGTCGAACCTAACTAACTACACGTCGTCCATATAGCCCACGGACGTGAGCTTTGACACCCCGGGGCCGGGCCGGGTCATTCCGGTGGTGAAATAGTACAGCGAGTGCCACCTAGTCTGGCCCTCCGGCAGGCGGGAAGCCACTAGACCCAGCAGCAGCAGGAGCAGTGGGAGGAGCGGGGTGGACCGGGCCAGAGTCTCCAACCCCCACCACCCTCGTGCCCAGCCCTGACACATTCCACCTCCAACTTCTTCAACCACCTTGACCCCTTTCTCACCTTCCTTCTCTCCTTCTCTCTGCCCACTCTGATCCTCGGAGACTTCAACATCCTCATGGATGTACCCGATGACTCCTCTGCCCCCCGCCTGCTATCACTCCTTGAATCTGCCAACTTCCTGCTCCACTACACCTCACCCACTCACCAACTTGGTCACACCCTCGATCTCATAATCTCTTACCACTGCACTATCTCCACCCTCACCAACTCTGAAATCCCTCTCTCAGACTATAACCTTCTCACCTGCCTCCTCTCTCACACTCTCTCCCCCTGCAAATCTGTATTACTCCCCCACAGAGACCTCCCTCTCTTGATCCCATCCATCTCTCCCAAAGCATTTCACCCCACCTTGCCTCCCTATCATCTCTTCCCACTCTGGATGATCAGGTTACTTCTCTCAACTCCACCCTCTCTACTCATCTCAACTTACTTGCCCACCCTTCCCTCCACCGCTCTCTCTCCACTAACCCGCAGCCCTGGATCTCTGCCTCTGTCCACCTCCTTCGCTCTTATGCTCAAACTGCTGAGCACTGCTGGCGAAGGTCCAAGCACCAAGCCAACCTTATCCATTTGAACTTTATCCTTTCCTGCCTTAACTCTGCCCTCTCCTCTACTGCCCTCTCCTGCCCTCTCCTGTTGGAGAAGCAGCGTGGCTCAGTGGAAAGAGCACGGGCTTTGGAGTCAGGGCTCATGAGTTCGAATCCCAGCTCTGCCACTTGTCGGCTGTGTGACTGTGGGCAAGTCACTTAACTTCTCTGTGCCTCAGTTCCCTCATCTGTAAAATGGGGATTAAGGCTGTGAGCCCCACATGGGACAACCTGATTCCCCTATGTCTACCCCAGCGCTTAGAACAGTGCTCGGCACGTAGTAAGCGCTTAACAAATACCAACATTATTATTATTATTACCAGGCAAAACTACTTTTCTTTCCTCATTGATGCCCATGCCCATCAGCCCCGCCAATTGTTCCGGGCTTTTAATTATCTGATCAGGCCCCCTGTTCCTCCCCCTCCCCTATCCTTCACCCCCAACCATCTGACCAACCTATTTCATCAGAAAATTAACACAATCAGGAGTGAGCTCCCCCAAGTCACTCCTTCCACTTCTGTTTCCCCCCCGCTCCCAACCCTTTCCCCCACTTTCCCATCCTTCCCTGCAGTGTCATCAGAGGCGATCTCCTCCCTCCTCGCAAGTGTCAGCCCCTCCACCTGTGCTTTGGACCCCATTCCCGCTCACCGTATTAAAACTATCGTCCCTTTCCTCCTCCCTTTCTCAACTTTTATCTTTAATCACTCACTCTCCAATGGCTTCCTCCCCTCTGCCTTCAAACATGCCCATATCTCCCCCATCCTAAGAAAACCCTCTCTCGACCCCACTTCCCCTTCCAGTTATCGCCCTATCTCCCTCGTACCCTTCCTTTCCAAACTCCTAGAATGGGTCGTCTACAGTCGCTGCCTTGAATTCCTCAACTCCAACTCTCTCCTGGATGCCCTCCAATCTGGTTTCCGTCCTCTCCACTCTACCGAGACTGCTCTCTCCAAGATCACCCATGACCTCCTTCTTGCCAAATCCAATGGCTCCTATTCTATCCTAATCTTCCTCGACCTCTCAGCTGCCTTTGACACTGTCGACCAGCCCCTTCTCCTCCACATCTTATCTCACCTTGTCTTCACGGACTCCATCCTCTTCTGGTTCTCCTCTTATCTTTCTGGACGTTTATTCTCAGCCTCCTTTGTGGGCTCCTCCTCCCCCTCCCATCCACTAACTATAGGGGTTCCTCAAGGGTCAGTTCTTGGCCCTCTTCTGTTCTCCATCTATACTCCCTCCCTTGGTGAACTCATTGGCTCTCACGGCTTCAACTATCATCTCTATGCAGATGACACTCAAATCTACATCTCCTCCCCTGTTCTCTACCCCTCCCTACAGGCTCATATCTCTTCCTGCCTCTAGGACATCTTCACCCGGATGTCGGCCCGCCACCTAAAACTCAACATGTCCAAAACTGAGCTCCTTATCTTCCCTCTCAAACCCTGTCCTCTTCCTGACTTCCCTGTCACTGTGGACGGCACAACCATCCTTCCCAGCTCACGAGCGCATAACCTTGGTGTCGTACTTGACTCAGCTTTCTCATTCACCCCACATATCCAATCCGTCACCAAGCCTGGGATCTCACCTTCACAATATCTCCAAGATCCATCCTTTCCTCTCCATCCAAAGGCTATCGTGCTGGTACAAGCTCTCATAATATCCCGGCTGGATTATTTTGTCAGCCTTCTCTCTGATCTCCCTTCCTCCTGTTTCTCTCGACTCCAGTCTATTCTTCATTCTGCTGCCCGGATCATCTTCCTACAGAAACGCTCTGGGCATGTCACTCCCCTCCTTAAAAATCTCCATTCATTCATTCATTCATTCAGTAGTATTTATTAAGCTCTTACTATGTGCAGGGCACTGTACTAAGTGCTTGGAATGTACAATTCAGCAACAGATAGAGATAATCCCTGTCCAATGATGGGTTTACAGTCTAATCCAGTGGTTGCCTATTAACCTCCGCATGAAACAAAAACTCCTCACTCTCGGCTTCAAGGCTTTCCATCACCTTGCCCCCTCCTACCTCACCTCCCTTCTCTCTTTCTACTGCCCACCCTGGACACTCTGCTCCTCTGCCGCTCATCTCCTCACTCTCCCCCGTTCATACCTATCCTGCTGTCGACCACTGGCCCATGTCCTACTGCCATCCTGGAATGCCCTCCCTCCTCACCTCTGTCAAACTAAATCTCTTCCCCTCTTCAAAGCCCTACTGAGAACTCACTTCCTCCAAGAGGCCTTCCCAGACTGAGCTACCCCCTATTCCCTCTGCTCTCCCTGTGCTCCCCCTCTTCCCTCTGCTCCTCCCCCTTCGCCCTTCACCTCCCCTCAGCTAAACCCCTTTCCCTCTGCTCCTCCCTCTCCCCCTAGCCCTCCCCTCAGCACTGTGCTCACTTGTGTATATTTTTGATTACCCTATTTATTTTGTTAATGAGGTGTACATCCCCCTGATTCTAATTATCGTTATGATGCTGGCTTGTTTTTGGTTTTGTTCTGTTTTGCTCTGCCATCTGTCTCCCCCGATTAGATTGTGAGCCTATCACTGGGCAGGGATTGTCCCTATCTGCTGCAGAATTGTACATTTCAAGCGCTTAGTACAGTGGTCTGCATATAGTAAACAATAAACAGTATTGATTGAATGAATGAATAAATGAATTTAAATTCTATTCCTCTGTTACCTCACCTGTAAAATGGGGATCAAGATTGTGAGCCCCATGAGGGACATGGACTGTGTCCAATTTGATTATCTTCACTTGAAGCTGTGGGAGCACCTCAGTTCACCAAGGGAGAGAGTATAGATGGAGAACAGAAGGGAACCAAGAAGCTACCCTTGAGTAACCCCTACAGTTAGTGGATGGGAGGGGGAAGAAAGATGTTTGCCATTACCTATATTATTATTATCTAGGTCAAGAAGGGTGTTATACAGTGATGGGGAGACAGACATTAACACAAATAAGCAATTTCTCTTATATGATTTCAAGACACATTCCTAAGTGCTGCGGGGTTAGGGGATTCTCTCATTCTCTCCTAGACCCCCTCCAATCTGGCTTCCGTCCCCTCCACTCTACCGAGACTGCTCTCTCTAAGGTCACCCATGACCTCCTTCTTGCCAAATCCAATGGCTCCTACTCCATTCTGATCCTCCTTGACCTCTCTGCTGCCTTTGACACTGTCGACCATCCCCTCCTCCTCCGTACCTTATCTCACCTTGGCTTCACGGACTCTGTCCTCTCCTGGTTCTCCTCTTACCTCTCTGGCCGATCATTCTCGGTCTCCTACGCTGGAGCCTCCTCCCCCTCCCATCCTTTAACTGTTGGAGTTCCTCAAGGGTCAGTTCTTGGCCCTCTTCTGTTCTCCATTTACACTCACTCCCTCGGTGAACTCATTCGCTCTCACGGCTTTGACTACCATCTCTACGCAGATGTCACGCAGATCTACATCTCCGCCCCTGTCCTCTCCCCCTCCCTTCAGGCTCGCATCTCCTCCTGCCTCTGGGACGTCTCCACCTGGATGTCTGCCCGCCAGCTAAAACTCAACATGAGCAAGACTGAGCTCCTCATCTTCCCTCCCAAGCCCGGTCCGCTCCCAGACTTCTCCATCACCGTGGATGGCACGACCATCCTTCCCGTCCCGCAGGCCCGCAATCTCGGTGTCATCCTTGACTCGTCCCTCTCGTTCACCCCACACATCCTATCCGTTACCAAGACCTGCCGGTTTCACCTCTACAATATCGCCAAGATCCGCCCTTTCCTCTCCACCCAAACGGCTACCTTACTATTACGGGCTCTCGTTATATCCCGGCTAGACTACTGTGTCGGCCTTCTCTCTGACCTCCCTTCCTCCTCTCTCGCCCCGCTCCGGTCTATTCTTCACTCCGCTGCCCGGCTCATCTTCCTGCAGAAACGATCTGGGCATGTCACTCCCCTTCTTAAACAACTCCAGTGGTTGCCTATCGACCTCCGCTCCAAACAAAAACTCCTCACTCTAGGCTTCAAGGCTCTCCATCACCTCGCCCCTTCCTACCTCTCCTCCCTTCTCTCTTTCTACCGCCCACCCCGCACGCTCCGCTCCTCTGCCGCCCACCTCCTCGCCGTCCCTCGGTCTCGCCTATCCCGCCGTCGACCCCTGGGTCACGTCCTCCCGCGGTCTTGGAACGCCCTCCCTCCTCACCTCCGCCAAACTGATTCTCTTTCCCTCTTCAAAACCTTACTTAAAAATCACCTCCTCCAAGAGGCCTTCCCAGACTGAGCTCCTCTTCCCCCTCTACTCCCTCTGCCATCCCCCCTTTACCTCTCCGCAGCTAAAGCCTCATTTTCCCCTTTTCCCTCTGCTCCTCCACCTCTCCCTTCCCATCCCCACAGCACTGTACCCGTCCGCTCACTGTATATATTTTCGTTACCCTATTTATTTTGTTAATGAATTGTACATCGCCTTGATTCTATTTAGTTGCCATTGTTTTTACGAGATGTTCTTCCCCTTGACGCTGTTTAGTGCCATTGTTCTTGTCTGTCCGTCTCCCCCGATTAGACTGTAAGCCCGTCAAACGGCAGGGACTGTCTCTATCTGTTGCCGACTTGTTCATCCCAAGCGCTTAGTACAGTGCTCTGCACATAGTAAGCGCTCAATAAATACTATTGAATGAATGAATGAATGGGATAAATATCAAATGCTCCAAGCCTCTGATCCAAGTGCTCCTCCATCTGCTCAGAATGGAAATGGGGACAAATGATGAGCCAAGATCCAGCAGGCATGGTGACCTACTGGCTACTCCCTAGTCCAAGGTTCCAGACATAAGCTTCAGTTGGCCTTGATGGAACAAGGCAGTTTTCCAAAGTCAGCTTGGTTCCCTCACTTATCATCTAGGAATGTGCATGGGTCTGGGAGTCAGGGCACCTGGGTTCTAATCCCAGTTATACCACTTGTCTGATGTTTAAACTTAGGCAAGTCACATGATTTCCTTGTGCCTCAGTTTCCTCAATTTTATAATGAGAATTAAATTTCTGTTCTCCCTACCTGTTCAGTGCCATTTTCTCTCTCTTGCCCCTATCAGTCATGTTCCCACTGGAGCCTGGAGGGCAACAAGCAAGTACATAAGACAGGGTTGAGCCTCATCTGGAACAGTAACTTTCTGATCTGATTGACTCGTTTCCTAACCCAGTGCTTAATACAGTGCTTGGCACACAGTCAGTGCCTAACAAATATTATTATTGTTATTATTCTGCTACATTCTCATGTTATAGTCCTGCGTGTTCCTAATTCTTGATCATAACCTTGTAGCCTTGGAATGTGTGCCAAAGTCGGTGCCCAAGTTTAATACACATTGTAACAGAGTGGGAAGAGGTGGATTCCCTCCGATTCCCATTTCTTCTCTCATTTTCCCTTACCTAAATGAAAACAAGACCAAAAATAACTATATGTCATTGCCATGGTGGCCCCTTAATCATGCCTCATTGTATAATACCCTTCTTGACCTAGATAATAATAATACAGGTAATGGCAAACATCTTTCTTCCCCCTCCCATCCACTAACTGTAGGGGTTACTCAAGGGTAAGTTCTTGGTCCCCTTCTATTCTCCACCTATACTCTCTCCCTTGGTGAACTCAGTTGCTCCAACAACTTCAATTATCATCTCTATGTGGATGATATCCAAATATCTTCTCCCCTGTTCTCTCTCCCTCCTTCCAGGCTCACATCTCCTCTTGCCTTCAGGACATCTCCACTTGGATGTCCTCCCACTACCTAAAACTCAACATGCCCAAGACTGAGCTCCTTATCTTCCCTCCCAAACCTTGTCCTCTCCCTGACTTTCCCATCACTGTGGATGGCACTACCATCATTCTGGTCTCATAAGCCTGCCACCTTGTTGTCATCCTTGACTCTGCTCTCTCATTTACCCCACATAACCAATCCGTCACCAAAACCTGCTGGTCTCACCTTCAGAACGTGGCCAAGATCAGCCCTTTCCTCTCCAACCAAACCACTACCACATTAGTACAATCATTCATCGTGTCCCAACTGGAGTACTGCTTCAGCATCCCTTTTGATCTCACAACCTGCTGTCTCTCCCCACTTCAGTCTATACTTCATTCTGCTGCCCGGATTATCTTTGCAAAGAAACATTCTGGACATGTCACCCTCCCCCCACAAAAAAAACCTCCAGTGGTTGCCTATCAACCTCCCGATCAAGCAAAAACTTCTCACTATTGGCTTCTTGCCTCCTCCTACCTCACCTCCCTTCTCTCCTTCTACAACCCAGCTCGCACACTCCACTCCTCTGGTGCTAACCTTCTCACTGTGCCTCATTCTCACCTCTCCCACCTGCGATCCCTGGCCCACGTCCTACCTCTGGCCTGGAATGCCCTCCCTCTTCAAATCTGCCAGACCACACTTTCCCCCTTCAAAGCCTTACTGAAGGCTCAGCTGATACAGTAGGCCTTCCCAGATATGTACGTATCTATAATTCTATTCATTTATATTAATGCCAGTTTATACTTGTTTTGAAGTGTATATATAGCGTGGCTCAGTGGAAAGAGCATGGGCTTTGGAGTCCGAGGTCATGAGTTCGAATCCCAGCTCTGCCACTTGTCAGCTGTGTGACTGTGGGCAAGTCACTTAACTTCTCTGGGCCTCAGTTACCTCATCTGTAAAATGGGGATTATGACTGTGAGCCCCATGTGGGACAACCTGATTCCCCCGTGTCTCCCCCAGCGCTTAGAACAGTGCTCTGCACATAGTAAGCGCTTAACAGATACCAACATTATTATCATTATTATAATTCTATTTATTTATATTAATGCTATTGATGCCCGTTTACTTGTTTTGATGTATGTCTCCCCCCTCTAGACTGTGAGCCCGTGGTGATCAGGGATTGTTTCTCTTTGTAGCTGAATTGTACTTTCTAAGTGCTTAGTACAGTGCTCTGCACATGGTAAGGACTCAATAGATACGATTGAATAAATGAATGAATGAATATATCTTTCCTGGATGATTTAGTGATTTGCCAGTTTAGAGGTGAGTGATTGGATCTTTTGAAATCTAATGTTAGAATTTGGTGACAATCATGACTCCAGTTGACTTCTTCTATTGAGACCCAAATTATTCTTTCAAATAATATTTGACTATTTTCATTGTATTATTGACTTGATTAAGTACTCTAGTATTTAATTCAACCACCAGTGTGATTAGGAGGGGAATTTCTAATAAGATGAGACATACCACCATGCCTTGGTGATGTCACGGATTCCCACTTCAGGCAGTGTCATAACAATGGCAAGTGACCCAGTAATCACAGCCCAGGAGGGAGATGAGCTCACACCTCTTCATCCCTATAACTGCTGCCCTGGTTGGTTCTTTCCAGACCCAAACAAATAAAGCCCAACCCTGAACAGCACAGCCCAGCACGGTGAGAGGATAATCCAGGTAAGACATTAGGCGTCAGATTCTGATATTGGAAAGGAAGGAAATATCAGAGAGTGAGTGCAGTCTGGGTTGCAGGATTCTGGGAACAGGAAATGTGATGGTATAACAGAAAGTTATTCAGTGGAGTCTCTGGGAGCAGTCAGGTTCTCTGCATCTCTCCATGACCCTTTCTCTCCCCTGCTGCATGGAGCTGGTTCAATCAGTACTGCCTTCATTTATTCATTCATTCAGTCACATTTATTGAGTGCTGACTGGGTGCAGAGCACTATACTAAGCGCTTGGGAAACTACAATACAGAAATAAAGAGAGACAATCTCTGCCCACGGAGAGTTCATAGTCTGGAAAGGGGAAGACAGGCATCAGTACAAGTAAAAAGGCATCAATATGAATAAATAAAATTACAGCTATATACATAAGTGCTGTGGGGTGGGGATTGGGGGAAAAGCAAAGGGAGCAAGTCAGGGTGACATGGAAGGACGTGAGAAATGCGGAAAAGTGGGGCTTAGTCTGGGAAGGCCTCTTGGAGGACATATGCCTTCAGCAGGTCTTTGAAGAGGGGGAGAGTGATTGTTCAATGGATTTGAGGAGGGATGGCATTAATAATAATAATAATAATGTTGGTATTTGTTAAGCACTTACTATGTGCCGAGCACTGTTCTAAGCGCTGGGGGAGATACAGGGTAATCAGGTTGTCCCATGTGAGGCATCCAATTAATCCCCATTTTACAGATGAGGGAACTGAGGCACAGAGAAGTTAAGTGACTCGCCCACAGTCACACAGCTGACAGAGCCGGGAGTCGAACTCATGACCTCTGACTCTGAAACCCAGGCTCTTTTCCACTAAGCCACACTGCTTCCCATGAGGTAGCATGCAGGCCAGGCATTGGCAGTGAGACAGGTGAAATCCAGGCACAGTGAGAAGGTAAGCAGCAGAGGAGCAAACTGTACGAGCTGGGTACAGGAGGAGAGAAGGAAGTTGAAGTAGGAGGAGACAAGGTGATGGAGAGCTTCAAAGCCAATAGTGAGGAGTTTTTGTTGGATACAGAGGTGAATAGAAAATCACTGGAGATTTTTGGGGAGGGGGGGTGACATGCCCTGAGCGTTTCTTTAAAAAGATAATCTGAGCAGCGGACTTGAAGTATGGACTGGAATGGAGAGAGGCAGGAGGTTGCGAGGTCAGAAAGGAAGCTGCTGCACTAATCCAGTCGGGTTAAGATGAGTGACTGAACTAATGGGGTAGCAGTTTGGATGAAGAGGTAAGGGTGTATTTTAGTGATGTTGTGAAGGTGAGACCAACAGGATTAGGTGATGGATTGGATATGTGGGTTGAATGAGAGAGCAGAGTCAAGGATGACATCAAGGTTAAGGGCTTGTGAGATGGGAAGAATGATTGTGCCTTCAACAGTGATGGGAAAATTTGGAAGAGGACAGGGTTTGGGAGGGAAGATAAGGAGCTCTGTTTCCCCACTTCTACAGTGTGTCCCCCCCTTCTAGACTGTGAGCCTATTGTTTGGGAGGGAATATCTCTGTTGTTGAAGTGTACTTTTCAAGCACTTAGTACAGTGCTCCGCACACAATAAGCGCTCAATAAATATGGTTGAATGAATGAATGAATGACATGTTAAGTTAGAGGTGGCAGGAAGACAAACGAATAGACATGTTCTCAAGGCGAGGGGAGATATGAGCCTGGAGAGAGGGAAAGAGATCAGGGGAGGAGACGTAGATTTGGGTATCTTCTGCATAGAGATGGAAGTTGAAGCCGTGGGCGCGAATGAGCTCCCCAAGGGTACTCATAGTTAGGGGATCGGAGCAGGAGGAGGAGCCCACAAAGACCTAAAAGAACTTAGAAGGATACTTAGAATGATAGGCCAGAGAGATAAGAGGAGAAACAGTGAAACCAAGGTTGAATAACATGTTGAGGAGAAGGGGATGGTCCACAGTGTCAAAGGCAGCTGAGCGGTCGAGGAGGATTAAGATGGAGTAGGAGCCATTGGATTTGGCAAGAAGGAGATCAGTGGCGATCTCCAGTAGGGCGAATGTCAGAAATAGTATGTGTGAGGACTAATCCCTCTACTGAGACCTATTGTGTAATTCCCAATCCAATGGCTTCCCTCTTTCCTATGCTCCCTGTCATCCTTCCACACTCCCTGTTTCTGCAGTGGCACCAAAATGAAATAGTAAGCCATTCCATATTTCAGTCATTTAATTGTAATTATTGAGCTCTTACTTTGTGCAGAGCACTGTACTAAGCACTTGGGAGAGTATAATATAACAATATAATATGTCTGCCCCTTGAGCTTTTAATCCTTGAAGTTATAATTTTTAAAGTTCTTTTCACATTTTTCTCCAAGTTATAAGGGCATCCCTTCTAATCTATCACTGGCAATAAATTTCTCTTCAATTTAAAGTTATAGTTGTTGTATAGTCAGCATCTTTAAATTAATCTATAATATTTATATTATCTTTCTGGCAACTTTCACTCTCATTTATTTAAACCATTGCTGATTTTTTTTAATGGAATTTGTTAATCTCTTACTATGTGCCAGGCACTGTACTGAACAATGGGGTAGATATAAAATAATCTGATTGGACACAGTCCATGTTCCATGTAAGGCTCACAGTTTTAATCCTCACTTTTACAGATGAGGTAATTGAGATACAGATGAATTAAATGAATTGCCCAAGGGCGAACAACAGACAAGTGGTAGAGTTGTTATTAGTACTCAGGTATTTTGATTCCCAGGCCCATGCTCTTTCCGCTAGGCCACACTGCGTTGTAATCCAAAACTTGCCTCACTCATTCTTGTTATTCCAATATTTTGTACAATTTGGCTCACATTTTTACATCGTACTGACATAATGACTGGAGTATTATTTGTATTGCCTGAAGTGAGTAGTGAGTACCATCAATGAATCGTTTGTTTTGTTGTGAGCAAGGAACGTATCTGCTACCTCCATTGCATTGTAGTCTCCCACAAGCTTAGTACAATGCTCTGCACATAGTAAACACTAAGCAAATACCATTGCTTGATTAATTGGGATCTTTTACCAAGTGTCAAACTGTTACAACAAATATTTTCTTCAACACCTATGCCTAGGAAAGGCCTCTATTTCAGTTACCCAGCCCAAAAAACTGTAAACTCCTTGTGGGCAGGGAATGTTACTGTTAATTGCTGCATTGTACTTTCCCAAGCACTTAGAACAGTGCTCTGCACACAGTAAACTCTCAATAAATAAGATTGAATGAATGACTGAATTTAAGTTCCATCTAGTTTTGGCTTCATTCTCCATTCTAGCCGGTTTCAGGAATCTATTTAGGAAACCTAGGTTCTACTCTGGTCTGCCTAAAGCTGGGTAACTCGGGCAAACCCTGCACATGCCCTTTGCAATGCATCCACTCCTCCCTGCCTACTTGCTTGTTGCCCTCTAGGCCCCAATGGGAACATATCTGACAGGGACGAGAGGGTGAGAGTGGTGCTGAACAGCAATTGTCACAATAATCAATTCCTTCATAAAGGTTCTGAAGTGTCATGTCCAGGGTTTGTCTCTTATTCCCGATTGAAAATTCCTTCAATTAATTTCCCATATAGTATGTTTTAATTACTTTTTACATTTACTTTTATCACAACCTTAATAGGAATCCACAGTTGGTTTCTTTCTTGTTCACTTTGAATCAATCAAATATGGGGCTGTCCTTTTTAAATTGAGTGGCTGGGCAAATTATTTTGCTTCTTGAATTCCTTTTCCTACAAACTAATAGAAAATGCTTAAGGAGTCTTCATATTCTCCACTCTGTTATCAAGTTTCTTGACTGAGCCACCATTACAAATTCTAGTTAAGTTCTGCCACGTAACCTCGCGTACTTGACCTCCTTGACCTCTCAGATGCCTTTGACACTGTCGACCATCCCCTCTTCCTCCATACCTTATCTCACCTTGGCTTCATGGACTCCGTCCTCTCCTGGTTCTCCTCTTACCTCTCTGGCCGGTCATTCTCGGTCTCCTTCGCTGGCGCCTCCTCCCCCGCCCATCCTATAGCTGTTGGAATTCCTCAAGGGTCAGTTCTTGGCCCTCTTCTGTTCTCCATTTACACTCACTCCCTCGGTGTACTCATTCGCTCTCACGGCTTTGACTACCATCTCTACGCAGATGACACGCAGATCTACATCTCCGCCCCTGTCCTCTCCCCCTCCCTTCAGGCTCGCATCTCCTCCTGCCTCCAGGACGTCTCCACCTGGATGTCGGCCCGCCACCTAAAACTCAACATGAGCAAGACTGAGCTCCTCATCTTCCCTCCCAAACCCAGTCCTCTCCCAGACTTCTCTATCACCGTGGATGGCACGACCATCCTCCCCGTATCTCAGGCCCGCAATCTCGGTGTCATCCTCGACTCATCTCTCTCGTTCACCCCACACATCTTATCCGTTACCAAGACCTGCTGGTTTCACCTCTACAATATCGCCAAGATCCGCCCTTTCCTCTCTACCCAAACGGCTACCTTACTGCTACAGGCTCTCGTTATATCCCGGCTAGACTACTGTGTCAGCCTTCTCTCTGACCTCCCTTCCTCCTCTCTCGCCCCGCTCCAGTCTATTCTTCACCCTGCTGCCCGGCTCATCTTCCTGCAGAAACGATCTGGGAATGTCAATCCCCTTCTTAAACACCTCCAGTGGTTGCCTATCAACCTCCGCTCCAAACAAAATCTCCTCACTCTAGGCTTCACCTTGCCCCTTCCTACATCTCCTCCCTTCTCTCTTTCTACCACCCACCCCGCACGCTCCGCTCCTCTGCCGCCCACCTCCTCACCGTCCCTCGGTCTCGCCTATCCCGCCGTCAACCCCTGGGCCACGTCCTCCCGCGGTCCTGGAACGCCCTCCCTCCTCACCTCCGCCAAACTGATTCTCTTCCCCTCTTCAAAACCCTACTTAAAACTCACCTCCTCCAAGAGGCCTTCCCAGACTGAGCTCCTCTTCTCCCTCTACTCCCTCTGCCACCCCCCGTTTACCTCTCCGCAGCTAAACCCTCTTTTCCCCCTTTCCCTCTGCTCCTCCACCTCTCCCTTCCCATCCCGACAGCACTGTACTCGTCCGCTCAACTGTATATATTTCCATTACCCTATTTATTTTGTTAATGAATTGTACATTGCCTTGATTCTATTTAGTTGCCATTGTTTTTACGAGATGTTCTTCCCCTTGACTCTATTTATTGCCATTGTTCTTGTCTGTCTGTCTTCCCCGATTAGACTGTAAGCCCGTCAAACGGCAGGGACTGTCTCTATCTGTTGCCGACTTGTTCATTCCAAGCGCTTAGTACAGTGCTCTGCACATAGTAAGCGCTCAATAAATACTATTGAATGAATGAATGAATGAAAGTACTTGTGTTTCACATGTTGACTATTTATGTAATGAATTAAATTCTACATGGTGACATATTTAAATGTTTGTTGAAATCCAGTTCATCAACTTCATATGGAGATTCAATATTTCTTGTCATCAATTTTGATCTCTACTGAAGGAATCCTATTGTAATTCTATTGCATGGTAAAATGTCACCTTAAATGTCACCTAAATTGCTGTTAAGTTGGAAAAATTGCTGAAGAGCTTGAGAAGGATTTCTTTCCCTCCATATTTTTGAATGGTGTAATGTGCCTTAAGTATAGGATGGTGACAAAAAGACACATGTGAAATGTCTTATCTGAGTCAGTAAAATGCCCCATCCAAGCCAGTTTTACCATTGCTTTTTATTTTTGGTTTTGTTTTTATGATATTTATTAATCATTTACTAAGTCCCAGGTATTATACTAAGGGCTGGGGTAGAAACAAGATGATCAGAATGGACAGAGTCTCTATCCCACATAGAGCTAACAGTCTTAATCCCCATTTTACAGGTGGGGTAACTGAGGCACAGATAAATTCAGTGACTTGCCCAAGGTCACAGAGAAGACAAGTGGTGGAGTTGAGATCAGTACTCAGGTCCTCTAGCTCCCAAACCTATTCTCTTTCCACTAGGCCACACTGCTTCTCGCAATATCCTTCCTATTATTTAAAGATGTATTGTATTATATCCCTAATATTTCCCAAAACTCCTCTTACTCAATATAATTTATAAGTGTTTACTATGTCCCAAGCACTGTGCTAAGTGCTAGGATTAAAACAAGATAATCGTATCAACCATAGTCCTGTCCCACAGCGTGGCTTAGTGAAAGCGGCATGGCCCCATGGGGAACAGGAACTGTGTCCAACTAAATTAGCTTGTATCTACCCTAGGACTTAGAAAATGCTTGGCACATAGGTAAGTGCTTAACAAATACCATAATTATTATCATTGGCTCACAACCAATGGGTGGAGAGAGCAGGCGCCTTAGTCCTATTTTACAAGTGAGAAAACTAAAGTTCAAAGAGGTTCAAACTGAGGTTCAATTGCCCAGGGTCAAACCCCAGGCCAATGGCAGAGCTAGGATTAGAACTCTAGTCTCCTGAGTCCCAATTCTTGGAACTTCCAGTAAGTCAGCTTAATTTCCTTCCTACATCTAACTATGGGTGTCTGTTTTCTCATTAATGCAATTATCACTCATGTGCTGATATTTCTGGTCTGTATTTCTTCAAAAGACAACACATTTCTTGTACTAACCACTTGCAGTGTGAGGAAATTAGCTCTTTGGTTTGGGTCCTACCACAGAGGAATCCACCTTGTCCACTTGTGTTTGGAAACTGGTGAAAAATCACATATTTCCTGTGATGTTAAGTGACTTGCCTAAGATCACAAAGCAGACAAACAGCATAGCAGCAACGTCAGATAGCAGCATGGCTCAGTGGAAAGATCCCGGGCTTGGGAGTCAGAGGTCAAGGGTTCGAGAGCTGTGCTGCTTCTCTACTTGTCTGCTATGTGACTTTGGGCATTTAACCTCTCTGTGCCTCAGTTACCTCATCTGTAAAATGGGGATTAAGACTGTGAGCTTCATGTGGGACAACCTGATTACCTTGTATCTACCCCAGCACTTAGAACAGTGCTCTGCACATAGTTAAGTGCTTAACAAATACCAATATTATTATTAAAGTGGATAGAATATGGGTCTGGAAATTGGATCATGGGTTCTAATTCCAGCTCCACCACTTGTCTGTTATGTGACCTTGGGCAAGTCACTTCACTTCTCTGTGCCTCAATTACCTCATCTGTAAAATCTGCAGACTGTGAGCCTCACATGGGACAGGTCCTGTGTCCAACTCTATTTGCTTGTATTCACCCCAGCTCTTAGTAGAGTGCTTGGCACATAGTAAGTGCTTAACAAGTACCATTATTATTATTACCTTACCTCACTGCTTTCCTACTCAACCCAGGTCATACACTTTGCTCCTCTAATGCCAACCTACTCACTATACCTCTTTCTCATGTATCTCATCACCCACCTCTCACTTACACCCTGCCTCTGGCTTGGAATGCCTAACCTCTTCATATCTAACTGGTGTTCAGACTCCTCATCTTCAAAGCCTTATTAAAGGCACATTCCCTTCAAACAGCCTTCTTCAACTAGGCCCTCATTTCCCCTCTCCCACTCTTTTCCGCTTCACCCTTTGTTACATACCAATAAAGCCAACTAGGGATGGCGGGGTTCATGACTCAGCTTTATGGACAGAACAAATCATGATAATCATTATTACAGTAAGGAAGCATTTATTAGCATGCAGAAAACATCAATCACAATGTATCCTGCTTCTGTTAAACACTGCAATCCATGGACAATGAGATCTCTGACACCATTTAAGCCCTCAAGCCAAGGGCATTGAGAATTTCCTACCACGGGATGATTAATCTGCATCGGTCTTTGGTCCAAGTATGAGCCGAGAATAGTGCGAGTGTCCCTGGTGAAAAGGTCTCTTCCTGCCTGGGCTGCCTCTCTCATCCTTTCAGGTAACAGTTATCAGCAGTGACAGGTTTTCCCCCTACCCATTACACTATGCTTGTTGGCTGTTACATTAAGCTTCTTCCACACAACGTCCCCTAATCTATCATTTACAGTTCCATTATCTTCTGTTCTTAGAAGACATCTTGCTCAGTCCCCTCTAGGTGTGTCAACATTTGGTCTTCACTCGGAGCCTATCTGTCCAACTATCTGTGGTTGCAGGAAACAATAAGCTGAAGGGCATTAAGTTTTATGCTTACGTGAGGTGCAAACTGCACATTCGACCCGTGTACTTGGATTTGCACCCTTTATTCACCCCTCACGTACCCCCACAGCACTTATGACCATATCTATAATTTATTTATTCTTATTAACTTCTGTCTCTCCCTCTAGATTGAAATCTCATCGTGGCCAAGGAACATATCTACCAACTCTGTTATAATGTACTGTCTCAAGAGCTTAATATAGTACTCTGAACACAGTAAGTGCTCAATAAATGCAACTGATTGATTGAAAGTGGCAGATCCAGGATTAAAACCCAGGTCCTCTGACTCTCAATCTGATCAACTAGGCCATGCTGTTTTTTTGCTGAGTTTTGTTTGAGAATGCAGACAATCATCAGTGAATAATAATAATAGTAATAATTACTATAATTATAGTATTTGGTAAGCCTTTACAATGCCAAGCACTGTTCTAAGCGCTAGGGTAGATAGAAGGTAATCAGGTTGTCCCACGTGGGGCTCACAGTCTTAATCCCCATTTTACAAATGAGGTAAGTGAGGCACAGAGACGTTAAGTGATTTGCCCAAAGTCACATAGTTGACAGGTGGTGGAGGAGGGATTAGAACCCACAACCTCTGACTCTCAAATTCATGCTCTTGCTATTAGGCCATGTTGTTTCTCTAGGTCATGCTGCTTCTCTAAGTGTAGTTTGGATTATTTTTCACTGTGGAATTACCTTGCATTTGCTCACATGAAAACTCATCTATTATTTTCTTATCTACTATGACATTTATGGAAAAGGAAGATGAGATAAACAAAAGTTAGACCAACCTGCCCCACACAAGACTCATAATCTAAGAGAGAGGGAGAACAGATATCATTTCCATTTTACAGATAAGGAACCTGAGACCATGACAAGCTGACTTGACCAAGATCACAGTAAAGGACAGTGTCCAAGGAGACTCTCAGACTTCTGTGACCCATTCTTTCCACTAAGCCACACTGCCTCCAAGTCTCTTCTTAGTTCTTCCAGTAACATGCATACAATTGGTACTTTCCAACTCAGTTAGCTTAATGCCACCCAGAGACCTGCCAGTTTCAGTATGTGCTCTCTCTTTTTGGTTATTTGGGACCCTTTCATGTATCAGGCACTTTAAGAGGAATGCAAGGATGGATTGTTACAGGATGCATATTGTTGTTATTTTTTGCCTTGAAAATTTGATTGAAAATCTGCATCTAACCTCGTCTGCACATCACAACTCTCATCACCAATCCTTAGGAATCATTTTATTATAATATTCACTTGGGGGCTGGCATTAGGAAGCCAATAAATCAGTTAATCATTCAGGGACATTTACTTTGTGGAAAGCATTGCTTTGAGCACTTATGAGAATACAATATAGTTGTTAGACATGGTCCCTGCCCTTAAGGAACTTGCAGGGACAGACAGATCTTAAAATAAATATATAGGAAAACGAAGCAACCAAATGTATATATAAAGATATTCATTCATTCATTCAATAGTATTTATTGAGCGCTTATGTGCAGAGCACTGTACTAAATACTTGGAATATCAAATCGGTAACAGATACAGTCCCTGCCCTTTGATGGGCTTACAGTTTAATCGGGGGAGACAGACAGACAAGAACAGTGGCAATAAATAGAATCAAGGGGAAGAACATCTCATTAAAACAATAGCAAATAAATAGAATCAGGGTGATGTACATCTCATTAACAAAATAAATATGGTAATGAAGATATATACAGTTGAGTGGACGAGTACAGTGCTGAGGGGATGGGACGGGAGAGGAGGAGGAGCAGAGAGAAAGGGGGGAGAACAGGGTTTAGCTGCGGTGAGGTGAAGGGGTGGGGGTAGAGGGAGCAAAGGGAAAAGGGGAGCTCAGTCTGGGAAGGCCTCTTGGAGGAGCTGAGTTTTAAGTAGGGTTTTGAAGAGGGGAAGAGAATTAGTTTGGCGGAGGTGAGGAGGGAGGGCATTCCAGGACCGCGGGAAGACGTGGACCAGGGGTCGTCGGCGGGATAGGCAAGAACGGGGGACGGTGAGGTGGGCAGCAGAGGAGCTGAGGGTTCGGGGTGGGCAGTAGAAAGAGAGAAGGGAGGAGAGGTAGGAAGGGGCAAGGTGATGGAGAGCCTTGAAGCCTAGAGTGAGAAGTTTTTGTTTTGTGCAGAGGTTGATAGGCAACCACTGGAGGTTTTTAAGAAGGGGAGTGACATGCCCAGAGCGTTTCTGCAGGAAGATGAGCCAGGCAGCGGAATGAAGATTAGACTGGAGCGGGGGGAGATCAGAGAGAAGGCTGACACAATAGTCTTGTCGGGATATTACGAGAGCCTGTAGCAGTAAGGTAGCCATTTGGGTGGAGAGGAAAGGGAGGATCTTGGCGATATTATAAAGGTGAGACTGGCAGGTTTTGGTAATGGATCGGATGTGTGGGGTGAACGAGAATGCCGAGTCAAAGATGACAACGAGGTTGCGGGCCTGAGAGACGGGAAGGATGGTCCTACCATCCACAGTGATAGGTAAGTCAGGGAGAGGACCGGACTTGGGAGGGAAGATGAGGAGCTCAGTTGTGGTCATGTTGAGTTTTAGGTGGTGGCCAGATATCCAGGTAGAGACGTCCTGGAGGCAGGAGGAGATACGAGCCTGAAGGGAGGGGGAGAGGACAGGGGCAGAGATGTAGATCTGTGTCATCTGCATAGAGATGATAGTTGAAGCTTTGAGAGCGAATGAGTTCACCGAGGGAGTGAGTGTAAATGGAGAATAGAAGAGGGCCAAGGACTGACCCTTGAGGAACTCCAACAGTTAGAGGATGGGACGGGGAGGAGGAGCCTGCGAAGGAGACCGAGAATGACCGGCCAGAGAGATAAGAGGAGAACCAGGAGAGGACGGAGTCCGTGAAGCCAAGGTGAGATAAGGTGTGGAGAAGAAGGGGATGGTCGACAGTGTCAAAAGCAGCTGAGAGGTCAAGGAGGATTAGAATAGAGTAGGAGCCATTGGATTTGGCAAGAAGGAGGTCACGGGTGACCTTAGAGAGAGCAGTCTCAGTAAAGTGGAGGGGACAGAAGCCAGATTTGAGGGGTTCCAGGAGAGAATGGGAGTTTAGGAATTCTAAGCCGTGAGTGTAGATGACTCGTTCTAGGATCTTGGAAAGGAAGGGTAGTAGGGAGATAGGGCGATAACTGGAAGGAGAAGTAGGGTCGAGGAGAGGGTTTTTTCAGGATGGGGGAAACATGGGCATGTTTGAAGGCAGAGGGGAAGAAGCCATTGGAGAGTGAGTGGTTAAAGATAGAAGTTAAGGAGGGGAGGAGGGCAGGGATGATGGTTTTCATAAGGTGAGCGGCAATGGGGTCCAAGGCTCAGGTGGAGGAGTGGCACTTGCGAGGAGGGAGGAGATCTCCTCTGAGGATACTGCAGGGAAGGAAGGGAAAGTAGGGGAGAGGGTTGGTGGAGGGGGAGGCAAGAGGGGGAGGGGTGACTTTGGGGAGCTCAGACCTAATTGTGTTAATTTTTGTGATGAAGTAGGTGGCCAGATCATTGGGGGTGACGGATGGGGGAGGGGGAGGAACACGGGGTCTAAGGAGAGAGTTAAAGGTCCGGAACAATTGGCAGGGGTGACGGGCATGGGTGTCGATGAGGGAGGAGAAGAGGTTCTGCCCAGCAGAGGAGAGGGCAGAGTTAAGGCAGGAAAGGATAAATTTGAAATGTATACAGGTAAGTATATAGATATAGGTAAGTGTAGTTTGGGTGGGGCTTGGAGTGAGTACCTAAATGTCACTAACTCTCTTCCCTCCTTCAGAGCCCTACTGAGAGCTCAGCTCCTCCAGAAGGCCTTCCCAGACCGAGTCCCCCTTTTCCTCTGCTCCTCCTCCCCATCGCCCCTACTCCCTCCCTCTGCCCTATCCCCTTTCCTGCCCCAGAGCACTTGTATATATTTGTACATATTTATTATTCTATTCATTTCATTAAGTATAAATATCTATAATTCCCATTTATCTATTTTGATGTTATTGATGCTTGTCTACTTGTTTTATTTTGCTGTCTGTCTCCCCCTTCTAGACTGTAAACCCATTGTTGGGTAGTGATTGTCTCTATCTGTTGCCGAATTGTATTTTTCAAGGGCTTAGTACAGTGCTCTGCACACAGTAAGTGCTCAATAAATACAATTTAATGAATGAAGAAATGAATGAAGATAGGATATATGGCAAGTGCTTGAACCATTGTGGCAGCAATTTGAATGGAGAGGAGAAGAAGCAAATTCCAGATAGGTGGTGGAGATTGAACATGTTGCTGGAGGAAAGAAATGAGTCAAGCATAGTGCTAAGGTTGCAGACTTTTGAGACTAGAAGGGTGTCAACTTTGATAGCTGGGGAGTGTTTGAGATGTTCTGAAGGCAGAAGAAAATCATATGGGACAGAGAAAATGTGGACACAGTGCTATATTTCTCCAGTAATTTTCTCTATGGATTTGGCAGTGACAGCTCCCTTTGATTTTTATTTTCTTTTTTAAGATTTCCTGAATAAGGCAGTTGTGAAAAAACTTAGAAGATGATGTTGAGTGACTTAGTCTTCATGTTTTTTATCGCTCAGGCTGGGATTGGACTCCTGAGGAATTCAGTGCTATTCATGCTGTATGTCAGTATCGTTATTTGCCATCCTCATCAAACAAAGTCAAAAGACCTCATCCTTGCCCACCTGACTGTGGCCAACACAGTGATGCTTCTCAGCCAGACTGCCCCAGGGATGGTCATTGCCTTCAGGTGCGAATACATTCTAGGCACTGTTGGGTGCCAGATTGTCATGTACATCAGGAGAGTAACCAGGGGCCTTTCCATCTGTTCCACCTGCCTCCTGAGTGTGTTCCAGGCTGTCACCATCAGTCCCAACACCTCCTTTTGGGCCCAGTTCTAATGTCATGCCCCCAGATCTGTCTTCCACAACTTTCTCTTATTCTGGATCCTCAACCTAGTTTTAGAAATGGATTTACTAAGACCCATTGTAGCCAGCAAAAATGCCACTGTCAGGTCAATAGATACAACGGGAAATGTTGTATTTGTATACATTATTTAAATAATGTAAGCAATTCATTTCTGATTGCCAAGACTCTCTGAGATATCTTCTTTGTGCTCCTCATGAGCTGGGCCAGTGGCTACATGGTAGTTGTGCTACATCAACACCGTAAGTCCAGCATATTCACAACAATAGTCAAACCCACAAATCCTCCCCAGAGTCCAGAGCCACCCAGACAATCTTGCTCCTGGTCTCCTGCTTTGTTTGCTTTTATTGCATCAACAGCAACATTACACTATCTTTGTTTTTTTAAAAAAACGTGATTTCAAACTTTATGATCCTGCATTATTTCTGGGGGCATGCTATGCCTTTCTCTGTCCTCTAGTATTAATCAGCAGCGATCTCCGAATCTCCAAACTCAAATGGGTTCCCTAAGATGGTGCAAGACTCTTTTCTTCTGAATCCTTCTCCTCTGGATAAATAAAAGATCACCTCCATCTCTAATTCACTGCCTTCAAATATGTATAAAGAGACTCCAGGTCAGAAGGAAGAATCAGATTCTGAATCAGGCCCGCCCAATGTGCCTGATACTTCCAGCTCTGGAGAGCCAGGATGATAGGAACATACACTGAGAGAACTGATTCAAGTGTTTCCCTTTCTTTTCCAACGATTCGTGGTTTTCTTTCTTAATCTCATGTGCAAACTGTGTGTCCAGACCCCTTTTCCTCATAATCTGTCTGGATGTCATACCTGGTAATCAGGCTGTCCCTTTTGGGGGCTGGACATCCGGGGCCTATACCGTCTGCCTGAGAGACTGAGTGGGAGCTAGTGGAAAGAGGGAGTGACCAGAGTTTTGTTCTGTTTTGTTCTGCTTTGCTGTCTGTCTCCCCATTTAGACTGTGAGCCCGTTATTGGGCAGGAATTGTCTCTCTCTGTTGACGAACTGTACATTCCAAGCACTTAGTACAGTTAGTTCTCTGGACATAGTAAGGGCTTAATAAATACTTTTGAATGAATATTCATTTATTCATTGAATAAATGAATGAATTTATTCATTGATGTAGAAGTATTTTGGGAAATAAGTGGCTGGAGTAATTCCAAGAATCATTATTATTGAAGGAGAGGGAGAAGCCAGAGTCTTACAAGCAATTTTCCAGAAGGCTCTGACTATAAATATTTATAGAATTCCCTACCTAGGTTTCCATCTATCCCTCACCCCTCTCTAGTTATACAAATCTAATTTTTCTTATTTCCCTCTCACTTGGGTCAGTGAACGCAGACTTTTCTGCCATGAGAAAACCACTGATCACCTCCACTTTCCCCACTGTTCCAGAACCACAGTTTTATATACCCAAGTTAAAAGAAACACAAGTTGGAAAAAGAATTCCTTTTCTTCTCATCTGATCCCATGGATTTATTCAGGTTCACTGCCTGACTTCTTTAGAACTGTTGCACTCTAGATCCGTGACTATTTTCAGGGCTTTGGTTTGTGGAAACTATCTTAGTCAAAGTACCTTTTTTATCACCTCAAAAGTCCAGATCACCAGGTATTAGGTGAAAGAAATAAAGTGTTTGTACCGAGTCTGGGCAACATATTCTGAAATACAGAAAGACTTTCTTTACCCTTTCTCCCCTTTCTCAAATCCAGATCTCTGCTGCCCTCATAGACATGCATAGTACCTCTTGGGCATGACTTGCACTCATCTTCACCTCTTATGCATAGAATATGTATTAAATTGGGCATTCAATTATTTATTTGGATTATTGTTTGTGAATGCTTTTACATCTGTCTTCCTTATTAGAGTTTAAGCTCCTGATGGCCAGGGAATGTGCCTGACTTGTTTTTGTTTTGTTTTTTTAACTTCCCAAGAATTTAGTATAATGCACTGCACCCAGAAATTGCCCAGTATATACTATAACTACTACTAGTACTACTATTGTAGACATGCAATGACTAGTTTTGTCTTCTCTTTTGCTGTTGAGTCATCTCTGAGCCATAGCACCACTTTTTAAAAAATCTTTTTTTAATCATATCTGTTAAATGTTTACTATGTGCCAGGTGCTATACTAAGCACTGCATTAGCTGCAAGATAATCACACTGAATAAAGTTCTGTCTTATATGGAACTCACAATCCTAAACCCCATTTGACAGATGGGATAACTGAGGCAAAAAGAAGTTACGTGACTTGCCCAAGATCACAAAGTAGACAAGCAGCAGAGCAACAAGGTTACATAGCGACTGTAAGCCCGTCATTGGGCAGGGATTGCCTCTATGAGTTGCCGAATTGTACATTCCAAGCTCTTAGTAGAGTGTTCTGTACATAATAAGCGCTCAATAAATACTATTGAATGAATAGCTCCCTTTCCTCTCCATCCAAACTTGCCTTATGTCGTCGAGTTGTCTTCGACTATAGTGATGCCATGGACACATCTCTCCCAGAATGCCCCACCTTCATCTGCAATCGTTCTGGTAGTGTATCCATAGAGTTTTCTTGGTAAAAATACAGAAGTGGTTTACCATTGCCTCCTTCCACACAGTAAACCTGAGTCTTCACCCTCGACTCGCCAAGCTTCTGCTGCCCAGCACTGTTGAGTTTTGATTTGTAGCAGATTGCCTTCCACTCACTAGCCACTGCCCAATAATAATAAAAATTATGGTATTTGTTAAGTGCTTACTATGTGCCAAGCACTGTTCTAAGAGCTAAGGTAGATAAAAGTAATCAGGTTGTCCCATTGTCCCACTTGGGGCTCACAGTCTTAATCCCCATTTTACAGATGAGGTAACTGAGGCACAGAGGGGTTAAGTGGCTTGCCTAAGGGCACACAGCAGACAGGTGGCAGAGCCAGGATTAGAACCCATGTCCTCTGACTCCCAAGCCCCGTGCTCTTGACATTAAATGACGCTGCAAAGCTAGGTATGGAATGGGTATGCTGTTGCTTGACTCTCCCTCCCATTGACGAGACTCGTAGCGTACTGGAAACTCTCCAGGTGCGACCCCAAGGGGGGAATGACTGGTATACTGTTCAGTGAAAGTGGACCTCAAGGTAGCAGGAGTGAACTCATGTTCCAGGTGAAATTCCTAGGACCTGCCTGAAGGATTGTTGTGGTAAATATTTGCTAAATGGCTAAACATTAATCAGATACTCTATGATTGTTTAAAGGCAATAGAAATTGCATTGAATCATTGGGTCTTTTAATTAAAAATAAAAATAAAAACTGTGAAACTCTGTATGGTTTATAGGCTAAAATTTGGAGATGTTGTTTTGCATGGGTAAACTCCATTGAACTGAACTGAACCCCATATTCAATTCCAAAAATCCCACCCTCTTCATGAAGCTTTCTATGATTAACCTCCCAGAACCCTGAGGCATATTTCATCCCTTCTGCCAATTCCAGCACTTATCAACTTATTTACACCTTCCTTAGTGCCCGTGTATGCAATAATATTAATCATAGTAATCATAATCATAATGATTAACATTATTGCATTTATTAACTGACTACTATGTGTCGAGGCACTGTTCTAAGCACTGGGTAGATTCAGGTTCATCAGAGAAGCAGTATTGCCTAGTGGATAGAGTATGGGCCTGGGAGTCAGAAGGACCTGTGTTCTAATTCTGACTCTGACACTTGTCTGCTGTGTGGCCTTGGACAAGTCACTTCACTTCTCTGTGCCTCAGTTACCTCATCTGTAAAATGGAGATTGAGACTGTGAGCCCCACATGGGACAGGGCCTGTGTACAACTCATTAACTCGTATCTAACCCAGCGCTTAGTACAGTGCCTGGCACATAATAAGCACTTAACAAATACTATTTAAAAAAAAAGTTCAGGCCAGACAAGATTCCTACCTCACATGGGGTTTACAGTCTAAATAGGATTCATCCATTTATTTTTAACCTCTCTTTATAACCTTTCCTCATTTCAGCTACACCCACATCCATATACATAATCTTTCTGTAGGCATCTGCTCAAATCTTTACTCCTGGGTGTTCTGTTCCCAGAACATCCTCAGTAACCATTTTACACACTCACACTCACGCACACACATGGAGACCTTAATCCCAATAAACTCACACAGTCTTTTCAACACTTAAAGCAGAACACTCTACACACTTCCACTCTTACACAAACATGAGAAGGCACCCAATTCCAAGACATTCACACAATTTTTTGGTACTTAATACAAAACAAAAGTGTTCCCAGGTCATCACCAGGAACTTTTCTTCATCAGGGACATAAGTATCTTACAGTACAAAAGTTCTGTCTCAGACACTGATCTCTTATGTGAGACTGGTTTGGTGCCTACCATTCATACTTGGTACCTTGGTTAGTGATAGTTTTTCATATATTTCAATCCTGGGAGAGTCCCTGATGGGAATGGGATCCCATTCTACAGCTTTCATTATTTGGACTCTGGGAGGACAGGAGACCAGGTGGGGTAGATGCAAAGGAAGATTCCCCAGCAAGTTTGGTTCCTTGGGGGTTTCACTGGGTCCCGTAATGAGCCCGTCACCGGGGATTGCTCCCCCCCTTGGTTTCAGGTGCTCTTACCTATGGGCCCTTCACTGAGGATTTGATTCCCTCTAAATTCAGACACTCAATTTATGAGCTCCTCCCTGGGGATTGTTCCCTGCCTTTAAATTCAGGCACTTAATGAGAAGTTTCAAAAGTGAAACCAAACCACCACTGTGTACAATGGAAAGCTTTAGTTCACTCTTAACCTACAAAAAAAGGGGGTAGACATACACACACACACACACACACACACACACGCACACAAACACAAACACGAACAGAATTGCTACCCATCCAATTAGTTTTCCCCAAGCTTTTTGTGATGGAGGAGTGCAGCTCATCATCCTGGTTGAAGACTTAAGTGCGCTAACCACAGCCATAGTACGTGTCCCAGTGCATGGCTTAGGTGCTTTTTGCGGCAGCCATGCCATAGGTGCATTGACTTAGGTGGCTTCACAGAGGAGGTGGGCTGGTACCACTTCTCTCACCCTTTTATCAGTTGTTTCAGGGAGGTTTGCAGAGGATGCTGCTCAAAATTGCCTTCTGTCTTCAGCTCATTCTGCCCATTACCAGAAGAAGCCAGGGAGCACAGTGACCCCTCTGGGGTCCTTGGCCCCACCCCTACCCTGGTCTTAAGCCCATGGATAGTCTTTCTCCTGCCCAGTGGAGCAATTTAGCCCCATCTGAATGCCCCCTTTAAAACAATCCGTTTCTCTTCAGCCATTCAATCCCTCTTCAAAACTTTTAGCAAGACAATTCAGTTTCTCCTCCATTTCCTCCTTTGTCCGTGTTGTTCATAGGGGTCAAATAATAGTCTCTCAGAAAATAGCTTCTGCATTACAAGATGGAATCACTCTTGTTCACCATAGGTCCCCTTCTTCCTGACACCTAACACTCACCTAAATCACCTGGAAGGCTCAATATTGAGCAATGAGTTTCTGTCAGACACAAATGTAGTTTAAATGAAAAAGAAGTTCAGGGCAGAGTCAGATAGAAAAATCAGACTTACAAATATAATGTAACACCCAAGGTTTTTTTGCAGTTTGGACACAGAGAGTGCTGCACAAGGCCATTATAGTATGCTCAAGGTGACCTGCCAATCAGAAGGACAGAGAGAGAAAAGCAGACAAGGCACAAAGAAACAAAAAAAAAATATTTTCCTGACTAATAAATCCTAAATCCCATTGATCCTGGTCAATCTTACTTCCTTTAGATCTTAATTCATTCATTTAATCATATTTAGAGTGCTTACTTTGTGCAGAGCACTGTGCTAAGCACTTGAAAAGTACAATTCAGAAAAAAGAAAATTCCTGTTCACAATGGGCTCACAGTCTAGAATGGGGGAGACAGGCATCAAAACAAGTAAACAAGCATGCTCCAGTTCTCCTGGAGATGAACTATTTTATCTAGATGAAAGTTTCCTTCAGTGGGGAACTGTTCAGCAGGGTTATCCTGGGTACAAAATTCCATTTAGTTAAGCTATATTGTTAAAAGGACCAAATTATTCACTTGTGTCTAACATACCTTCAACCAAGGGTTGATATACATAAGCTCATCTGGACAAACGGCCATAGTTCTTCTCTCTCTGAGCCCTAGTAAAAGATTTCAAAAGGTTTCTTACCTTTTGGGTTGTACCTGGGGGTCACTGAGAGTTGGACTGCTCCAAACCACTGTCAAGGGTTTTCATCCTAATTATGGCACCAAATTACTGTGGAAGAAAAACTTTGCAGACTCTGTGTTATGTTCAAAGGGATATGTCAGAGACAAGTTTATTACTACTAGGACTTCTTCTAGCAGTAGTAGGGAGTAGTGGTTGACAGATAGAGTTTTCTTTGTTAGTCAAGCCCAGCTCAACTTTAAGCAATATCAGGTTTCTTTATACAGAGGTGCTAGAGCATCCACACTTAATCAGAAGAGCACAACATGGCATACATACTTTAAGACAGGCAGCAATAACCGCCCCTGGCGATTTCACTCCCCAAGGCCTACTTTGTTCTTCAGGTGATGAATTACCACCGATAAGCAAGGCCAGGGTTCCTGACCTCTGTAAGAGAGGAATAGCTTCATCCTGTATTGTGTAGATTTGCTAACCTCCCTAAGACAGGTAAAATGAAACAAAGGTAAGAGGATATGTGATGTGCCTGTCTTGAGTAAAAAGACTCAGCAGTACTTGGTTCCTTGTTATGAGACAATCAAGCAATCATGCAGGCTTAGAGATGGTCAAGAAGGCCTAGAGTTGAAACAGCTCAGAGGGGAAAGTCGCAGAGAGAGAAGCGGGGGTGGGGGGCGGGGGGGAGGGAGACACGGACGACAAATGCAAGACTCTGACCATGGTACTTTCATATTCCTCCCTTTTATGCTTTAGCACAACAAGCAAGGAGGGGTCAAATATCCACGTCTTCAGGACTCATACTGCTCTGGATACCATACACCCATCTGGCTGCTACTCACCATGGGAACCTTTTTGCATTCACACCTTGAGACTTGGGTAACCAACAGCAGAAGGTTGTTCTGATACCACAGCTGTAAGTCTTATGGTCTTATCTCCTGTTCTTTCACCTAGAGTTTCCTCTGCTCAATAACTACCTCCTTAGCTACCCAAGACCCTGACTTTGCTCTAACAGGGCCACTTGTTTTGTTTTTTACCTCGGCTGCTGTCAGCACCATCAGGTATTTCTTCTCACACTCTTCTAGTTTCGCCTCAAGGTCTCGCTTCTCCTTCTGCTACTTCTTCTCAGTCCTGTAAAGTGGCCTGTAGGGCCAATGCAAGGAGGCCAAGGAGGGTAGATTTTCCCAGTCCCTACTTGGTCCTGGGGTCTCCCACCAATCACAGCCTTCTCAGGTGTTGGTCTCCACGGAAGGTTAACAGCCCCCCAAGCTTTCCATCGTCATCACTGATCCCATCCTCCTCACCATTTATATCACCCGTCATGCAGGGACGGGTTCAAGGATTGGTTTGGCGAGAGTATGAAAGTGGATTCAGAATGGCTAAGCCATGTAAAATTTATTCCGTGGGTCTAATTGAACTACCCTTTTAGGAGGAATACGTTTATTTAGTTACTTGCATGTGGCAAAGAACCTAACTCTCCCCCAACAAGCGCTTCCCACTCAGGAGGAATACACTTATACACTTTCTCCTTTCCCTTATCCTATGGGCTGCTATCCACCAAGCCAGCTGAGTCACTGCAATGTGAGTCGATCTAGTTGGCTTCTCACCTAGGGAAGTCCCACCCCTGGTCCTTCAGGAAAAGAGTCAGGGAATCCATTCCAGTCGCCTGCAATCCCGCTTCTGACACCAAATTTATGTCACCAGAAAGAACCATCCACCAGGTAACTCGTGAGCACAAGGATCAGAAGAAATTGATTCAAAATATCGAGGGTTATGGATAATAGGAGGAGGTTTATTAAGATTATAATGCAAAGAATTGTGCAATGTAATCTACAGAGAGCAAAGCTATTCTTAGACTAATAAGAAATAAGTACACAGGTCAGCATGATACCCAACTTCTAGCAGCAAGTAAAACTGGGAAGGAGACACCCATTGTCTCCTTGGGTTACCTTTCAAGTCACCACAACGGGTTACCTATCAAATCACCCCAACACGGGTTACCTTTCAAATCACCCAGGGCTACTAGAGCTACAGCAGCAGTGTGGTCTAATGGATAGAGCACAGGCCTAGAAATCAAAAGGACCTGGGTTATAATCCCAGCCTTGCCACATTTTTGCTGTGTCACCTTGGGAAAGTCACTTTACTTCTCTGGGCCTCAGTCACCTCATCTGTAAATTGGGGATTAAGAGTGTAAGCCTTGTGAATGTCAGGGACTGTGTCCAACCTGATTAACTTGAATCCATCACTTAGAACCGTGCATGGCACATAGTAAGTGCTTATCAAGTGTTATTATTATTACTATTATTATCACTAGTATTAACTTTCAAACCACCACAACAGGGCTACCTTTCAAACCACCTCAACACAGTCATTCTTAACCAGCCCTTACTCCATTTTTGTTTTCAGTCTTCTTTTTGCATTAATCTAGCTTGTTTTCCTAATTCATTCTTCAGCCACACCCTTTCACACTCTCCCTCTCAATTTCATCCATACTGGTGGTCAATTTCAACCACACCCTGTTATCAGCCTTACCAAAGATTTGGTGTTTCTAAATGGAATCATCTTGAAGGATGATTCTCCACAGCACAGATCTGTAAATTTATTTATCTTTTTATTTACTTATTTACATTAATGTCTGTTTCTCCCTCTAGAGTGTGAGCTCGTTGTGGGCAGGAATGTTTCTGTTGTATATGGTACTCTCCCAAGCGCTTAGTAGAGTGCTTTGCCCACAGAAAGTGCTTAATAAATGTGATTCAGAGAATGAAGGATCATGCTTCACTAACATATCCTAAAACAAAGTCCGGAAGACATTACTCTCCCAGTCTGTACAGTGGAGCTTATATGTGAATTTTATATTCTTGTGAACAAGGCATAACTGCTGAAAATGAGAGGTGAGTTTGTATCCTTGGCTGTACATGTGGTTTTGAGACTACTGGAAGACTCTACTCAGAGATTGGTAGCTGGTGTAGGTGGGACTTTGGAAAGGGGATCCCCTTGCAGGGAGAGGCATATGTTAAATCCATCCCATTTGACAGGGGAGAGTACAAGCAGGGATATGGGTTCTAATTCCAACTCCACCACTTGCCTGCTTAGTGACCTTTGGCAAGTCATTTTACTTCTCTGTGCCTCAGTTATCTCATCTGTGAAATGGGGATTGAGACTATGAGCATCGTATGGGACAGGGTATATGTCCAACCCAATTTGCCTGTATCCACCTGTACTAAGGTGAACACGAGGTCCCTTCCATCTAAAGGTTAAATGCTATCTTGAACGAAAGAATCCTGTGACTGCCCAAGCCATCACGGGGGAACTCAGAAGTGTGGGTGGGATACTGCACCCACAAGAAAAAACGCTAGATTGACAGCCCAAACTGGAAATACGGAAGTTGTCCCTCAACCCCGTGCCAATCAAATTAGGTAGGGAGGAGAGGGGAGGTTGGGTAAACTGAAGCCGGCAGCTGGAATGGACTAGGAGCACAGGTAATGCATAGCGCCAGTCTCTGACTTTGTGTGTAGGGGATGGAGATTCACAGGAGCCGGCTGCGGATCACCTCTGTCCAGAGCGTGGTTTGCCTGCTCTGCCTACACCAAGTAAGGAGCCGTGGGATGGGCCGCCCGTCCCTTATTCCCAGCCAACTCTTTGACTGCTGATCGCCGACACATTTGCGCCGGGACCGCCTCTCCTTTGGAGCCGCGCCTTGGACCGCTGGTCCCTATTGCCGGCTGAATCTTTCTCCTCCACTCGTCGCCTCCACGTGGACTCGGGACCTCCGTTCCTCTGGAGCTGCGCTATCAGACTTCATTGACCTGCCCCCGGGCTTAGGGTCAGCTCCCCAACCCGGACTTCTGCACCCCAGCTCAAGGATTCCGA
The DNA here is from genome assembly GCF_004115215.2 of Ornithorhynchus anatinus. NCBI lineage: Eukaryota > Metazoa > Chordata > Mammalia > Monotremata > Ornithorhynchidae > Ornithorhynchus > Ornithorhynchus anatinus. The sequence continues at coordinate 44,230,446 of NC_041739.1, forward strand.
CACTGAGGATCCCCTCCTCCCCACCCTCCACGCCACCGCAGGTCCCACAGCCACCAAATCCACAAGTAGCTCCCAGACCTCCCCGCAACTTTCCCTGACCCTCGTAGTCCAACCTGGTAGCAAACCTGAACCGCAGGACTGTATTCTCCACAGCACCCGCCCCCCGCCCCCCACGCAAGAGTCGTGGGACATTGTGGTCCCCTGCTCTTACCACCCCCGGGCCTTGGGACATTGTGCTCCCCAGCCGCAACCCCAGCCCCGGGCCGTGGGACATTACATCCCCAACCGTCCTCCCCTCCCTCCGCCCAGAAGAGGCCATTCTTTGGGAAGCCCTCACTCCCTCCTCCCCTGTGAGGTGAGGTGCCCTTCCCCACCCTCATCCCCGGGTAACAGTGCCCTTGTTCTCACTGCGCCCGCAACCCACATCGGACATCCACAGGGCTCCCTCTGCTGCCTCAGAGACATTTGGACCATGAGCCCCAGGACTCTCTTTGAGCCCCAGGACTCTGCTTGCCGCTAGCCTTTTGATATTGATCAGATCAACCATTAGTCAACACCCGACCCTGGTCATCACCCGCTTATTAATATCTTATTGTATCATGTTACTATATTACCGCTTTTGCATATTATTAAATTGTTCTGAGTGCTGCCACCTACCTCTCAGACCTCACCATGTTGTTCCATCCCCCCTCCTCCCATCTGCCCCTCCCAATCATCACCTTCCTCTTCCCCTCTCCCGCCCAGCTCTTTCCCGCTCTCTCCTCCGCCTCCGGCCCTCCTCCTCCCCTCCCCCGCCCTAGAACCCCACTTTACCAGCGCCACCCCTCATCCTTCATCGACACCCATGCCCGTCACCCCCGCCGATTGTTCCGGACCTTTAACTCTCTCCTTAGGCCCCCTGTTCCTCCCCCTCCCCATCTCTCACCCCCAATGATCTGGCCACCTATTTCCTCACGAAAATCAACACGATCAGGTCTGAGCTCCCCAAAGTCACCCCTCCGCCTCTCCCCTCCCCCCCCAACAACCCCCTCCCCTACTTTCCCATCCTTCCCTGCAGTATCCTCAGAGGAGATCTCCTCCCTCCTCGCAAGTGCCACCCCCTCCACCTGCGCCTCGGACCCCATTCCCTCTCACCTTCTTAAAACCATCGCCCCTGCCCTCCTCCCTTCCTTAACTTCTATTTTTAACCACTCAATCTCCAAGGGCTCCTTCCCCTCTGCCTTCAAACATGCCCACGTCTCCCCCATCTTAAAAAAACCCGCTCTTGACCCCACTTCCCCCTCCAGTTATCGTCCTACAATCGATGCCTAGAATTCCTTAACTCCCATTCTCTCCTAGACCCCCTCCAATCTGGCTTCCGTCCCCTCCACTCTACCGAGACCGCTCTCTCTAAGGTCACCCGTGACCTCCTTCTTGCCAAATCCAATGGCTCCTACTCCATTCTGATCCTCCTTGACCTCTCTGCTGCCTTTGACACTGTCGACCATCCCCTCCTCCTCCATACCTTATCTCACCTTGGCTTCACGGACTCTGTCCTCTCCTGGTTCTCCTCTTACCTCTCTGGCCGATCATTCTTGGTCTCCTACGCTGGAGCCTCCTCCCCCTCCCATCCTTTAACTGTTGGAGTTCCTCAAGGGTCAGTTCTTGGCCCTCTTCTGTTCTCCATTTACACTCACTCCCTCGGTGAACTCATTCGCTCTCACGGCTTTGACTACCATCTCTACGCAGATGACACGCAGATCTACATCTCCGCCCCTGTCCTCTCCCCCTCCCTTCAGGCTCGCATCTCCTCCTGCCTCCGGGACGTCTCCACCTGGATGTCGGCCCGCCACCTAAAACTCAACATGAGCAAGACTGAGCTCCTCATCTTCCCTCCCAAGCCCGGTCCGCTCCCAGACTTCTCTATCACCGTGGATGGCACGACCATCCTTCCCGTCCCGCAGGCCCGCAATCTCGGTGTCATCCTTGACTCGTCCCTCTCGTTCACCCCACACATCCTATCCGTTACCAAGACCTGCCGGTTTCACCTCTACAATATCGCCAAGATCCACCCTTTCCTCTCCACCCAAACGGCTACCTTACTGTTACAGGCTCTCGTTATATCCCGGCTAGACTACTGTGTCAGCCTTCTCTCTGACCTCCCTTCCTCCTCTCTCGCCCCGCTCCGGTCTATTCTTCACTCAGCTGCCCGGCTCATCTTCCTGCAGAAACGATCTGGGCATGTCACTCCCCTTCTTAAACAACTCCAGTGGTTGCCTATCGACCTCCGCTCCAAACAAAAACTCCTCACTCTAGGCTTCAAGGCTCTCCATCATCTTGCCCCTTCCTACCTCTCCTCCCTTCTCTCTTTCTACCGCCCACCCCGCACGCTCCGCTTCTCTGCCGCCCACCTCCTCGCCGTCCCTCGGTCTCGCCTATCCCGCCGTCGACCCCTGGGTCACGTCCTCCCACGGTCCTGGAACGCCCTCCCTCCTCACCTCCGCCAAACTGATTCTCTTTCCATCTTCAAAACCTTACTTAAAAATCACCTCCTCCAAGAGGCCTTCCCAGACTGAGCTCCTCTTCCCCCTCTACTCCCTCTGCCATCCCCCCTTTACCTCTCCGCAGCTAAAGCCTCATTTTCCCCTTTTCCCTCTGCTCCTCCACCTCTCCCTTCCCATCCCCACAGCACTGTACTCGTCCGCTCAACTGTATATATTTTCGTTACCCTATTTATTTTGTTAATGAATTGTACATCGCCTTGATTCTATTTAGTTGCCATTGTTTTTACGAGATGTTCTTCCTCTTGACGCTGTTTAGTGCCATTGTTCTCGTCTGTCCGTCTCCCCCGATTAGACTGTAAGCCCGTCAAACGGCAGGGACTGTCTCTATCTGTTGCCGACTTGTTCATCCCAAGCGCTTAGTACAGTGCTCTGCACATAGTAAACGCTCAATAAATACTATTGAATGAATGAATCCCCCACTCCCCGCCCAGGCCCCTGCCATCTCATTGCCATCCAAACCCTCCCCTCCCCCAGATCCCTGCACCTCCCTCCCCTGCACCCACAGCTACTGTCAAGTGTGGCCTCTGTAATCCCCGCACCTTCGCAGGTAAACTACCTTTCATCCTTGACCTTTTCCTTTACCGCTCTCTCCACCTCCTCGCCCTTACGGAGACCTGGCTCACTCCTGAAGACACGGTCTCTACTGCTGCTCTCTCCAGCGGAGGCCTCTCCTTCTCCCACTCCCCCAGAAAGGGAGGAGGCGTCGGCTTCCTTCTCTCACCCCTATGCCGCTTCCGCACTATCACTCCTTTCCCTTCCCTCTCCTTCCCCTCCTATAAAGCCCATATCACTCGCCTCTACCACCCCCTCCAGATACTTGTAGCCGTCATCTACCGCCCTCCTGGTCCCACCACCGACTTCTTCAACCACCTTGACCCCTTTCTCACCTTCCTTCTCTCCACCCACTCAGATCCTCGGAGACTTCAACATCCACATGGATGTATTCGGTGACTCCTCTGCCGTCCGCCTGCTATCGATCCTCGACTCTGCCAAACTCATGATCCACCACACCTCGCCCACTCACCAACTTGGTCACACCCTCGACCTCATTATCTCCTACTGCTGCACTATCTCCTCCCTCACCAACTCTGAAATCCCTCTCTCAGACCATAACCTTCTCACCTGCCTCCTCTCTCACACTCTCTCCCCCTGCAAATCTGTATTACTCCCCCACAGAGACCTCCACTCTCTTGATCGCATCCATCTCTCCAAAAGCATCTCTCCCCACCTTGCCTCCCTATCCTCTCTTCCCGCTCTTGACGATCAGGTTACCGCTCTCAACTCCCCGTCCCTACTCATCTCAACTCACTCACCCCCCTTTCCCTCCACCGTTCTCGCTCTACTAACCCACAGCCCTGGGTCTCTGCCTCTGTCCGCCTCCTTCGCTCTTATGCTCGAGCTGCTGAGCGCTGCTGGCTAAGGTCCAAGCACCAAGCCAACCTTATCCATTTCAACTTTATCCTTTCCTGCCTTAACTCTGCCCTCTCCTCTGCCAGGCAAAACTACTTTTCTTCCCTCATTGACGCCCATACCCGTCACCACCCCCCCGAATTGTTCCGGACTTTTAATTCTCTTCTCAGGCCCCCTGCTCCTCCCCCTCCCCCATCCCTCACCCCCAACGATCTGGCCACCTACTTCATAATGAAAATTGACCCAATCAGATCTGAGCTCCTCCAAATCACCTCTTCCCCCCTGTGCCTCCCTCCCCCATCCCTCTCCCCTACTTTCCTATCCTTCACTGCAGTATCATCAGGAGAGAGCTCCTCCCTCCTCGCAAGTGCCACCCCCTCCACCTGTGCTTCGGACCCCATTCCCGCTCACCTTATAAAAACCATCGCTCCTTTCCTCCTCCCTTCCTTACCTTCTATCTTTAACCACTCACTCTCCAATGACTTCTTCCCCCCTGCCTTCAAACATGCCCATGTCTCCCCCATCCTAAAAAAACCCTCTCTTGACCCCACTTCTCCTTCCAGTTATCACCCTATCTCCCTCCTACCCTTTCTTTCTAAACTTCTAGAACGAGTCGTCTGGAATTCCTTAACACCAACTGTCTCCTGGACCCCCTCCAATCTGGCTCCCGTCCCCTCCACTCTACCGAGACTGGTCTCTCAAAAGTCACCCATGACCTCCTTCTTGCCAAATCCAATGGCTCCTACTCTATCCTAATCCTCCTCGACTTCTCAGCTGCCTTTGACATTGTCGACCATCCCCTTCTCCTCCACACCTTATCTCACCTTGGCTTCATGGACTCTGTCCTCTCCTGGCTCTCCTCTTATCTTTCTGGCCGTTCATTCTCGGTCTCCTTCATGGGCTCCTCCTCCCCCTCCTATCCTCTAACTGTTGGAGTTCCTCAAGGGTCAGTTCTTGGCCCTCTTCTGTTCTCCATCTACAGTCACTCCTTTGGTGAATTCATTCGCTCCCACGGCTTCAACTATCATCTCTATGCAGATCACACACATCTCTACATCTCCTCCCCGTTCTCTCCCCCCTCCCTTCAGGCTCGTATCTCCTCCAGGACGTCTCTACCTGGATGTCTGCCCGCCATCTAAAACTCAACATGTCCAAAACTGAGCTCCTTATCTTCCCTCCCAAGCCCTGTCCTCTTTCTGTCTTCCCTGTCTCTGTGGATGGTACGACCAATCTTCCCGTCTCTCAAGCCCGCAACCTTGTTATCATCCTTGACTCAACTCTCTCATTCACCCCACACATCCAATCTGTCACCAATGCCTGCCGGTCTCACGTTTACAATGTCGCCAAGATCCGCCCCTTCCTCTCCATCCAAACGGCTATCTTACTGGTACAGGCTCTCATAATATCCCGTCTGCATTATTGTGTCAGCTTTCTCTCTGATCTCCCTTCCTCCTGTCTCTCCCCACTCCAGTCTATTCTTTATTCCGCTGCCCGGATCCTCTTCCTACAGAAACGCTCTGGGCATGTCACTCTCCTCTTTAAAATCCTCCAGTGGTTGCTTATCAACCACCGCCCCCCCAAAAAAAACTTCTCACTCTGGGCTTCCAGGCTCTCCATCACCTTGCTCCCTCCTACCTCTCCTCCCTTCTCTCTTTCTACTGCCCACCCCCTACGCTCTGCTCCTCTGCTACTCACCTCCTCACCCTCCCCTGTTCACGCCTATCGCGCCTGTTCGCGCTGTCCTGCCGTGCCCTCCTTCCTCACCTCCACCAAACTAACTCTCTTCCCCTCTTCAAAGCCCTACTGAGAGCTCATCACCTCCTCCACGAGGCCCTCCCATACTGAGCTTCCCCCTTTCCCTCTGCCCCCTCTGCTGCCTCTCTGCCCCCCTTCATCTCCCCTCAACTAAGCCCCCTTTCCCCCTTTCCCTCTATTCCTCCCCCTCTCCCTTCCCCTCCCCTCAGCACTGTGCTCATTTGTATATTCATTCATTCATTAGAATTTATTGAGCGCTTACTATGTGCAGAGCACTATACTAAGCGCTTGGAATAAACAAGTCGGCAACAGATAGAGACAGTCCCTGCCGTTTGACGGGCTTACAGTCTAATCGGAGGAGACAGACAGACAAGAACAATGGCAATAAATAGAGTCAAGGGGAAGAACATCTCGTAAAAACAATGGCAACTAAATATTTGTATATATTTTTATTACCCTATATTTTATTAACCCATTTTGTTAATGAGGTGTACATCCCCTTGATTCTATTCATTGTGATTAAATTGTCTTGTTTTGGTTCACCTGTCTCCCCTGATTAGACTGTAAATCCGTCGATGGGCAGGGATTGTCTCTGTGTTGCCGAATTGTGCATTCCAAGTGCTTAGTACAGTGCTCTGCACATAGTAAGCGCTCAATAAATACTATTGAATGAATGAGTGTCCCATCATTCATCCATTCATTCAATAGCATTTATTGAGCGCTTACTATGTGCAGAGTACTCTACTAAGCGCTTGGAATGTACCATTCGGCAACACATAGAGACAATCCTTGCCCAGTGTCAGGCTCCCAGTCTAAATGGGGGAGACAGACAGTAAAGCAAAACAGAACAAAACAAGACAACATCATCAAGATAAATAGAATCAAGGAGATATAAACCTTATGAACAAAATAAATGGGTAATAGTATATACAAATGAGCACAGTTCTGAGGGGAGGGGATGGGGGAAGAACAGAAGGGGAAGGGGAGGGTACAGGGAAAGGTGTTGCTCAGTCTGGGAAGGCTGCCTGGAGGAGGTGAGCTCTCAGTAGGGCTTGAAGCTGGGTGCTTCACCACGGGTGGGAAACGCATAAATGAATTCCTCCCAAATGGGAAGCATTCATGGGTGGTAGCTAGCCACTTCACTAAGTGCAAGCAAAGCATAAGTGAATTCCTCCTGGGTGGGACCCGAGTTTTTGCCATGCACAAGTAATAGGTAAATATATTCTGCCCGATAAGGAATCTCTAGTATCATTAAATAATCATATTCCTCCCAAAAGGGAGGTTCAATTTGCTGCATCCAAAATAATCAAATAATTCAATTCGGCTGGCAGAATAAATTTTGTATAAAACTCAGGCTTTCTGTCCCCAGTCTCCCTCTCCCTTGCCACAGCAATTCCCAAATGAACCCATCCCTGAGCTACGGGTGGCATAAATGGCGATGGGGATGAGATTGGCGATAGAAGACAGAAAGCCGAAGAGTCTGTTTGCCTTCACTGTGGATCAGAAATAGAAAACCCCGTGGCGGGCCAGCTGCTGGGTGGTGACTCACTGGGATTAACCGACCAATATGGTGAGGGAGCTCTGTGAGTGGCAGTAGGCCACTGGAGCTCTTATGAGATTTTAGTGTATGCTTAAACCAACACTCACTAAATTATTAAATTTTCAAGTTGCAGGCAGCAAGCCATCGTCACATGAGGGATTAGTGTCTTTAGAGCCTGATTTCTTAACACCTCCGATGAAGAAAAGCTCCTGATAATGACCTGAAAACATCTCTGTTCTGTTTTTAAGTACCGAAAGGATTGTGTGAATGTGAGATGTCTTCTTGGTACACCAAAGAGTTGATATTTGAGGTGATGCCTATAGAATGTATGTGGATGTGGGTGGAGCAGGAAAAGAGTGAGAGGTTTGAAGGGAACAAGTAAATGGTCAAAAGGGTTATCTCTAAAGAAGCAGTGGGGGAGTGAATGTAGATGAGAGGGAATCCCTGTGCCTCAGAAGAAATGAGAATGTTGAAGAAAGATTCAGGCATTTGCCATGGGGGGGTGGAAAACTGACACCTTGTTTGATATCGAGGGGACTGGCTGTACCCTTGTGTCTATGGGAAAGTGCATTTAGGATGAACTGTGTTTGAAGGAATTGGCTAGTGTTGTGAAAATATATATTGTGGACTGCAAAGAGAAATTCCTAGCTGAATTTGGGTAGCTCTGCAGGTTGAGAGTCATCTTATTGGCTTGGTGTTTTTTATGCTTTTCCCTTCTCTCAGCTATTCATGAAATTACCCAGTTATTTGCAGGAAATCTTGTAAATAACTTTGCAGGTTTGGGGGTAGGAAACTTAACTTGCCTATAGGGCTGGAGCTATCAGATCAAAATGAAATTCATTTGGGATGACACCTCCCTCTAGCAAAGGGTTGCCTCTCTCAAGTAAATGGTGCCTCTAGTTAAGTGTGAAACTGCAATAGAGGTAATTGGGAGAGAATTTGCAATTGCTCTCCCAAACTTGGAATGCCTGTAAGGGTGGTGATTTAATCACTATTTCTGAAATTCTACTGCATTAGATTTTGCTAAATTAGCAAATGAAATAATTTAAATTAAATTATCAAATTAATAAGCTTGTCTCTGACATACCCTTTTAAACACAACGCAGAGTTTGTGAAGTTTTTCTTCCACATTAGATAACAAATGAGTGGGAAGGCAGAGAAGGTGAGACAGCTCTGAGAGAATGGCAAGATTACTTGAACTCTGAGTGTCTTTGAGTGACACAAAGTGACACATCGAGTCAGAGTTCACTAAATCCTATCTGTCCCACCTTCACAACATCCCTAACTCCACCTTTTCCTTTCCAACCAAACTTCTACCAAGTTAATGCAATCATTCATTCATTAATTCATTCAGTCATATTTATTGAGGGCTTACTGTGTGCAGAGAGCACTGTACAAAGCCCCTGAACAGTTCAATTCGGCAGGAGATAGAGACAATCCCTACTCAACAGTGGGCTCACAGTCTAGAAGGGGGAGACAGACAACAAAACAAAACAAGTAGACAGACATCAATAACATTAGAATAGATAAATACAATTATAGATATATACACATCATTAGTAAAAATGAATAGAATAATATGTACAAATATAGACAAGTGCTGTGGGGCAGGAAGGGGAGTAGAGCAGAGGGACGCAGTAGGGGCGAGGGGGAGGGGAGGAAAAGCAGACGAAAAGGGGGGCTCAGTATGGGAAGGCCTCCTGGAGGAGGTGGTCTCTCAGTAGGGCTTTGAATGGAGGAAGAGAGGTAGTTTGGCATATGTGAGGAGGGAGAGCATTCCAGGTCAGAGGTAAGATGTGGTCCAGGGGTTGGCAGCGCGACAGGTGAGAAGGAGGCACAGTGAGGAGGTTAGCGGCAGAGGATCAGAGTGTGTGGGCTGGGCTGTAGAAGGAGAAAAGGGAGGTGAGGTAGGAGGGGGCAAGGTGATGGAGAGCTTTGAATCCAGTAGTGAGGAGTTTTAGCTTCATGCGACGGTTGATAGGCAACCAGTGGAGATTTTTGAGGAGGGGGGCGACATTCCCAGAGTGTTTTTATAGAAAAATAATCTGGGCAGCAGAGTGAAGTATAGACTGAAGCAGCGACAGACAGAAGGATGGGATATCAGAAAGGATGCTGAGGCAGTAATCCAATCGGGATATTATGAGAGATTGTACCAACAAGGTAGCAGTTTGCATGGAGAGGAAAGGGGGGATCTTGGCGATGTTGTGAAGGTGAGACCGGCAGGATTTGGTTACAGATTGGATGTGTGGGGTGAATGAGAGACCAGTCAAGGATGACACCAAGGTTGCAGGTTTGTGAGACGGGAAGGTTGGTAGTGCTGTCCACAGTGATGGGAAAGTCAGGGAGAGGACAGGGTTTGGGAGGGAAGATAAGGAGCTCGGTCTTGGACATGCTGAGTTTTAGGTGGCGGGCGGACATCCAGGTGGAGATGTCCTGAAGGTAGGAGAAGATACGAGCCTGGAGGGAGGGAGAGAGAACAGGGGAGGAGATGTAGATTTGGTTGTCTTCTGCGTAGAGATGATAGTTGAAGCCGTGGGAGTGAATGAGTTCACCAAGGGAGTGAGTGTAGATGGGGAACAGAAGGGGACCAAGAACTGGTCCTTGAGGAGTTAGGGGATGTGAGGGGGAGGAGGAGCCCGCGAAGGAGACTGAGAATGAATGGCATCCTGCCTGGATTACCACATCAGCCTCCTTATTGCCCTCCCAGCCTCTTGCCTCTTCCCACTCCAGTTCATATTTCATTCTGGTGCCTGGATCATTTCTCTTCAAAAATTTATAGGACATGTCACCCCAATCCTCAAATAACTCCCGTGGTTATCCATCCACCTCCACTTCAAACAAAAACTCCTCACTATTGGCTTTTTAAAGTACTCCATCACCTTGCTCCCTCCCACCTCACCTCACTACTCTCCTCCTACAACCCAGACATCACGCTTTGTTCCTCTAATGCTAACTTTCTCACTGTGCCTATATTTTGCCTGTCTTGCCACCGACCCTTCATCCATATCCTGCTCTGCCCTAGAATGCCCTCCTACCTCATATATGGCAGTCACTCCCTCCCTTTCAAAGCCTTATTGAAGGCACATCTCCTCCTGAAGGTTTTCCCTGACTAAGACCCCCTTTTCCTTTTCACCCACTCACTACTGCATTGCCCTGACTAGCTCCCTTTACTCTTCCCCCCTCCCAGCCCCAAGCTCCTATGTACATATCTCTAATTTTTTTTATATTAATGTCTGTCTCCCCTTCTCTAGACTATAAGGCTGTTGTGGGCAGGGAATGTGCCTGTATACTGTTGTATTATACTCTTCCATGCCCTCAGTACCATATTCTGCACATAGTAAGTGATCAATAAGAATGAGTGAGTGAGTGAATGAATGAATGAATGAATGAATGAATGGGAACAGCAGGTGTGAATCAGGCTGGCCAAGCTTTCAGCATGTGGGCAATCAGGAGGAAGAGTGATGGAGTGTGTGAAAAGCTTGTGATTGTTAAAGCAGGGAGCATTCGGCCACGATTGCAGGGAGTCTTTAACCTGTTCCTTCCAGCAGCTTTGCTGTTGCTATTACTGTTAACTGTTCCTGCTGTATTTATCACATTCTTTCCTTTTGTATCTGTTGTCAGTTCTTCCCATTTTATACTGTGAACACTCTGTATATCAGGGATCGTGTCTGAAATATTATCCTTCTGCCTTTCCCATGTTCTCTGTATAGTGCTTTGAAAAAAATGAACATTATTAAAAAAAGAATACAGAAAAATGACAAAATATAATATGACTACTGCTACTATTATTATTAATAATCATCATAACTATTTAAATGGCATAGGCAATTACATTCCTATATTCACACTACTTAGTCTCAAAATAAGCAGGCAAAGCTAAGTGATGTCATTTCTAAGGGATGAACCAATGTCAGTTCAGAAATTGTGCCAGGGAGTCAAGAGCAGGTGAGGGTGCAACACCCCTGGGAAAAGGAAGAGAGAGACATTTTGTCATAAGGAAGTAAGAGCCATGAACATCAATGCAATGCCTAGGATGGTCCAATTTGAAAGAGCTAATGAGGTGCTTTGGAGAGGGAACAAGCAAAGAAAAGGTGTAACTGAATTTGTGGACTCATAGTAGCTTTGAAACATTTATGAATTTGGATTCTAGCTCAGGGAGTAGAAATATTTATGAACTTAGACTTTAGCTCAGGGATTGTTACAGAACCTGGGGGAGATTTTGCTTTTTGGGACTGAATTTGATTTTACCCCTTTTGACCTCGATCTGTTGCAACTTGGAAATCTGCTGTAAGTGTGTTCGATATAGAAATGATTGTATGAGTTTCCTTAAAATGTGCACTGCCTTTCTATAGCCCTAGAAAATCTATGTTGTGCCTTATAGTCTAGTCAGTGATTTTCCAGTCACTTTTTGAGTCTGTTTACTTAATTGTTCCCCACAGCAGTTACCCTTAGAACTGGTATCCTTGAATAACAATGTTGGTATTTGTTAAGCGCTTAGTATGTGCAGAGCACTGTTCTAAGTGCTGGGGTAAATACAGGGTAATGTCCCACGTGAGGCTCACAGTCTTCATCCCCATTTTAGAGATGAGGGAACTGAGGCACAGAGAAGTTAAGCAACTTGCCTAAAATCACACAGCAGGCAAGTGGCAGAGCCGGGATTCAAACCCATGACCTCTGACTCTCCCAAGCTCGGGCTCTTTCCGCTGAGCCATGCTGCTTCTCGCTAAGGTATCCTAGGTTCACCCAACAAGGCCTGCAGGCTGTGGTGGTCTTGGAAGCAATGTCAAATGCCCATTTTTCCCTGCCATAGCAATCTTGCCAAGTCTTCAGCTTACACACTTTACTCAGGCACTTTCCATCAATAAGTCAATCAGTGGTATTTACTGAGCATTTACTGTGACCAGAGTTGTGAGAGCACAATACAAAAGAGAAGGTAGAGATGATGCCTTTCCACAAAAGGTTTACAGGTTAGACAGGGAGACAGACATTAAAATAACTTACAGTTTGATATGAGAAATTTTCCTTCATCCTTGACCCGTTCCTGACCCGGTCACTGTGCCTCCTCACCATCATTGAAACTTGGCTCTTTCCAGTTGACACCATCCCCAGAGGGAGCTTCAGTTTCTTCTACTCCCCAAAATTCACTGGTAAAAGGGAGAAGTGGGCTTTCTTCAAACTCCCCAATGCTACTTTCACAGTATTCTAGCTCTCCCAACCCTCTCTTTCCCTTCCTTGTAAACTCCAATCATCTGCCTCTGCTACCCAATCCAATTAGTAACCATGGTCATCTGCTGGCTCCTTCCTCTTCCTCTTCACATTCCTTCTTTCTTTCTTCACCCCTACATTGATGCTTGCAGACTTCATTATCCATGTGTATGTTCCTGAAGACCCTTCCACTGCCTGCTTCCACTCACTCCTCTACTCCACTGACCTCTTGCTCCACCCCATTTCACCCACTCACCAACTGGAACACACACTCTATTTCACCATTTCATCATCTCTAATCACTGTGCAATCTTCTACCCTAACCAACTCTGAAATCCCTCTATTCGACCACCACCTCCACTCCTGCTTTATCTCTCCCACAACCTCTCCCTGAAAATCTGTCACATCCCTTCACAGAGACCTCCACTCTCTTCTCCTGCACCAATTTCCTCAAGTCATCATGCCCCATTTAGTCTCCATAACCTAACTACCTTCCCTTGACCAAACTAGTATCCACAATACCACCTTCTCTATTGATTCACTCACTCCCTTCATTTCACTTGCTCCCCTATCACTTCCCTTATCTTGTACCACTAATTCACAGCCCTGAATTATCTCCACAGTCTGCTTCCTTCCCTCCTGGGTATGAGCTGCAGAGTGCTGCTGGAAGAAATCCTCGTATCGGGTTGACCTTGTCCATCTTAACATAATTCTTGCCTGCTCTGACTCTTTGCTCTCCTCCTCCTGGGAACATTATTTCTTCCTTATTTATTCCCATGCCCATTACCCTCACCAGTTGTTTCATTTACTTCCCACCTCAAATCCCCTATCCCTCCCCAGTGCCCCCAATCTCTTGCTCCTAATGACGTAGCCTCATATTTTGTTGAGAAAATTGAAATGATCAGGTGTGATCACCCTAAACTCTCCCCTTCTCCTTTTCAGTCTGTCCCACCTTCTGCACCTTCTTCAACTCTCCCATCTTTTCCAGCAGAATACCAAGAGGTGATGACCCTATCCTCTCAAGATTGATTCTTCCAACTGAACCTCCCAACCTCATCCCATTGCATCTTATGAAAAAAATAAATTCACCCCCTCAAATCTCCCCTCTCTGACTGCCTTATTCAACTAATCATTCTCCACTGGCTTCTTTCCAACTGGTTTCTAACATATTCATGTATTGCCTGTCCTAAAAAACCCTCCCTCGACTCCATCATTACCTCCAGTTTTTGCCCCATCTCCCTCTTTCCATTCTGCTCCAGCCTCCTTGAGCTAATTGTTTTCAATTGCTACTGCCACTTCCTCTCCTCCAATTCTTTCCAGTTCCAATCTGGCTTCCACCCATTCACTCCACAAAATTGCTCTCTCAAAGGTCACGAGTGATCTCTTTCCTGCCAAATGTAATGGCCTCTATTTCATCCTAATCCTTCTCACCTCTTAGCTGCCTTCAACACTGAGAACCACCCCTTCCTCTTGGAAACATCCAACTTGGCTTCACTGACCTACTCTTTCCCGGGTCTCCTCCTTTCTCTGGCTGCTAATTTGTGGGCTTCTCCTCTGACTCCCATTTCCTAACAGTGTGAGTCCCTTGAGTCTCAGTTCTGGATTCCCTTCTATTCTTCATTACACCCACTCCCGTGGAGAGTCATTCATTCCCATGGCTTCAATTGCCATCTCTATACTGATTATTCCCCATCAACCTCTCTAGCCCTGACCTCTCTCTCCTTCTCTGGAGACTCTTATTTTCTCTTGCTTTCTCTTGCCTTCTACTCCTACTTGGATGTTTTGCTGATCTTTCAAACTTAACATGTCCAAAACAGACTCCTCATCATTAATCAATTAATGAATCCTATTTACTAAGTGCTTACTCTGTGCAGAGCACTGTGCTAAGTGCTTGGGAGAGTGCACGATAACAATATAAAAGACATATTCCCTTACAAAAGAGATCTAGAGGGGAGGAAGAAATTGATATAAATAAATGACAGATATGTACATAAATTCTTTGGGACTGGGAGCAGGGAGAATAAAGGTAGCAAGTCAAAGCGACACAGAAGGAATGGAAGAAAAGGAAAAGAGAGCTTACTCAGGGAAGGCCTCTTGAAGAAGATGTGTCTTCAACAAGGTTTTGATGGGAGGGGAGAGTAATTGCCTACTGGATATGAAGAGGGTGTGCATTCAAAGCCAGAGGCAGGATGTGGGGGAGAAGTAGATGATGAGCTAGACAAGATCGAGGTACAGTGAGTAGGTTGGCATTAGAAGATCAAAATGTGTGGGCTGGGTTGTAGTAGGAGAGTAGCTAGGTGAGGTAGGAGGGGGCAAGGTGATTGAAAGCTTTAAAGCCAAAGGTGAAGAGCTTCTATTTGATGAGGTGGTGGATGGGCAGCCACTGGAGGTTCTTGAGAAGTGGAGAAACATGCATTCATTCAATAGTATTTATTGAGCGCTTACTATGTGCAAAGCACTGTACTAAGCGCTTGGAATGTACAAATCGGCAACAGATAGAGACTGACCCTGCCCATTGACGGGCTTACAGTCTAACCGGGGGAGACAGACAAAAACAATAGCAATAAATAGAATCATGGGGATGTACATCTCATTAAAACAATAGCAATAAATAGAATTAAGGGGATGTATAGCTCATTAACAAAATAAATAGGGTAATAAAAAAATATGTACAAATGAGTGGACGAGCACAGTGCTGAGGGGAGGGGAAGGGAGAGGGGAAGGAGCAGAGGGAAAGCGGGGGAAAGGGGTCTTAGCTGAGGGGAGGTGAAGGGGTGGGGGATAGAGGGGCAGCAGAGGGAACTGAGGGAAAAGGGGAAACTCAGTCTGGGAAGGTCTCTTGGAGGAGGTGAGCTCTCAGTAGGGCTTTGAAGAGGGGAAGAGAATTAGTTTGGCGGAGGTGAGGGAGGGCGTTCCGGGACAGCGGGAGGACGTGGCCCAGGGGTCGACGGCGGGATAGATGAGAACAGGGGACGGTGAGGAGGTGGGCAGCAGAGGAGTGGAGCGTGCGGAGTGGGCAGTAGAAAAAGAGAAGGGACGAGAGGTAGGAGGGGGCAAGGTGATGGAGAGCCTTGAAGCCTAGAGTGAGAAGCTTTTGTTTCGTGCGGAGGTTGATAGGCAACCACTGTAAGGTTTTGAGAAGGGGAGTGAGATGCCCAGAGCGTTTCTGCAGGAAGATGAGCCGGGCAAAGGAATGAAGAATCGACTGGAATGGGGAGAGACAGAAGGAAGGGAGATCAGAGAGAAGGCTGAGACAATAATCCAGCCGGGATATTATGAGAGCCTGTACCAGTAAAATAGCTGTTTGGGTGGAGAGGAAAGGGCGTATCTTGGCGATATTATAAAGGTGAGACGGGCAGGTCTTGGTGACGGATTGGATGTGTGGGGTGAATGAGGGAGCCGAGTCAAAGATTCATTCATTCATTCAATGGTATTTATTGAGCGCTTACTATGTGCAGAGCACTGTACTAAGCTTTCAGGAATGTACAAATCAGCAACAGATAGAGACAATCCCTGCCCTTTGATGGGTTTACAGTCTAATCGGGGGAGACAGATAGACAAGAACAATGGCAATAAATAGAGTCAAG
Organism: Ornithorhynchus anatinus; assembly: GCF_004115215.2. Taxonomy (NCBI): domain Eukaryota; kingdom Metazoa; phylum Chordata; class Mammalia; order Monotremata; family Ornithorhynchidae; genus Ornithorhynchus; species Ornithorhynchus anatinus. Next base: position 44,246,486 of record NC_041739.1, read on the forward strand.
GGGAAGAACATCTCATTAAAACAATAGCAAATAAATAGAATCAGGGTGATGCGCATCTCATGAAACAAAATAAATAGGGTGATGAAGATATATACAGTTGAGCGGACGAGTACAGTGCTGAGGGGATGGGACGGGAGAGGGGGAGGAGCAGAGGGAAATGGGGGAGAAGAGGCTTTAGCTGCGGAGAGGTGAAGGAGGGGGTAGAGGGAGCAGAGGGAAAAGGGGGGAGCTCAGTCTGGGAAGGCCTCCTGGAAGAGGTGAGCTTCAAGTAGGGATTTGAAGACGGGAAGAGAATTAGTTTGGCGGAGCTGAGGAGGGAAGGTATTCCAGGACCGCGGGAGGACGTGGCCCAGGGGTCGACGGCAGGATAGGCGAGACCGAGGGACAGAGAGGAGGTGGGCGGCAGAGGAGCGGGATGTGCGGGGTGGGCAGTAGAAAGAGAGAAGGGAGGAGAGGTAGGAAGGGGCAAGGTGATGGAGAGACTTGAAGCCTAGAGTGGGAAGTTTTTGTTTTGTGCGGAGGTTGATAGGCAACCACTGGAGGTTTTTGAGAAGGGGAGTGACATGCCCAGAGCGTTTCTGCATGAAGATGAGCCGGGCAGCGGAGTGAAGAATAGACTGGAGCGGGGAGAGAGAGGAGGAAGGGAGATCACAGAGAAGGCTGACACAGTAGTCTAACCGGGATATTACGAGAAGCCTCTCGCAATAAGGTAGCCGTTTGGGTGGAGAGGAAAGGGCGGATCTTGGCGATATAATCAAGGTGAGACCGTCAGGTCTTGGTAACGGATCAGATGAGTGGGGTGAGCAAGAGAAACGGGTCAAAGATGACACCGAGGTTGTGGGCCTGAGAGAAGGGAAGAAAAGTCGTACCATCCACGGTGATAGGGAAGTCTGGGAGAGGACCGGGTTTGGGAGGGAAGATGAGAAGCTCAGTTTTGGTCATGTTGAGTTTTAGGTGGCAGGCAGACATCCAGGAGGAGACATCCTGGAGGCAGGAGGAGATACGAGCCTAAAGGGAGGGGGAGAGGACAGGGGCAGAGATGTAGATCTGTGTGACATCTGCGTAGAAATGGTAGTTGAAGCTGTGAGAGCGGATGGCACCAAGGTTGCGGGCTTGAGAGACAGGAAGGATGGTCATACCATCCACAGTGATAGGGAAGTCAGGAAAAGGACCGGGCTTGGGAGGGAAGATAAGGAGCTCAGTTTTGGACATGTTGAGTTTTAGGTGGCGGGCAGACATCCAGGTAGAGATGTCCTGGAGGCAGGAGGAGATACGAGCCTGAAGGGAGGGGGAGAGAATAGGGGAGGAGATGCAGATTTGTGTGTCATCTGCATAGAGAAGTTGAAGCTGTGCGAGCGAATGAGTTCACCAAGGGAGTGAGTGTAGATGGAGAACAAAAGAGGCCCAAGAACTGACCCTTGAGGAACCCCAACAGTTAGAGGATGGGAGGGGGAGGAGGAGCCCGTGAAGGAGACTGAGTATGAACTAACGGCCAGAAAGATAAGAGGAGAACCAGGAGAGGATGGAATCCATGAAGCCAAGGTGAGATAAGGTGTGGAGGAGAAGGGAATGGCCGACAGTGTCAAAGGCAGCTGAGAGGTCAAGGAGGATTAGGATAGAGTAGGAGCCATTGGATTTGGCAAGAAGGAGGTCATGGGTGACCTTTGAGAGAGCAGTCTCGGTAGAGTGGAGGGGACGGAAGCCAGATTGGAGAGGGTCCAGGAGAGAATTGGGGTTAAGGAATTCTAGGCAGCGAGCGTATTCGACTCGTTATAGGAGCTTGGAAAGGAAGGGTATTAGGGAGATAGGGTGATAACTGGAAGGGGAAGTGGGGTCAAGAGATTTTTTTTTTAGGATGGGGGAGACATAGGTATGCTTGAAGGCAGAGGGGGAGAAGCCATTGGAGAGTGAGCGGTTAAAAATAGAAGTTAAGGAGGGGAGGTGGGAAGGGGTGATGGTTTTTATAAGGTGAGTGGGAATGGGGTCCGAAGCACAGGTGGAGGGGGTGGCACTTGCGAGGAGGGAGGAGATCTCCTCTGAGGATACTACAGTGAAAGACGGGAAAGTAGGGGAGAGGGTTGGGGGAGGGGGCAGGCAGAAGTGGGAGGGGTGACTTTGGGGAGCTCAGACCTGATTGTGTTAATTTTTGTGATGAAGTGGCCAGATTGTTGGGGGTGAGGGATGGGGGAGGGGGAGGAACTATCTGGGCAGCGAAGTGAAATATGGACTGGATTGAGGAGAGACAAGAGGCAACATGGTCAGCAAAGAGGCTGATACAGTACTCAAGGTCGGATAGGCCAAATGCTTGGATTAATAGCAATAATGGTATTTGTTAAGCACTTACTATGTGCCAGGCACTGTACTGAGCCCTGGGGTGGATACAAGCATATCGCGTTGGACACAGTCCCTGTCCCAAGTGGGACTCACAGTTCAATCCCCATTTTACAGATGATGTAACTAAGGCACAGAGAAGTGAAACGATTTTCCCAAGGCCACACAGCAGAAAATTGGTAGAGCTGGGATTAGAATCCAGTCATTCATTCATTCAAATCTTATTTATTAATTGCTTACTGTGTGCAGAACACTATACTAAGAGCTTGGGAAAGCACAATATAACAATAAACTGTCACATTCCCTCCTCATAATGAACTCGCAGTCTAGCGGTGAAGAGGCAGATATCAATACGAATAAATAAAATTACAGATATATACATAAGTGCTGACATGCTGGGAGGGAGGGGAAGAGCAAAGGGAGCAAGTCAGGGTGACACAGAAAGGAATGGAAGATGAGGAAATGTGGCGCTTAGGCTGAGAAAGCTTCTTGGAGGAGATGTGCCTTCAATAAGGCTTTGAAGAGGAAGGAGAGTAATTGTCTGTCAGATTTGAGGTGAGAGGGTGTTTCAGCATAACAGCAGGATGTGGGCTATGGGTCAGCAGAGAGACAGGCGAAATCGAGGCATAGTGAGAAGGTTAGCACTAGAGGAGCAAAGTATGCCGCCTGGGTTATAGAAGAAGAGAAGTGAGGTGAAATACCAGCGAGCAAAGTGATGGAGTGCTTTAAAGGCAATGGAGGGAAGTTTTTGTTTGATACTGAGGTGGATAGACAACCACTGAAGTTTTTGGGGGGGTGGGGGTGAGTTGCGGAGTAGAGGAAGACGTGTCCTGAACATTTTTGTAGAAAGATCATCTGGGCAGCTGAGTGCAGTTGGACAGGAGTGGGGAGAGATAGGAGGTTGGGTGGTCAGCAAGATAAATGATGCAGTAATCTAGGCAGGATAGCATCAGTCATTGTTTTAACGTGTTAACAGTTTGGATGGAGGGGAAACAGGAGCACTGTTCTAAGCGCTGGGGTAGATACAGGGTAGTCAGGTTGTCCCACGTGAGGTTCACATTTAATCCCCATTTACAGATGAGGTAACTGAGGCACAGAGAAGTGAAGTGACCTGCCCACAGTCACACAGCTGCCAAGTGGCAGAGCCGGGATTTGAACCCATGACCTCTGACTCCCAAGCCCGGGTTCTTTCCACTGAGCCAAGCTGCTTTAGGGATTTTGTGAAGGTGGGACCTAGGTGACGGATTGAATATGTGGGTTGAATGAGAGAGAGGAGTCAAGGATAACGTCAAGGTTACAGGCTTGTGAGATGGAAAGGATGGTGGTGCCACCTACAGTGATGGGAAAGTCAGGGACAGGACAGGGTTTGGGTGGGAAGATAAGGAGCTCTGCTTTGGACATGTTATATTGGAGGTGGTGGAGTAGAGTTGTCCTGAAGTAGGAAGAAATGCAAGCCTGGAGAGAGGCCGAGAGATGAGGGGAGGAGATGAAGATGTGTGTATCATCTGCCTAGAGATGGTAGTTGAAGCCATGAGACTGAATGAGTTCTCCAAGGGAGCAGTTTTAGGTGGAAAATAGAAGTGGAGCCAGAAATGAACCTTGAGGGACACCCACAGTGGCAGGGTGGGAGGCAGAGATGAAGCCTACGAAGGAGACTGAGAATGAACAGCCAGAGAGATAAGAAGAGAACCAGGTAACTTTTCCGGAAGAGGGTGGCCCAAAGTGCTGAAGGCAGCTGAGATGTCGAGGATGATTAAGATGGAGTAGAGGCCGTTGGATTTGGCAACAAGGAGAAGACCTTTGAGGTGACCTTTGAGGGGGTTTTCTGTGGAGTGAAAGGGACAGAAGCCAGGTTGGAGGGAGTCCAGGAGAGAATTGATGGAGAGGAATGTGAGACAGCGGATGTAGACGACTTGCTCAAGGAATTTGGAGAAGAATGGTAGAAGGGAATTGGGGTGATAACTGGAGGGAGCCATGGGGTCAAGGGAGAGTTATTGGTTATTTTTTTAGAATAAGGCAGTAATTGGCATGTTTGAAGGCAGTGGGGAAGAAGCCATGATTTTCTAACTCCCATGCCCATGTTCTATCCACTGCACCATATGTGGTAGGAGTTTGGATGGGGAGGAAAGGACAGATTATTGCAATGCTGTGAATGTCAAAACGTAAGGATTTAGTGATAGATTGAATATGTGGGTTGAGTGAAAGAGATGAGACAAGGATAATGCCAAGTTTATGGGCTGTGAGATAGCAAGGAAGGTGGTGCTGTCTACAGTGATAGGAAAGTCAGGGGAAAAGCAGGGGTTGGTTAAGAAGATTTGGCGTTATGTTTTTGTCATGTTAAATTCAGGTAATGGCAGGACATCCAAATAGAGATGTCTTGAAGGCAGGAGGAAATGTGATACTGAAAAGAGGGAGAGGGATCCCACCCAAACTCCTTCTTCCCCCTGAATTTCCCATCAGTCTGTTAATCATATTTATTTACCCTCTTGAGCAATTGGAAGGGGGGGGCTGTCTATAATGATGGGAAAATTGAGGAGGACTGTCGACAGCATCCTTATCCTCCCTGCACCACAAGCCTATAAGGTTGGCATTGTCTTTAACTCACTTCTCTCATTCAACCCAGATATTCAACCTGTCACCAAATCCTGTCGGCTCAACCTTCATAATCCTAAAATCTGCCTTTTCCTAACCATCCATCCATGCTGTCCCAATCACGTGGCCTACTTTGACTTGATAACTGCAACAGACCCCTTGCTGACCTCCCTGACTCCTGTGTCTCAATACTTCAAGCCATACTTCATGCTGATACCCGGTTCATTTTTCTACAAAATTGTTCGATCCATATCTCCCCACTCCTCAAGGACCTAGAATGGTTGCCCATCCACCTCCTTATCAAATTGTACTAAGCACTTTGGAGAGTACAACATAACAGAGTTAATGGACATGTTCCCAGTCCACAAGAAGCTCACAGTTTAGATAGACATTAATATAAATATACAAATTATGGAAAGGTACATTAAGTGCAGTGGGGCTGAGGGAGAGATGAATAAAGGGAATAAATCAGGGTGACACAGAATGGAATGGGAAAGAGGAAATGAGGGCTTAGTAAGGGAAGACCTCTTAGAGGTGTGCTTTTGTTAGGACTTTTGATAAGTGATAAGAGATCAATGAAGGGATAAGGGAGCAAGTGAGTTGAATTAGAGAGAGTATGTTGAGAGCATCATTTGGTCATCAACAGAAGGGAGTTTGAGATTGGAGGCTAAGTAGGGCATAATGACTTGAGAAAATTTAGATGGGGTCAAAAGATCTATGGTCCCTGTAACGGAAGAATACAGATTTGCAAGGAGGAGCGCTGTGGGAGAGAAAACTGGTGAGGAGATTGTGGTCGGAGAGAGGGATTTCAGAGTTGGTGATGTGCAGTGGATAGAGGTGATGAGATAAGAGTGTGTGTCCAAATTGGTGAGTGGGTGAGGTGGGGTGGAGTAGAAGGTCAGTGGAGTTAAGGAGTGATAGAAAGTGGACAGCAGAAATGTCATCAGGAACATCTATGTGGATATTGAATGCCCCAAGGATCAATGTAGGGATGGAGAAAGAGAGAAGGAATGTAAGAAAGGTATCAAAATGGCTAAAAGAGTTGGAGGTGGTGTCTGGAATGGCTGGTAGAGGCAGATGACATGGGCTTCGAAAGAAGGGAAAGAAAGGAATGGGGGAGATTGGATGGTGTGAAAGCGACATTGGGGAGTGAGAAACAAACCAACACCTTCTTCTTTCTGAGTGCACCTGGGGGAGGGGGTGAAGATGAGTCCCCCTGCTAGAGAGAGTAGCAGGGGAGACCATATCCTCTTGGGGGACCAGGTTTCAGTAATGGCCAGAAGGAAAAATGACTGGGTCACGAACAGGTCAAGGATGAAGGGAAGCTTCCCTGTGATGGAGTGTAGTTTCCACAGACCATGCTTGGTTGAGGCTGTGAGTGGCATCCTGGGGGAGGGAACAGTGTGAGTGATGAGGAGGGGGTGGAAGGGAGTGAACTGATGGGGGCAGGCACAGGGGGATGGGGATAAGGGGTAGCACTGGGACAGGATTACAGGGATGGGATAGGGGAGGAGGTGGGGTTGGCCCAAAAGATTAAGAGGGGGTGGATGGAAGGGGAGCAAGGGGGTGCTAGGAGGGTAGGACTGGGATGGACTGATTGGATGGTGGGGATTGAGGGCTCATGGAAGGGAAGTTTAAGTGTTGTAGGTGACTTAATCAACAGCAATAACTGCTTAATCTGGTGATTCCTGAAGAGATTGTTTAATTGTATGCTGGTCCTTGGGTCCTTGAGATAGAAGAGGCTAGTATTTAGAAGTTAATAGGAGTTGGGTTGGTGTGAAGGCAGGCAGAGGTTGGTATGTAAAAATCTGGGTCGATGTCACCTGGGTGTCAAACAGCCACAGCTGATCTGTGTTCAACTAATATCTCTATGTGAAAAATTCTCAAACCTATATCTCCAGCCCTGATCCCTCTCCTTCTCTGCAGTCTCACATTTCCTTTTGTCTTCAGAACATCTCTACTTGGATGGTCTATGGACACCTCAAACTTAACATGTCCAAAACAGAACTCCTTGTCATCCCACCCAAACCCTATTCTCCCCTTACTTCTACATCACTATACACTGAACCACCATCTTCCTTGTCTCACAAGCCTGTAACCATGACTCATCTCCCTCATTCAACCCACATATTGGAGCAGCTGCCAAATCCTGTTTGTTCAATGTTCACAACATAGCTAAATTTGACTCTTTCCTCTCCATACAAATTATTACCATCCTGATCCAAGCACTTATCCTCTCCCTCCTTGATAATTGCATCGATCTCCTTGCTGAACTCCCTACCTACTATCACTCCCCACTCCAGTCCATCCTTTACTCTGCTCCCCAGAGCATTTTTCTACAAAACCATTCGGTCCATGTTTCTCTGCTCCTGAAAAACCTCCAGTTGTTTCCCTTTGCATACAACAGAAACTCTTTACCATAGGCTTTAAAATATTCAATCACCTTGTCTACTCCTACATTACCCCACTGCTTTCTTACTGCAACCCAAACAGCACAATATGCTCCTTTAATGCCAACCTACTCATTGAAATTCGATCTCATCCATCTTGCCATCGACCTCTTGCCCACATTCTGTCTCTAGTGATGGAACTACCCTTAGGACAATGGGTATTGACCACAGTCCTGAAGTATCTGAGCTATGACCAATAGTGTTTTTTTGGTTTGCGGAGTGTGCCTGAAATGCCTTCCCATTACATAGCCAATAGGCTATCACTTTTCCCACCTTCAAAACCTTATTCAAAGCGCATTCCCACCAAGAGGGCTTCCCTCTTCTCCCACTTCTTTCCGCATTAGTTCACTCATTCAATCATATTTAATGACCACTTACCATGTAAAAAGCATTGTACTAAGCGCTTGGGCAAGTACTATACAGAAACAGATACATTCCCTGCCCACAATGAGTTTAGAGTCTATCACCCTCACACTTGGATTTGCACCCTTTATTCACTCCTTCCTCAGCCTCACAGAACATATCCGTTATTTATTTGTATTAATGTCTGTCTCCCCTTCTAGACTGTAAGCTTGTTGTGGACGTATCTACCAACTCTGTTATATTGTAAAAATAATGATGATGGTATTTAAGCGCTTACTATATGCCAGGCATTGTTCTAAGCTTGTACACTCCCAAATATTTAGTATAATGCTCTGCACACGGTAAGCACTTAATAAATATGACTGCTTGGTTGACTGTATAATTCCTTTCAATTTTAAACTGACCTCAGTCAATCAATTGTATTTATTGAACACTTACTGTGTGTAGAGCACTGTACTAACCACTTGGGAAAACACAGTACAACAGATTTGTTAGTTACGTTTCCTGCCCACAGTGAATTTGCAATCTAGTCCTCCTCCTTATTCGTCTAGGGGTGGGGCAAGCCACTCCTCCACAGCCACACTCATCAGGACTTTCTTTTAAGGATGCAAAAACAGAGAAAGGGAGACCCAAATGAACCAGGCAAGTGCAGCAAGTCTTGGTTATGGAAAAAGGTTCAGGAACTCCCAGAACTGAGAAGGCTGGAAAGGCTGAAGTAGAAAGCACAGGGCAAAGATGTTTCTGAGGCACATGCAATCAAATGGAGATCCAAACTATAATCAGGTAACTATGGAGCAATTTCTACTTCTCTGGTATGGAATCTCCTGTTTTCATTCTTAGGATAGATCGGGCACAGGTTGCTGCTGGGAGAACACTGACACTGCCAGCAAGGGCACCCAGATTAGAATATTCATTCATTCACTCATTCAATTGTATTTATTGAGAGCTTACTGTGTTTTCTCCCCCACCCTGAGAGAAGATGGGAAGGAAAAGGTAAAAAAACTGCCAAGCTGGAAAGGCACTGGAATTGTAATAGTATCCAGATTTTCATGACCCTGTACCTTACTGACTTTTCTCCACTCCTCAGCCTTTATTCCTGTCATTGTGTCAATGTTATCTCTCTGGACACTGAATTCAGTGCTTTTAGTGGGACCTTTGTTTTATTTCCTAAAATCCTTTTCCACATGGGTATTTGGCACAAAATATAAGAGAATAAAAGACAAGGCATACATACTGTATTTGATGCTAACCAGATGCTTGGGACAGAAAACTACTCTTCCCCAGAAGCTCCTATCTCTCTGAGACAATCCAGTGGAAAGATAAAAAGGGAGAGAGGAAAAAAAAACAATCCAAGAGAAATGGCTTATTTGCTGCTTACTGCCCCCGTATCTTCCTTTCCCTTTTGGTTCCAGATTTACCCTTCAATCCCTCATTCCCTACCCTGGTGAGAATTCATTGACAAACAGTGTAAACCCCAAAATTAATGGTTAGAATATTCATTCATTCACTCATTCAATTGTATTTATTGAGAGCTTACTGTGTGCAGAGCACTGAACTAAGCACTTCAAAATTACAATTCTGCAACAGATAGAGACAATCCCTACCCAACAGTGCTCTAGAAGTGGGGGAGACAGACAACAAAACAAAGCAAGTAGACAGGCATGAGAAGCATCAAAATATGGGTTAGTACACCCAGGCACTGACAGTCATAAAGCAGAGTGATCTAGTGGAAAGTGCACAAGTTAGGGAGTCAGAAGAGTGGGATTCTAATCCTCGATTCACCACTTGTCTGCTATGTGACTTTTGGCAAATCACTTCACTTCTCCTTGCTTCAGTTGCTTCATTTATAAAATGGAGATTAAATCTTACTCCTTCCTACTTAAACTGTTAGCCCCATGTGGGACAGGGGCTGTGTCCAAACAGATTATCTTTTATCCATACCAGCATTTAGCCCAATGTTTGGCACATAATAAGTGCTTAACAAGTATCATTTAAAAACAATAAACCAAAAAGAAACACTTGGTCACCTAGATGATCAACTCGTAGAATTCAATACTTCCAGTAATATTAATCATAATCTTATTGATTATGCCTAAGCATATAGGATACTGCTTAGCACAAAGTTAATCAATGTTATTTGTGATAATTATAACCAAGGTAATGGCAGTAATAATCATCATGACATGTACTCACTGTGTGCTAAGCACTCAGTGACTTAGCACTCACTGTGTGCTAAGTGCATTGGATAGAAAAAAAATTATGAGTATGGAAACACAGTAAATATTCATATTCTTTCCATATCTGAAAAATCTTCCTCTTTCAATCTCTTCTTCTCTCCTCTACCTCTTTTCTTTTCTGTCTTTTCCCAGGGGATGACAGAGCATTCCTGACTATAGGATAGACCAGACAATGCACTGGAAAGGAAAATTGAAGATGAATCACTCATGAGTCATCATCTTCCTCTCTGTCTCTCTCTCTCTGCCTCTCTTTTTCTCTCATGGGCAAGGTCTGTAGCTAAATTTCCCCCTTTTTTGCTTCCAAAGTTTGGTCCATTTTATAAGCCAGAGAATCTCTTGCCTGATGAATATAGTGATACAAAGCGATGGAACTACCCTTAGGACAATGGATATTGACCACAGTCCTGAAGTATCTGAGCTATGACCAATAGTGTTTTTTGGTTTGCGGAGTGTGCCAAGATGAACACAGTGTCACTGCTATGGTGCAACTGCATCACCCCTTTCCTTCCCTCCTTCTTTACATGCACTGGTCTGGACTGTAGCAAGTTATCGACAGATAGAACTGTAAGTAGCTCCAGAAATGAGACAGAGAACACTGTAGGGAGCAGGAGGGCTTCAGAAATGTGGCCACTCAGAGAACTTGGTAGTATAGGCCAAGACAGAGAGAGGTTGAGCACTTCATATATAATGATCAGACATAAAAAGAAAACATAAATCTAAGAAATATATATATACATATATAGAGAGAGATAAATAGAAATAATCAAGACTATGGTAAGAGTCAAAATATGATGTATATAATCTACTAACAATTTAATCTTGTGAGTACCACAAAACTACCATGTTACAAATGTTCTGACCATAAAGGTAATGCAGATAAAATCTCCAGAGTATCAACTTTTCAAATTTTCAACTATGGCCATTCTGCTGGCTCCTGGACAGAGCACCCCTGTGGTGGCTGCCCTGTCTTCTTTGAGTCTGAAGCCGGCCTTTCAGGGCAGCGAGTCTCTGACCAGATGGAGCAGCTCTGAGTCTTTCCAGCCTGAAGCTCCTAGCAGGCCACTCTCACTCTGGGCTTTCCAAAAAAGAGGAAATAGCATTCCAGGCTCCTTATGAGGGAGGTACATTGGCATTAGGGGATTCCCTTTTCCAAAATGTTCTAATTCTCCTGTAACAGTGAATTATCAGGAATGAACTAATGGCAGATAAGGTGAATGAGCAAACCAGATGACTGTTCATCAGCAAAGGAGAATTTTCTTTCATGTTTAGTAAAACATTCACATGGTTGTCTGCCGGCCACAAAGAAGGACATAGAGGGTTACCAAGGCAATGACATGCTTGGCTGCTCTGATTTCAGACATCGCCTTGGGTGAGTGACTGGGCCCATGGAGGTGCTGGACCCATCTGTGGTGTTTCTGCAGGACAAATATCATATAGCCACTGGCCACACTCATAAGCCCCACAAATAGCAGATCCCAAACATAGTACATAACGGCATTTATCAGGGCAATTTTTACACTGACCGTAGTTACTGAACAATATTTAAGATCATATGTGATTTGACTACTGGTGTTCCAGGGACCTGTTACATACACTGGCATATCAGCATTAATTAGCATATTGAGAGTCCAAGACAGGAGGCAGGAAGGAAGCATGCATTTAGGTAATATGTCTTTGAGCCATGTCCACTGGCTACTGCTGGGACTGATGGTGACAGCCTAGTAGACACTCAGGAGGCAGGTGGTGCAGACAGAAATAGCCCGGGCCACTCAGAAAAAGTTCATGATGATTTTACATCCAACATCATCCAGGAAATTTCTCAATCCCCAAACTAACATGACATTTGGGATTCCCCAGGTTAGAAAGCCACATGGGGCTTACTCACTTAGTTCCCATTGTACAGATGAGGTAACTGAGGCAAAGAGAAGTGAAGTGACCTGCCCAAAGTTACATAGCAGACAAGTGTAGAGCAACCCAGGTCCTTCTGACTCCCAGGCCCATGCTGTAGCTACTATGCCATATTCCTTTTTAACATGCTTGCACTAGCTCTCATAACTACCCCTTAGTTTGTATGTACTAGGTCTACATTTCTACTTTATTCTCTACCATTCCATACATAACTTTATAGTTTCCCATCTTAGCCTTGTTTGTCTGTCTTGTTTTGTTACCATAATCCTCTCACTCCTTCTTCACAGTCCTTCTCCCATCCTAGCCAGGCAGGTGCAGTGCTATGCGCTTAGTACAGTGCTCTGCACACAGTAAGTGTTCAATAAATAAGATCGAAAGAATATGAAAAAGTCACACTGGCCTCATGGAATGTACCACTTAATTTGAATAAAGAGAAAGACGTGAATAGAAGACAATAAGCAGCCAAATATCTGAATCATGAAACACCTGTGACTGCTGGTCTGAGAGTTTGGCAGCTCAGCTGGGAGAATGATGGACTGGATCAATATAACCTCGAATAGTGTGGGTTACTGGTTTGAATCTAGCTGGAAAAATTCTTTGTTTTTGTTTTTATCCATGGTTATGTTGAGGAATGGAAGGGATAATGTTGAGGAATCCCTAGTTGGGAGGGATAACATGCCTGGCTAGGAATTGAGTTTCTTTCCCTATTCCTCCTACTCAAGAGCTTCCCCTACTCAATTCCTGTCTCCACCAGGGTATAGAGGAGTGAGGGGAGAGAGGAAGATTGTGGTGATTGAAGAGAAAAGAGCTGGGAGGATGAGAACCCCAAGGAGGTGGTAGGAAGAGAGTTCAGGCCTGGAGAGAGAGGGAAATGGGCCATTCTAATCTAAAGTGCAGAGGAAAATGATTAATTTTTTGCCACATCCCAGTATCAAACAGAAGCTAATATTATTATCATTATTATTATTATTATGGCATTGTTTAAGGATTTACTATGTACCAGGCATTCTACTAAGTGCTGGGGTGGATAAAAGCATATCAGGTGGGACACAGTCCCTGTCCATGTGGGCCTAACAGTCTCAAACCCCATTTTACAGATGAGGGAACTCAGAACCAAAGAAGTGAAGTGACTTGCTCAAAGTTGCACAGTTGACAAGTGACAGAGCCGGGAGTAGAACTCATGAACTTCTGACTCCCAGGCCCGTACTCTATCTATGTCATGCTCTTTACGAAGTCATGAGGTAGTACAAGATAAGCAGGTTGGTCACAGTTCCTGATCTAGGTTGGACTTACAGTCCAGGTAGACATTTATGCTCCCCTCACACCTCCTTTCCCCCAATTCCTGCCATCTCTTTCCCCTAATGACCTAGCCAATTACTTCATTAACAAAACTGAAACCAGCAGGCACGCTCTCCATGAAATATCCCCTGCTCCTCTCCAGTCCTCACCTCCTTGTTGTTTGACTGCCTTGTTTGACTCTCCCAACATTTCCTGCAATATCAAGAAGAGATATTTCACCCCCCCTCAAAATCGACCTCCTCCATTTGTGCTTCCGACCCTATCCCTTCATACCGTATTAAAACATTTGCCTCCTCTGTCCCTTTTTCCCTCCTTGACTCCTATATTCAACCATTCACTTTCCAATAGCTTCTTCCCCACTGCTTTTCAAACATGCTTATTTATTCCCTATCCTGAAAACAATCCTCCTTTGACCTTATGGCTTCCTCCAGTTGTCGTCCCATCTCCCTCCTACCATTCCGCTCCAAATTGCTCAAGAGAGTTGTTTACACCAACTGTCTCCACTTCCTCTACTGAAATTCTCTTCTTGATTTCCCCCAAATTCACTCCATAGAAACAGCCATTTCTAAAGGTAACCAATGTCCTTCTTCCTCACCAATTCTGATGGCCCCATAATCCATCCTAATCCTCCTAGATCTCTCAGCTGCCTTGAACACTATTGACCACCCTCTTCTCCTTGAATCTTTATCCAACCAGACTTCACTGACACTGTCCTCTCTTGGTTCTTTTATGATGGGATGATGGTATTTGTTAAGCAGGTGCAGTATGTCACACATTGTTCTTAACGTTGGGGTAAATACAAGCTAAACAGGTTGGACACAGTCCCTGTCCCACTTCGGGCTCACAATCTTAATCCCCATTCTATAGATGAAGTAACCAAGACTTTGCTCAAGGTCACACAGCAGACAAGTGGTGGAGCTTCTAACTCCCAGGTCTGTGTTCTAATCACTAGGCCATGCTGCCTCCCCAGCTCCTCCTGTCTCTAGGATTGCAAATTCTCAGTTTCTTTCATGGACTCGTCCTCTGCCTCCTTTCATCTAACAGTAGGAGTTCCTCAAGGCTCAGTTCTTGGTCTCCTCCAATTCTCTACACTCACTCCCTTGAAGAACTCACTTTGTCTCATGGATTCAACTACCATCTCTATGTGGATGATCCCCAAATATACATTTCCAGCTCTAACCTCTTTCCTTCTCTACAGTCTTACCCCGAGGACGTCTCTACTTGGATGCCTCATCAAAACCTCCAACTAAACATGTGCAAAACAGAACTCCTCATATTTCCACCCGAATCCTGTCCTCCCCATATCTTTCCATTCACTGTAGACAATACCAGTATTCTCCCTATCTCACAATGCTGCACCACTGGTGTGAGAAGCTGCCTGGCTTAGTGGATAAAGCACTGTCCTAGGAGTCAGAATGTCATAGGTTCTAATCCAGGTTCCACCACATATCTTTTGTGTGACCTTAGGCAAGTTACTTCAGTTCTCTGGGCCTCAGTTCCCTCATCTGTAAAATAGAGCTTAAGAGTGTGAGCCCTATGTAGGACTGGGACCGTGTCCAACCTGACTACCTTGTATCTACCCCAGTGCTTAGAACAGGGCTTGGCACATCGTGAGCACTTAACAAAGAACTATTATTATTATTAACTCATCTCTCTCACTCAACGTACATATTCAATCTGTCACCAAAATCCTATCATTCTATCTTCACAGTATTGCTAAAATCCACCCTTTCCTCTCCATCCAAACTGCTTCTCTGGTAATCCAAGCACTTAATGCTATCTTGCCTTGATTACTGCTTCTGCCTCCTTGCTGACCTTATCAATCAACCAGTCAGTCAATTTCATTTTTTGAGTGCTTATTGTGTGCAGAGCACTCTACTAAAAGCTTGGGAGAGTATGATATAACAATGTAATGGGCACCTTCCCTTCCCACAATGATCTTACAGTTTAGCAGCGGAGACAGACATTAATAAAAATAGATACATTAACTGTCTCCGGTCTCCCCCTATTCCAGTCCATGCTTCACTTAGCTACACTGATCATTTTTCTAAAAAAGACTATCAATCCATGTCTGACTATTCCTCAAGAACCACCAGGAGCTGCCCATCCACCTTCACATCAAGCAGGATATGACTTTAAAAGACTAAATCTCCTCACCTCCTCCTACCTTACTTTGTGGATCTTCTACTACAGCCCAGCCCATACATTTCATTCCTCTAGGTCCAGCTTGCTCACTGTGTCCCTCTCTCATTTATCTTGCTGCCAAGCCCTTTCCTACATCTTCCTTCTGGCCTTTCCTCTATATACACCAGACGTACAGTGTCTGAATTTTCAAAGGCTTACTAAGGACACACAACTCCTCAAAGAGGTCTTCCTCTATTATGCCCTATTGCCTTATTTTCCCCAGCTCCCTTTCCCTTCTGCATTATTTATCAATTTGAATCTGTGATATTTGACTCCTGCCCTTGTCTGAGACACAGCATTGTCTTTCCCTGCTGCCGCTCGCCACAACCCAGACCTTGTGGAAAGCAAACCTCCCTCTGTCCTTCCACTCCCTCCACCAAAGGTGTTCATCTACATCCCAGGAAAATGGAAACCTCTCGCTCCTCCTGCTCTCTTGGGCACTGCAGACACAGTAAACCAGGAGGAGTTCAAGGTGATTGCAATGACTACCGATTGGCTAAAGAAAGAGACTGATGACCTGGCAACCAATGGAAGATGATGGAGGATTACGTTGGAGTGGAGCGACTGCTTGGGGGAGGGATTAGGAAGATGAGTAAAGTTATAAAAGGACAGATTTGTAGACAACATGTGCTCAGCACCTGGACCCGTGGACATGTGCTTGGATCTCTCTCATTCAACCCACATATTCAAATTATCACTAAATCTTGTCATTCCCACCGTCACAATATTTCTAAACCCTGCCCTTTCCTCTCCTCCCAAACTGTTATCACATTAACACAATCATTCATCCTATCCTACCTGGATTACTGAATCCTTGCTGACCTTCCAGCCTCCTGTCTCTGCCCACTCCAGTCCATACCTTACTCTGCTACCAGGATCATATTTTTTCAAAAACCTTTCTCCACTCCTACAGAAACTTCAGTGTTTGCCCATCTACTTCCACATCAAACAAAAACTCCTCACCATTGGCTTTAAAACACTCAATCACCTTGTCCCCTCCTACCTCACCTTCCTACTCTCCTACTCCAATCCAGCCTGCAAACCTCACTCCTCCAATACTGACCTTCTCACTGTGCCTAGTTCTTAACCATCTTGCAATATACCTCTCGCCCACGCACTGTCTGGCCCCTGCACTCCCTCCTCAAATCTGAGAATTATTCTCCCCTGCTTCAAAGCCTTAGTGAAGGCACATCTCCTACAAGAGGGCTTCCCTAACAAAGCTCCTCTTTTATCTTTTCCTACTCTCATCTGGGTCACCCTGACTTGCTCCTTTTGTTCATCCCACCTCCCAGCCCCATAGCACATATGTATCTATCTGTAATTTCTTTATTTATATTAATATCTGTTTCCCCCCACCTAGACTATAAGATCACTGTGGGCAGGGATTGTGTCTGTTTAAAGTTGTACTGTACTCTCCCAAGCTCTTAGTAAAGTGCTGTGCACACAGTAAGCATTCAATAAATACAACTGAATGCATGAATGCATCTCCCGGGATCCAGGACTCCACCTGGCAGTGCAACCAGCATAGTTCAGGCACCTTATTGGGGCCGAGGCCAAAGCACCTAAGACTTGAACCAGGATGGCATGCTGCAGGGGGCCAGACACCTTGAAACTTCCCTGCCTTGGGACTATCTTCAGGAAATTTGGGGAAACCAGTTGGATTGATGTGGACCCGATCAGCCCTCAGGATCACTAATACAGGTGCCTCAAGACCAGGGTCCAGAACTCTACATGTCCATGGGCTGGGACCAGAGGAGAAGCTCCAGTGCTACTTTACTCTATGAAACCAAGGTTCTTCTGCCTATTCCCAGAGGAGGCCTGAATGTAGTCTCAGTCTGAAACTCAGGATCGCTCATTCAGGTGTCTCGAGTCCAGGGTCCAGAGTTCTACATGCCCATGGGCTGGAACCAGAGGAGAAGCTCCTGTACCACTAAACTCCTATGAGATCAAAGTTCTTCTGTCCATCTGTAGAGGAAGCCTGACTCCACCCTTCTCCAAATCGGCTATTCACGGGACTTCCTCTACTGTCTCAGAGACAACTGGGTCAAGAGTCACTGGACTCTCCTTGCCCCTAGCCTTTTTGATTTGACTGACCCATGGGCAATTCGACATTCTACTCTGGGCATCACTCGTTTATTAACATTATATTATATTGTTACTACTGCATGTTAATAGTTAACGGATCTCAGTGCTGTCATTTACCACGCTGACCAAACCATGACCTTCCAATTCCCCTGCTCCCATCTGCCTTTCCCAATCCTTCCCTTCCCCTTCCCCTCTCCCACCCAGCTCTTTCCCTCTTTCCTCTGCCCCCTTCCCTCCTCCCCGCTCCTTCCCTAGAATCCCACTGTAGCAGCACCAACCCTCATCCCCTTCCCCTTGCGCTGTTCCCCGCCAAACCCCTCCCTTCTAACCCCTTCCCTTCCCTCCTCCCACCCACATCCCGTCCCAGTTCTCCTGTCTCATTGCCACCCCTCATCCCCCTCTCCCCGCCCACATCCCTGCCATCTCATTTCCATCCAAACCCTCCCCACCCCCACACCCTTCCCCTTCTCTCTCCACTTCCTGCACAGCTGCTGCCAAGTGGGGTCTATGGAAACCCCGCTCCATTATAGGCAAGGTCCCTTTCATTCTTGACCTGTTCCTTTCCCACTCTCTCCTCCTCCTCGTTCTCAGGGAGACCTGGCTCACCCTAGAGGACACGGTCTCTTCTGCTGCTCTCTTCATCCAAGGCCTCTCCTTCTCCCACTCCCCCAGGCCCACTGGAAAAGGAGGAGGCATAGGCTTCCTTCTCGCACCCCAATGCTGCTTTCGCACTATTCCCCCTCCCCCTTCCCAATCCTTCCCCTCCTTTGAAGCCCATAATGTTCGCCTTGACCACCCCCTCCAGATTCTTGTAGCTGTCATCTACCGCCTCCGTGGACCCACCTGCAACTTCTTTAACCACCTTGGCCCCTTTCTCACCTTCCTTCTCTCCTCTCCCTGCCCACTCTGATCCTCACAGACTTCAACATCCACATGGATGTACCCGGTGACTATTCTGTCACCCGCTTTCTATCACTCCTTGACTCTGCCAACCTCCTGCTCCACTCCACCCCGCCCACTCACCAACTTGGTCGCACCCTCGATCTCATCATCTCTTACCGCTGCACTATCTCCACCCTCATCAACTCTGAAATCCCTCTCTCTGACCATAACCTTCTCACCGGCCTCCTCCCTCACACTCCTCCCTGCTGTAAATCTGTATTACTCCCCCGAAGAGACATCCACTTTCTCGACCCCATCCATCTCTCTCAACGCATCACACTCCACCTTGCCTCCCTATCCTCTGTCCCATTCTTGTTGATCAGATTACTGCTCTCAAATCCACCCTCGCTCCTCAACTCAACTCGCTTGCTCCCCTTTCCTTATGTCGCTCTCGCTCCACTGACCCACGGCCCTGGATCACTCCCACTTCCACTCCCTCCTTCGCTCTTACGCTTGAGCTAATGAACGCTGCTGGCTAATGTCTGAGCACCAAGCCAACTTTGTTCATTTTACATTTATCCTTTCCTGCCATAACTATACCCTCTCCTCTGCCAGACGAAACTATTTTTCTTCCCTCATTGACACCCAGGCCCTTCTCCCCTGCCAACTGTTCCGGAAATTGAACTCTCTCCTGAGGCCCCCTGTTCCTCCACTTGATCCATCTCTCACACCCAACGATCTGGCCACCTACTGATTAACACCATCAGTTCTGAGCTCCCCAAAGTCACCCCTTCCCCTTCTGCCTCCCCCTACAACCCTCTCCCCTACTTTCCCATCTTTCCCCTCAGTATCCTCAGAGGAGATCTCCTCCCTTCTCACACGTGCCATCCTCTCCACTTGTGCTTCGGACTCCATTAGCACTCATGTTATGTAAACTATCACCCCTTCCCTCCTCACCTCCTTAACTTCCATCTTTAACCACTGATTCTCCAACGGCTTCTTCCCCTCTTACTTCAAACATGCCCATGTCTCTCCCATCCTAAAAAAAACCCCTCTCTTCACCCCACTGCCCCTTCCAGTAATCGTCCTATCTCCCTCCTTCCCTTCCTTTCCAAACTCGTAGAACGAGTCATCTACACTCGCTGCCTTGAATTCCTCAACTCCAACTCTCTCCTAAACTTCCAATCTGGCTTCCGTCCCCTCCACTCTCCCAAAACTGCCCTCTCCAAGGTCACCCATTACCTCCTTCTTGCCAAATCCAATGGCTCCTACTCTGTCCTAATCCTCCTCGACCTCTCAACTGCCTTTGACACTGTTGACCATTCCCTTCTCCTCAACACACTATCCAACCTTGGCTTCATGGACTCCGTCTTCTCCTGCTTCTTCTTTTATCTTTCTGGCTAGGTCTCCTTCAAGGGCTCCTCCTCCCCCTCACATCCCCTAGCTGTAGGGGATCCTGGTTCTTGGTCTCCTTCTGTTCTCCATTCATACTCACTCCCTTGGTGATCTCATTCGCTCCCACTGCTTCAACTATAACCTCTATGCAGATGACACCCAAATCTACATCTCCTCCCCTGTTCTCTCTCCCTCCCTCCAGGCTCATAACTCCTCCCACCTTCAGAACATCTCCTCCTGGATGTCCGCCTTCCACCTAAAACTCAACATGTCCAAGACTGAGCTCCTTATCTTCCCCGCTAAACCCTGTCCTTACCCTGACTTCCTTGTCACTGTGGATAGTACTACCATCCTTCCCATCTCACAGGACCGCAACCTTGGTGTCATCCTTGACTCAGCTCTCTTATTCACCCCACCCATCCAATGTGTCACAAAACCCACCGGTCTCATCTTCACAACATCCCCAAGATCCTCCCTTTCCTCTCCAGCCAAACTGCTACCTTGCTGGTACAATCTCTCATAATATCCTGACTGGATTATTGCATCAGCTTCCTCTCTGATCTCCCATCCTCCTGTCTCTCCCCACTTCAGTCTATATTTCACTCTGCTGCCCGGATTATCTTTCTACAGAAACGCTCTGGGCAAGTCACTCCACTCCTCGGAAACCTCCAATGGTTGCCTATCAACCTTCACATGAAGCAAAAACTCCTCCCTCTTGGCTTCAAAGCTCTCCATCACCTTGTCCCCTCCTACCTCACCTCCCTTCCACAGCTCACCCGATACACTGCGCTCCTCTGCCACTAACCTCCTCACTGTGCCTCGTTCTTATCTGTCCCGCTGTCGACCTCTGGCCCACATCCAACCGCTGTCCTGGAATGCCCTCCCTCCTCACCTCCACCAAACTAAGTCTCTTCCTGTGCCAAGGTGGACCTGGGCACCGGCTACCCAAAGGTCAAAATGCCATCGGTGACGTAATCTCTCTGGCCAGAGGAGGCGGGACGGGAAGATAGGTGTCCCTCACTTCCATGCCCACCCAATAAGGTATGGAAGGGAAGGGAGCAGAAGGGGTGGAGATTGAACAGGATGGAAGTAGGGGCCACCCAAACCAAAGGTAATAAATACCTGTCGCCTCTGGTGCTTGGGTCTCTCTTGGAAGATCACAGCGGTAGCAAAAGCCACCCACGTGTCTTTCCCTGCCCGAGCACCAGACGCCATTCTGCCACCAGGAACAACGCACAGAGACAGGGGTCGCGGGATGGGTGAGTGTAACTGGGTAAATGCATAAGTGGGTAATGTATGAGTATAACACATAACTGGGTTAAATGCATAAGTGGGTAATGTATGAGTGTGACGCATATGTGAGCTTAGTGCATAAGTGGGATGTATAAGTGAGTATAATGCACATGTGAGTTTAGTGCGTAAGTCGGTAGCATACAAGCGAGTGTAACGTGCAAGTGAGTTTAACGCACACGTGAGTGTAACGCATAAGTAAGTCTAAGGCATAAATGGGTTCGGCTCATAAGTAGATTGAACGCTTAAGTGGATTCCTCCCAAGTGGATGCGCACATGGTGAGAGCTAGCCGCCTCACCACGTGCAAGTAGCGCATACGTAAATTTAACGCCAGAAGTGGGTGCTAACGTATAAATGGGTTTTAACGTGTAAGTGGGTTTAGTGCCTAAGTGCGTGAGCACATGGTGGGAACTAGCCGCCTCACCACGTTGTGAGTAAACCATTAACGAGCTCTGCCTGGGTGGGCCCTGGTGTCCGCCCACATGCGAGTAACATACCAGTGTATTCCTCCCGTTAGGGAAGCTCCAACACCATACTCCTCCCAAACGGGAAGCTTTAACACCATGTTTCCCCCAAAAGGGAAGGCCTATTGTCGCGTCTAAATAATTAATTAAATTCAATTCGCCCCGCGGAATAAATTCTATACAAAACTCAGGTTTTCCATCCTCAGTCTCTCTCTCTCTCTCTCGCCACGCCGATTCCGAAAGAACTTGTCCCCGGCGACGGGTGACAGAAAGGCAATCAATAATGCTGAGTGTTTTACTGAACAGAGAAGAAAATTCTCTGGTTTGGGTGAGTCATGTGGTTTGGTCATTCGTCTTGTCAGTTTTAAGTCCATTCTTGATTTTTCACAGTGACAGACGAATGAGAAAATTCTGGGAAAGGGATTTTCATTTTCCAACATGGTTCTTTCCTAGGTTTCTGTAAGTCCCAACGGTTCCCTTAAAGGTTCAGAGGGACAGCAGCAAGAAACTGCAGTATGAAAAGACAGAGAACTATTCTATGTGATCATAGGCACTCTTCCTTGTGGCAGTCTGGGCTCCCACTCAGCAGTGAACCATCTCATTGCATCCACTGAACCATGTAAACATCCCAGCCCAGCCACTGCTCAGGCACCTTGTGGTTTCAGGTTTTGATCCTTTTCCATTGTTGATTATGGTATTTGTTAAGCAGGTTTTATGTGTCAAGATGTGTGCTAAGCATTGGAGTAGATACAAGTTATTCAGGTTGAACACAGTCCCTACCCCACATGGGGCTTATAGTCTAAGTAGAAGGGAGAATAGGTATTGATCTCCATTTTACAGTGAGGAAACAGAGGCACAGAGAAGTTAAGTGACTCATCAAAGTCACACCAGTCCAAGACCCTTGCTTCTGACAGCAAGCTGGCAGAGATGGTTTTAAAACCTGATCCTCTGACTCCCAGGCTCATACTCTTTACAGTAGGCTACACAGTCCCTATCCCACATGGACCACGGTTCCATGTGCCCTGGACTATAGAACTTCTCCTATTCCCACTCAACCCCTTCCCACCCTCTAAATTTCCCATCACTATAGAAATCACCCCCATTCTCCCTGTCTCACAAGCCTGTAATCTTGGCATTATCTCTGAATCTTCATATTCAACTCACATATTCAATGTGTCACCACCTCCTAGCATTTTATCCTTCATAACAACCCTAAAATCTATCCTTTCCTCTCCATCCAAATTAACACTTTAAACAATTAATTGAAAATGTAATGATGTCTTGATTACTGCACCACTCTACTTGCTCACCTCCCACTTCATTCTGTTGCCGGGATCATTTTTCTACAAAACCATTCAGTTCGTGTTTTCCCACTCCTCGAGAATCTCCTGTGGAGGACTCTCTACATCCACATGGAACAGAAACTACTTATTTTTAAAATGGTATTTGTTAAACGCTTACTATGTGCCAAGCACTATAGTAATCACTGGGGTAGATACATACTAGAGAGATGTTTGTTCCCTCTTGTAGCGCAGAGCATATATAGACTAATAAATATGGCAATATTCATGAATTGAACCGGTCCTTAGAAACATAGTTCTTTGGTTTGACTTGCACAAGTTACTTAATTTCTCTAACTTCAGTTTTTTCATCTATAAAATGGGATTCAATGCCTGCTTTCCCCACTTCTTAGACTGGGAACTCCATGTGGGACAGGGACTATGTCTGACCCAGTTATCTGGAGCAGTGTGGCCTACTGGAAAGAATACGGACCTGGGAGTCAGAGGGTCAGGGTTCTAAATGCGAACTTTAGATTTAGATTTTGGACCCAGTCCACATCCTACCTGGGGCTCACAGTCTTAATATCCATTTTTATCTATTTTACAGATGAAGTAACAGGCAAAGGGAAGTCAAGTGGCTTGCCTCAGGTCAGGCAGCAGATGAGGGACAGAGGCAGGATTGGAACCCAGGTCCTTCTGACTCCCATGCCAGGGCTCTAACCACTTGACTATGCTGTTTATCATTACCACTGACTTTACAGTACTCTATCACCTTGCGTGTTCCTACTGTACCTTCCTGATTTTCTACTGAAACCCAGCGCACACACTTGGCTCCACTAATGCCAATTTACGCACTGTACTGTAATCTCATCTATTTCGTAGCAGACCTCTCTCCCATGCCCTACCTCTGGCCTCTATTGCCCTCCTTCTTCATATGTACAAGAACACTTCTTCTCCAAGAATCCTTCCCTGACTAAGCCCTCCATTCCTCTTCTTCCACTCCCTTCTGTGCCTCCCTTGAACTTGGATTTTCACTTTTCATTCATCCCTCCCTTAGCCCCACAGCAATTATGTACACTGTAAGCTTCTCGTGGGCAGGGAACATGTCTATCAACTGTTATACTGTGACCTCCCAAGCACTTAATACAGTGCTCTCTACACAGTAAGTGCTCAATAAATATGACTGATTAATTGATTGGTTAGACGTGAGAGATACAGAGGCCAGCAGAACTTCAGAGGTCCAGTCTGGTCTGGAATGTCAGCGTCCTGGTGGACCACAACTTCTGGTCACTGTCCACTCCAGGATAGCTGGGCAACAAAATAATAGCTCACTTGGCTTGGGGAAAATTCTTTAAGAATAACAAGTTTTTACTATGATTGTTCTCCAACAACATATTGTCCCCTTTTCATGTCCCCTTCAGTGATTGATGTGGTTTGAAGAGAAACCAGAGTAACCATCTAGAACTAGAGGTCTCTGTAGGGAGAATTCACTCTGACTACATTCACAGTGCCCCAGGGATCACAACACTCAGTGAGTGGGAGTCCATGAGTGGACTGGGGGTTTGATAAACTGGCATGACCAGGAAGGTGGGTATTAATTTCTTGGAGCAGGTGGCTATTCAGGAGACTTGCGATGTAGAATGGTTGAGGGGGATTCAGGCCGGGTTAAAGGAGTGAGCAAGAGGTCCAAGGAAGGAGAATTAAGAACATGATTCATTTATAAAGTTTGTTTGAGAGTAGTGAAATGTGAGCTGTCAGGAAACTAACCAAGTGATCAAAATCAGCACAATCAGAAGGAGGTGAACAAAACAGGCTGATTCTTATGGTTTCTGGGCAGCAGGAGATTCCTGGGAATCATAGGACTGGAGTACAAGACCACAGAAGTGCACCAAAGGAAACAGGAAAAAAGGGAAAAGAAAAGGGAAAGGAAATACAATTCTTCTGTCAATGTCATCGCAGGTCACCGATAGTCTCTACCTGGTGGAGAACAATGAGCAGAACTTGTTTCCTTACTAGGAGGTGGAGAAACAGGTTTGGTTCTGCCCTTCTTTATTCTTCAAAGACTGGATTTGTTAGAAATAAGAAGGCTCCTTCTGTCCCAAAGTGAACCCGGAGTACCCACCATCTCCAGGTCAAATGCTATCTCGTGATTTACCGAGCCAGCAAGGCAGAACTTGGAAGTGTGGGTGAGATACCACTCCCACAACCCAAACCTCTAGAATGACAGCCCAAACCGTGAATACAGAAGGTGTCCCTCGCCCCCATGCCAATCAAATTAGGTTTGAAGGAGTGGGGAAGGGAAAGATTGGTTAAACTGAGGCCGGAAGCTGGAATGGCCAAAGAGCACAGGTAATAAATACCTGCCCCGTCGAATTTCTGTGCAGCGGATCGAGACTTTCAGCAGCCCAGAGCGTGACATGCCAGCTCTGCCTCCACCAAATGAGGAGCCTTGGGATAAGTGCGAGCAAATCATAAGTGAATTCCTCCTGGGTGGGACCTAGGTGTGTTACCACCCAGGAGTAACACATAAGTATATTCCTCCCAATAGGGATGCTCTAATATCATTAAGTAATCATATTCCTCCCAAAAGGGAGGTTCAATTCGCCCCAGCTAAAACAATCAAATGGTTCAATTGGCTGCTTTAAAAATAATCAAATAGTTCAATTTGCCTCACAGAATCAATTTTGCATAAAATTCAGCCTTTCCATCCCGGGTCTCTCTCTCTCTCTCTCTCTCTCTCTCTCCATGCCGATTCCCGAACGAACCAGTCCCCGGGCGATGGATGACACACAGGTGTATAATGCATAAATGGATTCTCCCAGGGTGGGAAGCATTCATAGGTGGTAGCTAGCTGCCTCACTAAGTGAGAACAAAGCATACGTGAATTCCTTGTGGGTGGGACCTAGGTGTTTTGCCACATGTGACTAGGGAAGCTCTAATACCATTAAATAATCATATTCCTCCTGAAAGTGGCCTCCCAAAAGAGAGGTTCAGTTTACCACATCCAAAATAATCAATTTATTCAATTCTCTTTGCGTAATAAATTTTGTATAAAACTCATCCTTTCTGTCCTTGGTCTCTTTCTCTCTCTCTTGCTGCTCAGATTCCCCACTGTACTCATCCCAAGGTGATGGTTGACACCTTCCTGTTGAAGTCAAGGCTCTTTAGGTGTTTAAGCCAACTCTTGCCTGGGGTCCTACCTCCCCTGTTTTGGGTTTTTTTTCAAAAAAGAGTTAACAGTGGAATCCATTGGCCCAAACTCACAGCCTCCCATTCCTGGTGTAAGGCATACCCCTTGAGAATCTACCATAATGTCGTGTTTAGTAATAATAATAATAATGTTGGTATTTGTTAAGCGCTTATTATGTGCAGAGCACTGTTCTAAGCGCTGGGGTAGACATAGGGGAATCAGGTTGTCCAACGTGAGGCTCACAGTCTTAATCGCCATTTTACAGATGAGGGAACTGAGGCACAGGGAAGTGAAGTGACTTGCCCACGGTCACACAGCTGCCAAGTGGCAGAGCTGAGATTCGAACCCATGACCTCTGACTCCCAAGCCTGGACTCTTTCCACTGAGCCACACTGCATATCTGCAGTTTGCAGTTTAGTAGGGTTTGCTACTTTGATGCTCTCCCTTTCCACTCCAAGTTGCTCAATTCTCAGATGAAAAGATGCAGACCTCTGAATGACTTTTCCCAAACAATTAACTTGGAAGCTGACTTCAGCAGAAGCTTTGAATACCTCCTTTCCTGACTGTGTCATGCTGACGTTTTAGCCAAAATACCCCAGGGTCCTGTGGTAGGTCTTCACTAGGCAGGAGTGGGAACAATAGCTACTCGGTTCTGGAGGCCAGTGAGTTAGGATGGGCAGATACCCCCTGTAAGTGTTTCAGTGATGGGAGAACCTGAACAGCCAAAAGAAAGTTTGTATTTTGGAAAGTTTTGTCCTAGTGGGCGCTCTTAGCAACATGTTTTTTCTCCCTTAAAAGTAATTTCACTGTCAGTAAATGGACAAGATTTACCTGGCCCACGAGGAGCAGAATTCAGGGTCTAGAGACCATATTGCAGAAATATGTTGGCATATAGGAGAAAGAGTGTGACTTCCCTTATCACTCTCCCATCCTCCCTGAAGGACAGAGAAGCTCTCCTTTCACAGCCTATCGCTTGGTCCTGGGCTGCATAAGATCAGCCCTGAACCTGAATTCCAGCAGGCAGATTTCACATTGGGAATCAGAAAGGCCCCTAGAGAGACCCAGAGAGAAAAGCTTAGCATATAGTAATAGTAATATTAATAGTAGTGGTAGTGGTAGTAGAAGTAGAATAGAGAAGCAGCGTGGCTCAGTGGAAAGAGCACGGGCTTGGGAGTCAGAGGCCATGAGTTCGAATCCCGGCTCTGCCATTTGTCAGCTGTGTGACTGGGCAAGTCACTTAACTTCTCTGTGCCTCAGTTACCTCATCTGTAAAATGGGGATTAACTGTGAGCCTCACGTGGGACAACCTGATTACCGTGTCTACTCCAGCGCTGAGAACAGTGCTCGGCACATAGTAAGCGCTTTACAAATACCAACATTATTATAATAAAAAAGCACCTACTGCTGGGAGAGAATACACAGTTGGGAATTAAACACAGTCTGTACCCTTGGAAGGGCTCACAATCTCGTCCTCAATCAGCACCTTCCATTTCACACTGAGATATTAAGGTCTGACTTAACTGTCTCCCCTCTTTATCTCCATTCTTCTTCAACTACATCCCAGTTTACTCAATTCTAATATATATATGTTTATGGAAGCAATTGGCTGTGAAAAGCAGGTGATATATATATATATATATATAATTTAGCTACATGTATATATTAGCTGCTTTTTACATTTATTTCTATAAAAGGGAACTAATTATCAAAAGGAGACCTTGCTGCAATCTCTGCACCGAGTGCCACCCCAGAGCAGAGATTCTGGTACAGCATCTGGTGAAAAAGCAGCATGTCAGGAGCTGCATCATCCAGGACTTTGGCAGGGGGACCAGGCAAGAGTGCATTGCCTGTGCAGGGGCACATTAAGGCATCTGGCCCTTGCTTAGGTCATCTAGAAGGTCTACCCTTACATAACCCTTGATGATGTCATGGCACTGGCACCAGGCAGAGATGTACCTGACAGGCTCGGCAGCCAGTGTCAGAAGGCCTCTTGCCTAACTGGGG
This sequence comes from Ornithorhynchus anatinus, assembly GCF_004115215.2. Classification (NCBI taxonomy): domain Eukaryota; kingdom Metazoa; phylum Chordata; class Mammalia; order Monotremata; family Ornithorhynchidae; genus Ornithorhynchus; species Ornithorhynchus anatinus. Next base: position 44,274,441 of record NC_041739.1, read on the forward strand.
AAGCAGCATAGCCTAGGGGAAAGATCGTGAGCCTGGGAATGAGAGGATCTTGTTTTTTGTTGTTGTGGTTGTAGGTATTGTTGGTTTGCTTTTATGGTATTTGTTTAAGCACTTCATGTACCAAGCACAGCTTTAAGCACTGGGATAAATACAAGCTAATCAGGTCAGGCATAGTCCCCGTGCCTCACGGGGCTCACAGTCTAAATAAGAGCAAGAACAGGTATTTTATTCTCAAAGCCATACAGCAGGCAAACGGTGAAGCTGAGATTAGAACCACGGTCTTCTGACTCCCAGACCCTCTAACTCCCAGGCCCTTGCTCTCTCACCTAAGCCATGAGGCTTCTCGGCTCCACCACTTGCCTGCTGTGTGACTTGGGCAAATCATTACACACACCTCCCAATCGTCCAACCATCTTCCATCGCAACGTGACTTAGTGGAAAGAGCCTGGGCTTCGGAATCAGAGATCATGGGTTCGACTCCCAACTCTGCCACTTGTCAGGTGTGTGACTGTGGGCAAGTCACTTAACTTCTCTGTGCCTCAGTTACCTCATCTGTAAAATGGGGATTAACTGTGAGCCTCACGTGGGACAACCTAATTACCCTGTATCTACCCCAGGGCTTAAAACAGTGCTCGGCACATAGTAAGCGCATAACAAATACCAACATTATTATTATAACTCCACATCAAACAAAATGTCCACACTATCACTTTTAAAGCACTTAATCACCTCTCCTCCCACTAGGTATCCTTGCTCCCCTAGCACTATACACTGTTGTGTTCTTTATTCTTCTAAAGTTGACATATTCACTATTATTGGTTCTTATTTCCCATTGTCAGCTTCTTACTTATGCCTCCATCCGCCTGGAACTCCAACCCTCTTCACATCTGGCAGACACCTCTCTCCAGGAATCTGTTTATTGTTATATTGTACTCTCCCAGACTCTTAATACAAAAAATATGATTGAATTAATGAATGAATCTACAAAGAGCTTTTGAAATCACATCTCCTCCAGGAGGCTACGATTAATCTCTCATCTCCCCACCTTATTTCCCTCACTACTATCCATTCAGCAATTCCATGTCACCGGAATACTTGGATATTCACACTTATATACTTGTCTTTTTGAGCTATTTATCTCACCTACCTGTACTTCATTTTAATGGCTGCCTCTCCTACTAGATTGCAACCTTCTTGAAGGCAGGGCTCAAGAAGCAGCGTGGCTCAGTGGAAAGAGCCTGGGCTTTGGAGTCAGAGCTCCTGAGTTTGAATCCCAGCTCTGCCACCTGTCAGCTGTGTGACTGTGGGCAAGTCACTTAACTTCTCTGTGCCTCAGTTACCTCATCTGTAAAATGAGGATGAAGACTGTGAGCCCCACGTGGGACAACCTGATTCCCCTGTGTCTACCCCAGCGCTTAGAACAGTGCTCTGCACATAGTAGCGCTTAAATACCAACATTATTATTATTATGACTACTAAATCTATTGTGCTCTCCTAAGCACTTTGTACAGATTTCTATACAGATTATTCTGTCAATAAATATTCTTGATTGCTTGACTGATTGTTGCAGGCACTGCCATGACCACCCTACTGCTGGAGAAGCAGCGTGGTTTAGTGGAAAGAGCCCGGGGTTGGGAGTCATTGGTCATGGGTTCTAATTCCGCTTCTGCCACTTGTCAGCTGTGTGACTTTCGGCAAGTCACTTAACTTCTCTGGGCCTCAGTTCCCTTATCTGTAAAATGGGGATGAAGTCTGTGAGCCCTACGTGGGACACCCTAATTACCTTGTACTACCCCAGTGCTTAGAACAGAGCTTTGCACATAGTAAGTGCTTAACAAATGCCATTATTATTATTATTATTATTATTCTGCTACTGGGTAGTGGATCTTGGTGGCAGAAGTGTACAGGGAGATGGAGGGTGGGGGGTACAACTTTCTGGCATGGATAGTATACCCTTTTGTTCCTTCTAATGGATGTAAACTGTGGAGGAGCAGCAACCTACTTCTTCCCTAACCCTGTCACTTAGCTGGTCTTTATTCCCACGGCTGACGAGATGTACAAGTTGAGAGGGGAACTGTAGGGGGCTGGGCTACAGGGGTATCCATAACCAGGCATGAAACTAAAAGCTAGAGTGTCAGATATGCACTAGAGAGACAGACTGGGCTCCTAGCAGAGCTGAATAGGAACTGGAACACATCCAGGGCCTGTAGAATGTGGCACTGATGCAGTCTTGTCTCCCCAGGGCAACTCTAACAGGTCAATCAGCATCATCACACTGTGTGATTACGTTCCAGGTCATTGGGCAGAGGGTAGAAAAGTCTGGGCATTTCCAGAGATTTATCTATTGAATTGTCAGAGTGAATTAATGCTCAGAAATGCACACCTTGGCACACAAACTAATCACCTCCCGAGGGAGGATAGAGAAGTGAAAAACAGCTAATGAATGTCACCTCAGCCTTGTTCTGTCAGGGTCTGACTGCCTGTGAGCCTCCATCTCTGTTAGCAGAAGTTACGGGGACAGTTGAGTAGGATGGAGCCTTCACTATCAATGGCATTTCGTAATTGGCACAATGAAAGGGAAAGATTCACCATGAAACAAGATCTGTGTGCTGGGTTTGGTGTCTGGTTGGGGATTTTTTGACCTTGAAATAGCAAATCCAAAAGGGAGATTATCTACAGGGCAGGAGCTGGATTGGAGCGGTGAGGAAGGAGAGGGGAACTGGAATAAGATGGGATAGTTTAGTTTAGGGATATCAGTATGTTAATCAGTGGTATTTATTGAACACTTACTGTTCACAGACCACTATAGTAAATGGTTAGGAGAATACAGTAGAGCCAATAAATACAATCTTTTCCCTCAGAGCCAAGGTTTGGGAGCCAGTTAACCTGGCTTCTAATCTTTGCTCTGCCACTTGTCTGCTGTGCAATCTTGGGCAAGTCAGTTAAATTGTCTGTGCCTCAAAACCTTCATCTGCAAAATAATAATAATGGTATTAAGCATTTACTATGTGCCAAACACTGTTCTAAGCAATGGTGTAGATACAAGGTAATCAGGTTGTCCCACATGGGGCTCACAGTCTTAATCCCCATTTTACAGATGAGGTAACTGAGGTCCAGAGAAGTTAAGTGACTTGCCCAAAGTCACACAGCTGACAAGTGGCAGAGCTGGGATTAGAACTCTTGATCTCTGACTCTCAAGCCCAAACTCTTTCCACTAAGCCACGCTGTTTCTCATAGGATGGCCAGTGAGTGGTTAAACAGTGAAGGCTTCCTAGAGAAGACCTTCGATACTTTGATACTTGCTTGTCTTACCCCAATTTATGTACATATAATTTTTCTTAAAAAAAAGTTCAGTCCATGTCTCCCCACTCCTCAGTATCTTCCAGTGGTTGCCCATCCACTTCCACATTCTACTTCCACTTCCAGGCTGAGAAGCAGCATGGCTTAGTGGAAAGAGCACGGGCTTGGGAGTCAGAGATTGTGAGTTCTAATTCCAGCTCTGCCACTTGTCAGCTGTTTGACTTTGGGCAAGTCAGCTTCTCTGTGCCTCAGTTACCTCATCTGTAAAAAGGGGATTAAGACTGAGTCCCACGTGGAGTACCTGATTACCTTGTAACTACCCCCAGCTATTAGAACAGTGTTTGGCACAGAGTAAGCACTTAGCAAATACCATTATTATTCCATATCAAACAGAAACCTCTTACCATTGACTTTAAGCAACAGCATGCCTTCTCTAGCTTACCTCACTCATCTCCTCCTAAAGCCCAGCATGGTCACTTATCTGTCCGATTAGACTGTAAGCCCGTCAAAGGACAGGAACTGTCTCTGTTACCGATTTGTACATTCTAAGCGCTTAGTACAGTGATTTGCACATAGTAAGCGCTCAATAAATAAATACTATTGAATGAACTTATCTCCTCCAGCACCGGCTAGGTTACTGTGCCTTTATCTCATCTATCTCACTGCCTACTCCTTTCCCAAGTACTCCCTCTGGCCTGGAACTCCCTTCCCCTCCATATACACCAGACTTCTCCAGCTTCAAAATCCTATTAAGGTCACATCTCCTCCAAGAGCCCTTGCCTGATTAAGGCCTCTTTTCCCTGACTACATCTTCCTTCTGTGATCTCTGTGGTCTTTGATATGTATCTTTTGGGCTATTGGTACTCACCCCATCCTCAGCCTCACAGCACTAATGTAGTTACCCATATTTTATTCATTTATAGTAATGTCTGGTTTGTCTTCTAGGATGTAAGCTCTTTGTGAATGGGGAACATGTCTACCAACTCTGGTGTACTGTGCTCTCCCAAATGATAAATATAGTGTCCCGCACACTATAAATATTCTATAAGTACCACTGATTGATTGAGACATATTTTCAGTAGCTTTTTGAATATGTGGAGAGTGTTTAACTGATGGGTATGAAGGAGGAGTTCAAAGCAGGAAGGAAGGTGGGAGCAAGGGATCTGTAGCAGAAGAGATGAGGTCATGGCACAGTGGGTTGGTTGGTGTGACAAGAGCAAAATGTGCAGGCTGAGTTATAGGAGGAGAGAAGCAAGGGAAGATAGAGGGAAAGAGCTAGTAGAGTGCTCAAAAACCAATGGTAAGGAGTTTCTTTTTGATGCACAAGTAGTGGGGCAACCATCTGAGGTTACTGTGGAGCAGGAAGATTCATTCATTTATTCATTCATTCAATCATATTTATTGAGTGCTTACTGTGTGCAGAGTACTATACTAAGCACTTGGAAAAGTACAATGAAGCAATAAAGAAAGGCAATCCCTGCCCACAATGAGCTCAGAGTTTGGGGTGGGGAGAGACACAGACATCAGTACAAATGGTCAGATATCAATATAAATAAATAAAATTTAGGATATATACATGTGTTGTGGGCTAGGGAGAGGAGGGAAGAGCAAAGAAGGGAGTGGGAAGTGAGGAAAAATTGGGCTTAATCGGGGAAGGCCTCTTGGAGGAGGTGTGTCTTCAATAAGGCTTTGAAGGAGGGGAGAATAATTGTCTGGAGCATTTGAGGAGGAAGGGTGTTCCAGACCAGAGGAAGGCTGTGGGCCAGGAGTTGGTTGTGAGACAGGTGAGATCGAGGCACAGTGAGAAAGTTAGAACCAGAGGAGTGAAGTGTGCAGGCTGGATTGTAGAAGGAGAAAAGGGAGGTGTCATAGGAGTGGGCAAGGTGATGGAGAGCTTTAAAACCAGTGGTGAAGAGCTTTTGAAGAGCCACGGGAAGCAGTGTGGCTTAGTGGAAAGAGCCTGGGCTTCGGAGTCAGAGGTCATGGGTTCGACTCCCAGCTCTGTCCCTTGTCAGCTGTGTGACTGTGGGCAAGTCACTTGACTTCTCTGTGCCTCAGTTACCTCATCTGTAAAATGGGAATTAACTGTGAGCCTCACGTGGGACAACCTGATTACCCTGTATACCCCAGTGCTTAGAACAGTGCTTGGCACATAGTAAGCGCTTAACAAATACCAACATTGTTATTATTATTTTGTTTGATATGGAGGTGGATAGGCAACCACTGGAGATTTTTGAGGAAGGGGTTGATATGCCCTGAACATTTCTGTAGAAAGATAAACTGGGCAGTGGAGTGAAGTGTGGACAGGAGTGGGGAGAGGCAGGAGTTTGGGAGGTCAGAAAGTAGGGTGATGCCGTAATCTAGGCGGGATAACATGAGTGATTTTACTAATGTAGTAACAATATGGATGGAGAGGAAAGGGCAGATTTTAACGATGCTGAGGTGAGACCGACAAGATTTGGAGACAGATTGGATATATAGGTTGAATGAGAGAACCTAGTCAAGGATGATGCCAAGGCTAAAAGCTTGTGAGACAGGAACGATGGTTGTGCCATCTACAGTGATGGAAAAGTTAGGGGGAGGACAGGGTTTGGGAGGGAAGATAAGGAGATCGACACAGAATGATACCTGAGAAAACTGATACAGGAAGCAATGTGAAATATTGACTGTGGAGGGCAGAGGCTGATGCAGTAGTAAATGGCAAGAGTTTGGACCAGCATAGTAGCAGTTTGAAGGGGAAGGCATGAGTGAATTATAGAGATGCTGTGAAAGTATAACAAACAGGACCTGGTGTTTGATAATAATGTTGGTATTTGTTAAGCGCTTACTATGTGCAGAGCACTGTTCTAAGCACTGGGATATACAGGGTAATCAGGTTGTCCCACATGAGGCTCACAGTCTTAATCCCCATTTTACAGATGAGTTAACTGAGGCACAGAGAAGTTAAATGACTTGCCCAAAGTCACACAGCTAAGCGGCAGAGCCAGAATTTGAACTCATGACCTCTGATTCCCAAGCCCGTGCTCTTTCCACTGAGCCACGCTGCTTAATATGTGGGTTGGATGAGAGAGAAAAGTCCAGGGTAATTCCAACATGACAGGCTTGTGAGACAGGGAGGATGGAGGTGTTATCAATAGTGATGAGAAGTTATGGAGAGGAGAATGTTTGGATGGGAAGATGAGGAATTATGTTTTGAAAATGTTAGGTTTGAGTTATTGGTGGGACATCCTGATAGAGGTGTCCTGAAGAGAAGAAAATTTGAGAATGCAAAGAAGGAAAAGAGGTTTGGGCTGGGATAGTAAATTTTGGAAGTCATTTGTGTGGAGAAGGTAGTTGAAACCATGAGAGTCAATGAGTACACCAAGGGAGTGGATTCGAACAGAGAAGACAAGGAGACACAGAACTGAGTTTTGAGGGATCTTCAGAGCATAAACAGATCTACATTTTGTCCAAGTTCTTGTCTTTACAGAAAAGGTAGGAGTTGGGCTGAGGATGTGTGAGGATCAAGGGTAGGCATTAGAAAAGAGCACAGTTGTTCGCAGTCAAAAGATGCAAAATGCAGGCAGTACTGTTCAAATTGTACCAGGAAACTCTGAGATTAGAGTAAATTCTTATAGTGAAAGGGTGATAATGGTCCCAAAATAAACTGAGTCTGTATGAGACATGGGAGCTTTTTCTCAAACTATGCTGTGACATAAAACATCCTTCAAATCTATAGCACTGGCTGGTAAATTATTCAGAATAAAGACCAATCAGCCAATCTGTGGTATTATAAAGAAGCAGCGTGACTTAGAGGAAAGAGCATGGGCTTGGGAGTCAGCAGTCGTGGGTTCTAATCCCACCTCTGCCACTTGTCAGCTGTGTGACTTTGGACAAGTCACTGAACTTCTCTGTGCCTCAGTTATCTCATCTGTAAAATGGAGATTAAGACTGTGAGCCCCATGTGGGACAACCTAATTACCTTGTACCTAGCACTTAAAACAGTGCTTGGCACATAGTAAATGCTTAACAAATACCTGCATTATTATTGTTATTATTATTGAGCACCTGCTATGTTTAAAGTGGTTTGCTGGGTGTTTGGGTAAGTACAATACAGTTGCAATCCCTCCGCTCAGGGAATTTAAATTTTAGAAGGAGGGGGAGGTGCTAAACTAGATTGAGGGGGGAAGGAAGCAGCAGAGTATACAGATATGTGCATGGATGTTATGGGATTGGGAATCAGTGGCAAGATGGTTAGGGGGAGCAGATGCAAATGGCAGGTTTTTTGTGGTGTTTATTAAGTGTTTCTCCATGAGCAAAGCACTATACTAAGCACTGGGGTAGATACAATTTAATTAGGATTGACATGGACCATGTCTCACATGGGGCTCACAGTCAAAGTTGGAGAGACTAGATCGACTCCTTATTTTGCAGATGAGGAATCTGAAGCACAGAGAAGTTAAAGGACTTGCTCAAGGTTACATTCAGGCAAGGGGCAGTGCCCAGATTAAAACCCATGTTCTCTGACCTCCAAGCCTGGACTCTTTTCACTAGCTCAGGCTAAATCCCATTTGTGGGGCTACAGGGTTAATAGAAGATAAATTAATCAGGAACAGCCTCCTAGAGAAGGCCCATAATACTGGGACATTAGCCCTACCTCCAAACCAACTTCAGCAACCCTGGGCAATGCAGCATGCAAGCAGAAGTCTGATTCTTCTTCATTGCTGATGAATCACAGAATTTCCTTCCAAAATGGGAAAAGTGATAATGTTTATTGCAGAGTTATTAAGAAATATTTGGGATATGTGATTTTTTTATTATTTTGTGGACAGCACATAAGATCATATTGTGAAAATTAGATATGCACATGTGGGTGAGGTCTTTCTCAATCTCTGTTCTCTTGCTCTCTCTTTATATCTCTTTGTCTCTCTTTCTCTTCCTCTCTCTCCCTCCCTTCTTGCCCCAGGGCGCTTTTCAGGTAGTTCTTTCTGATTCTGAATTAAAAACCATGGGAATGGACAACAACAAAATCTCCTTTGGGATCATGTTTCTATTACAGATCAGTATTGTGCTCTCAGTGAATGCCCAAGCTTGGTCTCTGGTAACCACAAGCTCAGTGCTTCAGCTATGCTTTATGCCCACTTAGTATTTTCCAACACCATGATACTTCTCAGAGAGTCAGTGCCAGAAACTCTCAGTTAGGGGACTGAGAAATTTCCTGGATGACATTGGATGTAAAATCATAAGCTTACCTTTATCAAATGGCCCGGGGCCTTCCATCTGCACTACCTTCCTCCTGAGCATCTTCCAAGCCATTGTCATCAGCCCCAGTACGCTCTGGTGGGCAGAACTCAAATCTAAATAATCAAACTTCATCCTCCCCTCATTCATTCAATACTATTTATTGAGCGCTTACTATGTGCAGAGCACTGTACTAAGTGGTTGGAATGTACAATTCAGCAACAGACAGAGACAATCCCTGCCCAATGACAGGCTCACAGTCTAATCGGGGGTGACAGACAGTAAAGCAGAACAGAACAAAACAAAAACAAGACATCATCAAGATAAATAGAATCAAGGGAATGTACACATCATTAATAAAAAAATTAGGGTAATTAATATATACAAATGAGGGCAGTGCTGAGGAGAGGGGAAGGAGGAAGAGCAGAGAGTGGGGGCAGGGGTGAGGAGAGGGAGCAGAGGGAAAGGGGAGGCTCATTCTGGGAGGCCTCTTGGAGGAAGTGAGCTCTCAGTAGGGCTTTGAAGAGGGGTAGAGAGTTAGTTTGGCAGATGTGAGGAGGGAGGACATTCCAGGACAATGGTAGGACATGGGCTGATGGGATAGGCAGGAAGGGGGCAGTGAGAAGGTGAGTGGCAAAGGAGTAGAGTGTACGGGATGGGCAGGAGAAAGAGAGAAGGGAGGTGAGGTAGGAGGGGGCAAGGAGATGGAGAGCTTTGAAGCCAAGAGTGAGAAGTTTTTGTTTTGTGCGAAGATTGATAGGCAACCACTGGAGGTTTTTGAGGAGGGCAGTGACATGCCCAGAACATTTCTGTAGGAGGATGATCTGGGCAGCTGAATGAAGAATAGATTGGAGTGGGGAGAGACAGGAGGATGGAAGATCAGAAAGGAGGCTGACACAATAATCCAGTAGGGATATTATGAGAGCTTGTACCAGCACAGTAGCGGTTTGGATGGAGAGGAGAGGGCAGATTTTGGTGATACTGTAAAGGTGAGACCAGCAGGTGTTGGTGATGGATTGGATGTGTGGGGTGAATGTGAGAGCTGAGTCAAGGATGACAGCAAGGTTGCCTGCCTGTGAGACGGGAAGGATGGCTGTGCCGTCCACAGTGACAAGGAAGTCAGGGAGATGACAGGGTTTGGGAGGGAAGATAAGCACCTCAGTTTTAGACATGTTGAGTTTTAGGTGGTGGGCAGACATCCAGGTGGAGATGCCCTGGAGGCAGGAGGAAATATGAGCCTGTAGGGAGGAGGAGAGAACAGGGGAGGAGATGTAGATTTGGGTATCATTCATTCATTCATTCATTCATTCATTCATTCATTCAATAGTATTTATTGAGCACTTATTATGTGCAGGGCACTGTACTAAGCACTTGGAATGGTCAAATTGGTAACAGATAGAGACAGTCCCTGCCCTTTGACGGTCTTACAGCCTAATTGGGGGAGACAGACAGACAAGAACAATAGCAATAAATAGAATTAAGGGGATGAAGATCTCATTAAAACGATAGCAAATAAATTGAATCAAGGTGATGTACATCTGATTAACATCTGCATAAAGATGATAGTTGAAGCCATAACAGTGAATGAGTTCACCAAAGTAGTGAGTATAGATGGAGAACAGAAGAGGGCCAAGAACTGACCCTTGAGGAACCCCTTCAGTTGGTCGTTGGGAGGGGGAGGAGGGGCCCGCGAAGGAGACTGAGAATGAATGGTCAGAAAGATAAGAGAAGAACCAGGAGAGGTCGAAGTCCATGAAGCCAAGGTGAGATGGAGTGTTTAGAAGAAGGGGATGGTCTACAGTGTCAAAGGCAGCTGAGAGGTTGAAAGGCAGCTCATGTCTCCTCTTCTGGATTTTCAATCTGCGGATAGAGGTGGGTGCACCAATATTTATAACTGGTCCTCAGAGCAGCATTGGTGCTCAACTCTTTCATCATTAGAAAGACTGTTGAATAGCTACTGTCAGTGAAGAAGCTGTCCTGATAAATACAGTTGTTTCCTCTATTTGGGACGTGCTGCTGATGAGTGGAGTGAGTACCTACATGGTGTTTCTACTGCACAGGCACCACCAACGAGTCCAACACCTTCAAAGGACCAGTTGGTTCTCTAGGACAATGCCGAGGTCACACCCACCAAGAGAATTATTGTCCTTGCTGCTCTCTCTGTTCTCCTCTTTGGATGACAGTCAATCATGATTTGTGTTATAGTAAGCATGAAAGAAAGTTTTCCTCAGCTGTTAGCTAGCCATGTAGTTTGGTCACCCACCTTCTCAGTCATCAATCCATTCTTAATCATTATTAGTGACAAGAGAATAAGAACAGTCTAGAAAAGAGAATCTCCTGTTTTCCACCAGGAATCCTTTTAGGTTTCCAAGGAAGGATTTTTTAAAAAATTTAAAAAAATTGTTTTAAATATTTACGGTATTTGTTAAGTACTTAATATTTGTCAAGCACCATTCTAACTGCTGTAGTCAATACAATTTTCTCAGGTTGGACGCAATACCTGTCCCACTTGGGGCTTCCAGTTAAGCTGTTTGCTCTCCCTCCATTCTCAAAAAGGGCCTAGAATGAGACAGGCCAGATTTTGAGGGTTGAAGAGAACTGGAGCTGTGATTTGTAATTAGGCCCTTCTTGGAGGACCCAGTCTCCCTGGAACTGGGGGATTGCTCCAGTTGCATTTAGACAGTGATCCAGTTCTTCTTTCCAGCATCCAAACAAAAAAGGGAGACCAGCATTGTGATAGCTCTGTAAGAATAGAGCTTGGGGGAGGTGTGTGGACTGCTTCCTGTTTTCCAAGATCAGTCCCACTTCTGAGAAGTGCCAAATTCATCTGCCAAAAAAATACAAAATGAAACAAAGATTTGAAATCAACTCTTAGTGATAAATTGACTAACATGAGGGAATGGAGAATGAAACTCAAAATTTCATTTTCTTGAAATTTTCCTGGTAAAGCCTCAGTGTCTTTTGTGAGGGAGAAGGGAGAAGGAATAATAGGACAGTGAGAAAGGGGGAGGTAGGAGGTGAAAGGAAATCCATGTTTAGGAGGAATAAAGACACTTTTAAGAAGCAGAAGGAAATAGGGATACACTGGAAACTGATAGGGCCAGGAAATATTTATTTCAGGTCAGTATGTTGGGCCCCTAGAAAATGATAGTCCAATTCTATGAAGTATAGGGAAAAGGCCATGGAGCTAGCAGAACTTAGTGAAGTATTTCAGGTAAAGGTCTATTATTGCTCCCTGGGTCTGTGTCTGTTCATTGTCAACCAATCAATCCATCAGCCATACTGATTGATCATTTACCATGTGCACTGCACTAAATGCTTGGGGAACGATAATATGACAAAGTTGGTAGACATGATCCCTGGCCATGAGGATCTTACACTCTAAAGGGGAAGACAGGGATTATACTACAGATAGGGGAAATAGTACCATACAAGGGCATTTACATAAGTGCTGTGGTGCTGGAGTTCTCCTTTATCTTCATTCTCCCCTTGACATCCCTCCCTTTCCCTCTCCATTCCATGCTATTGGACCCCTTTTCCTCCCTCGTCTCTCTTTGCCTGATTCCACTCTTCATTCTGTCCCTTACTCTACGCCTCCCTTCCTTGCCTTTCTCTGACCACACTCATCATCGTGAACCTGTTTGAACAGGCATATCCTCATTTTAGAGATGAGGTAACTGAGGTATAGAGAAGGAAGTGGCTTGCCCAAGGTCACACAGCAGACAAGTGCCAGAGCTAAGATTAGAACCCAGGTTCTTCTGACTCCCAGGTCTGTGCTCAATCCACTAGGCCATGCTGCTTCTCAATATGTTAGGTGTTTGTGTGGAGAGGAGTGAAAGAAGAGACTTCTTAAAATGTGGACTTCATGGGAGATAGGGATTGTTTCGAAGGTGATTAACCTGTATCTACTTCAGCTCTTTGAACAGCGTTTGACATGTAGTAGATGCTTAACAAGTACCATAGTAATAATAACAAAGGTAAGGCAGTTCCAAGTAAGAGTTAAGGTGGGACCAAGAGATAGCTGTAGGAAAGATTAATTCATTCATTCATTCAATCATATTTATTATGCACTTACTCTGTGCAGAGTGTTGTACTAAGTGCTTGGGAAAGTACAATACAAGAATGAATAGTGAAAAATCCCAGCACACAACCAGCTCACAGAGGGTGTGTGGAGGGGAAACAGACACAAATACAAAGAAACAGATGACAATGCAATAAATAAAATTACAGATATGTACATAGGTGTGATGGGGCCAGGAGTTGGGGAAGAGCAAAGAGAGCAGGTTAGGGTGACACAGAAGGGAATGGGAAAGAAAAAGTTGGGCTTATCCTGGGAAGGCCTCTTGGAGGAGATGTGCCTTCAGTAAGGCTTTGACACAAGGGGAAGTGTAATTGTCCCACAGATTTGAGGAGGGAGGGCATTCCAGGCCAGAAGCAGGATATGGGCGAGGGGTCAGTGGTGAGAAAGGTGAGATCGAGGCACAATAAGAAGGTTAGCATCAGAGGAGTCAAGTATGTGAGCTGGGTCATAGAAGGAGAGAAGTGAAGTGAGGTAGGAGAGGGCAAGGTGATGGAATGCTGTAAAGCTAATGGTAAGGAGTTTTTGTTTCATACAGAGGTGAATGGGCAACGACTGGGGATTTTTAAGGAGAGTGGTGACATGTCCTGAACATTTCTGTAGAAAGATGATCCGGCAGCAGAGTGAAGTATGGACTGGAGTGGGGAGAGGCTGGAGGTTGGGAAGTCGGAAAGTAGGCTGATGCAGTAATACAGGTGAGATAGGATGAGAGATTGTACTAACATGGTAGTAGTTTGGATGAAGAGGAAAGGACAGATTTTAGAGATGTTACGAAGGTGGGACCCACAGGATTTGATGACAGGTTGAATGAGAGAAAGGAGTCAAGGATAAAGTCAAGGTTATGGCCTTGTGAGACAGGAAGGGTGGTGGTGCCATCTACAGTGATGGGAAAGTCCTGGAGAGGACAGGTTTTGGGTGGGAATAATAATGTAATAATAATAATGTTGGCATTTGTTAAGCGCTTACTATGTGCCGAGCACTGTTCTAAGCGCTGGGGTAGACACAGGGGAATCAGGATGTCCCACGTGGGGCTCACAGTCTTAATCCCCATTTTACAGATGAGGTAACTGAGGCACAGAGAAGTTAAGTGACTTGCCCACGGTCACACAGCTGACAAGTGGCAGAGCTGGAATTCGAACTCATGACCTCTGCCTCCAAAGCCCATGCTCTTTCCACTGAGCCACGCTGCTTCTCTACAGACATGCATGAAAGACCAGGAAAGTGAGAGAGACATACAGAGAACAAAGTGGACTGAGAAAGAGAGAGGCAGAAAAATAGGTGGAGAGAGAGTTTAAAAAGCCACCCAAGACAGGTCTGGCCCAGTGGGTTTCGGGTACTGATTTCACAGGTGACCCTTGGGAATGAAGATTAAGTAGGTCTATGTGGATGGCAGCGTGAGTAGGAACAAAGGGGGAAGGAGTATTAGTCAACAGATGCGGCATAGTGGGGAGCAAGATAGGATGAAATATGGACAGCAATCACGCAAGAGTCACCACTTGTAAAAGACGACACACTGATGAGGAACCATTGAGGATGGTTGCTTAAATTATCTTCCTCCTTCTTGCCTATTGTGCCAGCTTCCCTACGTATGCACACACCTCTACAGCCACCACAAGTTTTGACCTGCCGGCATGCGCTCTCATGAAGTGTGAGGGCTAATTCTGGATTTCTTTCCAATCTTCCCCTCTGCTTCCCAGAAAAATCAAGAATACACTGTAAAGCATGGGAGAGGACAAGGAGGAAGATATAATGACTTAATAAGCAAAAGGGGCTCTCGATGATGAGCCTGACGGTCTGGACCTCAGCAGCCTCCACGTATCACAAGCCCAACCTGTTCCAGCAGCTCCGGGGGGTTTCAGTGTGGGGATGATGGGCTTGGACTTGGCTAGAAACAGCCACAGGTGAAGCTGGGGGCTGCACTACCAATCAATCAATGGTATTTACTGACAACTTACTGTGTGCAGAGCACTGTACTAAGTTCTTGAGAGAGTACAAAAGAGTTGGTAGACATGAACCCTGCCCTCAATAATGGGCCTAATGCCTAGGCTCAAAGCCACATGGGTCAAAGGGGTAGCCATTTCCACCACTACTCCGCTGATCAGAGTGAATCATCTGGCAGGCTGAATCCCTGCAATGGACCTCATTTAGCCAACTCCAATTGTAAAGCAAAATCATATATATTTTTTTAAAAAAATACAATTCAATTCATGTAGAGAGAGGTGCCACTTTTCCTGTACTTTTCCTTAACAATACCCATCACAGACTTATATTTTTGGGTGCTCATGCATGCAAATTTCCAACAATAAATGGGCAAAAAAAATGATGTCCCATCCATAGCTTAGGATATACACAAAATAGTTCAAACATTTAAAGAACACCTACAGTGCCTGCTGTGTAGTTAATAATTCAATGTACTCCCTTTTTTATATGGGAGTGAGCTAATAAAATGGGAATTGGGGAGACAATCCCATCCCTACACAGAACCAAAGTCCAGCTCTGCCATTAATGAAGGACACATGAACTACTTGCTTTACATTAAAATTTGTTTTTTCCTCATTCTTGAGTAGCTGTAATTATTGGATTGTAAAATCATTACATGGTGTCAGAAAATCTGAATGGCAAAGATATGCAAGGTAGAATGATGTCTGCAAACAACAACTAGAGAATGAAAATAGCCTCTGCATGTGGTCTGCCATAAAATCTTGTAAGGGGAGGAGCAAGAAATTATCTAGGGATGTTTTGCAATCTCCATGCAACCTTCAGCCATTAGTCCATGTTACAGACAACTCGAGAAAATTAGGGCAAGGGTTTTAAGTATATTTTATGAGAACTGGGGCTCAGAAAATTAGTGATAAAATACTTCATTTTACTGCATATTGGGAAAGAGAGAAGCAGCACGGTCTAGTAAAGAGCATGGGCCTGGGAGTCAGAGGACCTGGGTTCTAATCCCAGCTCTGCCAATTGCTTGCTGTGTGACTTTGGGCAAGTCACTTAACTTCTCTATGCTTCAGTTCTCCCTCCTTCTTAAACTGTGAGCCCCATGCAGGACAGGGACTATGTCCAACCTAAATAACTTGTATCTGTCCCAGTTTAGAACAGTGTTGATATACGGTAAGTGTATACACGTACCATTGAAAGAAAAAAAAAGCACTGAAAATTGACAGCTTTAAATTTGAAGAAGGCAAAGATATGGGTTCAAAGAAGACAGTGAGTAGGAATATTGTAATTTCTACGGTAATGAGCTATTTAGAGGGAATAAATTTTTAAGTGTGCCCCAAAACCAGATGAAATCATAGTACAATTTGTCACAGAACTATAAAACGGGGTAATACCTGTGCTCTAGGGAATTTAAGGGATTCTCAGGTAAGAGATCGGATTATCTGTGGGATTACAGACAATACATTACTAGAAAGGTTATTGTGTGAAGGTGACTTAACCCTCGATAAGGTTTTCCAGATCTGCAGAGCAGCAAAAACTTTGAAGACCTACACCAAAGATTTAAAAACAATTGAATGGTCTGACTATCCACTAAATAGAAGAGAGTACAGTCAGAAAAGCACACAAATGCCAAAGGAGAGGAAAATTATGAGCATGCATTAAAAAAGGTGTGAATTGCTCACTGATCCTAGGCTCAATCCTATAACAGAAAAGTTGTCACTGAAGTTATCTCTATCTTGGCAAGACACATCATTTTGCAAAAAAACGCTGAAAATTGGGTAACCATTCACCAAGAAGATATTTTGTGTATATATAGTAGAATCAAGGTCAAACCCTGTCAAGGCAAATTCAGAAAACTATGTTTTATTTTAATTAAACACAACAATGTCGTTCAGGTTAATATTTTTATGAAAAATGTGTCAGCTTCAATATATATATAGAATGCCATTCATTGAGGTGCTTCAGAAGTAATTCCAATTTTGCCTCTTGCAGCATGTAAGAAATTTAATCCTGACAGATGAGTGCTCATCCTACAAGAATGTCCTAACCTGTAATGTGGGGCACTCCTTGCAAAATAACAAAGTTTCTCTCAAGAACTACAATATGTGCCACTCCAAAACATGATTCAAATAAAGAAATCCCTCCTAAAAAGACATGTAGAGAAGTGCTATGTATGATAAGTTTAAAGTGAATGTAAAAAAAAAAAAGTTAAAGATCTTAGACCAGTGTGCCAGTAACTACAAAATCAACTCCTGGTGATGAAACTACTAAAGACAAAGGAACAGAAAAGCATTTGCAGAAGATTTCAGTTAGAACAATTTGAAGGTTCTTAAAAGAACCTGACATGAGTGCTTGCTCTATATAAACTTGAGAATTCTTGGAGTAATTCTGTGCTATGGCAATTGTTTTATATATATTGTGAAATTAATATTTATGCATGTAATGAAATAAAGACAACCTCTACTACGAAAGTACATTATACAATGCAAATTGGAAAATAATCCCCAAATTTAGAGGAAACTCAGCTCTCAGTCATTTAGGACCCACTGCATTCCTGTCTCGAAACTAAAATAGTTTTTTTTCATTCTAGAGTTCTTGTATTTCTTGAACCCCATGCTCACTGTATGCTCTGACAACCATTAACATGGTACTTCATCCCAGAGTTGCCAACCATCTATAGATTTACAAACAGTCCATAAAAATAAGTTACAATTGGTCCTAGCTGTAAAGCCTGTAGAAAGATTTGGGTGTCCAGTCGTACAGGCAGCTGCTACACCAGGATAGTAAAAGGGGGCTGGGGGAGTCTTGGAGGTGTTATCACCATCATTACAGCCAATTCTCTGCTGCCTACTCAAAAGGGGCAGATGCCTGGATGAAGCCTTGTCTAAACTTTGTCTAAGCCTTGGTCTACCCTGGCCCCCCGCCTTGCCCTGTCATTTCTTGCACAGATGCAGATGCTTACCCTAGTCTTCTCCAAAAGTCAAAACAACCTTCTGGAGGCACAAATGTCTTCCTATAGCCCCACACTCTTCAAATAAGCATGCTTTAACTACCCGGGGCCCTTTTCATTAGTTGGCAATCTCCGATATACACAGGCAGTGCTACAGTGCTTGGAGCACTGTAGACAGCACCATCATCCTTCCTGTCTCACAAGCTCATAACCCTGGCATAATCCTCGATTCAGCTCTCTCATTCAACCCACATATATTTGATGTCACAAAATCCTGTTCAACCTTCACCACACCACTAAAATCCACCCTTTCCCCTCCAACCAAACTGCAAACACGTTAATTCATTCAATCATATTTATTGAGCGCTTACTGTACGTAAAGCACTGTACGAAGCACTTGGGAGAGTACAATACAACAACAGATACGTTCCCTGCCCACAACGAGCTCACAGTCTAGAAGAATCTAGAGTTAATCTGAGCACTTCTTCTATTCCACCTTGACTACTGCATCAGTTTCCTTGCTGACCTCCCTGCCTCCTGTCTCTCCCCACTCCAGTCCATACTTCACCCAGCTGCCTGGATTGTTTTTCTACAAAAACATTCAGTCCACGTATCCCCAACTCCTCAAGACCCTCCAGTGGTTACCCATCCATTTTCACATCAACTGAAACTCCTAACCATCAGCTTTAAAACACTCAACTATCTTACCCTACCTACTGCACCTCACTGCTCTCCCACTACAACCCAGCCTGCACACTTCACTCCTCTAATGGCAGCCTAGTCACTGTACCTCCAACTCATCTATCTTACTGCCCACCTCTTGCCCAAATTCTGCCTCTGGCCTGGAATGCCCTCTCCCTTCATATCCAACAGACCATCACTGTCCCCACCTTCAAAGCCTTACTGAAGGCACGCCTCCTCCAAGAGGCCTTCCCTGACTAAGCCCTCATTTCCCCTTCCCCCAATCCCTTCTGCGGCGCCCCTGCACTTGGATTTACTCCTTTTATTCACCCCTCCCTCTGCCCCACAGCTATTATGTACATAGCCATAATTTATTTATATTAATGTCAGTCTCCCCCTCTAGACTTTAAACTTGTTGTCGGCAGGGAACGTGTCTACCAGTGATGTGGTAAAGTACTCTCCCAAGCACTTAGTACAGTGCTCTGCCCAGAGTAAGCACTCAATAAATATGATTGATTGGGCAGAGAGAGAGAGTGCAACTCAGTCTGGATTCTGAGTCCTACCGTAGAGGATATATTTACCTTCCCCACTTCTTCCTCGCAGGGTCTCATACTAATTTCCCAGTGCAAAGTGTCTCATCTCTTTGGGAGAGCTTTCTCACATGCTCCTACCTGCTGGGGGCTACCATCACCTGCTTCTCTGGTTCCCGCTCAAGACAATCACATCCAGTGCCTCTTTCCTTCTGATGCTCCTAGCCCTGAGAGGTCAAGTCTTGTTTGCCCCAACTCTTTGCCCCTTTGTTGCCCAATTATGGGGCACCACCAGCTGCCTCCATAGCAGAATGGTGGAGGACAGCAGGCAGCTCCAGTTCCGCCTCACTACGACTGGTATACGGCAGGCCATTGAATGTATTCTTACATTTGGATTTATTTCCCTCCCATCCCTCCTCCCCATATAAACCCCATCTCTCTCTAACCTCCATTACCACTGACTATATTGACATTAAATGATCTGTAGAATATGAAATCATTTGCATACAATATAGAAGCTGGTAGACCATAGACTTTATTCCTGTACATTTCACCTCGTACTACTAAATCTCAATCATTTATTCAAACTCCCCTCCCAAAAAATAAGTTGGGTTTAATATGAGTGGAATTTACAATTAAAATAAATAATATTTACTTAAACTCCACATACTATAATGTAAAAACCCTGTATTTTTCTTTGTACATATTACCTTTAAATTTTTTCCCTTAGATGCAAATATTACTTCCCACTTGAAGCTCTGTAAAGTATTCTTTTGAGGTTCCAGCAGATAAGATCTTCCCTTCAAATACCTCCATGAAAGGCCCACCTTTCAAAAGCTACAACATTTCTCTAAGAATGCTGTCCATTTTCATAATCTAGAAATTCAATCTCAGTTGAATAATCACTATATTGCCTTAAAAAAGGACACTGAGTCTCTTAAACAATTTTCCAGTGGAAGTCCAGATTTTAATCAGGTTTTCCTAAACACTAACAGAAAAAGAAGAGCGATGATAACAGGCCTTGCTTCAAACTGTACTTTTGTCCTCATCCATTATTCAGAGCACAAAACATTGTTTTCTTTCTCATTCTGACTAGTTTTATGATAGTTATATTTTTAAGCAAAATTGTCCTTCATTGTGAGGGAAACTTGAGGGAACACTGGCATTTGGTTTTCATTAGAAAGTTAATAATTTGATTTTTCCCTAACAAATTTTTATGACTAAAATAAAATTAGAGAACCTTTAAAAAAAAAGAAACAATAACTTTCACGGTGAAAAATAACATTACTATTCGGTAATCTATTATTTCTTGACACAGAGTTTGGGATTTTACCCAATTTTCATGAGGTAGAATATTGTAAACCACTGCATTAGATTGTTAACTCACTGAGATCAAGGATATCTTCCGTGTTTCCAAGTATGGGGTGCTAAATTACCATATAATGGCTTTATCAACTCAAGAGACTGAATGTCAAACTTCCCTGGATAAGCAACACACAAGGAATTTCACAAGAGCTTTGAAATGGTCCTCTATAAAAAGAAACTCAATCTTCCTCTACTAGGGAGGTTGATGATTTGCTGTCTCTACCAGGCAGCCTTTATGATTTACGAATATTTGTTCTCTACCAGGCAGTCTTTATGATTTACAGATATTTGCAGAAGAAAACACTAGAACTAGTTTGATGAGAATGAGCTTTAGAACAAGGAGCTACAGGTAGCAAGACAAGCAATATATTGACTTTTATATGGGTTTATTTATTTCCTACTGGCCTGCTCTTTACTCATTAGCTTGCTTATATTTATAAAAATATAAAGTTCAGGCTAGGGACTCTCCATGTGCCAGTAACAGGAATGCATGAGCTGATAATCAAAGAGGAGTTACCAGAGAACAGGAGATGGGCTCCAGAGCTCAAGAATGAAACACAGGTGGAAACAGAGAAGCAGTGTGACCTAGTAACAGAATATGGACTGGGAATCAAAAGACTTGGGTTCGAATCCTGATCTACCACTCTCCTGTCAGTTGACCTCGGTAAGTCATTTCACTTGCCTGTGCCTCAGTTTCATCAAATGTAAAAATAGGGATAAGTGGGACAAGGACTATATCTGATCTGCTTATATTGCTATCTATCCTAACAGTACGGTCTTTGGCATATAGTAGGCATTTAACAAATGAGATGATGATTATTATGAGGTGGGTATAATTAGGGTGTAGGGTGTATAACCTTGTAATAGGGTAAGTCATATTGGGAAAAAAAGGTAAGTTTAAACATGAAAATTTTGACATCAGACCCAACGAATCAGTGGGTGCCAATCTCTGAAAGGGTTGTTTCTGTGGAGTGAAGGGTTCTGAAGGCAGATTAGAGGGGATCAAAGAGAATTGGAGGAGAGGAATTTGAGATAGTGGGTGTACACAACTAGCTCAAGGAGTTTGGAGAGGAATGGTAGTTGAGTTGAGTTGAGTTGAGTTGAGTTGAGTTGAGTTGAGTTGAGTTGAGTTGAGTTGAGTTGAGAAAACTGGATGGGGTCAAAAGATTGGAGGTCTCTGTGGGGAAATAGTACAGATTTTTTGGGAGGAGGTATGTTTTAAGCGAGGCAAGTGAGGAGTTTGTGGTCAGTTATAGGGATTTCAAAATTGGTGAGGTTAGAGATGTACAGTGGTTAGAGATGATGGGATTGACTGTGTGTCCAACTTGGTGAGTTGGCGAAGTGTAATGCATCTCCTACAGCATCTTCTGGAGCCATTGTGATTAAAAGATATTTCCAGATGCTCCCTATCACAGGTTCGGGGTCATTAACACCGCATGTTTCCCAATACTTCATCATTGGGGAGGTGTCGCCCTACCCACCCTGGGCCATTAGACTCCAAGATAATTGGATGTAGCGATGAGGCAGAGATCATGAAGCCAGTTTTGTGGTCACCAAATGATCTTGAGGAGTTTTTACACCAGTAGGAACTTTGGACAAGGGAACAAAAGCATGGGTGCCATGGAGACCAAGGGGAGCTGACTTCCTGCCCAACCACCACTGATAAACTGCAAAATAGGAGATTGACATTACAGGGACTGATAACAGATCACAAATGGTTCATGCCAGTGGGATCACCTATGGGATGACAAAGGGGATTTTACTGAGTCGTCTAGAATGGGACTAGGTAAAGTATCAGAATTTTAAAAATCCCATCCCTGCTGACAACCATTCATTCATTCAATCATATTTTCTGAGTACTTATTGCATGCAAAGAACTGAACTAAGTACTTGGCAGAGTACAATATAACAATAAACAGACACATTTCCTATCAACAATGAGCTTAAAATCTAAAGGGGGAGACAAACATTAATATAAATAAACTACAGATATGTACATAAGTGCTGTGGAGCTGGGGAGGAGGGAAATAAATAAAGGGGGTGAGTCAGGGTGACACAGAAGGGAGTGGAAAAGAGGAAAGGGGGGCTTAGTCAAGGAAGATCTCGGTTGAGTTGTGCTTTCGATAAGGCTTTGAAACAGGGGAAAGTAATGATAGGATTTGAGGCGGGAGTGCAGTGAGACAGACGAAAGCACAGTGAGATTACCATTTGAGGAGTGAAGTGTGCAGGCTGGGTTGTGCTGGGAAGAAGTGGAAATAAAGATGTCTGATTTAGAGTGAACTATTGTCCTCATCTTTTTTAAGATACACAATTCTGGGAGTGGAATTACAAGTGACCACAAAGGACAAAGACAAGGACCTTGACTTCTTTCTCTCTTTCAACCCCCATACTCAGTCAGCCACAAAATCCTGTCAGTTCTCACTCCTCAACATCTCCAGAATTAACTCCTTCCATCCAAACTGCTACCACACTGATCCTAGCACTTGTCATATTCCAACTCAACTGTTACATCAGCCTCCTTGCTGATCTCCTTGTCTCCAGTCTCTCCCCTCTCCAGTTCATATGTCTCCTCAGGCAGACCAATGAATCGTCCATCCAACCCAGTATACTCTTTTGGTAATGGCATCTATAGGCTTCTCATCCCAGCACTATCACTTGTCTGCTGTGTGTTCTTGGGCAAAGCACTTCACTTCTCTGTGCCTGTTACCTCATCTGGAAAATGGGGATTAAAACTGTGAGCCCTAGCCGGGATGGAGACTGTGTTCCAATCTGATTAACTCATATCTACCTGAGGGCTTAGTGCAGTGCCTGGCGCATAGTAAGTGATTAATAGCCACAGTTATTATCATTATTCTGGAAGAACCGTTGATTTTTTTTGTAACGATTTACTCTCATCTTCCTAAGTCTTTGCTCTAATTATTCAAATAGACAAAAATACCAACTTGAAACTGAGGGGCAGCTCTCCATGACTATGGGAACATTTAGTCCCTCTGCTCTGGGATTGAAAAGTACTTCCACAGAAAAATTTCCAAAGTATAATTTCACAGTTGTCAGCCTATGTCTATAATCTTCATCTGGGGAGCCAGAGAGGTGAAGCAAAGACCCCTAGCCCCTCAGGAATGAACCCAACCACTGGCCCTAGCAGAAAAGGGATTGCTTTCAAGAGTTTCTCAGCCATTACAGCAGTTGCTGATCCCTCCATTCCAGCCCTGCTCTTCCAGTCCTGCACCCAACCCAGGATAGAGAGGGCTGGGCATTACAGAGGAATTAGCTTCAACCGGGCTTTCAGTGGATCACTGCTCTCACTGCTGTCTTCATAGAGAGCCATGGGGTGCTGTCACAGTGACCCTGCTCCAAGAAACAGCAAAGCAGGGCAAGGTGGAAGGTCAAAAAGGCAACTATACCATACCAGGCTCCAGCCAAAACACAGCAGGCCCCAATCTGCAGCAGCAGTGGCCTCAGCCTCTCAGAGACTGAGGAGACGTGGTATGGAAGCCGTGTTATTGAAGCCATATTTTTACTGGACCATCAATGTGTCTAGTTACTTTTACTTGTGACTCGACACTGTTATGTTTTATAGGTGATTCACACTTTCACTTGGGCTGATCAATCAGCAGGAGTAGTGATAAAGGAATGAGCTAGAGCAGAGGGTGCTGAGTGGGAGGAGGAGGCAAAAAGAAAAGAAAAAGATCTGTCAGAGTGTTCTGATCAGATTTATTTCATTTACCCCTTCTTCCTCTTTCATTTTGATTTTTGTATTTGGGGAATGAAAATTAGGAGGACGAACCCTTTGGGAAAGCCCTTAATCTGACACTACTAAGAGTAGATTCCAGATTCACCTCTGCCATTCAGTGAATGTATGTGTGTGTGTGTGTGTGTTTGTGTACATTTGGAGGATGTTTAATGTTGAAGGGATGGGTAAGTTAGATGAGCTCCACACCTGAAGAGAAGAATTCACTCATTCATTAGAATAGGGTGTCAGTCGCTTGTCTCGACACATCCCCTGAAATAAAGCCAATCACAGGGGAGGACAAAGAAGAAGAATAGGGAACGAACTAGCTGGAGACAAAGGCCACGCCATAATAGAATTAGCCCTGGTCAAGCATTCGAGGGGCACAATGCAGAGCATTCTCCTTTTTTGAATCAAGAGGGCTAGGATGGGTAAGTGAGGCTGCAAGTTGGTTCTGGGGAGGGAGAAGCCTCCTTCCCTTGGAAAGTCTTAGTATTAGAGCAGGGTGCTTAACACCAGTTTTTTTTTTTTCCAAGAGGGGTTTAAATTTCCTGCCATTTTGATAAACTCTTTGCTGAATGTGAAGGGCTACATAGGTCACATATTCATATTTTGCAGAAACTAAGTCACCCATTTTGGTGATTTGTTGCTAAGCTTAAACTAATTTAAAACAGGATAAAATCAGTAACCTCTAGAGTTTGTGTGCCCAGAGTGCATAGACGCACCTCTGCTGATGACAAATGCAACTCTAGGGTGGTGCAGGGTGGTTTTTTTCTGAGCCTTCAGAAACCAGCATGTTAGAAACAGAACTGGATAACTGGACTCCAAATGCTAGCCACACAATATGGATGCAGTTCTGAAAATTATTGGTTTTGGATGGCAATTCAGTGGAGGACTCTCCAGAGTTACTCTGGGGCTTAACCTGAAACTGCTCCAATTCCTCATCAAAAGAAAAAAAAAACTTAAGGTGCTAAGACTCTGGAGACACCTTCAGGTGTCTATCCATTTACAAGTGGCTCCAGGGCCTATTTCATCAGGGAATGGACTGGAATAACTCCCAAAGTGCCACATTGGGCCACAGATTTCAAGAGAAATAGAGACACACATAGAGAGGGGAGAGGGAAATACAGAAAGAGTTTCTTCCTTCATAATGGGAAAAGAGCCTAGGTTTATCAGTGTTGGTTCAGGCCCAGTCCCCAGCCTGTTTTCCCCATGTTCTTTTCTGATCTCACTGGCCAGATCTCTCTACCCATCTGCTCAGACCCCCAAAAGTACAATTCTTTGTGATGGCCAGTTCTATTGGTGGTGGTAGCAGGAATAGTAGTAAGAGTAATAATAGTAGAGTGATAGTGGTAGTCATAGTATTTATTGAGCACCCACTGCCACTGGGTGCAATGGACTATAGTAAGCCATTGACCACTACTAAGCAAGGAAATGACAAATTACCTGCCCACAAGGGACTCCCTCTCTAATGGAGTAGAGTTCTCTGTTTGGATTCAGATTTTAGTCTCCAATCTGTGTGCCATCATATCATCCTCCACCATCTAACTGGTGAGATTTCTCCATGATCCACCTTTCTAAATGGGAATCTCCTTAAGATACAGATTAGGACAAAATAATTCCCCTTTTAAGAGATTGCTCCCCTTCCAATGCCCCCTGAACCACTCTAAGGAAAAGGGGAACAGAGGAATCAGTCCTGAACTCAGGTCTGGGATGGAGTCCTCCAGATTCGAAATAAAATTGACCCTTCTGATGGGAAATTCATTTCCAAGGTTTCAGACTAAGGATTCCTAAATCCAGGAATCCCCCCTTTTCTCTGGCTCCTAGAGGAGGCAGCTTTTCTCCCCTTCTTCCTCCTTCTCCATACAGCCTCAGAGCCTGAGAGAAAAAGAAACACCAGGCAGGAATCTATTGATGGATGCTGGACTGGTCTGGGGAAATCAAGATCTGATTATTCTGTAATGGACAAGAACCTGACACTATTGAATGGTAGTGGGAAATGGGTAGTCTCCAGTGCAGTGAAACAGTTGTGTCCTTACTGCACAAAACAGGAGCAGCTGGTCCCCATCTATCCCCTGAATCTCTGTCCTATCCAGACCTGACTCAAGAGAGAACTTTGCTGATAGAGAGTGCTGAGAGATTAGAATCTGGAGGTGTTAGAGGAGGGAAGTCTTTTTTTCCTGGTGATTAGTTAAGGGTAGGTACAGGTAATCTTGCCTGCCACGTGAGGAAATAAAAGCAGAATAATTTCTTGGAAATTTACAGGTCATTGCTGAGGAACGGAAACCTCTCTTATTCTCTATTCCTGATATTTACTCCCACAGCTAGTCCCTATGTTCTATATTACTGCAACTGGCTCATTTTGCCACAGTACCCTACAGCCCCTTAATTTCATTTTTATATTCATCCGTAAACTCTGGCAAGGAATAGTGAATGGGCCTGGGAGTGAGAAGGACCTGGGTTCCAATCCCACATCTGCCATTTGTCTGCATTGTGACTTAGGGCAAATCATTTAACTTCTCTGTGCCTCAGTTCCCTCATATGTAAAATGGAGATGTGAGCCTTATGTGGGATAGGAACTGTGTCCAGCCCAATTAGCTCATATCTACTGCAGCACTAGAATAGGGCCTGGAACATAATAAGCATTTAACAAATACAGCAATTATTTTACCAACTCTGTCATATTGTTTTCTCCAATATATTCTCCCAAGTGCTTAGTACAGTGGTCTGCATACAGTAAGTGCTCAATCAATATGATTGATTGATTAATTATATTGTTCTTGGGTTTTTGTTGTTTTATCTTTCCTTTTGTGACTACTGCCAATCTCCTTTCCCCTCTTAATCTTAGATTGAGAGGCCCTGAAAAGCCAGGGACTGTTTCTAAATATCACCAATCCGTTCTTTCCTAGTGTTTAGTAGAGTGCTTTGTACTGAGAAAGTGCTTAATAAATACTACTAGTATTAGGGATCTACTTCCCAGCACTCCCTCTCCTATTTTACGCTTTTTCACTTCAAGGAGAGTACTGGTAAAACCAAGAGTTGAGGGCATAGACCCTCACCCAGGCCCACGTAACTGCTTATCTAGAATGATGAGACAGGTGAAAGCATATGGGAGGGAAGCGGGAGTGAGCAAGCTCAGACTGAAGATCCATCATTATCATCATCACCTATGGCGTAGAGTACTGGTCTGGGAGTCAGAGGGTTATGGATTCTAATCCCGGCTTCACTTCACTTCTCTGTGCCTCAGATACCACATCTGTAAAATGGGAATTGAAACAGTGAGCCCCACATAGTACAGAGTTTGTATACAACTCAATTTGCTTGTATTCACCCCAGCGCTTAGAGCCCCAGCACATAGTAAGCAATTAGTAAATACCACAATTATTATCACCATCATCATCATCACTAACAGCCCAATTGAATTCATTCACTCATTCATTCACCAGTTTTAACCCTCTTCTTCTCAGCAACACTAGTTCTCATGCCTTACTGACTCGCATGCCCATTGCTCTTGCCAACTCTGTCTGACTTTAAACCCTTCTTAAATTTCCAGTCCTCCCACTTCCCCATATCTTGCCCCTGGTGACTTTGCCATCTATTTTGCTTATAAAATTGAAACCATTAGATGTGAACACCCTAAAATGTTCCCCTCATCTCTTTAGTCCCACCTCTCTCTTGACCCCTTCCACTGCCTCAACTTTCCCAGTCATCTGTCAGGGGGAGATCGCCCTCCCCTTTTCGCAATCTATCTCCCCCAGCTGGGTCTATGACTCCTTTGAACCTTATTCCAACTCTTGCCCCATGCCTTCTCTCCCTTAGCTCCATCTTCAACTGCTCCCTCTCTAAAAGTTCTATTCTCCTTTCAAGGTCTCCCACATTTGTCCTATCCTAATAAAAAATTATTCTGTGACCTCTCTGCCCTCTCCAGCCTTAATTCCATTCTATCATTCCTTTCTAAAGTCCTCAAACGAATTGTTTACACCAATTGCCTCTGTTTCATCTCCACTAACTCTCGCCATGACTCCCTGAAATCTGGCTTCTTTCCCCTACATTCCCCTGAAACTGCCCTTACCAAAGTTACCAATGATCTTGCTAAATCCAATCGACTCCAATCCATCTTTACTTTTCTAGTCCTCTCATCTGCTTTCAACACTGTAGGTCACTCCCTTTTCCTGGAAACAATATCTAATCTTGGTTTCACTGATGCTTTCCTCAATCAATCAATCAATTGCATTTATTGAGTGCTTATTGAGCTCTTGGGAGATTACAAGACTGCCAGATAGGGTTAAGCCCACAGGGTAAGCATGGGGGGAGAAGTCACTATCCCCAGTGGCTTCACCAGGTAAGAGCAGAAGACAGTAGGACACTTGCTGAAATTCCCTTCCCCACGCCCCCTGGCCCCACTACGAAAAACCACTGATAAAAGGGGGAAAGAACCAGTCCCTGTGCCACAGTGAAACCACTTATGCCAAGATACCTACCTCATGGCCACAGCAAAACCATCTAAGACATGTACTAAGATGCCTACTGTAGCCGCAGCCAAGTAACTAGGATTTGAACCAGGACGATGACTATGGACAGCCAGACTCCTTGACCTCCTTCAATGTAGGGCCATCTTCACAAAATTTGGGGAAAACCTGTTGGATGGGTAGCTATTCTGTGTGTATGCATTTCTTTGTGTTCGTGTATATGCCTACACCCTGTTTTGAGTAGCTTTCCACTGTACACAGTGGTGGCTTGGTTTCACCTTGAACTTGTGAAGTCCGACACAGTAGGCACTCCCAGTTAATTAGGGCTGCCCGGGGTGGGAGGTAAATCTACAGATCTCATTCCAGGGACCAGGAATCTCAGGGAGGTGAGCCTATGGATCTCGCTCCCGAGGATCAGAAATTTGGACTAGGGGCATCCAAAGATCTCATCCAAGGGGAGCAGAGGTGAATCTTTAGGCCAGGCAGGGCAAAGATCTCAGTTGGGGCTCATGACATTTCCCACCACTGTAAACATCACTATCCTCAAGTTTGTAATCTTGGCATAATCCTTGACTTCTCTCTCCCATTTAACCCACATATTTCATATCACCAAATTCTACCTGTTTTACCATCACAACATCACTAAAATACACCCTATCCTTTCCACCCTAACTGCTACTAGGCTGATCCAAGCATATATCCTATGTTACCTTGACTGCTACATCTGCCCCCTCCCTGAATCCCCTGCCTCCTGTCTCTCCCTCTACAGTCCACACTTCACTCTGCTGCAAGGATCATTTTAATAAAAATGTGTTCAGTTCATGTCTCTCTACTCCTCAAGAACCTCCAGTGGTTGCCCAACCAGCTGTACATCAAAGAGAAACTCCTTACTACCGGCTTCAAAGCCCTCAGTCACCTTGCCCCCTCCTACCTTATCTCACCGATCTCCTACTACTGCCCAACCCACATACATTTACACTAATTCTTCTAACACTAGCTTGCTCTCTGGGCCATGATCTTGTCCATCTTTGTCCTCTACTCCTTTTCCAATTCTTTCCTCTTGCCTGGAACTCCCTCCCCCTCTATAAACGCAGCCCACCACTCTCCCCACCTTTAAAGCTTTATTAAGTTAACATCTCTCCTTCCGCTCTCCTCCAAGAAGTCATCTTTTCACCAACTCCCGCTTCCTCTGTTTCATCTATGAACTTGGGATCTTTACCCTTTGTGCACTTGGTATTCACACCTTTCTTAGCCCTACATCCCTTATGGATATGTCCATAATTTATTTATTCATATTAATGTCTTCTCTCCCCTCAAAACTGTAAGCTTGTAGTGGGAGGTAACGTGAATAACAATTCTGTTGTATTCTCCCAAATGCTGAGTACAGTTCTCTGCACACAGATAGCACTGAATAAATACCATTGATTGATTGAACTTAGGGAAAGGCTACTGCCCTTCCACCAGAGACATTTGGTATCTTCAGCTTGTAGATCACTTTAGTAGGCTGGCCACTTAAAAACATAAAGTCTGACATGGAAAGTATGAACTCTCACATGCAGATAGAGAATAAAATTGTCTTTACACTTGTGTTCTCTTAATCATCATTCTTACTAATTACCTGTTTTTCTTCAAGCTCACAGTGTAGTCCAGTGTAGTAAGGTCTTGATAATGAAGAGGAGCATAAAACACATCCTCCACTCCACAACGGTTTAGAATGTAATGCAAAGTGTTTTCAAAAAACCAAGGGCCTATCTTTTCCACAGAAGGTGTGACATATCTGTAGTGGGGAAGAGAAGTTTCCTTCCCACTGCATTCTCAGGATGATTTTATGATCAGTACTATTATCCTCAATCCATTGATCTATTATGCTGTTCCCAGACACTGGAAAAGTTTAATTTCTAAAAATAAATGCATGGACAATCCATGGCTTTTTTTTAAGTTTCTTTTTCTAGTTTTTTGGGGTTTTTTTTCCTAAAGGTCTTGGGTGACATGGATTAATCCCCATTTCCTAGCTCAGAATCCAGTCACAGCTCATGGTCAAAGGATGTGATTGACATATGAGAATCTACTCTCATCTCAGTCTAGTGTAGACTCTGAAAAGAATAGATTTTATCTCAGTCCAGTCCCACATGCTTCCCATTTGGAAAGAAAGGCCCATATGGAAATGGTGCAGCTCCATTGAATCAACATTTCCAATAGCTACTTGTCTCCAGAAACAGGAAATATCATCTCTATCTTTCGGGGGAAAAAGGGAGAATTATTTTTCCAGAAAGCATATTTACCTTTAGATACCAGCTCTATGATTAGAAAAGCTGGTATTTGTACATTTATAAAAAACATGAAATAATAATAATTATGGTATTTGTTAAGCACTTACTATGTGCCTGGCACTGTACTAAGTTTTGGGGTAGATACAAACAAATCGGGTTAGACACAGTCCCTGTCCCAAGTGGGGCTCAAAGTCACTTTTTTACATAAAGGAACTGAGACCTATAGAAGTAAAGTGACTTGCCCAAAGTCACACAGCAGCTGGGTGACCAGGCCAGCATGACCTTCTGACTCCCAGGTCCTTGCTCTACCCCCCATGCCATTCTGACTACATATT
Organism: Ornithorhynchus anatinus; assembly: GCF_004115215.2. NCBI lineage: Eukaryota > Metazoa > Chordata > Mammalia > Monotremata > Ornithorhynchidae > Ornithorhynchus > Ornithorhynchus anatinus. The sequence goes on from NC_041739.1 coordinate 44,305,307, forward strand.
CTCCTCCCCTGTTCTCTCCTCCTCCCTTCAGGCTCATATCTCCTCCTGCCTCCAGGACATCTCCTCCTGGATGTCTGCCAGCCACCTAAAACTCAACGTGTCCAAAACTGAGCTCCTTACCTTCCCTCCCAAACCCTGTCCTCTTCCTGACTTCCCTGTCCCTGTGGATGGTACGACCATCCTTCCCGTTTCACAAACCCACAACCTTGGTGTCATCCTTGACTCAGCTCTCTCATTCACCCCTCACAACCAATCCATCACCAACACCTGCCGGTCTCACCTTTACAATATCACCAAGATCAGCCTTTTCCTCTCTGTCCAAATGGCTATCGTGCAGGTACAAACTTCCATAAAATCCCGGCTGGACTATTGTATCAGCCTTCTCTCTGATCTCCCTTCCTCCTGTCTCTCCACACTCCAGTCTATTCTTCATTCCACTGCCCGGATCAACTTCCTACAGAAACGCTCTGGGCATGTCACTCCCCTCCTTAAAAACCTCCAGTGGTTGCCTATCAACCTCCACATGAAACAAAAACTCCTCACTCTTGGATTCAGAGCTCTCCATCACCTTGCCCCCTCCTACCTCACTTCCCTTCTCTCTTTCCTCTGCCCACCCTGTCCACTCTGGTCCTCTGGGGCTCACCTCCTCACTATCCCCTGTTCACACCAATCCCACCGTCGACCTCTGGCCTATGTCCTACGGCTGTACTGGAATGCCCTGCCTCCTCACGCCTGCCAAACCAACTCTCTTCCCCTCTTCAAAGCCCTACTGAGAGCCCACCTCCTCCAAGAGGCCTTCTCAGACTAAACTACCCCCTTTTACCTCTGCTCTCCCTCTACCCTCTGCTCCTCCCCCTTCCCCCTTCAGCTCCCCTCAGTTGAGCCCCCTTTCCCTCTGCTCCTCCCCCCTTCTTCCCCTCCCCTCAGTACTGTGCTTATTTGTATATATTATTTATTACCCTATTCATTTTGTTAATGAGGTGTACATCCCCTTGATTCTATTTATCGTGGTAATGTTGTCTTGTTTTTGTTTCGTTCTGTTTTGCTCTGCCATCTGTCTCCCCCGATTAGCCTGTGAACCCATCATTCAACAGGGATTGTCTCTACCTGTCGCCGAACTGTACATTCCAAGCGGTTAGTACCCTGCTCTGCACATAGTAAGCGCTCAATAAATACTATTGAACGAATGAATGAATGAATAAAGCAAACGTAAATGCCTTAATTTCAGGCTGTTCAAGTAATGACAATTCCTATCATAGTGTTGACATTATATGAAATGATTCCTAAAATATTTTCTGTGTTTCAACCTCTTGCTTTGGAACCAAATGATAACCTGTAAAACCAAACAAATTAATTTAAAATATTAATATTCCAGGAGTATACTTCTAGAGCTCACATTTTCAAATATCATGAACTTTCTTTGATCCCTATTAGAAATGTAGCATGTTACAATCCAGCTATAATTTCGTTTTGTATCTACTCACAGAGAAATGAGGAAAGAAGACCTGAGAAGAGTAAGAATAGAAGAACAGAGTTTATAAGAAACTGTTAAAGAGAGAGAAATAGAAGTTTTAAGAAAACCATTCAACAAATTTCTAAAAAAAAATAATGCCTCACTTGGCTTTAAATTAGAAAGGAGAAGCAATTGACTGTACTGAGAATAAAGTAGGAACTATAAGATAATGTATGAACACTGGAAAAAAATGGTTGAATAGCAGGTCTAAACTGAATGGGTGGGGCAAAAATGAAAGGGTGGATTTTCCTTGTGTCGCTGTCAATAAATATTCTTTGTTCTATGAGGGTAGTGTTTGAGCCAGTAAGGAACATGCAAGAGGGCAAGTTCCAAAACAGAAATGTGGTGACTTACCTGATATGGGGTAAAATTGAACTGGAGAGCTCGCTCATGTACTTCACTTGTACTCATGGTTTCATTGGCTTTGAAATGAGTCCACAGAGTTTCCAGCGGTGGTTTGCTGATCTGGGTTTTCTCTTTCTCTTGGGGAGGATCAATGACTCCACTCTCCTTTTTTCTTTCCTCTTTGTTTCCTAGGCTGTTTGTGGAAGAGGAGGACTGAGATTGGCCAGTTGGTCTCATAGACCAAGGCCAACTGGAGGGGAATCCAATCTTCTTGAAACAGAGCCAGTGTAGAAGGAGAAACAGACTGAGACATTAGACTGATCCTAGCCCTAGGAGTAGTTTCAGTGTCTGTCTTTAAATGTCTTCAATTTTCCTACTCTATCCTAATCCTCCTTGACCTCTCAGCTGCCTTTGACACTGTAGACCATCTCCTTCTCCTCCACACCTTATCTCACCTTGGCTTCACGGACTCCGACCTCTCCCGGTTCTACTCTTATTTCTCTGGCCTGTCATTCTCGTTCTCCTTTGCAGGATTCTCCTCCCCCTCCCATCCTCTAACTGTTGGGGTTCCTCAAGGTTCAGTTCTTGGCCTTCTTTTGTTCTCCATCTACACTCACTCCCTTGGTGAGCTCATTCGCTCCCATGGCTTCAACTATCATCTCTATGCAGATGACACACAAATCTACATCTCTGCCCCTGTCCTCTCCCCCTCCCTTCAGGCTCGTATCTCCTCCTGCCTCCAGGACATCTCTACCTGGATGTCTGCCCACCACCTAAAACTCAACATGTCCAAAACTGAGCTCCTTATCTTCCCTCCCAAGCCCTGTCCTCTTCCTGAATTCCCTATCACTGTGGATAGTATGACCATCCTTCCCGTCTCTCAACCCCGCAACCCCGGTGTCATCTATGACTCAGCTCTCTCACTCACCCCACACATCCAATCTTTCACCAAGACGTGCTGGTCTCACCTTTATAATATCGCCAAGATCCGCCCTTTCCTCTCCACCCAAATGGCTATATTAATAATAATGTTGGTATTTGTTAAGCACTTACTATGTGCAGAGCACTGTTCTAAGCGCTGGGGTAGATACAGGGTAATCAGGTTGTCCCACGTGAGGCTCACAGTTAATTCCCATTTTACAGATGAGGTAACTGAGGCACAGAGAAGTCAAGTGACTTGCCCACAGTCACACAGTTGACAAGTGGCAGAACCGGGAGTCGAACCCATGACCTCTGATTCCGAAGCCCAGGCTCTTTCCACTGAGCCACGCTGCTTCCCTGGTAAAGGCTCTCATAATATCCCTGCTGGATTATTGTGTCAGCCTTCTCTCTGACCTCCCTTCCTCCTGTCTCTCCCTGCTCCAGTCCATTCTTCATTCTGCTGCCCGGCTCATCTTCCTGCAGAAACACTCTGGACATCTCACTCCCCTTCTTAAAAACCTCCAGTGGTTGCCTCTCAACCTCCGTATGAAACAAAAACTTCTAGGCCTCAAGGCTCTCCATCACCTTGCCCCCTCCTACCTCTCCTCCCTTCTATCTTTCTACTGCTCATCCCGTAGGCTCCACTCCTCTGCCACCCACCTCCTCACTGTCCCCCACTCTGGCCTATCCCGCCGTCAACCCCTGGCCCACGTCCTCCCGTGGTCCTGGAATGCCCTCCCTCCTCACCTCTGCCAAACTAATTCTCTTCCTCTCTTCAAAGCCCTACTGAGAGCTCACCTCCTCCAAGAGGCCTTCCCAGACTGAGCTTACCCTTTTCCCTCTGCTCCCTCTGCTGCCTCTCTACCCCTGCCTTCACCTCCCATCAGCTAAACCCCCTTTCCCCCTGCTTTCCCTCTGCTACTCCCCCATCCCTTCCCCTCCCCTCAGTACTGTGCTCAGCTGCTCATTTGTATATATTTTTATTACCCTATTTATTTTGTTAATGAGACACACATCCCCTTGATTATATTTATTGCTATTGTTTTAATGAGATGTACATCCCCTTGATTCTATTTATTGCCATTATTTTTGTCTGTCTGTCTCCCCCGATTAGACTGTAAACCCGTCAATGGGCAGGGACTGTCTCTCTCTGTTGCCGATTTGTACATTCCAAGCGCTTAGTACAGTGCTCTGCACATAGTAAGCGCTCAATAAATACTACTGAATGTATGAATGAATGAATATCAAATATTCAGCATTACAAGAGAAAGTGTCAAAAATACAAATTACTGAAAAAGCACAAAGCATAGCGAGTCTCGCCAAAAGAGAGGGCTATCTTTAGCTCAAGACCGGTGCTAGAGAAATCTAAAGTTAAAGGATGGAATCCACCCAAGAGAATTACTGCAAAACTGAAGAGAACCTAGCAGGAAAAGCATCATGTAACATTGCCCACATGTAGAGGATTAAAATGAGAAGCTGTATTGACTAGTGGAAAGATCCTGTGCCTGGGAATCAGAGGACCTGAGCCCTAATCCAGGCTCCACCACTTGCTTGCTATGTGACCATGTGCAAGTGATGTAACTTTTCTAAGTCTCATTTACCTTATCTGTAAAAGGGGGGTTAAGACTATGAGCCTCATATGGGACATAAACTATGTATTACCTGATTACCTTGTGCCTACCCCAGAGTTTACTACAGTGCCTGGCACATAGTAAGTGCTTAACAAATACCATAAAAATGGGTGTGGGGCCATATAAAAGTGAAATATAATGAAAGAAATAGAAAAAATTGGAGGAGAGAAAATAAGTCAAATCACTTGGAAACTATATCCTCAACATAGATTCATGTTCCAACTCTCCACAATTTTATATTAGTGATTCCAGTCCTCTCCTCAACAACATTTTCGAAAAGCTAATTAAACTGCACCATATTCTCATCAAGAGAAGGTAGGAAAAAATACATTTGGGAAATGGGAACCAAGCAAAGGGTAAACGATGGACAAAAATGGGGATTTTCCAAAGGACTAAGTCCAAGATCATCCCCTTCAGCAGTGCCTGCCAGCTACTACCTTCTGAGCTCTGATCTGCATTTGCAATGTCCTCCCAGAAACATTCAATATTTTGCAAAGTGTCTAGGGTATGGGACAGGAAGGCAGCCTCCTGTATTCTCATTGCCTCCAGGATGAGCCTGTCCAGTTCACTGTCCCAGTCAAAGATCACCAAGTCAGGCTAGTTTAGGGGATGATGAAATAAAGAGCAAAAAAGGCAACATTATCAGCAGCAGGATCATTACCATCATTGGCATTTATTGAGTTCTTCCCAAGCAATGAAATAAGTGAACAAGTAAGGACATAGATACAAATAATAAGCATTAAACAATCAATAAAATAGAAACACCTAAATATTAAATTTACTGATGAATCCATATACTGTTCCTTCCTCCCCTTCTTCTTGATATCCCAGAAAATATGAATGGTTCCCCAGTCGAAACTGTTCACTTCTTTCCCAGTATCTCTTACAAGGACTCCCAGATGCTCTTCCCATGGGATTCAAGCAAGGAAGAACATCAGCTCCCAAATCCCATTTCAAATTAGAGGTTGTCTAAACTGATTCCGGGAATTTACTTGCAGAAAGAGCTGCAGCCATAGCTTTTCAATCAGAGGAAAACAGGTGGCCTCAGTGAACACAGATTCATTCATTCATTCACTCATATTTATTGAGCTCCTACTGTGTGCAAAGCACTGTACTAAGGGAGGATAGTGCAATTTGGCAGCAGATACAGACAATCCCTGCCCAACAGCGGTCTCACAGTCTATAGCGACCTGTGGGGAGGATGTTTTCATATTAGTTTTTATCTGACCCTGGGCATGTTCGATTGGAAGTCTTCAATGACTTCTCACCTTCATTGCAGCCATTTAAGAGGCTATTATTATACAAGAAAGGTTTGAACTCTTAGCTCATGGAGCAAGAAAGGAATTTCCTTCCCCCTGGATTTTCATAATCATCATTATCACTAAATAGAGGTGTTTATTGTGAGTCTCTAAGCTTATAATAATAATGATGATGGTACTTGTTAAGCGCTTACTATGTGCCAAGCACTGTTATAAGTGCTGAGCACTGTTCTAAGAAAGAACAGAAGGGCTAAATATGTATCCATCTTTAAAATAGGTTCTAATTGAATAATTTACAGATGAATCAATGTCCTGTTTTCATTTTGTTGTTGTTTTTTTAACCCCAAAGGAGTTGTTAAAGTTTCCGGTTCTGTAGATAGGGAAAGGAGTTTACCTCACCAGTGTTCTCAGAATAATCGTAACCATCAATCAACCTGGCATACTGTTACATGAAACTGGAAAAGTCATTCACTTCTTAAAAGAAACTGCTTAGGTGATCCAAAATTTTGAAGTGTTCATAGGGTTGTTTGAAATTGAATGGAGTGTCAAATCTGGGAATCTTAGATGCCTAACTTGTACTATTTGGACACAGCTCAGGATCAGGGGATTGCGTTGGCACCAGAGAATCCTATTCTGACCCCAGTCCACTGAAACATCTCAGAGGGATGGGCTTAAAATGGCTCCGCTCCTTCTGAAAAGTCTGTGACTGAGCATTTCCAAGAATTACTGGTCACTCTCCTGGACCCCAGGGTCTATTTGCACAGAGTAGTCCAAAGTAGACGGTATGGGACATTTGATATTTTAACTATCACCTACTACTTGCCGGGACACAGAGTACTCACTACCAATCTGCTGGGGCTGAGAGACAGTCATTGTACAGAGGACTAAATCCTGATCAGCCAGGCAAGAAGCACCTGATATTGTAACCGTCACCTGCTCTCTGCAAGGACAAAGAGAACTCAATCCAAGCTGCTGAAGCTGAGAAGTGGCTTCATCATAGGCCATCCCGCTCCCACCCTGAGTGTAGCCCATTCTGAATTACACAATGGAGAACATAAACAAGGTGTGGGTGTCTGACAAAGTGGTAAGAAACTCCGGCCTTTTTACATATCAACCGGCCTAATTGCCCATCATCACAGACACCTGTTTGCATCTCAACATTTGCCTTACTCTCAAGGATCGAAGGATCCTTCTGACTGTGGTTTCATTCTCATCCACGTGGAAGGATTTGCATTCATTTCAATAATTAATCGCCAGAAGTACCAGATTAAGCTCTACTTCTGCAGACAGTCTCGCATAAAACACTTAGACCTCTCAGACCTATCAATATCTCCCCTCCCTCTAATCACCCATCCTTGCCCTTCTTTCCCCCCGCTGCCTCACATTCTCCTCCCTCACGGTACTTTTTCCCCATCAGCTCATTCCATTCCATTCCAACTCCTCCCCACTTCTCATACCATCCAGTCCCTGACTCCCTACCCCACAGTCTCAGTCAGCCTTGTGCAGCCTGTGGAACCCCCATTATATCAGGGGAAAGCTTCCCTTTTACCCCTGACCTGCTCTGATCCAATCACCATTCCTCCTCACCATCCGTGAAACCTGGCTTTCCCCAGACAACACTGCACTTTCTCATAGGGGACCCCATTTTCTCCCACTCCCCAAGTTTCACTGGGAAAGGGTTGGAGTTAGTGTGAGCAGAACACTGTACTAAGCTCTGGGAGAGAATACACATGTACTAAGAGTGTAAGAGGGTAGAAGGGACTGGAGACAGGAATAATGTGACATTAAAATACATTATGAAGACACAGAATATAAACAAAAATCAGCCAAAGCTGTGGCAAGATGAGCAGAACATCAGGCTCCTCCAAGGCCCTCCTTTAGCCTTGGCAACCACTACAGCAGCCACGCCTAACCCAGGCTTTGCAGGGACCTCTTGCTCTAGTGTTTTTTGCTTCCTTGCCAGATTGGTGGAAGACAGTAGTGGAAGGTGGTGGATGGAGTCTCATCAATGGAGTGGAGGAAAGCAGATGCCCGTTCCTGGGGAGCCAACATGACTGTCCGGTGGAAGGGATCCTGAGAGCAAAAAAGAACAGCTTTTATTCTGGACCCAGTGGCCGAGGAACATGTTGGAAGCCAATCCTAGATGGGAGGATGGAAGGTGGCAATTACCATGGATAATTCTCCCAGGAGCCTTCTTCCCCGCAAATACCACTTCTGCATCATCCCATCCCCCTTTTATCCCTCTCTCTACCTCTTCCTTTGGGACTCATATTATCGGTGTCTATCACTCACTCCAATTATTGTTTGCAACAGTCTACTACATCTCAGGCCCCATTTGCAAATTTCTGAACCATTTTGATCCCTTTCTCAGTTTCCTTCTCTCTTGCTCCACTCCTACAAGGATCTTCGGGGACTGCAAAATTAATATGGATGTCTCCAGTGACCACTGCCCTCTTCCTCTTATTCTTCATCTCTACCAACCTCCTGCTTCACCCCACCTCACCCATTCATCCAACCCCTGAATCTCATCATCTCCCATCACTATAAAATCTCTATCCCCGCCAGCTCTGAAATTCCACTTTCCTAACACAACTATATCATTTTCTTTCTTCCCCATGCACTACCTCCTTGCAAACGGTACCGTTTCCTTACAGAAATCTCCTATCTCTCAACCAGACCTAATTTTCTAAAGTCATCATGCCCACTTGGCTACAATAAGCAACCAACATTTTCTTGACACACAAATATACACCCTCTCCAATGGACTCATATTCCTCTCTTCCCTTCCCACTATCGATCTCAAATCAGCAAACCAGAGCCCTGGATCCCCTCCACAGTATGCTTATTTTGCTTTTGTGCTCAAGCTGTGGAATGCTACCATTATCCTCTCTTCACGGTGCTTCTCCCCCATCAGCGTATTCCATTCCATTCCACCCCTCCCCACCTCTTGTACCATCCCCTCCCCAATTCCCCATCCCACAGTCTGTCAGCCTTGTGCAGAAGCAGCGTGGCTTAGTGTTAAGAACCTGGTCTTGGGAGTCAGAGGTCATGGGTTCTAATACCAGCTCCCTCATATGTCAGCTGTGTGACTTTGGGGAAGTCATTTAACTTTTCTGTGCCACAGTTTCCTCATCTGTAAAATGGGGATTAAGACTGTGAGCCCCACGTGGGACAATCTGATTACCTTGTATCTACCCTAATGCTTAGAACAGTGTTGGCAGATAGTAAGCGCTTAACACTTATCAATTTATTATTTTAGAGAAGCAGCGTGGCTCAGTGGAAAAAGCATGGGCTTAGGAGTCAGCGATCATGGGTTCTAATCCTAGCTCCTCCACCTGTCAGCTGTGTGACTTTGGGCAAGTCACTTAACTTCTCGTTGCCTCAGTTACATCATCTGTAAAATGGGGATTATGACTGTGAGCCTCACCCTGTATCTACTCCAGCACTTAAAACAGAGCTTTGCACATAGTAAGCGCTTAAGAAATACCATTATTATTATTATTACTGGGAGAAATCCACACGTCAGCCTCTCTAATTCATATCCCTATCTCCCTCCTACCCTTCTTTTCCAAACTCCTAGAACGAGTCGACTGCACTCGTTGCCTTGAATTCCTTAACTTCAACTCTCTCCTGGACCTCTTCCAATCTGGCTTCTGTCTCCTCCACTCCACCAAAACTACCCTCTCAAAGGTCACCAATGGCCTCCTTCTTGCCAAATCCAATGGCTCCTACTCTATCCAAATCCTCCTCGACCTCTCAGCTGCCTTTGACACTGTTGACCATTCCCTTCACCTCAACACATTATCCAACCTTGGCTTCACAGACTCCATTCTCTCCTGGTTCTCATCTCTCTGGCCGTTCATTTTTGGTCTCCTTTGCGGGCTACTCCTCCCCCTCCTATCCCCCCTATTCTCAAGGGTCAGTTCTTGGTCCCCTTCTGTTCTCCATCTGTACTCACTCCCTTGGTGAACTCATTCGCTCCCATGGCTTCAGCTATCATCTCCACACTGGTGACGCCCAAATATACATCTCCTCCCCTGTTCTCTCTCCCTCCCTCCAGGCTCGTATCTCCTCCTGCCTTCAGGACATCTCCACCTGGATGTCCACCCACTACCTAAAAATGTCCAAGACTGAGCTCCTTATCTTTTCTCCCAAACCCTGTCCTCTCCCTGACTTTCCCTTCACTGTGGATGGCACTACCATCTTTCCTGTCTCACAACCCCGCAGCCTTGGTGTCATCCTTGATTCTGCTCTCTCAATCACCCCACACATCCAAACTGTCACCAAAACCTGCCAGTCTCACCTTCACAACACCGCCAAGGTCTGCCCTTTCTTGTCCATCTAAAATGCTATCTTTCTGGTACAATCTCTTATCAGCCTCCTCTCTGATCTCCCATCCTCCTGTTTCTCCCCGCTTGAGTCTATACTTCACTCTGCCATCTGGATTATCTTTCCACGGAAACACTCTGGGCATGTCACTTCTCTCCTCAAAACCCTCCAGGGATTGTTTATCAACCTTAGCATGAAGTAAAAACTCCTCACTCTTAGCTTCAAAGCTCTCCCATCACCTTCCCCCCTCCCACCTCACCAACCTTCTCTCCTTTAATAGCCCAGCCCGCACACTCTGCTCCTCTGCCGCTAACCTCGTCACGGTGCCTCCTTCTAACCTGTCCCGCTGTTGACCCCTGGCCCACGTCCTACCACTAACCTGGAATGCCCTCCCTCCTCACACCCACATGGATGTCTGCCTGCCACCTAAAACTCAACAGGGCAAAAACTGAGCTCCTCATCTTCCCTCCCAAGCCCTGTCCTCTTCGTGACTTCCCTATCACTGTGGATGGTACGGCCATCCTTCCAGTCTCTCAGGTCTGCAACCTCGGTGTCATCTTTGACTCGGCTCTCTCGTTCACCCCACACATCCAATCTGTCACCAAAACCTTCCGCTCTCACCTTTATAATATCACCAAGATCCGCCCTTTCCTCTCCACCCAAACGGCTATTTTACTGGTACAGGCTTTCATAATATCCCGGCTGGATTATTGTGTCAGCCTTCTCTCTGATCTCCCTACCTCATCTCTCTCCCCGCTCCAATCTATTCTTCACTCCGCTGCCCGGCTCATCTTCCTTCAGAAACATTCTGGGCATATCACTCCCCTTCTTAGAAACCTCCAATGGCTGCCTATCAACCTCTGCATGAAACAAAAACTTCTCACTCTAGGCTTCAAGGCTCTCCATCACCTTGCCCCTTCCTACCTCTCCTCCCTTCTCTCTTTCTACTGCCCGCCCCTCACGCTCCGCTCCTCTGCCGCCCACCTCCTCACCGTCCCTCTGTCTCGCCTATCCCACCGTCGACGCCTGGGCCACGTCCTCCCGCGGTCCTGGAACGCCCTCCCTCCTCACCTCCGCCAAACTGATTCTCTTCCCCTCTTCAAAACCCTACTTAAAACTCACCTCCTCCACGAGGCCTTCCCAGACTGAGCTCCTCTTTTCCTCTGCTCCCTCTGCTCCCCCTCTACTCCTCTTTCACCTCTCCTCAGCTAAGCCCTCTTTTCCCCCCTTTCCCTCTGCTCCTCCCCCTCTCCCTTCCCCTCCCCTCAGCACTGTACTGTAAGCCTGTCAAAGAGGGGAAGAGAGTGAGCTTGGTGGATTCATTCATTCATTCAATAGTATTTATTGAGCGCTTACTATGTGCAGAGCGCTGTACTAAGCGCTTGGAATGGACAAATTGGTAACAGATAGAGACAGTTCCTGCCCTTTGACGGGTTTACAGTCTAACTGGGGGAGACAGACAAAAATAATAGCAATAAATAGAATCAAGGGGATGAACATCTCATTAAAACGATGGCAAATAAATAGAATCAAGGTGATGTACATCTCATTAACAAAATAAATAGGATAATGAAAATATATACAGTTGAGCAGAAGAGTACAGTGCTGAGGGGAGGGAAAGGGAAAGGGGGAGGAGCAGAGGGAAAGGGGGGAAAAGAGGCTTTAGCTGAGGAGAGGTGAAAGAGGGGTAGAGGGGGAGCAGAGGGAGCAGAGGAAAAGGGGAGCTCAGTCTTGGAAGGCCTCATGGAGGAGGTGAACTTTAAGTAGGGTTTTGAAGAGGGGAAGAGAATTAGTTTGGCAGAGGTGAGGAGGGAGGGCATTCCAGGACCGTGAGAGGGTGTGGCCCAGAGGTCGACGGCGGGATAGGCGAGAACAGGGGACGGTGAGGAAGTGGGCGGGAGAGGAGCGGAGCGTGAGGGGTGGGCAGTAGAAAGAGAGGAGGGAGAAGAGGTAGGAGGGAGCAAGGTGATGGAGAGCCTTGAAGCCTAGAGTGAGAAGATTTTGTTTTGCGCAGAGGTTGATAGGCAACCACTGGAGGTTTTTAAGAAGGGGAATGACATGCCCAGAGGGCTTTTGCAGGAAGATGAGCCAGGCAGCGGAGTGAAGAATAGACTGGAGCGGGGAGAGAGAGGAGGAAGAGAGATCAGAGAGCAGGTTGACACAGTAATCTAGCCGGGATATTACCCTTCCAATCCTCACCTTCCCCTCTCCCGCCCAGATCTTTCCCGCTCTCTCCTCTGCTTCCCCCCCTCCTTTCCTCCCCAGCCCTAGAAGCCCACTTTACCAGCACCACCCCTCATCCCCCTCCCCTTGTGCTCCTCCCACCAAACCCCCTCCTCCCACCCCCTTCCCTTCCTTCTTCCCTGCCCACGCCCCATCCCAGTCCTCCTGTCCCACCACCACCACTCATCTCCCTCTCCTCACCCAGGTCCCCACCATTTAATTCCCATCCAAACACTCTCCATCCCCCGCTCCCTTCTCCCTCCCTCCTCCGCCCCCACAGCTGCTGTCAAGTGTAGCCTTTGGAATCCCCACTCCATTATAGGTAAACTACCTTTCATCCTTGATGTTTTCCTATCTCGCTCTCTCCTCCTCCTCGCCCTTACGGGGATCTGGCTTACTCTTGAAGACATGGTCTCTTCTGCTGCTCTCTCCAGCGGAGGCCTTTTCTCCCACTCCCCTAGACTCTCCAGGAAAAGAGGAGACATAGGCTTCCTTCTCGCACACCAATGCTGCTTCCGCACTATCCCTCCTCTCCCTCCCCTCTCCTTCCCCTCCTTTGAAGCCCATATTATTCGCTTCTACCACCCCCTCCAGATTATTGTAGCTGTCATCTACCACCCCCCGGTCCCACCTCCAACTTCTTCAACCACCTTGACCCCTTTCTCACCTTCCTTCTCTCCTTCTCTCTGCACACTCTGATCCTCGGAGACTTCAACATCCACATGGATGTACCCGGTGACTCCTCTGCCAACCGCCTGCTATTACTCTTTGACTCTACCAACCTTCTGGTCCATTCACTCACGCACACTCACCAACTTGGTCACACCCTCAATCTCATCATCTCTCACCGCTGCAATATCACCACCTTCACCAATGCTGAAATCCCTCTCTCGGACCATAAGCTTCTCATCTGCCTCCTCTCTCACACTCTCTCCCCCTGCAAACCTGTATTACTCCCCCACAGAGACCTTCGCTCTCTTGATCCCATCCATCTCGCCCAAAGCAACTCACCCCACCTTGCCTCCATATCCTCTCTTCCCACTCTCGATGATCAGGTTACCGCTCTCAACTCCGCCCTCTCTACTAATCTCAATTCACTCGCCCCCCCTTTCCCTCTGCCGCTCTCGCTCCACTAACCCGCAGTCCTGGATCTCTGTCTCTGTCTGCCTCCTTCACTCTTATGCTCGAGCTGCTGAGTGCTGCTGGCGAAGGTCCAAGCACCAAGCCAACCTTATTCACTTCAAATGTATCCTTTCCAGCCTTAACACTGCCCTCTCCTCTGCCAGGCAAAACTACTCTTCTTCCCACACTGACGCCCATGCTTGGCACTCCCGCCAATTGTTTCGGACTTTTAACTCCCTCCTCAGGCAACCTGTTCCTCCCCATTTTACATCCCTCACCCCCAACAATCTGTCCACCTACTTCATCCCGAAAATTAACACTATCAAGGTCTGAGCTCTCCAAAGTGAACCCTCCCCCTTCTGCCTCCCGCCCCCAACCCTACCCCCTACTTTCCCCTCCTTCCCTGCAGTATCCTTAGAGGAGATCTCCTCCTTCCTCGAAAGTGCCACCCCTGCCACCCGTGCTTCGGACCCCCTTCCCACTCACCTTATAAAAACTATCTCTCCTTCCCTCCTCTCCTCCTTAACTTCTGTCCTTAACCACTCACTCTCCAATGGCGTCTTCCCTTCTGCCTTCAAACATGTCCATGTCTCTCCCATCCAAAAAATACCCGCTCTCGACCCCACATCCCCTTCCATTTATCGTCCTATCTCCCTCCTACCCTTCCTTTCCAAACTGCTAGAATGAGTCATCTACACTCGCTGCCTTGAATTCCTCAACTCCAACTCTCTCCTGGACCCCCTCCAATCTGGCTGCTGTCCCCTCCACTCCACTGAGACTGCTCTCTCAAAGGTCACCCATGGCCTCCTTCTTGCCAAATCCAATGGTTTCTACTCTAGCCTAATCCTCTTCGACCATTCAGCTGCCTTTGACACTGTCGACCATCCCCTTCTCCTCCACACCTTATCTCACCTTGGCTTCACGGACTCCATCCTCTCCTGGTTCTCCTCTTATCTTTCTGGACGTTCATTCTCAGTCTCCTTCACAGGCTTTTCCTCTCCCTCCCCTCCACTAACTGTAGGGTTTCCTCAAGGGTCAGTTCTTGGCCCTCTTCTGTTCTCCATCTATGCTAACTCCCTTGGTGAACTCATTCGCTCCCACGGCTTCCACTATTATGTCTATGCAGATGACACCCAAATCTACATGTCCTCCCCTGTCCCCTCCCCCTCCCTTCAGGCTTGTATCTCCTCCTCCCTCAAGGACGTCTCCACCTGTATGTCTGCCCGCCACCTAAAACTCAACATGTCCAAAGCCGAGCTCCTTATCTTCCCTCCCAAACCCTGTCCTCTGCCTGACTTCCCTGTCACTGTGGATGGTACGACCATCCTTCCCATCTCTCAAGCCCTCAACCTTGGTGTCATCCTTAACTCTCATTCACCCCACACATCCAGTCGGTCACCAACACCTGCTGGTCTCACCTTTACAGTAGCACCAAGATTTGCCCTTTCTTCTCCAATCAAATGGCTATCGTACTGGTACAAGCTCTCATAATATCCAGGCTGGATTATTGTGTATGCCTTCTCTCTGATCTCCTTTCCTCCTGTCTCTCCCCCCTCCTGTCTATTCTTCATTCCACTGCCTGGATCATCTTCCTGCAGAAACGCTCTGGGTATGTCACTCCCCTCCTTAAAATCCTCCAGTGGTTGCCTATCAATCTCCTCATGAAACAAAAACTCCTCACTCTGTGCTTCAAGGCTCTCCATCACCTTTCCCCCTCCTACCTCACCTCCCTCCTCTCTTTCTACTGCCCACCCCGTACACTCCGCTCCTCTGCTGTTCACCTCCTCACCATTCCCCGTTCATTCATTCATTCATTCAATAGTATTTATTGAGCGCTTGCTATGTGCAGACACTGTACTAAGCGCTTGGAATGTACAAGTCGGCAACAGATAGAGACAGTCCCTGCCGTTTGACAGGCTTACAGTCTAATCGGGAGAGACAGGCAGACAAGACGCTTATCCCGCCGTTGACCTCTGACACATGTCCTCCCGCTGTCCTGGAATGCCCTCCCTCCTCACCCCTGCCAAACTAACTCTTCCCCTCTTCAAAGCCCTACTGAGAGCTCACCTCCTCCAAGAGGCCTTCCCAGACAGAGCTTTCCCTCTTCTCCCTCTCTGCTCCCCCTCTGCCCTCTGCTCCACCCCTCTTCCCCCTTTCACCTCCCCTCAGCTAAGCCCCCTTTCCCTCTGCTCCTCCCCCCTCCCTTCCCCTCCTCTCAGCACTGTGCTCATTTGTATATATTTTTATTACCCTATTTATTTTTTTAATGAGGGGTACATCTCCTTGATTTTACTTATCGTGATTATGTTGTCTTGTTTTTGTCTGTCTGTCTCCCCCGATTAGACTGTAAGTCCTTCATTGGGCAGGGATTGTCTCTATCTGTTGCTGAATTGAACATTCCAAGAGCTTAATTCTGTGCTCTGCACATAGTAAGCGCTCAGTTAATACTATTGAATGCATGAATGAATGTCAGAATCAGTACTTGGACCCTGATATCCTGACCCTAAATCACATTTGCTTCCCATTAATCATGGTGCTTCCTGAACAACTCACTTTACAGAAGCTGTTGCAGATTTTAGGCTCAAGGGGAAATAGGGTTTTGTACTCAGTCTAGGAGTCAGTGAACCTGGTTTTTGGAGGACCGGCGCTGGTGGAGCAGCTTTACTCCACTCAGCCGGAGCCTGGACACGGAGTCTGCAACATAGAGAGAACTACTTTTCTAATTTGCCTTACTTGAAGCCCAAGCCATGGTAACTTTAAACTTAAGGACAAACTGAAGGCAAAACAAAAAGTTCAAATCTGTTGGGTATTTAGAGATATCTGCAACACTATCTCCAAGGGAAACACATGTGTATCTATCTATCATTCTGAATTATATAATGTCTATATTCTCATAGTTCTTCGTCAGTGCTTCCCCTGCCCTCCTCACCCTGAACCTCTGCCTAAGAAGTTGCAAATGAGTTTTCTGATGACTGATGATGCTCTAGGAATTACAAAACTAATGATGATGATAATAATAATCATTATAATGGTATTTGTTAAGTACTTACTATGTGCCAAACACTTTTCTAAGTGCTGGTATAGATGCAAGGTAATCAGGTTATCCCACGTGAGGCTTACCATTCTTAATCCTCATTTCACAAATGAGGTAACTGAGGCACAGAGAAATTAAGTGGCTTGCCCAAGGTCACACAGCAGACAAGTAGCAAAGCCAGGATTAGAACCACATCCTCTGACTCCCAAGCCTGTGTTCTTTCCACCTAGCCACACAGAGAAGCAAACACAGAAAATGCCTTATATCACCTATTACAGATCTCGCAATCAGTCATTCATATTTATTCCCCATGAGTGGGCAGGGAATGTGTCTACTATATTGTTATAATAGACACACTGTTATACCGTATTCTCCCAAGTGCTTAGTACAGTGCTCTGCACCCAATAAGCACTTAATAAATATGACCAATTGATTGGTGAGCACTGTACTAAGTACTTGGGTGAGTACTATATAATAGAGTTGGTAAATTTCCTGCCCACAATAAGCTTACAGTCTAGAGAGTGATATAGGCATTATTATAAATAAATAAATTTTGGCTATGTACGTAAGTGCTGTGGGGCTGAGGGAGGTGTGAATAAAGGGTGAAAACCCAAGTGCTAATGTGACACAGGAAAGAGTGGAAGAAGAGGAAATGAGGGCTTAGTTAGGGAAGGCCTCTTGAAGGAGATGTGCTTTTAATAAGCCTTTGAAGATGGGAAAAATGGAAGTCTGTCGAATATAAAGAAGGAGTGCATTCCAGGTCAGATGCAGGAGAGGGCATTGGCAGGACAGGTGAGATCCAGGTACAGTGAGTAAGTTGGCATTAGAAGAGCAAAGTGCGCAGGCTGGGTTGTAGAAGGAAGTCACGGAGGTAAGATAGAAGGGGCTAAGGTGATTGAGGGTTTTAAAGCCAATGGTAAGGAGTTTCTGTTTGATACAGAACTGGTTGGACAATCATTTTCTATCATTCTCTGCTGGGGCCCATAGCCAATCAATATCAACACCTTCTCTCAATTCCATATTGAGAGAATCCAAATGGCATCATCTGCTATTCACAGTTACATCTCTCCCACTCTGAGGACAGTTTGAGATTCATGCCCAAACTTTTCCTCCAGTCTACCTGACTTTTGAGGGGTCTCCAGTACTGGGCAATCGACTTGTCTTCTTGTCTTGTGTGTGGAGTTCTCATTCCATGATTGCTCAAACTCTTCATTGCCTTCAATCATTTGGAATAATGCTATAGACTGCTAAGGATTTTGACCCAGGTTGCCTTTGAGCTGATCTAGACAATGCTCCTGGTTGAGGTTTCATGGGAGGTAATGGTCTTTGGCAGTAGGAGACTTCTGCAGGGAAGAAGAACAGAGACTAGTCAGCCCAGGCACTTTCTGCCCTTCCCATCCCGTGTGTTCTCTGATTTACAGGCAATCAGGAAGGAAAATGGAATTGAGATTCTAGGAGATTCCACTAGGGCATCTCAAGGAACCTCAATGAAACCACGGGTCTGATTGCTTTCTGGAGGAGTAATAAATATTTTAAAATGCTCGGATCTGACACAGTAGTTATCGACCAGCTGGGTGGCAGAGGCTGGGTGCTGGAGTAGAGGACAAAAGGGAAATGATGTTTTGGGAAATGGATTGGTTTATAACTCCCTGCCTCAGAGGCTTTCCCAGTGGCAACCCTCATGGCAGGACCCCACTGGCCTGACTAGATCTGGGTCCAGACCACTCCTTTAGGGTGAGCCACTCTCATGGGGGACTGGCTAATGCCACCACATCCTGCTCCTGTCTGCCTCTCCCTGAGGTCCGTGGTTGGAAAGCCCCACTCTCAAATCACTAGACCCAAGCCTGCAATTCCCTTCCATCTCACTCGGCCAACTTGGTGTGGATCCATTGCTGGACCTATAGCCATTGAGACACTTTGTCAATCATGAGCTTTATGGAGACAAACCAGCAACAGAGCAGGGTGACCCCAGAATCCTTGCAGAAAGAGTGGAATGAGGCCATGGGCCACTCTTACCTTTGCTGGCAGAGAGTTCACCCTGTAATGAAGGCCATTGAATTCCAATCAATTAAGAAGATCTATAGTTTAATACAAGCTGGGTCGAAATATTAAGAGATCTTAATCTTAATCTTTGAAATCTTAATACAGTCTCTCCTCATTGATCAATCATTTAATCAATAACATTCCTTGAGTGCTTACTAAAAGCCAGGGAAAGTTGGACAGCCACAAAACATGCTTTCTCTGCCCTCAAGGATTTTATAATTTGCTGTGAGAGACTGATGAAAATTATTGACGAGAAGAAAGTCTGCCACCCCTGCATCTTTTCAGAGAGATCATTTCTCATATCCTTGGAAGGATTTTTCTGGAGAAATTCCCTGCTACTGGCATCACTGGAGATATGTAATTTCTATTTCCTGTTTTAGAAGTCCCAGTTATTGAACCTGAGCCATGAATGTAGTAGAGGGGAAAAAAAATGCTTTTATAAAATTGCCATCCACTCTGAGAATCTAACGCTAGTTTTCTGTATGACAGGTGGGCATGCTCACCAGTATGGCTAATTGGACCAGTCTTTCTTCATAAATGTTTTTCAAAGGTAAATCCCAGACACTAATGCACACTTGTATTGCCCATATTTCCCAGCCTCCATCAAGGTGATAACCCGAGGATGGAGCAAAAAACAGGCAACACAGTTGGTGGGGATATAAGAGAGACAAGGTGGAGAGGGAGATATGGAGATAGAGAGGAAGGGATAAAGGAAGAGGGAGAGCATGGAATAAAAGGAGACGGTGAAGAAGAAAGAGGAAGAGAGAGGGGGATGGAAGAAGGGAACTATTGTGTAGGAAGGCCCCTGTGGCTACCACCCTCAGAATCAGCTTTGGAGTGGGTCAAGCATGAGACTTGGGGAATGTGCTTCCCAGGCAGAAACCTCCTGGGACAATAGCAGCATATTAGACTTCAGACAGGCCATTTTCCTGGGTTTCCATTAACTAAAATCCACAAAAAGCCATACCTTCTGGGCCATGGTTATTCATTCATAGCTTCTCGGGGTGAATCCCACCCCACAGGAACCAGCCTGGTCTGGTCTTTGCTTCATCAGAAGTTTTACCTTGAGAGCTCTTATATTTGAATCTTGGAACTGCAGAATAATCGCAAATGGTAAATCCAGCATTTACAAAAGAAAAGACATCGCTGAGGATATATAGGATGGTAAGATGTTTGACTTGAATCGCAATTTTATTCTCAATATCATGTAGCCAAAAGAGAAAAAAATAAAATAAATCTCCATTGGGAAGTGAATCCAGGATGCAGCAGTGAAGAGCTGGAATGTTGATCACTAAACTCTCAGAAAGGCATGCTCAGAATTCATTCATTCATTCATCCCGTCATATTTATTGAGCTCTTACTGTGTGCAGAGCACTGTACTAACAGCTTGGAAAGTACAGTTCAGCAATAGATAGAGACAATCCCTACCCAACGACGGGCTTACAGTCTAGAAATGCTAGGAGAGTAGGTCCCCATGTGGAGGGAAATTATCCCAGAGCCCTAGGATTGGCCACTGAAAAGGAATTTCACTTGTCATTTTGTTCTGAAGTGAATGTTTCAGCTTGCAAAACATCTCCATCTTTAGCTTAGTGGTGAGCATCTTGCCTTGACACATCTGGGTATTTTGACCTCCCTTCACCCCACAGCTCCCTCCAATTATCATCCCATCTCCCTCCTACCTTTCTTTTCCAAAATCCCTGAGAGAGTCATCTACACCCGCTGTCTCCAATTCCTCTTCTCCAACTCTCTCCTGGACTTCCTCCAAGCTGGCTTCCATCTCCTTCACTTCACTGAAACCGGTCTCTCAAAGGTCACCAATGATTTCCTGCTTGCCAAATCCTACCCCATCCTAATCCTTCTCTACCTCTCAGCTGCCTTTGACATTGTGGACCACCCCCTTCTCCTGGATACATTATCCAATCTTGGCTTCACTGACTCTGTCCTCTCCTGATTCTGCTCTTATCTCTTTGGCCACTTATTCTCTGTCTCTTTCATGGGATCCTCCTCTCTCCTTCAACTCCTAACTATGGGGGGGTCCCTCAAGGTTCATTTCTTAGTCCTCTCTTATTCTCCAGCTACATTCATTCCCTTGGATAACTCATTCACTCCCACGATCTCAACTACCATCTCAGTGTAGATGATACCCTAATCTACATCTCCTCCCCTGATTTCTCTCCCTCTCTGCAGGCTCACATCTCCTCCTGCCTTCAAGACAACCCTACTTGGATGTCCTCCCATCACCTCAAACTTAACATTTCCAAAACAGAGTTCCTTATTTTTCTCCAAAAACCCTGTCCTCTCCAGAACTTTCCCATAACTGTAGATGGCACAACCATCCTTTCCATCTCACAAGCCTGTAACCTTGACATTGTCCTTGACTCCACTCTCTCATTCAACCCACGTATCCAATCCATCACCAAATCCTGTAGGTTTCACCTTCACAACATAGCTAAGATCCTCCCTTTCCTGTCCATCCAAACCACTACCATGAAAGTACCATCACTCATCCTATTCCACCTAGATTACTGCATCAGCCTCCTTTCTGACCTCCCAACCTTCTTCCTCTCCCCACTCCAGTCCACACTTCACTCTGTTTCCAGAATTATCTTTCTAAAGAAACGTTCAGGGCATGTCACCTCCCTCCTCAAAAGTCTCCACTGGTTGTCTATCCACCTTTGTATCAAACAAAAGCTTCTCAGCAATGGCTTTAAAGCTCTCCTCACCTTGATCCCTTCTACTTCACCTCACTTCTCTCCTTCTACAACTCAGTCTGCAAACTTCACTCCTCTGCTGCTAACCTTCTCACTCTGCCTCATTCTCTCCTACCTCCCCACCAACCCCAGCCCACATCCTACTTCTGGCCTGGAAAGCCCTCCTTCCTCAAACCACCAGACAAATACTCTCCCTCCTTCAAAACCTTACTGAAGGCATATCTTCTCCAAGAGGATTTCCCCAGAGTAAGCCCCACTTTTCTGCATCTCCTGCTCCCTTCCACATCACCTTAACTTGCTCTCTTTTCTCTTCCCCACCTTCTCCACCCCAAAACACTTATGTATATATCTGTAATTTCATTTATTTATACTGATATCTATTTACTTGCATTGATGTCTGTCTCCCCCTCTCCAAGACTGTGAACTCATTCATTCACTCATTCATTCACTCAATCGTATTTATTGAGTGCTTACTGTGTACAGACCACTGTACTAAGCACTTGGAAAGTACAATTCAGCACTGTTGTTGGCAGGGACTGACTCTCTTTATTGTTGTATTGTACTTTCCCAAACGCTTTGTAGAGTGCTCTGCACATAGTAAGTGCTCAATAAATATGATTGAATAAATGAATTAATTAATGATTTACATTGGGAATGAAAGTGATGCTGTGGGAAACAGGAACAATCCAGAGGGCGTGACACAGAGACAAGACATTTTGAAGGCACAGAAAATGAGGTAAGGCATGTTGGGAAAGGTCCTGGGAGAGGGATGTTCTTTCTAAACGAGGCCTCCTTCCTGCCTCTGCCTTCATCTGATAAAATGAAATAACCGCATACAAGATGTTCCCTCCTTCCCCTCTTCTACTGATCTGTGCTTTCCTGCTGTCTCTTCTATAAATGCTGGGTAACCAATCAATCAACAATATTTCTTTCTCTCTCATTTTGTGAAAAACATCCCATCTGAGATGAGAAAACACCTTAGCTAGGATAGAGGAAGAAGAGCTTTATTAAAGGGCCTTTTCTTAAAGGGAGAGAGAGTTCCTTGATCAGCACACCTTGGATATCACTAGTTTTTTTGCCCCTTGGCTCATGTTATTATAAGGTTTCCACTTCCTACCTTGGGCTAATTTTCTCTTGAAGAAGAAAGGAAGTTGCATTTCACTCTCTTCTCTTTCCCCTGATTGGCAGCCATTTGTTTGATCAGTCTTGGCCATTCCTGGCAGTCTCCTGTCTCTGAAAACCCTGACCTCGAGAAGGGGGATTGTTCTCTGGAAATATAAGATGCCAGATTTTGAAACCAGTCCCAGGAGACATCGAGAAGTACAGGTTTTCCAGGCATATTGGGGAGACATCTCTCCTGACGGGAAATGGCAGGTAAGAAGAAGAAGGAAGGAAAATGCCGTAAGTGATTAGGAGCAGAGTCTTCAGATACTAAAAGTGAAAGACAAGGTGGATCCTGCTGTAAAGATTACTCCCATTATGATTCCTGAAACCTAGTAAAGTGGTGCAGGAGAACTGTGCTGTGTCTCCAACCCAGAAAGCTGACACTCCTCTTTAAAAAGTATATGTAGCTGTCCTTCCTGCTCAAAGAAGAGGTCACTAATGATGGAGTTTAGAATTTGAAACCCACTGTTTGGACTCCACTGTGCACAAACATATATTGTCTTTAGATGTGCTGCCGTGTTCAGTGTTTGTTGTACCTTCTACTGGTTGACTGTTGTGCTCAAAATGAACCTTTTATTAATGTATTAAAGGAGCATGAGAGTAGATGTTTGGGAAGTGGATTTTCTACCTTATTTCAGTTTCCAAGACCTGAGAACTTTCTAGCTGGGCACGCCCAGTGCCACGGGCTAGGAAACAACATTTGGATCCTTACTTTGAGGACTCCATTCTCGTGTACATGTTCTCCTCATCTCTAGCTGTTTTCCATCCCGCTAAAGTCCCCTCGCTTTTCCAGAAAAGGCTTGGCCTGACCCTTCCAGAGGACTCACTCCCACCAGTGCTGAGATTTGAAGATTCACCGTCCACTTTGAATGGCTCTGACTTCTTCAACTGAGTCCAATGTCCACTGATGCTTTCCCAGGAAATAATGGGTAATGCCCTTCCTCTTTCATTCAATAGTATTTATTGAGCGCTTACTATGTGCAGAGCACTGTACTAAGCGCTTGGAATGAACAAGTCGGCAACAGATAGAGACAGTCCCTGCCGTTTGACGGGCTTACAGTCTAACACATTCATTCATTCAATAATATTTATTGAGTGCTTACTATGTGCAGAGCACTGTACTAAGCGCTTGGAATGAACAAGTCGGCAACAGATAGAGACAGTCCCTGCCTTTGACAGGCTTACAGTCTAACACATTCACTCATTCAATAATATTTATTGAGTGCTTACTATGTGCAGAGCACTGTACTTACCGCTTGGAATGTACAATTCAGCAACAGATTTTCTTTCATTCATTCAATAGTATTTATTGAGCGCTTACTATGTGCAGAGCACTGTACTAAGCGTTTGGAATGTGCAATTTGGCAACAGAAAGAGACAATCCCTGCCCATTGATGGGCTTGCAGTCTAATAATAATAATGTCGGTATTTGTTAAGCACTTACTACGTGCAGAGCACTGTTCTAAGCGCTGGGGTAGATAGAGGGGAATGAGGTTGCCCAACGTGAGGCTCACAGTCTTCATCCCTATTTTACAGATTAGGTCACTGAGGCACAGAGAAGTGAAGTGACTTGCCCACAGTCACACAGCTGACAAGTGGCAGAGCTGGGATTCAATCTAATTGGGGGAAGCAGACTGACAAAAACAATAGTAATAAATAGAATCAAGGGGATGTAAATCTCATTAACAAAATAAATAGGGTAATACAAATGAGCAGATGAGCACAGTGCTGAGGGGAGGAGAAGGGAGTGGGGAGGAGCAGAGGGAAAAGGGGAAGCTCAGTCTGGGAAGGCCTCTTGGAGGAAATGAGCTCTCAGTAGGGCTTTGAAGAGGGGAAGAGAGTTAGTTTGGCGGAGGTGAGGAGGGAGGGCATTCCAGGACAGCGAGAGGACGTCGGCCAGGGGTCGTCAGTGGAATAGGCAAGAACCGAGGATGGTGAGGAGGTAAGCGGCAGAGGAGCGGAGCCTGAGGGGTGGGCAGTAGAAAGAGAAGGGAGGAGAGGTAGGAGGGAGAAAGTGATGGAAAGCCTTGAAGCCTAGAGTGAGAAGTTTTTGTTTCACGCACAGGTTGATAGGCAGCCACTGGAAGTTTTTAAGAAGGGAAGTGACATGCCCAGAGCATTTTTGCAGGAAGATGAACCGAGCAGCATAATGAAGAATAGACTGAAGTGGGGAGAGACAGGAGGAAGGGAGATCAGAGAGAAGGCTGACACAATAATCCAGCCGGGATAATATAAGAGCTTGTACCAGTAAGATAGCCGTTTGGGTGGAGAGGAAAAGGCGGATCAAGGCGATACTATAAAGGTGAGACCGGCAGGTCTTGGTGACGGATTGGATGTGTGGGGTGAATGAGGGAACAGATAGAGACAATCCCTGCCCAGTGATCGGCTCACAGTCTAATCGGGGGAGACAGATGGCAGAGCAAAACAGAATGAAACTAAAACAAGACAACATAATCACGATAAATAGAATCAACGGGATGTACACCTCATTAACAAAATAAATAGGGTAATAAATAATATATACAAATGAGCACAGTGCTGAGGGGAGGGGAACGAGGGAGGGGGAGGAGGAGCAGAGGGAAAGGGGGCTCAGCTGAGGGGAGGGGAAGGGGGGACGAGCAGAGGGTGGAGGGGGAACAGAGGGAAAAGGGGGTAGCTCAGTCTGGGAAGGCCTCTTGGAGGAGGTGAGCTCTCAGTAGGGCTTTGAAGAGGGGAAGAGAATTAGTTTGGCAGAGGGGAAGAGGGAGGGCATTCCAGGACAGCAGTAAGACGTGGGTCAGAGGTCGACGGCGGGGTAGGCATGAACTGGGGATGGTGAGGAGGTGAGCGGCAGAGGAGTAGAGCATGCGGGGTGGGCAGTAAGAGAACGGAAGGGAGGTGAGGTAGGAGGGGGCAAGGTAATGGAAAGTCTTGAAGCCCAGAGTGAAAAGTTTTTGTTTTGTGCGGAGGTTAATAGGCAACCACGGGAAGTTTTTAAGGAGGGGAGTGACAAGCCCAGAGCGTTTCTGTAGGAAGATGATCCAGGCAGCAGAATGAAGAATAGACTGGAGTGAGGAGAGACAGGAAGAAGGGAGATCAGAGAGAAGGCTGACAAAATAATCCAGCCGGGATATTATGAGGTATTATTCCCTTCTCACTCCCTTCCCCAATGGTTAGACACCTATACAGTTTTTGAACACTTCGTTATTCAAGATCCCAGACCTGAAAGACTAGTAATGGTAAGTTAATTGTAACTGTGGTATTAGTGAAGTGCTTATTCTGTGCCAGGCACTATTCTAAATGCTGGAGTGGATACAAGCAAAGCAGGTTGGACACAGTCCCTATCCCACCTGGGGCTCACTATCCTAATCCCAACTAAGACACAAAGAAGTGAAGTTACTTGACCAAGGTCTCACAGCAGACCCGAAGTGAAGTTGGGATTAGAAACCAGATCCTTCTGACTTCACTGCCCTCGAATGCTCAGCTATAAACTAGACCTCTATCTAATCTGCCAAACCCTCTCCAGTCCCCTTGTCCGAAGTAATTGCTTAATGGCATTTTAGAAGCACTGAAGATGTGCTTAGCACTGAGGTAAATACAAAATTATGTGATGGAACTAAGTCCTTGTCACACACAGTACTCACAATCTATCCTCATATTAAGGAAGAAGAAATGGAAGAATTTGTGCTCTTAATACAAGGAAATATTCAAGGGAAAGTGCCTCCCTCAAGCAAATGTTGAACTTGTTTATTCTGAGGTAGGGGCTTCTCACTCTAGGCTTCAAGGCTCTCCATCACCTTGCCCCTTCCTACCTCTCCTCCCTTCTCTCTTTCTATTGCCCACCCCTCATGCTCCGCTCCTCTGCCGCCCACCTCCTCACTGTCCCCCAGTCTCGCCTATCCCGCCGTCGACCCCTGGGCCACGTCCTCCTGCGGTCCTGGAATGCCCTCCCTCCTCACCTCCGCCAAACTAATTCTCTTCCCCTCTTCAAAACCCTACTTAAAGCTCACCTCCTCCATGAGGCCTTCCCAGACTGAGCTCCCCTTTTCCCTCTGCTCCCTCTACCCTCCCTTCACCTCTCCGCAGCTATACCCTCTTCTCCACCCTTTCCCTCTGCTCCACCCCCTCCTGGACCCCCTCCAATCTGGCTTCCGTCCCCTCCACTCTACCGAGACTGCTCTCTCTAAGGTCACCCATGACCTCCTTTTTGCCAAATCCAATGGCTCTTATTCCATTCTAATCCTCCTTGACCTGTCAGCTGCCTTTGACACTGTCGACCATCCCCTCCTCCTCCACACCTTATCTCACCTTGGCTTCACGGACTCCGTCCTCTCCTGGTTCTCCTCTTATCTCTCTGGCTGGTCATTCTCGGTCTTCTTCGCAGGCTCCTCCTCCCCCTCCCATCCTGTAACTGTTGGAGTTCCTCAAGGGTCAGTTCTTGGCCCTCTTCTGTTCTCCATTTACACTCACTCCCTTGGTGAACTCATCCGCTCTCATAGCTTCAACTACCATCTCTACGCAGATGAAACACAGATCTACATCTCTGCCCTGTCCTCTCCCCTTCCCCTCAGGCTCGCATCTCCTCCTGCCTCGAGGACATCTCCACCTGGATGTCTGCCCACCACCTAAACCTCAACATGACCAAAACTGAGCTCCTCATCTTCCCTCCCAAGCCCGGTCTTCGCCCTGACTTCCCTATCACCGTGGATGGTACAATCATCCTTCCCATCTCTCAGGCCCGCAACTTCGGTGTCATCCTTGACTCAGCTCTCTCGTTCACCCCACACATCCGATCCGTTACCAAGACTTGCCGATCTCACCTTTATAATATTGCCAAGATCCGCCTTTTCCTCTCCACCTAAACAGTTACCTTACTACTACAGGCTCTTGTAATATCCCAGCTAGACTGCTGTGTCAGCCTGCTCTCTGATCTCCCTCCCTCCTCTCTCGCCCCACTCCAGTCTATTCTTCACTCCGCTGCCCTGCTCATCTTCCTGCAGAAACGCTCTGGGCATGTCACTCCCCTTCTTAAAAACCTCCAGTGGTTGCCTATCAACCTCCGCTCAAAACAAAAACTTCTCATTCTAGGCTTCAAGGCTCTCCATCACCTTGCCCCTTTCTACCTCTCCTCCCTTCACTCTTTCTACTGCCCACCCTGCACGCTCCGCTCCTCTGCCGCCCACCTCCTCACCGTCCCTCGGTCTCGCCTATCCCGCCCTCGACCCCTGGGTCACGTCCTCCCGCGGTCCTGGAATGCCCTGCCTCCTCATCTCTGCCAAACTAATTCTCTTCCCCTCTTCAAAGCCCTACTTAAAGCTCACTTCCTCCATGAGGCTTTCCCAGACTGAGGTCCCCTTTTCCCTCTGCTCCCTCTACCCCCCCGCCCTTTACCTCTCTGCAGCTAAACCCTCTTCTCTCCCCTTTCCCTCTGATCCTCCCCCTCTCCCATCCCATCCCCTCAGCACTGTACTTGTCTGCTCAACTGTATATATCTTCATCACCCTATTTATTTTGTTTAATGAAATGTACATCACTGTGATTCTTTTTATTTGCTATTGTTTTAATGAGATGTTCTTCCCCTTGACTCTATTTATTGCCATTAGTCTTGTCTGTCTGTCTCCCCTGATTAGACTGTAAGCCCGTCAAAGGGCAGGGACTGTCTCTATCTGTTAGCGATTTGTACATTCCAAGTGCTTAGTACAGTGCTCTGCACATAGTAAGCGCTCAATAAATACTATTGAATGAATGAATGAATGAATTGCTGTTCCCCATATGACTCATCAAGGATTCTCCAGGAGAACCAGGGCATATGTGAAAAGATCTGCCTCTTTCTCCTTCTGTCTTTGGGAGTTGCTGTCCTCAACCTTCTCCTGGGGACAGAAATCAGCTACTGGCTCAACTGAACGTAGGCCATCTTGGTCATCCACAAAGGGGATGTTGGGAGATGAAGGGAAGGGTTACACATGATAGGTCTGGGAGCTGATGCTGGAAATCACCATATAGTGAAATAGCTTCCTTTAGTGAAGTATATTGCATCATGTGTCTGTGGGAAGTAGCCAACATTTGAACTCTCATCTCAAGGTACATTATCCCCTGAAAATGGCCCTGGTGATCTCAACTTCTTTTGTCCCATTTTATGATTTCCCTGTTACTCCAGTAACTGTCCATTGGTGTTCCTCTTGGGTCTCAGAAAGATGATGTAGTCCTTGGTCCCAAAGATACAGCCCGGAAGCCCAGCATTGGAAGCCAGGATGGAGAAGATCTCAACTGCCACCATGGCCTTGCCCTTGGTGCTCAGGTACATGGGCAGGAAGGAAACCCAGATGCTGCAGAACACTAGCAATGCTGAACTTGATGAACCTCGCTTCGTTGAAGCTGTGGGGTAGCCTCCTGGCCAGTAAGGCCACAATGAAGCTGACTAGAGCCAGGAACCCCTTGTAGCCAAGGACACAGTAGAAGGCAACTGTGGAGCACTCACTGCACTGGACAGTGATGAGACCAGACTCTGATGCCATGTCCACGTCGGGGAAAGGTGGGGAGGTTCCCAGCCAGACCATGCAGATGTCCACTTGAACAAGGGAGCAGATGAGGATGATGTAACTGGATATCCTGGGGACCAACCAAGTCCTCATTCTGCTACCTGGTTTGGTGGCCCTGAAGACCAAGACTACAGCGATGGTCTTTGCCAATACTGAGGAAATAGTCACAGAAAAGATGACTCCAAAGACTATTTGTTGCAAGACACAGGTCACCAGGCCAGGACAGCCAATGAAGGTCAAGGAAGACAGGAAGCACAGCAGCATGGCTGTGAGGAAGGTGTAACTGAGAGTAAGGTTATTAGCTTTCACTATGGATGTGTCCCAGTGCTGTATAAATATCCCCCAAACCAGAGCAGTGAGGAGTGAAAAACCAAGAGCTATGAACACCAGAGCCATTCCCCAAGGTTTCTCATAGGACAGAAAGGTCACAATTTCCAAGTTACACTGATCTCTTTGATTATTTGGATACTGATCTTCAGGACACTTTATACACTGATCCATATCTGAAAGGAATCAATGGGATTTCACACCATGCCTGGTGGGTAGTTCTGGCCGCTGAATGTGGGAAGTTCATAATAGAGGTGGAAGGGAGAAAAGGGAGGGGCAACAGGGATGATCAGGTGAAGGGAGGAGTTTCATGAAGTGGACAATCTGAATGATGAGTTCTACTTAGTCTAGAGACTCAAAGGCTGAAAGGGGAGTTGTTTGAAGTTTCTCAAATTGCAAAGAATGGAACAGGTAGAACCAGAAATGTTGTCCCGCAATTCAACACCAACATGACAAGAGGGCACATAAGAGGATAGTTGTCTAGGAGGGTAACTAACAGACACAACCTCCAAACATCCTGGTACCTCTGTCAGAGACTGAATCCCAGGTTAGATGGACAGGGTGGCTGCTATAGGCAGCATGGATGAAAGCTTCTGATAGTCATCACTCCATTATCAAGCAATCAATCAGTCAATCAATCAAAGAGTGGTATTCATTGAATGCTTTCTTTGTGCAAAACACTCTACTAAGCAATTGGGAACGTACAATTGAATCACTAGATCTGGTCCCTTCCCAGTCCAGCAGGGAAGACATACACTAAAAGAAATACTGGTAAGGAGAAAGCAACAGAGCTGAAAGATCTAAGTATAATGGGGGAGAGGAGAAGACTGATGGGAGTTGAGGACCCAGTGCTTACTTGATTGTGGAAGTGTTCCACACACTAGGCATCCTAATGTGTCAACTCCTAATCTCAATTGCTTTTTTGTTCTCAGAAAGACCTCCCAGAAAACTTTGATCTAAACACTGCTCTTTCACCAGGAATAACTGTCTCTGCAGACACCTATCTGTCTGATTGGTGATCTCTCCTTTAGAAAAAGGGATGCATCATAGCAGCAGGCAGCTTTTCCTTTCCAAGCTATTTTCCTGAATCGTGGCCCTCACCTGTCACTGCACACGGAGCAAGGGAACTGATCAAGGACAGGGAAGAGGGAAAGGGACAGAGGGATCCGGGGTTTCCTTTGTAAGACTCGGGAAAATGGGGGAAGAGAAGAAAGCCTATGGTGATTTCAGGGCAATACTACACTCCTTACAAAGAGGTACAAGACAAATCTGAGGTCATTCTTCCACCATTTCCACAGTCCTTAGGGCTTCTGGGTCAGAATGAAAATCTTGGATCTCATTCAGTAACTCCCCCTCCCAGCCCAGTTGTACAATTCCTGGGGTGGACTTTAAAAGGTATGAAGCTTTACCAGGTAAGAGGAGATCGGGGACACACAGTAGGAAGAGAACAACAGAACCAACCCAAATCAGGGACTCACTTACTCATCCCCCAAAATATCAAATTAACTGGATTCCCCTGTCTCCATGCCTATCATTTCAGGGGAGGCAGAGAACATGGTTGCTCTTGTTTCCAGAAGTATCTTTGTATGGTTCTACACTTTTATCTCTAAATCTCTTTGGATAGCTTAGTTATCATTCTGTCCCCCTCAGTGCAGAAACAAGTTCTTCTGCCAATATAGTAGGTACATATTCTTATATTTTTACTTCCTCACTCTGTAATTTATTTTAATGTCTATCTCTCCCACTAGGTGGATATTTGATAGTAACATCCACTCCAGATACTAGTCACAGTAATCTCCACCCCACAAGACACCCCTCCAACGTTTTGAACCATTTTGATCCCTTCCTCACATTCTTTCTTTCTCTGTCCATCCCTGCATTGGTCCTTAGGGGTTTCAATATCCACATAGATGTTCACGATGACTCTTCCTCTGGCTGCTCTCTATCACTCCTCAACTCCACTGACCTCGTGCTCTACCCCAGCTCACCCAATCACCATTCATTCATTCCTTAATTCATTCACTTGTATTTATTGAGCACTGACTGTATGCAGAGCACTGTATTTAGCGCCTGGGATAGCAAAATGCAACAATAAGCAGATTCATCCCCTCCACACAATGAGTTAACAGTCTAGAGTGGGAGACAAACATTAATGAAAGTAAATAAATTACACTACAAATATGTACATAAGTGCTGTGGGGCTGGGGGGGATGAATAAAGGGAGCAAATCAGGGGGATACAGAAGAGAGTGGGAGAAGAAGAAAGGAGGGATTAATCAGGGAAGGCTTTTTGGAGGAGATGTGCCTTCAATAAAGCTTTGAAAAGAGGAAGAGTAATTGTCTGTTGGATTTGAGGAGGGAGGGCATTCCAGGCCAGAGGCAGGATGTGGATGAGTGGTTGGAAGTGAGAAAAATATGAGAAGGTTAGCATAAGAAGCAAAGTGTGCCGGCTGGGTTGTAGTAGGAGAATAGTGAGGTGAAGTAGGAGGGGGCAAGGTGATTGAAGCTAATGGTAAGGATTTTCTGTTTGATGTATAGGTGGATGGGCAACCACTGGAGGTTCTTGAGGAATGGGGAGACATGGACTGAAGGTGTTTGTATAAAAATGATCTGGGGAGCAGAGTGAAGTATAGACTGGAGTGGGGAGAGGCAGGAGGCAAGGAGGTCAGCAAGGAGACTGGTAGAGTAATCAAGGTGGGATAGAGTAAGTGCTTGGATTAACATGATAGCAGTTTGGAAGGAGAGGAAAAGGTGGCTTTTCACTATGCTGTGAAGATGGAACCAACAGGATGGACACACACACACACACACACACAAACCTGAACACACACTTCATCTCATTATCTCAAGCCACTGAACAATCTCTATCCTCACCAACTCTGAAATTCCTCTATCTGAGCACAACCTCCTCACCTACCTTCTCTCCTACACACCTCTTCCCCACAAACCTGTCATATTCTCCCACAGAGACCTCCGATCTTTTGACCCCATCCAATTTTCTCAAGTATTTATTTATTTTGATGTTATTGATGCCTGTCTACTTCTTTTATTTTGGTAGCTGTCTCCCCACTTCTAGACCATGAACCTGTTGTTGGGTAGGGATTGTCTCTATCTATTGCCGAATTGTACTTTCCAAGTGCTTAGTACAGTGCTATGCACACATTAAGCACTCAATGAATACGAATGAATGAATGAATGAATGAATGAATGAATGAATGAACGAATGACTACTGAAACTGTTTTCCCTTGTTGATCAATTTGACACCCTCAACCACCCACTCTACTGAACGCACAGGATCCCTTATTCCTTCGCTGCTCTTGTACCACTAACCCACAGCCCTGAATCACCTGCACACTCCGCCTCCCTCATTCTTGTGCATGAACCACGGAGCACTGCTAGCAGAAATCTAGGTAACAGGACGATTTTATTCACTTCAAGTTTATCCTTGAGTGCTTTAACTCTGCCCTCTCCTCTGCCTGGCAAAATTCTTAGTCCATCCTTTTTGATGCCCATCCCCATATCCCTTACCAGTGGTTTCAGACATTTAATTCTCTTCTCAATCTGCTGTCCCTCCCCCAGCTCCCCCAACTCCCAGATTTCTTGCCTCTAATGACCTGGATCCCTACTTTATTGAGAAAAATGAAACTATCTGCCATGATCTACCTAAAGTCTCCCCTGATCCTTTCCAGTCTCTCCTTTCTCCTGCCCTTCTTCAACTCTCCTATGATAATAATAATAATAATAATAAAGATAATGGTACTTATGTGCCCAACGCTGTTCTAAACACTGCAGTACATATAAGGTGATCAGGTTGTCTCACGTGGGGCTCAAAGTCTTAATCCCCATTTTACAAATGAGGTTCCTAAGGCACAAGGAAGTGAAGTGACTTGCCCAAAGTCACATAGCTGACAACTGGCAGCACTGGGATTAGAACCCATGACCTCTGACTCCCAAGCCCGTGGTCTTCCCCCTAAGCCATATTGCTTTTCATTTCCTGTTCCATCCTATAGTCACAGTCCTATCTTTCTCAGCAGGATCTCTAGAGGAGATTTCCTGCCTTTTCTTGAAATCCATCCCCTCTACCTGTGCATCTGACCTTATCCCTTCGCACCTTATCAAAGCATTTGCCCTCTCCTATCTTCTCTCCCTAGCAGCCATTTTCATCTGTTTCCTCTCCAGTGCTTTCTTCCCCACTGCTTTTAAACATACTCATATCTCCCTTATCTTAAATAAACCCTCCCTTGATCCCACAGTTCCCTCTAGTTATCACTCTATCTCCCACCTACCATTCTTCTCCAAACTCCTCAAGCATGTTGTCCACATCCACTGTCTCCAGTACCTCTTCTCCAGTTTACTCCTTGCCCCCTTCCAATCTGGCTTCTGTTCCCTTCTCTACTCAGAAATCATCCTCTCAAAATTCACAAATGATCTCCTTAGAAAATCTAATGACTTCTACTATATCCTAATCCTACTTGACCTCTCGGCTGCCTTCAACAGTGGAGACAACCCCCATCTCCTGGAAACATTATCCAACCTCGGTTTCACTGACACTGATCTCTCCTAGTTCTCTTCCTATCTCTCTGCCTGGTCACTCTCAGTCTCTTTTGTGGGCTCCTCCTCTGCAACCCACCTGCTAACTGTGAGTGTCCCTCAAAGTTCAGTTCTGTATCCCCTTCTATTCTCCATCTACACCAACTCCCTTGGAGAACTCATTCATTCCCATGGCTTCTGGCTTCAACTACTATGTATATGCAGATGATTCCCAAATCTACATCTCCAGCCCTCATCTCTCTACCTTTCTGCAGTCTTTTGTTTGTTCCTGTCTTTAAGACATCACTACTTGGTTGTGTTCTCATTTTTCAAACTTAACATGTACAAAACAGAACTCCTTATCTTCCACCCAAACCCCATCCTCCTTAACTTTCCTATCAGTCTAGACAGTATCATTCTGTCTAGTGTGTTATTCTGTAAAATCTGATAGTTCAAGATTTCAAATCTGCTCGTCACCCTGCTGAGGTCATCCAAATAGATCTGGTCACAGCCTTGGTGTGGAATCAAGTGTTCTTTAGGAGCAAGTTGAGCTGGAGGGAGAGATTAACACTAGTGATGGGAGTCTAGCCTATCATCATATGTTCACTCCTCGACGTTCCCATCATAACCTGAGCCCAAGGAGCTGAGTGGACTGGACAGACCAGCTGGAGATCTTTAAGAACAAGGCAGGTGTTAACTGGTGTAGTCAGGAACTGATTCTAGGAAGGAGGTGATTTTAGTTTCTCTAAACATCTCTGTCACCTCAGTAAATGATCCTCTGACCCAGTGATGGCCACACCAGCCAGAACCTAAGCAAAAGACACTCAAGACCTAGAGTAACTGGGTTCATACTGCCAATGGCTATAGGCTGACAGTAGTGTCCTTAGGGAGCTGTACTTCAGAGAAGAAGGGAAGGATTACCTGCCATGGACTAGGAACCTGACTTGGTCCATCCTCCCAGCATCTCCATGTCCTTCCCAACCAAGAGATTTTGGTGGAGGGCATGAGCTATGGCATGCACAGAGCTGTACACACTGTAACTCTGAGGAGACAGATTCATGTTCCAGAAGGCCATGGGCTGGCTCTCCAAAGTACCATTTTCATTACACAGTCCTGGCACTGCAAGTCTTTCCTGTTCTTCTACAAGTGGACAATCAAATGTCCATCCCCAGAATGACTGCAGAAACACATCTTGTGGATATTTCCAAGGGTTCAGGGTTTGCTCAAAATCCCTGAAACCCGGAATGTCATTCCCATGGCCTGAAAATAATAAAAGAACCTTGGAAAAAGTTGTTACTTATGTCTAAGGAATTTGTGGTAAAATCCCAATCAGAGGTGATGACCCAAACTTTACCAAGAAGAGGAACATTATTCATATTAAGTACAAAAAACAATAAAGAGAATGTATCCCTGTAGACAATAACCACATTGGCTGATGATTTAATAATGTTTTTGTAATACAACTTAAATCATTATGTACTTTCAGTAAAGTATTCCTGGATTCTCTCACTGTAAGCCACACAGATTCCATTCCTGGCCATTTCCTCTGTCATGGTCTTGGTGAACTTCTCCCCTCTAATTTCATTGGTGATCAGGAGGCCAATCCAGACGCAGTGAAATGTTTCATGAGATGGATCATTCCCAAGTGCAGATCTGGAGACATCATAGAGATTTGATAGAGAGGTGAGAACTGAGCTTTATCCTTGAGAATGGGGTCCACTGGGCCATAGCAGATCTACATGGTGATAGAGTGGGTTAAGAGGTGGGGTGGACCAGGGAAAAGATGACAGACATATACAGGCATACAATGATGTTCCATTTTCCCAAAGATGGCCTCTCCCATTCTGATCAAAGACTGGAGAAGTTCATAGCATTTACTTTTGCTTCCTCAAAAGAATTCCCTGACTAGGAATGTCCCATATGGTTTCGAGAAGCAGAAAATGAGGTGAAACAGACAACGTCCTTTCCTTTGCAATTTCTGCTCTTAAGAATTCTCTTCAGAGGGAGTTTTGGCATCTCTTCAAGGCAGAAACAGAACTGAACACATTTATCCTCTTCATCAGGATGACCCACTCCTCAGAGGCAGCTCCCTGGCCCTAAAACAGATGCATCCTAGAGCTTCTTAGGCTCCTCGTGGTCAGTGTTTAGCATGCTTGTGCTTCAGAAATAGACTTCCTGGGACCTCAAGCTTGGACCCCGATGTCACTGTACATGTCCAGGATTTTAGCATTCCTTGAAGGCAGGAGATGATCTATAATTGAGA
This sequence comes from Ornithorhynchus anatinus, assembly GCF_004115215.2. Lineage (NCBI taxonomy): Eukaryota > Metazoa > Chordata > Mammalia > Monotremata > Ornithorhynchidae > Ornithorhynchus > Ornithorhynchus anatinus. Next base: position 44,341,240 of record NC_041739.1, read on the forward strand.
ATCAGGCTCATTCTAAAAACTAAAGACCTTAAAGGTTAGTTCATGTTAATTCCAGCCCACTAGAAACAGAGCAGCTGAGGCAGCCAGGATTAGATCAGGGGAGTTCTAGGTTGGAGGGCAGAGAGGAGATAGAGTGGGATAGTCATAGAAGTGCTGAGCTGGGCCAGGACATTTTAGCCCCTGGAAGCATTCAGCCTGGAGACAGGGAAAGTCTCAGCTTTTGCAGGGTAGGGTGGGGTTGGAGAGGGTTAGTTTGGGAGAAAAGTCTTAGGGTGGACTGAAAATCCACTTCACCTAGCTGTGCCCTATTTCCCCTCTTCGTTTAACTTTCCACTATGGGACTGAAGGTTTTAGGGAGGAGTGGAGAGTTGGAGGATTCTGGAAGGATTGGTGCAACTAAGTGAGTAGTATGCGGAAATGGTGTTGAGTAAGAACAGGCACACTGGAAGCTGGAATTGTGAAGGGCAATTATGGATAATCTTCACGGCCAATCCCTGACTTCCCTCCATGCTCCAGTTTTCTGCCACAGTTGGTAGTGATAATAGTAGTAGTAGCAATATTTATTGAGCACCTACATGGAGCAATTCATTGTATCAGGCACTTGGGAAATATTGAATGATGAAGTGACACATGTCTTGACCTCACATTCTAATGGGGGAAACACATTTGAAAGTATTAACAACCCAAGGGGTTCAAAAAATGACTAAGGGCATATATACACATCACTGCTGAGCTTGGTAATAAATACATTCATAAGTATTAGAGTTGGCTGAAAAGATGATATGGCACTGATAAAGCAATTGGGGAAGGCTTGTTGAAAGAGGTGGGATATTAGAAGAGATTTGAATGTGAGAAGAACTGTGGTCTGTCTGATGTGAAGAGAGAGGAGTTCCAAGTTGGGACATAAGGAGTCACACACTCACTGTGAACTTTTTTACTATTTGTCCCACACTTGTGATCCCAAACCATCTGCTCCCCCACCATAGACTCATTTTGTAGTTTCCATGAGCTTCTCCACACTCAACTACCCACATCTAATTTTATTGCTTCAGTCACTTCTTCTGGGGACCCACAGCATTCTGCTCTCCCCATTATGCTATCAAGACACCTCACCCTCATCCCATATCGCATCCATTTCTGTCATTTTTCTTGGATTGCACAACACCCCCTGAAAGACTCAGAATCCCTGCTGATCCCCGATTTTAGCCCCCAAATTTTGACTTCCCTCTACTGGTCCTGCTGACCTTTCTCCTGACACTCACCTCCCCATCTGCGGGATGTGAGATTCTCAGCTCTGAAGCACATGGAGTGGGTATTTTCTGTTGCTGATCAGCCATCCCAAAGAAATGTTGGGAGACATAGATTTGTACCCTCCCTAGTAAAATCAAAATGAATATTCACCTAGAGCACATCAATCAATTAGCAGCAATGTGTCCCACTGGAAAGAGAGCAGGCCTGAGAGTTAGAGGATCTGAGTTCTAATCCTAGTTCTGCCAATTGCCTGGTATGCGACCTTGGGCAATTGACTTCACTTCTCTCTGCTTCAGTTCTCTCATTTACAAAATGGAGATTCAGTACCTGTTCTCCCTTCTACTTAGACTGTGAGCTCCATGTGGTATCTGATTATCTTGTATCTAGCTCAGAACTTAATACAGTCCTTGGCACAAAGTAAGCACTTAACAAATAACACAATTATTAGCCATGTTCCTTAAGGGACAACATCCATATGTTCGTTCCCAGTACTTAGTACAGTGTCCTGCATACAGTAATAACATAATAAATATTATTACTACTAGTGTTTATGTGCACGATCTATGCACAGATCCTCATACTGAGGATTGTCCTCAAATACCTTATAATCTAGCTGGGGGAGTCGGGCCCCAAAATAAATTACAGGAAGGTGTCACAAAAGATTTTGAAGATCTAAACACAACTGTATGGATTAATGTCCACAGTAATCAGTAGTCACTAATGCAAAAGAAGTGATGTAATCTGGAGAGTTATGAGACAGCAGTATATTCCTAAGGACAGACTGACTGTCCTGCACATGTGTCAACAGGATAGACACAAATGGAAGAAATATTTTCCAAACTTATGAAATCACACAATCAACTGGTCCTGTACAAAGGAAGATTGAACTGATATATGGACAAGAGCCCTCCCAGCAAACTCAACTCTGCTCTGGTGCCCTAATTCTGTTCTGTTGCCATGGGAATAGGATTGAGTTGGGATCCCCTACTTGTGGGAACTTGTAGGGTCCCAGCACCCAGGAGCTGGTCATGGATACTGCTAGCGACATCCCTCCTATAACAGCCACCAGCTTGTCCTGCTGCCTCTGCTCACAGCTGAAGTTGGCGACCACTGAAGCAGGTTTTCCAGGAGCAAAGCCATGCAGCTCTCTATGGCAGTTAAGGAACTGGACGTTGAAGAGGTGGAAGCCCAAAGAAATGTTGGGTAAGAGGATGGGGTCCTTTTTGATCTCCTCCACAGCAGATGCTGGAGCCAGGAGATAGTGTTTGGTGAAATACCTGCAATGGGAAGGACAGGAGAGGCAGCATAGATCATTAGATGTTAAATTGTAGAACAGCAGTGGAAGAGGTGCAGAGAAGAGAAAGTCCCTGGTAGCTGTGAAGGGCAAGAGTAAAGTGAGTAAAAACCTTCCCTGTACCTATTATGGGAAACCATAGTGTGACCAGGAACTGACCTAGGTGGGTCCTGTTGTGAAAGGCTGTGGGGTGTGATCTGGGATGTGACTGATGCTAAATGACTTTGGGAGGAAATGCTGCCAGGGAAGAAATCAAGAGAAAGTCATATAGGATACAAAACAGCAGTATGTCCTGACTCATGGAGCACAGAAAGTAAAGGGAGAGAATGTATATTTCTTAGATGTTCTTCTGACCCCAACAAATTCTCCTGAACAACAGGAAATTTGGACAAATGTTCCATCTCTGGCTCTACCCTTGCACCTTTCCCCTCTAAAGATGATAAAGACAGTGAACCAGCACTAATGCCTGCTGTCCTCTCCCCCTCCCTTCTGGCTCGTATCTCCTCCTGCCTCCAAGATGTCTCTACCTGGATGTCTGCCCACCACCTAAAACTCAACATGACCAAAACTGAGCTCCTCATCTTCCCTCCCAAGCCCTGTCCTCTCTCTGACTTCCCTATCACTGTGGATGGTACGACCATCCTTCCCGTCTCTCAGGCCTGCAACTTCGGTGTCATCTTTGACTCGGCTCTCTCGTTCACCCCACACATCCAATCTGTCCCCAAAACCTGCCGGTCTCACCTTTATAATATCGCCAAGATCCGCCCTTTCCTCTCCACCCAAATGGCCATTTTACCATTACAGACTCTCATAATATCCCGTCTAGATTACTGTGTCAGCCTGCTCTCTGATCTCCCTTCCTCCTCTCTCTCCCCGCTCCAGTCTATTCTTAATAATAATAATAATGTTGGTATTTGTTAAGCGCTTACTATGTGCCGAGCACTGTTCTAAGCGCTGGGGTAGACATAGGGGAATCAGGTTGTCCCACGTGGGGCTCACAGTCTTAATCCCCATTTTACAGATGAGGGAACTGAGGCACAGAGAAGTTAAGTGACTTGCCCACAGTCACACAGCTGACAAGTGGCAGAGCTGGGATTCGAACTCATGAACCCTGACTCCAAAGCCCGCGCTCTTTCCACTTAGCCACGCTGCTGCCCTGCTCATCTTTCTGCAGAAATGCTCTGGGCATGTCACTCCCCTTTTTAAAAACCTCCTGTGGTTGCCTATCAACCTATGCACAAAACAAAAACTTCTCACTCTAGGCTTCAAGGCTCTCCACCACCTTGCCCCCTCCTACCTCTCCTCCCTTATCTCTTTCCATTGCCCCCCCGCATGCTCCGCTCCTCTGCTGCCCACCTCCTCACCGTCCCTCGGTCTCGCATATCAGGCCGTCGAGCCTTGGGCCATGTCCTCCTGCTCTCCTGGAATGCCCTCCCTCCTCATCTCCGTCAAACTAATTCTCTTCCCCTCTTCAAAACCCTACTTAAAGCTCACCTCCAAGAGGCCTTCCCAAACTGAACTCCCCTTTTTCCTCTGCTCCCTCTACCCCCTCCTTCACCTCTCCGCAGCTAAACCCTCTTTTCCCCCCTTTCCCTCTGCTCCTCCCCCTCTCCCTTCCCATTCCCTCAGCACTGTACTCATCCACTCAACTGTATATATTTTCATTACCCTATTCATTTTGTTAATGAGATGTATATCACCTTGATTCTATTTATTTGCTATTGTTTTAATGAGATGTTCATCCCCTTGATTCTATTTATTGCTATTGTTCTTGTCTGTCCATCTCCCCTGATTAGACTGTAAGCCTGTCAAAGGGCAGGGACTGTGCCTATCTGTTAGCGATTTGTACATTCCAAACGCTTAGTACACTGCTCTGCACATAGTAAGCGCTCAATAAATACTATGAATGAATGCCCTCCTTCACTTTCTCACTCATTTCCTGTCCATTCCAGACTATAGAAAACATAAATGCTTTCTGTATAGACTCAGGAAAGAAAAGTAGCTGCATCGTGAAGTTATTGTCAGCTCCTAAATGCCTCTGAATTAAATCCAGAGAGAGGAATCCTCCAATAACCAAATCTTCATCTTGATAATAGCTGCTAGAATGATTTCTCTCCAAAGTTCATGACTATTTTGCCATCCCAAACTGGAAACCATGAATCTGGGTAAATAGAGTCATCCAGAGAAGACTAATCCTCATGATGATGGTTCTAAATCTCAAAGAGAAAGCTATCAACCTCTCCTCACTGAAGGGACAGGCTGACTCAGACCCAGAGATGTTGAGATAAGCAAGTCTTTAAAAATTGCAGAATCCCCAGAGGGTTCACTGGATACACTGATGCATCGCCTAGTTGGGGACAGGTCTCACTCCAGCATGTTAGAGGGAGTCAATATGGGGGAATATTTATAGAAATGCTTTTGAGTGATGCAAAAGATGCCAGTTCTACCTGACTGTCCTTGTTTTCGGTGACCTAAGTGATCACATCCCCTAGTCTTCCTCCTTGCTCTCTTGCAGCCCACCCCACTCCCAGACAAGAAGGAATCACAGTTACTGAGGAAAACTGCCTTGTACTCTGCACCTGGGTACCCACAATCACTGCACAAACAAGAGCCAGAAATCACATTAGAATCTCCAGAGGAATCCCAGGAGTCAATGACCTCAGTGAGACCAGGGAGCTTTGGAAAAGTTCAGGCATCTCTTAGAATACAAAACACCTACATGTCCTCCGGTTGTATGTCCCTTTGCCCAGTAGCCCTTGTTCACTCTGGAGACTCTTCTGGGTCAGGTTCTGAGCAGCATGACCTAATAGAAAGAGCAGGGGACTGGGAGTCAGTTTTAATCTCACCACTGTCACTTACCTGTTGTGTGACCTTGGGCAAGTCACTTAACTTCCATGTGCCTAAATTTCCTCCTCTGTAAAATGGGGATTTAATGCCAGTTCTTCCTCCTACTTAGCCTGTGAGTCTCATGTGGTACAGGGACTGTGTCTGATCAGATTAACTTGTATCTATTACAGCATCTAGAACAGTGTCTGACACATAGAAGCACTTAGCAAATATAATAACAATATCAATCAGTCAATCAAATTATATGTATTGAGCATTACCTGTGTACAGAGCACTGCATTAAAAATTGAGAGTAATAATAATGATAATAATAATAATAATAATATTTTAAAAGTTATTACTATGTACCAGGCACTGTACTAAGTTTTGGAGTGGATACAAGTAAATCAGGTTGGACACAGTCCCTATCCCAAAGGGACCTCCCAGACTCAATCCACATTTTAAAGATGAGGGAAATGAGGCACAGAGAAGTAAAGTGTCTTGTTCAAGATCACACAACTGACAAGTGGCAGTACCAGAATTAGATCCCATAACCTTCTGACTGGCCAGTGCTCTAACCACCACGTCATGTGCAATTTACATGGAGTAAAATGTACAAGAGTTTATAGTCACATTCTCTGCCCACAATAAGCTAACAAGTCCGGAAGGGAAGAAATACAGTAAGATAAATAAATGAATTATGGTATGTACATAAGTGCTATAGGGCTGAGGGAGGGTACAAATCCAAGTTGTAAGGGCGACTCAGAAGGGAGCGGGAGAAAAGGAAATGAAGCCTTAGTAAGGGAAGTCCTTTTAAAGGAGGTATGTTTTTAATAAGGTTATGAAGGTGGGGATAGTGATCATCTGATAGCTGTGAAGAAGGGAATGTGTTCCGCGCTAGTGGAAGGGCATGAGTGAGAGTTGGTGATGAGATAGTTGAGATCGAAGTACAGGTTGGCATTAGAAGAGCAAAGTGTGCAGGCTGGGTTGTAGTAGGAAAGTAGTCAGGTTAACGTAGTAGGGGCCTAGGTGATTGAGTGCCTTAAAGCCAGTGGTGAGAAGGCTCTATTTGATACTGGAGAAGCAGCGTGGCTCAGTGGAAAGAGCATGGGCTTTGGAGTCAGGGCTCACGAGTTCGAATCCCAGCTCTGCCACTTGTCGGCTGTGTGACTGTGGACAAGTCACTTAACTTCTCTGTGCCTCAGTTCCCTCATCTGTAAAATGGGGATCAAGACTGTGAGCCCCACGTGGGACAACCTGATTCCCCTATGTCTACCCCAGCGCTTAGAACAGTGCTCAGCACATAGTAAGTGCTTAACAAATATCAACATTATTATACTGAGGTAGATGGGCAACCACTAGAGGTTCTTGAGGGGTGGGGAAACATGAACTAATTTTTTTTATTGAAAAATGATCAGGGCAGCAGAGTGAAGTATGGACTGGAGTGGGGAGAATGCCCTGCAAGCTAGTGGAAGCTGTTAAAGGGTGGGGGGTAAGGGGAGGGAGGCATCAGCAAGTCAGAGCCCCCTTTGTGTGCTGCAGTGCCCACGTCCAACTGTGGGGGCTACATCTCGGCTAGAATCTCCCTTTCTACTTAGCATAGCTCAACCTAGCCTGCTGTTTGGGGCTAGGGAGGAGGAGGGGTGGGTTTTGGAGGAATGGCTGTGGAAGCTCAGAGATTTCCCTCAGGAGTAGAAGCTCCATGCTATATACCCATCATTTCAACAATTATTCCAGACCTAAAACTCACAAGTGAAGCCCCGAGTTTTCTTATCATTTCCCCCTACTTTCACCCCTGACCTCACCTGGGTCCTCTCCATCTAAATCACTACCATGTTAGTACCATCACTCATCCTATCCTGACTGGATTACTGCATCAGCATCCTTTATGATCTCCCAACCTCCTCTCTCTCCCCACTTCAGTCTCTACTTCACTCTGCTCACCAGATTATCTTTCTACAGAAACATTCTGGGCATGTCATCCTCCTCCTCAAAAATCTCCAGTGGTTGCCTATCAACCTCCAGATCAAGCAAAAAATCCTCACTATTGACTTCAAAGCTCTCCATCACCTTGCCCTCACCTCGCTTTTCTCCTTCTACATCCCAGCCCATACACTCCACTTCTCTGGTGCTAACCTTCTCACTGTGCCTCATTTTTGCCTGTCCCGATGTCGACCCCTGGCCCAGGTCCTACCTCTGGCCTGGAATGCCCTTCCTCCTCAAATCCAACTAACAATCACAATTCCCCACTTCAAAGCCCTACTGAAAGTTCATCTCCTCCAGGAGGTCTTCCCAGACTAAGCCCCCTTTTCCTCAGCTCTCTCTCCAGTCCCCGTTGCCCTGACTCCCTCCCTTTGCTATACCAGCCTTCCCCACTCCAGAGCACTTGGAGCTGTGGGGAGGTATATATATTCTATTTATATTAATGCTTGTTTACTTGTTTTGATGTGTATATACATATATATGTATAATTCCATTTATTTATATTGATGCTATTGATGCCAGTTTACTTGTTTTGATGTCTGCCTCTCCCATTCTAGACTGTGAGCCCATTGTGGGCAGGGATTGTCTCTCTTTGTTGCTGCATTGTACTTTCCAAATACTTAGTACAGTGTTGCTCTGCACACAGTAAGTCTTCAATAAATATGACTGAATGAATGGATGCATGAATGAATGAATGAATGATGAAAGTTTAGAAAATTTGTTTTTCATAAATATTAGAAGGGAAATGAGGGAAAGGATGTGTCAAGCATGCACAAACCATTTTTTTCATCATGCAGTAAAAGGAAGGAAGCACTGGGAAGGAAGCAGGCATCCAGTCCAATACTCTGTCTCCAGTAATAACATCAGAACATTTGGAAGAGCTGTGGATTGCTTGTCTTCTTTAATAATGCTTTTTCATGGAATTTAAACTCTCACTTTATGCTAGGTGCAGGGACAGATATAAAATAATCAAATTGGACAAAACTTCTGTTCCATGCATCACTCAAACAATGGTATTTATTGAGCCCTTATTGCATGTAGAGCACCGTTCTAAATGCTTGGGAAAATGTAACATACTGTACTGTACACAAGGAGCTAACATTCTCCAAGGCGAGACAAACATTAAAATAAATTACATATAGAGGAAATAGCAGCCTATAAGAATATCTACAAAAGTGCAGTTGGGGTGGGGTGAGTATCGAAGTGCTCAAAGTGTACCCAGCCAAGTGCATAGTTGACAGTGAGGGGAGGGCAGAGAAGGGAAATGAGGACTTAGTTAGGGAAGGCCCCTTGGAGGATATGTTATTTTAGGAGGGTTTTGATGGTTGGAGAGTGGTGAATTGTCAAATATGAAGAAGGAGGGAATTGCAGGTCTGAGGGAAGAGGTGAGCAAATGTTTGCCTGCTGGATAAATGAGATCTAGGTACAGCGTGTAGGTTGGTGTTAAAGGAGCGGAGCATGTGAGTTAGGCTGTATTAAGAGATCAATGATCAATCAAGGAGCAAGAGAACTGGTTGAATGCCCTAAAGCAGATGATAAGGAGTTTCTATTTAATGCAGAGAAGGACAGGCAACGACTGAAGATTTTGAGATGTGGGAAGAAGTGGACTGAGGTTTTCGTTTTTGTTTTTGTTTTCAGAAATATGGTCTGCCAGTAGAGTAAAGTAAGGACTGGAATAGGGAGAGCCAGAAGTCAGGGAGGTCAATGAAGAGGCTGATAGAGAAGTGAAGACAGCAAAGGATAAGCGCTTTGGTCAATGTGATAGCAGTTTGGATAGAGAAGAAGGGGTTAATTTTAATAATGTTATGAAGGTAAAGCTGAAAGGATTTCATAACCAGCTGCCCAGATCATCCTTCTACAAAAACGTTCAAGACATGCCATTCTCCTCCTCAAAATTCTCCAGTGGTTGCATATACACCTCTGTATCTAACAAAAATTCCTCACCATTGGCTTTAAAGCACTCCATCACCTTGCCCCCTCCTACCTCAACTCACTTCTCTCCTTCCACAACCCAGCCCGCACACTTCACTCCTCTAGTGCTAACCTCACTGTGCCTCCATCTTGCCTGTCTCATCGCCAATCCCTGGCCCATGTCCTACCAATGGCCTGGAATGCCCTCTCTACTCAAATCTGCCAGACAATGACTCGCCCCCCCTTCAAAGCCTAACTGAAGGCACATCTTCTCCAAGAGGCCTTCCAAGACTAAACCTCACTTTTCCTCATCTCCCACTCCCTTCTTCATTTCCCTGATTTGCTCTCTTTATTCATTGCTCCTCCCTGTTCCACTGCACGACATTAGGTACAGATCTCTAATTTATTTGTATTCATGCGATTCACTTGGGCCCAGCTTGGCCACTCCAAAGTGACCTCTTCTATAAGACGAAGAATCAGTACACCGGGGTCCCCTGTCTCTCCATCTTTCACTCTGTGGCCCAGATCACTTTTCTAAAAAAGGTTCAGTCCACATTTTCCACTCCTCAAGATTATTCAGTGATTGTCCTTCCACCTCTGTCTCCTTACCATTATCTTTAAATCACTCAGTCAACTAGCCCTCTCTTACCTTACCTCGCTGATTTTCTACTATAACCCAGTTTGCACATTTGGCACCTCTAATGCCACTGTACCTTGATCTCACCACCAATCCCTTGCTCACATCCTGCTTTTGTCCTGGAACTTCCTCATCTTTCATATATTACATACCACTACTCTCCCCACCTTATAATTCCTTCTCCTTCAAGAATCCTACCCTGATTAATCTCTCTTTTCCCCTGCTCCCTCTCCTTTCTGCATCACACTTGCACTTGGATCTGTACCCTTTAAATACTTGATATTCACCCCACCCTCAGCCTCATAGCATTCATGTACATAAATATAGTTTATTAATTTATATTAATGCCTGTCTTCCCCTCTAGGCTGTAAGTTCCAGATGTACAGGGAACATGTCTACCAACTCCACTGTATTGTACTCTCCCACACCCTTAGTATTCTTCTCAATAAGAGCTCGATAAATTCCATTGATTAATTGATGAACTGTTATACCAGGAGATTCCAAGCTTACTGATTTACAAGATACTGACACAAGCCCCATTCGGGGATTGCTCCCCCTTAATATCAGGTGCTCGACCTAGAAGCTCGTCACTAGGGATTTGACTCCATTTTTAATTTGGGTGCTCTAATGGCATGTTCCAAAAGTAAAACCAAAGACCACTCTGACAGCAGAAAGATTTATTTTATAATAAAACAGGGATTAGGTTCATGCACATGCACATGCACACACACACGCACACACACATACACACACACACAAAGCATAACACCTATAGTTACCAATCCAACTGGTTTTCCCCAAGTCTTTGTGAAGATGATGCCATGTTGGAGATGTTGTAAGAGTCAGTGCAGCTCATCATCATCCTGGTGCAAATCTTAGGTGCTTTTCTCGGCTACAGACGCAGTAGGTGTCTTAGTGCATGGTTTAAGTGGTTCCGTACCCGGCGAAATGGGCCTGTTCTTTTCCCCTTTTATCTGTTATTTTGGGGAGGTTGCAGCAGGGGGCTGCTCAGGATTGCCTGATGTCGTCTGTTCATTACTGGGTAAGCCAGGGGGACAGCGACTTCTCCCCCTGTGCTTATTCCCTTGCAAGCACAGCCCCATCCAGCGGTCTTTTTCCTGCCTAGCAGAGCAGTTTAGCCCTTCTTCAAATCTTCTGGAAAACAATTCAGTTCCTCTCCAGAAATTCAGGTCCTCAAAACTCTTCAGAAAGATAATACAGTTTATCCTCCAATTCTTCCTTCTACTTTGCTGCTTTTGAGGTCTAATAATCTATGTGACAAGATAGGGTTACTCTTTTCTCCTCCAAATCATCCTTTGGCCTTGTTCTCGGAGTCAAATAATGCAAGAACTCACTCTTGCTCACCAGTGATACCGGTGTACATCATGGGTCTCTGATACTAGCATGGCAGAGATCTCTTACCCACAGAGTGCAACAAGCCCCTTTTACTTCTCCAACATCCAGTGCTATTCTGGTTCCACCCTCAGAATGGGCTTCCTTGTTTCTGGTTTTGAGAGATGTTGCAAGAGGAAGAGGTGATTTCTCCTGTTCTCATTCTCTTAGAGTCTTCATCTCCAAGATTATTCTGCCAGATTAAAACCAATGGTAAGGAGTTTTTGTTTGATGTGGAAGTAGATGGGCAACCACTGGAGTTTCCTGAGGAGTGGGGAAACATTTCCCGAGCATTTCTGAAGAAAAATGACCCCCGCAGCAGAGTGAAGTATGGACTGGAGTTGGGAGAGACAGGAGGCTGGGGGGTAAGCAAAGAAGCTGATTTGGTAATCTAGGCGGGATAGGATGAGTGTTTGTATTAATGCAATAACAGTTTGGATGGACAGAAAAGAGCAGATTTTAGTGATGTTGTGAAGGTGGGGCCGACAGGATTTAGTGATGGATTGAAATTGTGGGTTCAATGAGAGGAATCCCAACCCATATCCACGGTTCCAGTTGCTGAGCACATGTTGTCTACAAATCTGTCATTTTAGAGCCTTATTCATTTACCTAATCCCTCCCATAAGCAGTTACTCCACTCTGACATAATCCTCCATCTTCCACTGATTGCCAGTGTTGCTTTAGAAGTCTGTTTCTTTAGCCAATCAGTGGTCACTGCCATAACCTTCAGCTCTTCCTGGTTTATAGTCTGTAATGCCCTGGTCTGTAATGCCTAGGGGAGGGGGAAGAATGAAAGGTTTCAGCTTTCCTAGGATGCAGGTGAAAAGCTTCAGTGTCAGAAGTGGAAAGACAGAAGGAGGTTTCCTTTCTACAAGGTCTGGATTGTGGGTGAGTGGCAGCAGAGAAGATGATGCTGGGTCTCAGACATGAGGCAGGAGACAAACATCACAGATCCAAATTGATAAATGATGCAGAAAGGAAAGGCAGCTGGGGAAAATAGAGCTTAATTGGGAAAGGTCTCTTGGAAGAGTTGTGTCCTTAGTAAGCTTTTGATAATGCAGAGAATGTTGATCTGACATATGTAAAGGAGAGGCCAGAAGGAAGGAGGAAGGGGTTAGCAGTAAGATAAATGAGATAGAATGGTGAGAAAACTGAAACTAAAGGAATCAAGTGTGTGGGCTGGGCTGTAGTAGGAGATATACAAGATGAGGTAGGAGGGGGTGAGTCCTTTCAAGCCATTAATATCCAGTTCCCGTTTGATGTAAAGGTAGATGAGCAGCTCTGGAAGGTTGTTGAGGAATGGTCAGACATGGACTGAATGATTTTTTTTAGAAAAATGATCTGTGTAGCAGAGTGAAGCATGGACTGGAATAGGGGAGACAGGATGCAGTATTTATTTATATTAATGTCTGTTTCCCTGCTAGACCATAAGATCTTTGTGGAAAGGGAATGTGTCCATTATACTGTGATACTGTACTCTCTCAAGCACTTAGTAAAGTGCTTTGCACAAAGTAAACACTCAAAAAATGAAATTGACTGACTGACAGAGAGGTCAGCAAGGAGACAGACACAGTAATCAAAGCAGGATAGGATAAATGTTTGGATTACCATAGTAGCAGTTTGGATGGAGAGGAAAGGGTGGATTTTAGCGATACTGTGAAGGTAGAATGACAGGATTTGATGACAGATTGAATATGTGTGTTAAATGCGAGAGCTGAGTCAAGGATGACACCAGTGTTGCAGCATTGTGAGATAGGGAGGATAGTGGTATTGTCTAAGGTGGTAGGAAATACAGGGGGATGACAGGATTTGGATGAGAATATGTAAAATTCTATTTTGCAAATGTTTAGTTTGAAGTTTTGATGAGAAATCCAAGTAGAGATTTTCTCAGGACAAGACTGCAGAGAAGGAAAGAAGTTAGGGCCGGAAATGTATATTTGGGGATCATCCACAAGGAGATGGTAATTGAATCCATAAGAGAAAATGAGTTCTTCAAGGGAGTTAGTGTAGGTAGAGAATAGGAGGAAACCAAGAATCGAGCCTTGAGAGACTTTTACAGTTAGAGAGAAGCAGACAGAGGAGGAGTCCACGAAAGAAACCAAGAATGTGCAATTAGAGACACAGAAGGAGATAGTGAAATAGCATGGCCTAGTGGATAGAGCACAGAGCTGGAAGTCAGAAGGATCTGGGTTCTAATCCTGGCTCCACTTCATGTCTGCTGTGTCACCTTGGGCAAGATGGATGCCTTCCCTGGGCCTTGGTTACCTCATCTGTAGCATGGGGATTAAGATTGTGAGACTGTGGTACGGGGACTGTGTCCAACATGTTTAGCTTGTATCTGCCCCATTGCTTAGAACAGTGCTTGACACATAGTAAGCACTTAACAAATACCATCACACCATCACAAAAGAACCAAGAGAGGACAGTTTCAGTGAAGTCTGGTTGGATAAAGTTTCAAGAAGAAGAGGGTGGTAGGTAGAGTCGAAGGTAGTTGAGAGGTCTTGGAGGATTAGGATGGATTAGGAGCCACCAGATTTGGTGAGAAGGAACGTCATTGGTTACCTTTAGAGATGGCTGTTTCCATGGAGGGAATTAGGTGGAAATTAGATTGGAGGGGAATCAAGGAGAGAATTTCAGGAGAGGAAGTGGAGACAGTGGGTGTTAACAACTCTCAAGAAGATTAGAGAAGAATGATAGGAGGGAGATGGGAAAACAACTGAGGAAAGCCATAGAGTCAAAGAAAGATTTTTTTCTTTTTATTGCGGAATAGGGGATTCATTCATTCATTCATTCATTCATTCAATAGTATTTATTGAGCGCTTACTATGTGCAGAGCACTGTACTAAGTGCTTGGGATGAACAAGTCGGCAACAGATAGAGACAGTCCCTGCCGTTTGACGGGCTTACAGTCTAATCGGGGGAGACGGACAGACAAGAACAATGGCACTAAACAGCGTCAAGGGGAAGAACATCTCGTAAAAACAATGGCAACTAAATAGAATCAAGGCGATGTACAATTCATTAACAAAATAAATAGGGTAACGAAAATATATACAGTTGAGCGGACGAGTACAGTGCTGTGGGGATGGGAAGGGAGAGGTGGAGGAGCAGAGGGAAAAGGGGAAAATGAGGCTTTAGCTGCGGAGAGGTAAAGGGGGGATGGCAGAGGGAGTAGAGGGGGAAGAGGAGCTCAGTCTGGGAACGCCTCTTGGAGGAGGTGATTTTTAAGTAAGGTTTTGAAGAGGGAAAGAGAATCAGTTTGGCGGAGGTGAGGAGGGAGGGCGTTCCAGGACCGCGGGAGGACGTGACCCAGGGGTCGACGGCGGGATAGGCGAGACCGAGGGACGGCGAGGAGGTGGGCGGCAGAGGAGCGGAGCGTGCGGGGTGGGCGGTAGAAAGAGAGAAGGGAGGAGAGGTAGGAAGGGGCAAGGTGATGGAGAGCCTTGAAGCCTAGAGTGAGGAGTTTTTGTTTGGAGCGGAGGTCGATAGGCAACCACTGGAGTTGTTTAAGAAGGGGAGTGACATGCCCAGATCGTTTCTGCAGGAAGATGAGCCGGGCAGCGGAGTGAAGAATAGACCGGAGCGGGGCGAGAGAGGAGGAAGGGAGGTCAGAGAGAAGGCTGACACAGTAGTCTAGCCGGGATACATAAGCTTGTTTCAAAATAGTGGGGAAGAAGCCATTGGAAAGTGAATGGTTGAATATCGCAGTCAAGGAGGGAAAAAAAAGGGGAGCTAAGGGATTTAATAAGGTGGGAAGGGAAGGGGTTGGAAGCGCAACTGGAGGCAGTAGATTATGAAGGGAGTTGAGAGATCTCTTCTTGAGATACCACTGGGAATACTGGGAGAGTCGAAGAGGGCAGAGGAGGCGGTAAGAATTGGAGAGGAGTGTTACCCTTCCCCTTCTCAGACTTCTGCCCTGGGTCAGAGAGGTGAGCATCTCCTGATCTCTCACCCAGAGCCCCATGCATTAAGCCTTTGCTGCTTCGGGCCATCCCCAGGTGGCTTCTAATATGGACCATTATCCGTGGAGGAGGGACTAAGAGCTCTTAACAGAGGCCACTGCAGAACAAGGGATGCCAACCTCGTGCTCGACCACCAGGGAGCGGCCCCGGAACCTGACAGACAGCCTGGGGACTAATGAGGTTTTGCTCCTGTGGGTGCAGCTCTGGGAGGGCCAAGAAGAGCTGCCTGTGTCAGCCAGGGGTGGGTTTATGCAAAACAAAGATGTGTTAAAACCCCGCCCATGTAAGCAGCCCGCGGTCTGTACGTAGATCACTCATTCGTAGACCGCTTTATCCAGGGATCGTTCTGAGCCTGGATCAGCGGTTGCATGCTGAGCCCTCCTGGGAGGTAGTGGGATTGAAAGTTCCTGAGTTAGAGCAAACTATGGTGTTCATCGTCTCTACTCTACCCTTCACTGGGAGTGGTAGCAAGGAGGGGGAGTTATTTCAGGGAGATTACCTATACTGGCTTCAGTTTTGATAATGAAGTATGTGGTCAGGTCATTAGGGGAACGAGGTGGCAGAGACTGGGGGACAGGAATTGTGAGGAGGGTATAAATGCCTATCCAAACTCTAAGTCCCATCTATGTCAGGAACTGTGACCAACCTGCTTATCTTGAATCTACCTCATGGCTTAGTAAAGAACCAGGCATATAGTAAGCCCTTAAATACCATTATCATTATTATTATTGACATCAACGTCATTATTGTTATTATTATTATCATTATTATCGCTACCACAAGCAACTTCCGTTTGAAATTGGGATATTGCAAAAAAAGAAAAAAATCATTTTCAATTTCATTTTCAATTAATGATTTTGTGAAGGTAGGATAGACTGGATTTAGTAATGGATTGAATATGTGTGTTGAATGAGAGGAGTCAAGGATAGCGCCAAGTTTATGAGTTTGTGGAACAGGAAGGATGGTGATACCATCTACAGTGATGGGAAAGTCAAAGGGAGGACAGGGTTTGGGTAGGAAAATGAAGATTCTGTTTTGGACCAGTTAAGTTTGAGGTGACCAGAGATCATCCAAGAAGAGATGTCTTGAAGCCAGGAGGAGATGCGGGACTGGAGAAACGAAGAAAGATCAGGGCTGGAGATGAAAATACGAGTATCATCCAAATTGTTACCACATTGATACAGTTATTTATACCCTCCCATCTTGATTACTGTATCAACCTCCTTGGTGACTACCCAGCCTTCTGTATCTCCCCACTCCAGTCCATACTTCACTCTGCTGTCTGGAGCATTTTTCTACAAAAACGTTCAGGACAAGATTGCCCACTCCTCCAGAAACTCCAGTGGTTGCCCATCTACCTCTGCATCAAACAAAAACTCCTCATCCTTGGCTTTAAAATTTTCAATCAATTTATCCCCCCCCCCCCCACCTCGCCTCACTACTCTCCTACTACAACCCAGCTCGTACACTTCACTCCTCTCATGCTAACCTTTTCACTGTACTTTGATCTCATCTATCTTGCCACCGGCCCCTCGCCCACATCCTTCCTCTGGCCTGGAATGCCCTCCCTCATAAAGTCTGACAGACTATCACTCTCCCCGTCTCCTAGTGCAGACTATTACGTTTCCTCCAAGAGGCCTTCCCTGACTAAGCTCCCCTTACCTCTTCTCCAACTCCCTTCTTCATCTCCCTGACTTGCTCCCTTTATGCATCCCCCTTCCCAATCCCACAGCACTTATGTACATATCGATAATTTATTTCTATTCATATCTGCCTCCCCCTCTAGAGTGTAAACTCATCGTGGGCAGGAAATGTGTCTGTTTATGGTTGTACTGTATTCTCCCAAACATTTACTTCACACAATGCTCTGCACACAATAAGCATTCAATAAATACAATTTAATGAATTAATTAATGAATTAATGACTGAATTAATGAATATCTCTGTCCCAGGCGATGTTCGATGGTCTGAGGATTGAACATTACTCTGTAGAAGCCTGGTTCTTCATCTTTCAGGTCCTCTGGTCCACTCTGGGGTGGCTCTTCTCCACCGGGTTTCTTTAGCCTCTGGGGCAGGTGACTCACCTGGGCCCAGCTTGGCCTCCCCAAAAGTGGCCTCTTCTAAAGACGAGGAATCGGTCCGCCAGGGTCCACCATCTCTTCATCTTCCCCAGAGAAATAGCCCATACTTCACTCTCACAACAAGATCACGTTTTTAAAAAAGGTTCAGTCCACATTTTCCACGCCTCAAATTCCTCCAGTGGTTGTCCACCCACCTCTGTATCAAACAGTATGTCTTTACCATCAGCTTTAAAGCACTCAGTCAACTAGCTTTCTCCTACCTTTCTTTGATGATTTCCTACTACAACCCAGTTTGCATACTTCACCCCTCTACTGCCAATTTACTCACTGTATCTTGATCTCACCACCAATCCCTTGCTCACAACCTCCCTCTGTCCTAGAACTCCCTCATCCTTCATATATTACAGACCACTACTTGCCCCACCTTCAAAGCCTCATTAAAATCCCATCTCCTTGCTTCCTGTGCTCTTAAGGTTAGAATGGCCCTTTTCTCTCTCCTCAGTCCTGAACCTTCCTCTCACCACTTTCTTGGGGCTCCTCATCCTCCCAGCTCTTTTCTTTTCAATTCCCACAACCTTGCTCTCTCCCCTCACTCCTTTATACTCTGGCAGGGAAAGGAATTGATTAAGGGACACTCTTGAGTAAGAGGAATGATGAAAGAAAATGAAAAGGTCACAGTAGCCTCATGGAATGCACCACTTGACTTGAAGAGAGAGAAAGAGGAGAGTAGAAGATGATAAACAGCCAAATATCTGAGTGGTGAAACACCTGTGATCGCTGGTCTGGGAATTTGGCAGCTCAGCTGGGAGAGTGATGGACTGGAGCAGTGTCACCTGGAATGGTTGTGGACTACTGGTTTAAAACTCTAACTTGAATAATTCTTCATTTTTGTTTTTATCAAAGGTTATGTTGGGGAATGAAAGGGATAATGTTGAGATGTCTCAAGTTGGGAGGGAGAATCTGCCTGGCTAGGATGGTAAACAGACTGTGGAGAAGAAAAAGTGAGAGAATTATGATAACAAAACAAGACAAAGAAGCTAGGCTAGGATGAGAAACTGTTAAGGTACGTGTGGAATGGTAGAAGATAAAGTAGAAATACAGAGCTAGTACATGCATACTAAGAAGTAGTTATGAGAGCTAGTGTAAGCATGTAAAAAAGAATTTGGCATAGTGGATAGAGAATGGGCCTGGGAGTCAGAAGGATCTGGGTTCTAACCCCAGCTCTACCACTTGTCTGCTGTGTGACTTTGGGCACTTCACTTTTCTATGCCTCATCTGTAAAAGGGGATTAAAACTGTGAGCCCCATGTGGGACATGGATTGTGTCCAATCTTATTACCTTGGTAGGTCATCCATAGTTCCAGCACAGGAAGTGATATCGATTGGACACAGAACATGGCCCAACATAGTAACCATGAACAGGAGGAATGGAGGAGGAGAAATTTCATTCATTCATTCAATAGTATTTATTGAGTGCTTACTATGTGCAGAGCATTGTACTAAGCGCTTGGAATGTACAAATCGGTAACAGATAGAGACAGTCTCTGCCCTTTGACAGGCTTACAGTCTAATTGGGGGAGACAGATAGACAAAAACAATAGCAATGAATAGAATCAAGGGGATGAACATATTAAAACAACAGCAAATAAATAGAATCAGGGTGATGTACAGCTCATTAACAAAATAATAGAATCAAGGTGATGTATATCTCATTAACAAAATAAATAGGGTAATGAAAATATATGCAGTTGAGCAGAAGAGTACAGTGCTGAGGGGAGGGAAAGGGATAGGGGGAGGAGCGGAGGGAAAGGGGGGAAAAGAGGGTTTAGCTGAGGAGAGGTGAAGGGGAGGTAGAGGGTGAGCAGAGGGAGCAGAGGGAAAAGGGGTAGTTCAGTCTGGAAAGGCCTCTTGGAGGAGGTGAGCTTTAAGTAGGGTTTTGAAGAGGGGAAGAGAATTAGTTTGGTGGAGGTGAGGAGGGAGGGTATTCCAGGACTGCAGGGGATGTGGTCCGGGGCTTGTCAGTGGGAAAGGCGAGACCGAGGGACTGTGAGGAGGTGGGCAGCAGAGGAGCAGAGCGTGCGGGGTGGGCAGTAGAAAGAGAGAAGGGAGGAGAGGTAGGAAGGGGCAAGGTGATGGAGAGCCTTGAAGCCTAGAGTGAGAAGTTTTTGTTTTGTGTGGATGTTGATAGGCAACCAGTGGAGGTTTTTAAGAAGGGGAGTGACATGCCCAGAGCATTTCTGCAGGAAGATGAGCAGGGCAGCGGAGTGAAGAATAGACTGGAACGGGGAGAGAGAGGAGAAAGGGAGATCAGAGAGCAGGTTGACACAGTAATCTAGCCGGGATATTACAAAAGTCTGTAACAGTAAGATGGCCGTTTGGGTGGAGAGGAAAGGGCAGATCTTGATGATATTATAAAGGTGTGACCGGCAGGTTTTGGTGACGGATTGGATGTGTGGGGTGAACGAGAGAGCTGAGTCAAAGATGACACCGACGTCGCGGGCCTGAGAGACAGGAAGGATGGTCGTACCATCCACAGTTATAGGGAAGTCAGGGAGAGGACAGGGCTTGGGAGGGAAGATGAGGAGCTCAGTTTTGGTCATGTTGAGTTTTAGGTGGCGGGCAGACATCCAGGTAGAGACATCTTGGAGGCAGGAGGAGATATGAACCTGAAGGGAGGGGGAGAGGACAGGGGCAGAGATGTAGATCTGTGTGTCATCTGCATAGAGATGATAGTTGAAGCTGTGAGAGCGAATGAGTTCACCAAGGGAGTGAGTGCATATGGAGAACAGAAGAGGGCCAAGAACTGACCCTTGAGGAACCCCAACAGTTAGAGGATTGGAGGGGGAGGAGGAGCCTGCGAAGGAGACCAAGAATGAATGGCCAGAGAGATAAGAGGAGAACCAGGAGAGGACGGAGTCCGTGAAGCCAAGGTGAGATAAAGTGTGGAGGAGAAGGGGACGGTCAGCAGTGTCAAAGGCAGCTGAGAGGTCAAGGAGGATTAGGATAGAGTAGGAGCCATTGGATCTGGCAAGAAGGAGGTCATGGGGGACCTTAGAGAGAGCACTCTCAGTAGAGTGGAGGGGACGGAAGCCAGATTGGAGGGGGTCCAGGAGAAAATGGGAATTAAGGAATTCTAAGCAGCGAATGTAGATGACTCGCTCTAGTAGTTCTAGAAATGGAAGAAGAGGAGCTGAGATGATGGAAAAGAACTACGCAGGATCAAGAAGGACATATGAGGGAGAAAGAAAACTAAAACATTGGACCCACATGCCTGGAACTCAAGCCCTTCAGGAAAGTGCCTAAGTTATAAATCTTTGATCGTGAATGAAGTCTGCTGGTGGGTTCAGTTTAGCAATCACACTCTAGTCACTTCCAAACTTTCTGGCTTTGTCAGCAGACTCCTTTTGTTTTCTCAGCAGAGGG
Source organism: Ornithorhynchus anatinus (assembly GCF_004115215.2). Lineage (NCBI taxonomy): Eukaryota > Metazoa > Chordata > Mammalia > Monotremata > Ornithorhynchidae > Ornithorhynchus > Ornithorhynchus anatinus. Next base: position 44,361,999 of record NC_041739.1, read on the forward strand.
TTCATGGGGAAATGGCCAACAAGTTAATATGTAGGGACAATGTAGTAATGGTAGTAAATGCACCAAGTAACTATTCAATGAATGTGATTGATGAATTAATTGAATAATATTTATTTGGACTTTCACAGCACCTTATTAATTCAGGAATCCTTGTTTAAGACAGAGAAACAGAGCAGCTACATCTCCCAACCTAGGTTACATCACATGCTCCTAGGACTGAAGGAATTGTCCTCGTTAATGGGAGGAGATTTACAATCAGATTCTCTTCTCAGGCCAAGAATCTAAATCTAAATAAGAATAAGAATCTAAATAAGAATCTAAAGAATCTCCTCCCAACCCCTTAAAGGAATCTTTATTCCCAGGGGTGATTTTCCTCTGTGTTGTTGTCACGTAATATGGCCCCTGAAGCAAAGTCAAAGATGTTGCTAGGAAACACGGCCTCAACCACTAGCTAAGAAGGAACTGCTTGCTAAAATAATGATACTTCTGAGTTCGAGGACTAGATGTTGATTGCAGACTGTCAACTAAGCCACTTGGATGCAGGAAGGATGTGGGAGAGGTTTTGGGGATTGAGATTTGGTAGCTGTGATCTGGTCATCCCTAGGAGATGGGCAAGAGATGGAGTTTGAGATAAATATTAACATGTGCTTTAAACTGAAAAAGAAAATCTCTTTTATTTTTTTCTCTCAAAGTCAGGAATTTTATTCACTTTACTATGACTGTTCACTCGCCATCCCATTAATAGAAAACATGGGTTTTCAGAATTACTTTGAGGCTTTTCATTGCCTTGGAAACTGAGATCAAGAACAAGGTGAATGGAAACAAAATCTCCATGCCTATCAGGTGACTGCCATTATTTATATTAATGTCTGTCTCCCCCTCTAGACAGTAAGCTTTTTGCAGGGAGGGAATGTGTCTGTTTATTGTTATACTGTAGTCTCCCAAGCGTTCATTTTAGTACCCTGCACAGAGTAAGTGTTCAATAAATACGATTAACTGACTGACATGTACCAGAAGCACCGTGGCCCAGTGGGAAGGGCATGGGCCTGGGAGTCAGAGGACCTGTGTTCTAATGCCAGCTCTGCCACTTGCCTGCTGTGTGGCCTTGGACAAGTCACTTGACTTCTTTGTGCTTCAGTTTCCTCATCTGTAAAATGGGGGTTGAATCCTCCCTCTTATTTTGGCTATGAGCCTCCTTTGGAGCAGGGACTCTATCCAACCTGCCTATTTTGTATCTACTCTAGAATTTGTAATAGTGCTTGACAGATAATAAGTGCTTAATAAATATAATTATTAGTAGTATTATCACTGTGGAGCAAAAGAAAAAGGAAGGAGGTGAGGAAGGCGGGAATCAGGAGGTAATAGGTCACGTGCGTTGATTTCTGTGATTATTTTAGGGAAACAGAAAACTGCAACATGGAATAGGAGGAGAAAGAGGGGGAGGAGTGGGAGGAAAGACCCACTGAGACACGCAGAAGTATCCAGAGAAGGTTTCTGAAGTAGACATGCATCCTTATATATGTTATATATATTATAACTATGTTATAATTGTTATTACTCTGGTATTTGAAGTGATCGAGGTTTAAATTACACAGGGATGTGAATTTTTTTGTCATCTTCTTATCAAGACTTTATTCATTTCTCATATTTTAGCAGATTGAAGGGAGACTACTCATTTCTGGTGTTGAGTCTCCTTCAGCTAAAATTTTGTGTCAGTTGAGTTTCCTCAGGGTGGGGAGGAACCATTTTGCATGCTTAAAAAGAAAGTGAATCATCCAGCATGGGGCTCAGACCCATGAACATGAGATTAAAAAGTCTTCTGTACTATTGGCACAGCGAGGTGTCCAGTTACTGAGGAAAACATACTTTTATTTCTTTGCAGAGAGTGTTCTCCAGGTCCCTAGTTCAGAGGTTGATGAAGGGGAAATGTTCTTTTCATTACTTCATTCATAAATCCTTTCATTACCTCATGACATCAACACAACAGGGAAAGAGAGAAGAGAAATTGCTGGTTCTACCATGGCTTATCCAATCTTAGCTTCACTGACACTGTCTTCTCCTGATTCTCCTTCCTGTCTCTTTGACTACTCCTTCTTAGTTTCTTTTGCAGTCTCCTCCTCTACCTCACACTTTCTGATAAAGAGAAGGGGTGGGCCTCAAGACTCAGTTCTGGGTCCCCTGCTATTTTCCATCTAAGCCCACTCCCTTGGTGAACTCATTCACTCCCATGGCTTCAACTACCATCTCTATGCAAATGATTCCCAAATCTACATGTCTGGACCTGTCCTCTCTCCTTCTCTGAAGTCTCACATTTAAACCTACATTCAGGACATGTCTACCTGGATGTCCTACTGACATCACAAACGCATGTCCAAAACAGAACACCTCATTTTCCCAATCAAGCCCTGTCCTTTCCCTGTCTTTTCCATCTCTGTTGACAATAGCACTATCCTCCCTATTCCACAAACCTGAAACCTCGGCATTATCCTAACTTATCTATGCCATTCAACATAACATGTCCAAGACTGAGCTCCTTATCTTCCCTCCCAAACCCTGTCCTCTCTCTGACTTCCCTGTCACTGAGGACGGCACTACCCTCCTTTGCGTCTCACAGGCCCACAACCTTGGTGTCATCCTTGACTCTGCTCTCTCATTGACCCCACACATCCAGTCTGTCACCAAAACCTGCTGGTCTCACTTTCACAGTATCGCCAAAATCCGCCCTTTCCTCTCCAGCCAAACTGCTACCTTGCTGGTACAAGCTCTCATAATATCCCAACTGGATTATTGGGACAGCCTCCTCTCTGATCACACAAACTCCTGTCTCTCCCCACTCTAGTGTATTCTTCATTCCGCTGCCCGGATCATCTTCCTACAGAAATGCTCTGGGCATGTCACTCCCCTCCTCAAAAACCTCCAGTGGTCGCCTGTCAACCTTCGCATGAAACAAAATCTCCTCACTCTTGGCTTCACAGCTCACCATCACCTTGCCCCTTCCTACCTCACCTCCCTTCTCTCCTTCTATTGCCCACCCTGTACACTCCACTCCTCTGCTGCTCACCTCCTCATAGTCCCTTGTTCATGACTGTCCCACCGTCAAACCCTGGCCCATGTCCTACTGCTGTCCTGGAATGCTCTCCCTCCTCACATCCACGAAACTAACTCTCTTCCCTTCTTCAAAGCCCTACTAAGAGCTCATCTCCTCCAGGAGGCCTTCTCAGAGTGAGCCATCCCTTTCCCTCCACTCCTCCTCCCCTCCCCACCCACCCTCTGCTATTCTCCCTTCCCCCCACCCTACAGCCCTGTGAATATTTGTATATTATTTACAATTCTATTTTGTTGATGATGTGTATATATCTATGATTCTATTTATCTTGATGATATTTACACCAGACTAGTTGTTTTGTTTTGTTCTGTTCTGTTCTGTTTTGCTGTCTATCTCCCCCGTTTAGACTGTGAGCCTGTTATTGGACAGGGATTGTCTCTATCTGTTGCCAAATTGTACATTCCAAGCACTTAGTACAGTGGTCTGCACATAGTAAATGCTCAATAAATACAATTGAATGAATGAATATTCAATTTGTTGCCAAATCCTAATTCAGTCAGCCAGTCAATTGCGTTTATAGAGTGCTGACTGTGTGCAGCACTGTAATTAGTGCATGGGGGCGTACAATATAACAATATAAAAGAAATTTACCCTGCCTACAATGAGCTTATAGTCTAGGGGGAGACAGATATCAATTAGAAAAATAAATTACAGATATGTACATAAATGTTGTAGGGGTGAGAGGGGGAATGAACAAAAGGAGCATGGGAGAAGAGGGCTTAGTCAGAGAAAGCCTCCTGTCAGTTATACCTTCATCACATCACTAAAATCTGCCCTTTCCTCTCCATACAAACTGCTGGTGTGCTGATACAAGCACTTATTATTCCCCACCTTGACTAGTTCATCTGTTTTCTAGCCTATCTCTCTGCCTCCTGTTGCTCTCCACTCCAGACCACAGTGTTGCCTGTACATTTTTTTCTAAAAAAAAAATTAATTCCACATCTCCCCACTCCTTAAGAACTCCAGTGATTGTCTCCACATTAAACAGAAACTCTTTACCATCAGTCTTGAAGCATTCCATCAGCTTATTTTACCTCTTATTTTACCTCATTAAATTCCTACTATAGCTCAGTCCACATACTTCACTCCTCTATCACCAGTTTACTCATTGTGCCTAGATCTTGTTTATCTCCCCACCGACCCCTTTTCAGAGCTTCCCTCTGATCTGGAACCCTATTCCCCTTTAGGTAGGCCAGACCAGTGCTCTCCCCATCCTCAACGCCTAATTAACTTCGCATCTTCTCCATGGGGCCTTACCTGATTAAGCCCTCTTTTTCCTTATTCCCCCTCATTTCTGCACCTTAAATATGTATCCTTTAAACACCTGAAATTCACCTCATCCTCAGTCCCACAACACATATATGCATCCATGATTTATTCATTTGTATTAATTTCCATCTCCCTCTAGATTACAGGTATATTGTCAGCAAGGAATGTGTCTACCAACTCAGCTGTATTGCAACGTCCCAAGCCCTTAAAACAGTACTCTATACATAATAAGTGCTCAGTAAATACCACTGAATAATTAATGGTTGATGCTTGAACACAGTAAATTCTTAATGCTTGGCATTAATTGATTCTCCTTCTATTGTACTCTCCAAAATGCTTGGGGAACTACTTTGCATATAGTAGGGTATCAAAAACACTATTGATTAATTTATTAATTGTTCTTCTGTTTGCTTAGCCTCAGATCCAGGTGGAAGGTATAGCCTATATATATTAATAAATGTAGTCACCTACTTTACCGGTTTTGGTGAATGGTATAGAGCCATCCCACAGAGATATCTACACCCAGTAGTTGTGTCAGAGAGTAGACGAGTCAGATTCCGTGTAAACAGACAGACTGGGCTCATGTCAGAGATGGAGAGGAAGGGAAGTCCTCAAGAGCAGGGGTGTGAAAACCTTGCAAGTTCAATTAGTCTTGGCTCCCCTTTCAAGCAATCAGTAGTCAATTCAGTCAAATAATGCTTGCCTTGGCCATATTTAATGATTGACTCAATTTTTAGCTATGTGGTGATTGGTTTTTTTTGGCTAAATTGCTTCCAGGGCCCACGGGATCTTTTGATATTGCCTCTGTCTCCAGAGTCATTTCTGACAGGTAATTAGTATTGTTGTCATGTAGAGGAGAGTTCTGCAGTCACCTGGGCCCTGACTGTTGGGTAGTAGGTAGAGGAATCTGGGCATTTTCACAGATGTCCCAAGTGGAGAATCAGAATGGATTAATGCTCAGTGATGTCTCATTCCTGCTTGTGATAATCATCCTGAAGGAGAAGAGAGATGGGAGAAATGGTGAATAAATTCTTACTGAGACCAGATCTCAAGAAAGCAGACTGACTATGAACTCTTTTCCCAGCCAGCAAAAGTGATTCAGACAGGTGAGTTGGATGGTGCCTTCTGTCAGCAATATCAGGGTCAGAATTCAGAAAATTAATTCTGAGACTGGATTTGTGTGCCAGGCACAGTGTACAGTAAAGGATTATTTGACATTGTGATAATGATCTATTTACCTAGTCAATTAATCCATCAATGGTATATATTGAGTGCTGACTTTGTGCAATGCACTGTACTAAGTACATTGGAAAGTTAAGGTTAGGGTTAGGATTCGGGAGATTACAATACAAAAGAATAATGTGACACAATCCCTTCCCACAAGTCTAGTGGAGGAGACAGATGTTGAAATAAATTACAGATCAGGAAATTGACAGGGTATTAGGATTGTGGGGCTGATGGAGGGGAGAGTATCAAAGTGCTTAAGTGTTACAGAGTCAGGTGCATAAGTAATATAGGAGGAAGAAGAGTAGGTGAAATGATGGTGTAGCTGGAGAAGGCCTTTTAGAGGAGATGTCTTGAGTGGCAATGAAAATAGAATTCAACAAAAAGTTCCAGTGTACTAAAAACTGTGCTAAGCAGTGGGGTGGGGTCTCTTCCCAAACGGGGCTCACAATCCAAGTGAGAGATGACAGATATATAGAAATGAGGATTAAGAGATTCGTTCAATCGTATTTACCGAGTACTTACTGTTTGTGGAGTACTGTACTAAGCACTTGGAATGTACAATTCAACAACAGATAGAGACAATCCCTGCTCAACACTGAGCTCACAGTCTAAAAGGGGGAGACAGGCAACAAAACAAAACAAGTAGATATATACATATCATTAATAAAATAAATAGAAAAATAATTACATTTTATTAATGTAATAAGGTAATTACATTGAGGAAAATTACATTACATTGTAAGGGAATTACAATGAGGGAAGGGGAGGGATCAGCCTTGGAAGGCCTCCTGGAGGAGGTGAGCTCTCAGTAGGGCTTTGAAGAGGAGAAGAGAGTTTGGTAGATCTGAGGAGGGAGGGCATTCCAGCTCAGTGGTAGGACGTAGGCCAGGGGTCGATGGTCAGACAGGCAAGAACAAGGGACCATGGGAAGGTTAGCGGCAGAGGAACACAGTGTACGGGGGAGCTGTAGAAGGAGAGAAAGGAGGTGAGGTAAGAGGGGACCAGTTGATGGGGAGCTTTGAAGCCAAGAGTGAGGAGCTTTTGTTTCATGCGAAGGTTAATAGGCAAGCACTGGAGGTTTTTGAGGAGGGGAGTGACATGCCCAGAGAGTTCCTGTATAAAGATAATACGGGCAGCGGAATGAAGTATAGACTGGAGCGGGGAGAAACAGGAGAATAGGAGATCAGATAGGAGGCTGATGCAATAATCCAGTAGGGATAGGATGAGAGCTTGCACCAGCAAAGTAGCAGTTTGGATGGAGAGGAAATGGCTGATCTTGGCGATGTTGTGAAGGTGAGACTGGCAGGTTTTGGTGACAGATTGGATGTGTGGGTTGAATGAGAGAACAGAGTCAAGGATGACACCAAGGTTGCGGGCCTGTGAAATGGGAAGGATGGTAGTGCCATCCACAGTGACAGGGAAGACAGGGAGAGGACAGGGTTTGGGAAAGAAGATAAGGAGCTCAGTCCTTATCAACATGTTGAGTTTTAAGTGGCAGGCAGACATCCAGGTGGAGATGTCCTGAAGGCAGGAAGAGATGCGAGCATGGAGGGAAGGGGAGAGAACAGGGGAGAAGATGTAGATTTGGTGTCATCTGCCTAGAGACGATACTTGAAGCTGTGGAAGCGAATACGTTCACCAAAGGAGTGATGAAAAGTGGGAACCATTAAACCTAATGAATTTAAGAGCATCAAGAAGGAAAGCAATCCTAGGAGGGGGCAGATTTCAGGTGCCTCTCTGCTCCACGTCACAGGTCTTGCTAATGAGATAGCAATGTCTCCCCAGTGAACTTACAGTTCCAAAGGAGCTTTTGAGTGCTCAAATACTCTGGTGAATTGCACAGGGAATTATCACTGCAGCCTAGAGGTTGACATGAAAGGGAGGCCAGGAGCTGGAAGGGTTTGGAAGGATTTTGCTTCAAGACCAACCAGGTCCTATAAGTAGTGTCAGCACATTACTTTCCAGGCTGCAGCTCTCTAAGCTGGTCCTCTAAAATTCCCTCTTCTGATTAACACACATCACCCCAGTCACCCCAATCCAATATCTGCTGTAGCTCTTTTATTTAGGTTAGAATTAGCGTTAGTGTCAAATTAGGGTTAGGGTTAAGGGTAGGCTTTGGTTTAGATAGATAGATAGATAGATAGATAGATAGATAGATAGATAGATAGATAGATAGATAGATAGATGGATGGATGGATGGATGGATGGATGGATGGATGGATGGATGGATGGATGGATGGATGGATGGATGGATGGATAGATAGATAGATAGATAGATAGATAGATAGATAGATAGATAGATAGATAGATAGATAGATAGATAGATAGATAGATAGATAGATAGATAGATAGATAGATAGATAGATGATAGATAGATAGATAGATAGATAGAATAGATAGACAGATAGAGTACAGGTGTGTGTATTGAGAAGCAATGTTGCTTAGTGGATAGAGAACAGAACTGGGAGTCAGAAGGGCATGGGTTCTAATCCTGGCTTGATCATTTGTCTCTGTGTGACCTTGGGCAAGTCATTTAATTTCCCAATGCCTCACTTACTTCATCTGTAAAATGGAGGTTAACATTGTGAGCCCCATGAAAGATAGTCCCTGTCTGTGTCCAACCTGATTAGATTGTATCTATCCCAGTGCTAAGAACAGTGCTTGACAAATAGTAAGGGCTTAGCTAATACTATATATATTTAGAGAGAGATAAAGTTATGAGTCCTAAAAGTGTTTTCCAACTTTGCTTTATGGAACAGGGACAGATTGATGCTAATTATGACAAAATTTCTAAGAACCAGGCAGAATGTGCAATTTTTAAAATTTCTTATTTTACCTTTGATCAAGTTCAGGTGATAGGTAATTAATAATAATAACACTATGCATCTATAATTATTAATGAAACATTTCCAAATCTGTGTTTCTTTCCCTGTAGGATACCATCTGTGGACCTGCCTGATATTGTACTTGAATGGATGGAGGTGAGATCTACCTGGGAATCATGATTCTGTTACAGATCTGCATTGGGTTCTCAGTAAACATATTTGTCCTCCTGTTCTATGTCTGCATGTTCTCTGCCAACCACAAGCTCAGCTCCCCAGACTTGATCCACAGAAACTTGTCCTTGGCCAACATCATAATTTTTCTCACCTGGGGAATCCCAAACTTCATGTCAGTTTAGGGACTGAGAAATTTCCTGGATGATGTTGGATGTAAAATCATCATGTACCTTTTCCGAGTGGCCCGGGGTATTTCTGTTTGCACCACCTGCCTCCTGAGTGTCTACCAGGCTGTCACTCTCAGTCCGATCAGTAGCCAGTGGGCATGACTCAAAGTGAAATTACCTAAGTGCATCCTTCCCTTCTGCCTCCTCTCCTGGATCCTCAATATGCTGATAAATGCTGATATGCCAAGGTACACAACAGGCCCCCGGAACACCAGTAGTCAAATCACATATGATCTTAAATATTGTTTAGTAAATACTGATAATGCAGAAATTGCCATAATAAATGCTGTTTTGTGTTCTGTTTGGGATTTGATATTTGTGGGGCTCATGAGTGTGGCCAGTGGTTATATGATATTTGTCCTGCACAGACACCACAGATGGGTCCAGCACCTCCATGGACCCACTCACACAAGGCAATGGCTGAAGTCAGAGCAGCCAAGTGTGTCATTGCCTTGGTGACCCTCTATGTCCTGCTTTATGGGCGGCAGACTACTATGGTCAATGTTTTACTAAACATGGAAGGAAATTCTCCTCTACTGATGAAGAGTCACCAGAAGCAGCGTGGCTCAGTGGAAAGAGCACGGGCTTTGGAGTCAGGGCTCATGAGTTCGAATCCCAGCTCTGCCACTTGTCGGCTGTGTGACTGTGGGACAACCTGATTCCCCTATGTCTACCCCAGCGCTTAGAACAGTGCTCGGCACATAGTAAGCGCTTAACAAATACCAACATTATTATTATTAGTTTGGTCATTCACCTTCTCTGTCATTAGTCCATTCCTAATTATTTACAGTGACAGGAGAATGAAAACATTTTGGGAAAGGGAATCCTCTAATACCAACATGCCTCCCTCACAGGGCCACTGGTATGCTGTCTGCTCTCTTTCAGGAAGCCCAAGGTGAGAGTGGTCTGCAGGCCCTGCAGGCTGGGGAGATTCAACGTTGTCCCCTCTGGTCAGAGACTCACTGCTCTGAAGGGCCGACTTTAGAGGGTAAGCAGGGAGGACAGCCAACATAGGTGTGCTCTGACCATGGGCCAGAAGAGTGGCCATAGTTGAAAATTTGAAAAGTTCATACTCTGGAGAATTTATCTGCATGGATTTTTCATGTAACATGACAATTTGAGATACCTGTAGGATTAAAATTGTTAGTAGAGTATATACAACATGTTTTTACTGCTATTATAATCTTGACATTTTGCTATTATATTCTAGTCAAGCCTTAACCCTAGTCATGTGTATAGGTACTTAGCAAATACCATTATTAATTATTACTAGTAGTAGTATTGCTGTTACTATGTTTAGTGGTTAGCTCATGTGTAGCATTACTGTCACTGAATATGTATACTCATTTGTTGTGTTGAGTCCCATCTAGGTAAACTGTGACTGATAAGACCAGAATCCACCTTATCAGCACGCTTAGCAACAACCAATCACTGACCCCTGGTGTGATCCTAAAACCCCCAAACTGTCAACAGTGAAATTCCTGAAGGCCACCTGTAGCCTTAAGACCCCAAATTATCAGCAATCCTGTCGACAGTGAATTCCTGGCCATAAACCCATATAGCCTTGAAACTTAACACCTGTGCTTGCTGAAGATTTCTTGCTGAAGAATTCTTCAGCCATGGAGTGTCTGCTGGATGACCTAAAGCCGATAATGAAGGAGCTTGGTGTATAATGAGAGGCTAATGAAGACCACAACCTACAGGGGTGGAGTGGCACATGGTATGCCAATCCAACACATGAACAAATGGGGCTTGAGGGGAGGGGTTGGAATACAGGGAAGGACTTGGTGCTGTGTCACCCAGGGAAGGGGGACCAGCGGGAAATATAAGGATGGACTCATCCTCAGGTCTTGGTCTTTGGCTACCAAACAGCCACTGACGTTTTGTTGCAACCAAATGAATAAAAGGCTGGCCTAACCCGATTGGTTACTTGGGATATTTTCCAACTATATATATATATATGTATTTCTTACATATATGCTTACTCTTTATGACTGTTCTTCATATATGAAACGTCTCTCTCTGCCTTAGCTCATACCTCAGAGTCCACTGAGTGGCCAAATTTCTGAAGCTCTCCTGCTCCTTTCAGTCCTCTCTGTCTCATTTTTGAAGCCCTCCTCTTACCCATAGTTCTCTCTGCCACATTTCTAAGGTTCTGTTGCTCCTTACCATCCAGTCCTGTGCATAGAAGGAGGGACGGAAGGAAAGGGGTGATAGAGATGCACCACAGCAGTGATACTGCACTCATCTCAGTGCATTCTCCAAACCAAGAATCACTACTGGTCATAGCTCAGGTATGTTGAGGACTGTGGTCCTTACTCATTGTAAGGCAGTTTCATCACTTTGAAATGCCATACTCATCAGTCAAGAGATTCTCTAGGTTACAAGATGGACCAAAAATTTGACATGAAAAAGGGTGAAAATTAACTACAGACCCTGCCCATGAGAGAGAGAGTCCAAGAGAGAGGAAGATGAAGAGGATTGAATAATTCATCTTTAATTTTCCTTTCCAAAGCATAATCTATCCCATATTGAGGAGTGCTGGATCACCCCTTGGGTCATCCCATCACTAATTCCTGTTGGTTCTACCTTCATAACATCACTAAAGTCCTCTGTTTCCTTTCCATCCAAACTGCTATCACATTTATACAATCACTCATTTTATCATGCCTGGATTATTACATCAGTCTCCTTGCTGACCTCCCAGCCCCCTGACTCTCCAGACTCCACATCATACTTCACTCTGCTCCCCAGATCATTTTTCCATAAAAACACTCAGGAAAAGTTTTCCGGTCCCTCAAAAAGCTCCAGTAGTTGCCCTTCCACCTCTGCCAGAAACAAAAACTCTTCACCATTGGCTTTAAAGCATTCCACCCCCTTACCCTCTCCTATCTCAGCTCACTATTCTCCTACAACCCAGCCCTCACACATCACTCCTCTAATGCCAACCTTCTCAATGTACCTCAGTCTCATCTATCTTGCCATCGACCCCTCACCCATGTCTTGCCTCATGCCTGGAATGCCATCCCCACTCAAATCTGACAATCATTCTCCCCCACTTCAAAACTTCACTGAGGGCACATTTCTTCCAAGAGGCCTTCTCTGACTAAACTACTCTTAACAGCCCCACAGCAGTTATGTATATATCTATAATTTATTTATTTATATTAATGTCTGACTCCCCAGCTCTAGACCGTAAGCTCCTGTGGGCAGGGAGTATGTCTGCTTATTGTTGTATTGTACTTTCTCAAGTGTTTAGTACAGTGCTCTTCACAAAGTAAGTGCTCAATAAATATAACTGAATGAAGGGATGAATGAATGAATGAAAAGAAAGAAGAGTAAAGAGTCAGTGGAGAGAAAAAGAGGTTGAAAGAGGAAGGTTCTTCAGATACAGAAGGAATATAAATATTTACTATCTGCTTCCATTCTCCTTAACCTTACTTCTATACAAATGCTTAGCACAGAATATGTTTAGTACAAGCCATAGTAACTATTACTATCATTATCTTAAAATGATCACATATAATTTTTTGATTCAGTATTTATGCTAAGCTCTGTCCTGTGCCCTTGGCTATAATTAATAAGATTATGATCAATACTTCTGGAGAAAATTAATTCCACATGTACACCAACATTTGGGTGTTGGGTAAAGAAGTGTTTCTTTTTTCTTTTTTTTTTAATGGTAATTGTTAAGCACTATTGTGCCAAACATTGTACTAAGTGTACTAAATACAAAATAATCAAGTTGGACACAGTCCCTAAACCACATGGGGCTCACAGTCTAAGTAGGAGGGAGTATGATTTAATTTCCATCTTATGGATGAAGTAACTGAGGCCCAGAGAAGTTACGTGACTTGCCCAAGATCACACAGCAGACAAATGGTAGACCCCGGTCCTCTTACCCCCAAGCAGGTGCTCTTTCCACTAGGCCACGCTGCTTTCTGACTGTCATTGCCTTGCTGTGCTAACCCATAGTTGTGTTTACTATGAATTTTGGGGTGTACACTAAGTTTGTCAATGGGTTCTCAGCCAGATAGGGAATGAAGGATTGAAGGGTGAATCTAGAACTAAAAGGAATGAGAAGATCTGCGGGCAGTAAGCAGCGCATAAGCCACCTCTTAGGTCATTTTTTTCTCTTCTTTTTTTCTCTTTCTACTGGCCTGTCTCAGAAAATTGGGAGCTTTTGGGGAAGAGTAGTTTCCTATTTCCTGCCCAGTACCCCTGTGGACCAAGGTTTTAGGAGGTAAAACAGGTTCCACTAAAAGCTCTGGATTCAGAGTCCAGAGAGATCACACTGACACAATGACAAGAAGAAGGTATGAGGTGTGGAAAAATGTTAGGTAGGGAGATGCTCATGAAAATCTGGATTTTATTATAATTCCAGACCCATTCCTGCTGGGAAATTTTTTAACTATGTGCTCTTCATTTTCTCTCAAAGTGGAGAATAAAGCACTATATTATATACTCTCTTCTGGATGTCCTTGCTGACTGGCAGACACCTGCTTGGATTAGGCTTGGTCATTGTTCCCCCAGTAGCAAACTGTGCCAGCCTACCCCAGAAAGGAAAACAGGATGTTCCAATACAGAGAAGTGGAAATCCGCTCTTTGTTATAGGATTGCAGTTCAAATCTCCACTTCATTGGATTTGCCCCAGAACCATGTTCACCCTGAGTTCTTCACCCAACCCTCTTAGTTATGGGAATTCCTAGCTCTTCTCCCACATTGTCTAGGCTGTCAGCTCACTGAGGACAGGGAATGTGTCTGTTCTTGTTGTACTGTACTCTCCCAGGGACTTAGTACAGTGTTCTGCACACAGAAAATGCTCAATAAATATGATTGAATGAAACCCAGGCTTGCTCCACTTGCCTGTTTCCTTTGGGTCTTCCTCTCTCTGTTTTTGCATCTTTTAAAAATGTTTTTATGAGTAGCTGTGGACGAGTGGCTTCCTCCAGATTCACAAGAAAGAATAGGGAAGAGGACTAGGTAGCAAACCCATTGTGAGCAGGGAATGTCACCACCAAATATGACCAAAACTGAGCTCTTCATCTTCCCTCCCAAGCCCGGTCCTCTCCCTGACTTCCCTATCACCGTGGATGGTACGACCATCAGGCCCGCAACCTCGGTGTCATTCTTGACTCGGCTCTCTCGTTCATCCCACACATCCAATCCGTTATCACCCTTTCCTCTCCACCCAAATGGCAACCTTACTGCTACAGGCTCTCGTAATATCCCGGCTGGATTGCTGTGTCAGCCTTCACTCTGATCTCCCTTCCTCCTCTCTCTCCTAGCTCCAGTCTATTCTTCACTCCTCTGCCCGGCTCATCTTCCTGCAGAAATGCTCTGGGCATGTCATTCCCCTTCTTAAAAGCCTCCAGTGGTTGCCTATCAACCTCTGCTCCAAACAAAAACTCCTCACTCTAGGCTTCAAGGCTCTCCATCACCTTGCCCCTTCCTACCTCTCCTCCCTTCTCTCTTTCTACTGCCCACCTTGCATGCTCCGCTCCTCTGCCGCCCACCTCCTCATCGTCCCTCGGTCTCACCTATCCCACCGTCGACCCCTGGGCCACGCCCTCAAAACGTCAAAACCCTACTTAAAGCTCACCTCCTCCAAGAGGCCTTCCCAGACTGAGGTCCCCTTTTCCCTCTGCTCCCTTTACTCCCTCCTTCACCTCTCTGCAGCTAATCCCTCTTCTGCCCCCTTTCCCTCTGCTCCTCCCCCTCTCCCTTCCCTTCCCCTCAGCACCGTACTCATCTGCTCAACTGTATATATCTTCATCACCCTATTTATTTTGTTTAATGAAATGTACATCACTGTGATTCTGTTTATTTGCTATTGTTTTAATGAGATGTTCTTCCCCTTGACTCTATTTATTGCCATTAGTCTTGTCTGTCTGTCTCCCCCGATTAAACTGTAAGCCCATCAAAGGGCAGGGACTGTCTCTATCTGTTACCGATTTGTACATTCCAAGTGCTTAGTATAGTGCTCTGCACATAGTAAGCACTCAATAAATGCTATTGAGTGAATGTATTCTCTCAACTGCTCAGTACAGTGCTCTGCAGAAAGTTAATTGTTCAATGAATACTATTAATTGCCTGTTTGACTGAGGGCTGTTTGGAATTAAAGACAGCTATACAATCTACCAAGCAATCATATTTATTAAGCACTTATTGTATGTGGAACACAGTACTAAGCACCTGGGAGAGTACAGTATAACAGAGTTGGTTGACACATTCCCTGCCCACAGCGAGCTTACAGTCTAGAGGGTGAAACAGATATTAATAGAAATATATAAATTACAGATATGAGGGAAGGGGGAAAAAAGGGTACAAATCCAAGTGAAAAAGTGACACAGAATGGAGTGGAAGAAGAGGCAATGAGGATTTAAGCAGAAAAGAACTACTGGAGGAGATGTGATTTTCATAAGGTTTTAAAGGTGGGGAGAGTGATGGTCTGTTGGATATGTAGTGGGACAGGGGCAGAATGTGGGCTGGAAGTCAACAGCAACATAGACTAGATTTAAGTACAATGAGTACGTGAGCATCAGAGGAGCAACGTGTGCAGTCTGGAATGCAGTAGGAAAGCAGCGAAGTAAGGTAGGAAGGGGGAAAGGTGATCGAGTATTTTAAAACCCAGGGTAAGGAGTTTCTGTTTGATGCATAGGGCCACCACTAGAGGTTCTTGAGGAATGAGGAAACATGGACCTCATGTTTTGTAGAAAAAATTATTCAGGCAGCAGAGTGAAATATGCAGTGGAATGGGGAGAGATAAGGGTCAGGATGGTCAGCAAGGAGGCTGATGCAGTACTCCAGACCCTAAAGGAGAGGTGCTTGGATTAATGTGGTAGCAGTTCAGGTGGAGAGGAAGGGAGGATGTTAGCAATGTTGTGAAAGTTGACCTGACAGGACTTGGTGATAGATTGAATATGTGGGTTGAAAGAGAGAGATGAATCAAGGAATACACCAAAGTTATGGGCTTGTGAGATAAGGAGGATGGAGGTGCTGTCCACAGTGATGGGAAAGTCGGGGTGAAAGGAGGCTTTGGATGAAAAGATGAGTTCTCTTTTGTTTGTTAAATTTGCGGTGTTGACAGAACATCCAAGTTGAGATGTCCTGAAACAGGAGGAAATGCAAGGCTGCAGAGAGGGAGATTGGGACTCGTCTGCATAAAGATGGTTATTTAAACCATGGGAGTGGATGAGTTCTCCAAGGGAGTGAATGTAGAAGCAGTATAGAAGGGGACTCAGAACCGAGCCTTAAGGGGTTCCCACATTTAGGAGGTGGAAGGAAGAGAAGGAGCCTGTGAAAGAGACCAAGAAGGAGTGACTAGAGAAATAGGTGGAGAACCAGGAGAGGAGAGTGCCAGTGAAACGATGGTTGGATATTTTTTCCAGGATAAGGGGCTTGTCGAGAGTGTTGAAGGCAGCTGAATGGTCAAAGAGAATTACGACTGAGTAGGGGTTGTGGGATTTGGTATACATTCAATCATATTTACAGAGAACTTCCTGGATGCAGAGCACTATACTAACGTTTGGCAAGAAGGAGATCATTGGTGACCTTTGAGGGAGCAATTCCTGTGGAATGAAGAGAGCATAATCTAGAATCAATCAGTCAATGTTATATTTATTGAACACATTGTGTGCAGTTCACTGCACTAAGCGCTTGTACAGTAATATAGAACAGAATCGCTAGCACAGTTCCCTGCCCACAAGGAGCTTACAGTCTAAGGGAGAGATGGATATTGATATTGATAAATAAATTATGGATATGTACCTAAGTGTTGTGGGTCAGTCAATCATATTTATTGAGTGCTTACCGTGTGCAGAGCATTGTACTAAGTGCTTGGGAGAGTACAATATAACAATAAATACACACGTTCCCTGTCCACAATGAGCTTACAGTCTAAAGGGTCTGAAGGTCTGTGAGTCTGAAGGTAGGGTGAATAAATGGTGCAAAACCAACTGGAAAAGTGACACAAAAGGGAGTGGGAGAAGAGGAAATGAGGGCTTAGTCTTAGAAGGGGAAGTCCTCATAATAAGGTCTGAAAATGGAGAGAGTGATCATCTATTGGACATGAAGGGGGAAAGAGTTCCAGATCATAGGCAGCACATGGGCAAGAGGTTGGTGATGAGATAGATAAGATTGATTATTCATTTATTTTTGTCCATTGTGTGTCTCCCCCTCTAGACTGTAAGCTTGTTATGGGCAGGGAATGTGTTTATTTTATAACTGTACTCTCCCAAGAGCTTAGAACAGTGTTCTGCACACAGGAAGCGCTCAGTAATTATGATTGATTGATTGAATGAATGAATAAATGCACTAAATGAATGAATTAATGAATGAAATGAGTAAATTGTTATTAGACCCACATATTCAATCCATCACTAAATCATGTTGGATCCACCTTCATTCCTAACGTAGCTAAAATACACCCTATCTTCTCTATGGAAACTGCTATCACGCTAATACAGTCATTCATCCTATCCTGCATCAACCTCATTGCTGACATCCAGTCTCCTGTCTATCACTGCTCCAGTCCATATTTCACACCGCTGCCAGGATCATGTTTCTACAGAAATGTTCAGGACATATTACCCCGCTCCTCAGAAAAAACTCCAGAGGTTGCCCAACCGAACTACCTCTGCATCAAACAAAAACTCCGCACAATTGGCTTTAAAACACTCCACCACCCTTCCCTCTCCTACCTCATCTTGCTTCTCTCTTTCTACAACCCAGCATGCACACTTCAGTCCTTTAGTGCTAACCCTCTCACTGTCCTCAGTCTCACCTGTTTTGCGGCTGACCCCTAGCCCACATCCTACCTTTGGCCTGGAGCGCCCTCCCTCCTAAAATCTGACAGACAATTACTCCCCATCACCCCTTTCCTTAATTCCCACTCCCTTCTGCATTGCCTGAACTTCCTCCCTTTGCCCTTCCCCACTCCCATCCCAACAGCACTTATGTACATATATGTAATGTATTTGTTTTAATGTCTGTGTCCCCTGCTCTAATAATAATGATGGTAATTTTTAAGCACTTACTATGTGCTGAGCACTGTTCTAAGCACTGGGATAGCTACAAGGTAATCGGGTTGTCCCACGTTGGGCTCAGAGTCTCAATCCCCATTTTATAGATGAGATAACTGAGGCACAGGGAAGTTGAGTGACTTGCCCGAAGTCACACAGCTAAGTGGCGGAGGTGGAATTAGAACCCATGACCTCTGACTCCCAGGCCCATGTGCTTTCCACTAAACCACGCTCTTGACTCTTGACTCAGGGCATATGTCTTGTTATTGCTGTATTGCACGCTTCCAAGTGCTTAGTACTGTGAGCTACACACAATAAGCAGTCTAAAAAATGAATGAATGAATGAATGAATGAATGAATGAATGAATGAGAGGAGTGGAGGGTGCAGGCTGCATTATAACAGGAAATCAGAGAGGTAAGAGAGAAGGGGGAAAGGGAATTGAGTATTTTGTAGCAAATGATGGTATGGTGTTTCTATTCGATGAGGAGGTGGATGGGAAAACATTCTAGGTCCTTGAGGAGTGGGGAGATGTGGATTGAATGTTTTTGTAGAGAAAATGATCTGAGTAACAGATCTAGGTACGTACTGAAGTGGTGAGAATTAGGAGGCAGGGCGGTCATCAAGGAGGCCGATGCAGTATTCAATGCAGATCTGGATAAGTGCTTTGATCAGCATGATAGCAGTTTTTGATGGAGAGGAAAAGGCCAATTATAGCATTGTTGGGACATTCGAACTGATGGGAGTTTGTGACAGATTGAATATGTGGATTTCATAAGAGATGAATCAAAGACAATGCAAAAGTTACAGGCTTGTGATACAGTGAGGTTGGTGATGTTGACTACAATCCCCCAACCTTTCCATCAGTGAAGACAGCAACTGCATCCCAAGCACTTAGTGCTGTGCTCTAATAACCGTAAGTGCTCAATAACTATGATTGATTGATTGATGGGAAAATCAGGGGAAGAACAGAGTTTAGGTGGGAAGAAGAGGACTCTATTTTGGACATGTTAAATTTGAGTGGGCAGCAAAACATCCAAGTAGAGGTGTCTTGAAGGCAAGAGGAAATATGAGTCTGCAGGTCAGGGTTTGAGAGGTATTGGGAATCATCAATATACAGACAGCAGTTGAAGTTATGGGAGTGAATGACTTCTCCAAGGGAGTGGGTGTAGATGGAAGATAGAAGGGAATCCAGAATGAGACTTAAGGATGTCCCACAGTTAGAAGGAGGGAGGCAGAGAAGGAAGACAGGGGAGCAGCTAGAAAGAAAGGAGGAAAACCAGGAGTAGACAGCATCAGTGAAGCCAAGGTTGGATACTGTTTCCAGGAGAAGGGGATGGTCGACAGTGTCAAAGACAGCTAAGAGGTCGAGGTGGATAAGGATAGAGTAGGAACCATTGGATTTGGCAAGAACAAGATGATTGGTGATCTCTGAGAGGGCAGTTTCTGTGGAGTGAAGTGTGTGGAAGCCAGGTTGGAGGGTGTCAAGAAAAGAACTGGAGGAGAGGAAATGGTGGTAGTAGGTGTTTACAATTCGGTCAAGCATTTTGGAAAGTAATAGAGAGAAGGAGATGGGGAAATAACTGGAGGCAATTTTGGAGTCAAGGGATGGTTAGGACTGGGAATCATCAACATGTTAGAAAGCAGTCAGGAAGAAGACATTAGAGAGTGAATGCTTGAATATGAGATTAGGAAAGGAAGAAGTGAGGGCAAATGTTTTGATAAGGTGTGAAGGAATGGGGTTGGAGGTTCAGGTTGTGGGATAGATTTTGAGAGGTGGAGGGAGATCTCCTCTTGCGATTTTTCTGGGGAAAATGGGAGAGTTGAACAAAAGACCAGAGGAGGGAGGGAGAAACGAGAGGCACAAGAGAGATTTTAGGGAGATCACACTTGATCATATCAATTCTCTCAGTATAGTTTGGGGCCAGGTCATTAGGGGCAAGAGATTGTTTGGAAGGGGCGTGGAGAGGGACGGGGGTTTTGTTGAGGGAGTTAAATGTCTGAAAAGACTGCTTAGGACAATGAGCAATGGAGTCTCTATGGAGGAAATGATTTTTCTGGGAAGAGAAGGAAGAGTTAAAGCAGGCAGGGATGAAGTGAAGATAGACGAGGTCAGCCTGATACCTGGATTTCTTTCAGCAGCAGTCTGCAGCTTGTGCCCAGGATCCAAGGAAGTGGATGGAGGAAGTGATCCAGGGCAGTGGATTAGTGGTAACAGATCAGCAAAGAGTTAAGGGAGCAAGTGAGATGAGGGGAATGAATGCGTCAGTAGAGAGGGTGGAATCGAGGGTGCAAGTTTGGTCATCAAAGGAAGGTAGTTTTGGTTTGGAGACAAAATGGGACATGATGATTTGAGAAAATTGGTGTGGATGAAAAGATGGGAGGTCTCTGTAGGGGAACCTGGTAGATTTGCAGGCAGGGAGCATGTGGGAGAGCAGGCAGGTGAAGAGGTGATGATCAGATAAAGGGATTTCAGAGTTTGTGTTGGTAGAGATTTTTTGATGACTTGAGATGATATCGAGTATGTGTTCAAGTTGGTGAGTGGATGAGATGGGGTGGAACAGATAGACAGTGGAGTTGAGGAATGAGAGGATGCATGCAGTGGAGGGGTCATCAGGAACATCCACATGGACTTTGAATCCCATAAGGATCAATGTAGGATGGAGAAAGAGAGAAGGAATGTGAAGAAGAAATCAAATGTTTCAGGAAATTGGATGTGGGGCCTGGGGGCCGATAGATGATCATGATTACTAACTGGCTTGGCTTGGGTGGTAGAGGTGGATGATGCTGGCTTCAAAGATAGGAAAGAGAGGGATGGGGAGCTGGAATAGTGTGAAAGTGGCACTGGGGAGTGAGAAGGAAGCCCACTCCTCCCCCTTTCCCAGTGAGTCTTAGGGAGTGAGAGAAAACGAGGTCCCCTCTGGAGACAGTGGCGAGACAGTGTCATTTTGGGAGAGCCAGCTTTCAGAGATCGTGAGAAGGAGGAGTGACTGGGTGAGGAACAGGTCGAGAATGAAGAGAAGCTTTACCAAATCCAACTGTAATTTGTTTTAATATCCATCTCCCCATCTGAACTGTAAACTCCTTTTTGGAAGGGATTATCTACACCTCTTTTGTATTGTGATCTTCCCACTCGTGACAACTGTCCTTTAATAGTAGTTATCGAACGCTTACTGTGTGCAGAACACTGTACTAACATCTTGGAATGTACAATTCGGCAACAGATAGAGACAATCCCTGCCCAGTGACGGGTTTATAATCTAATCCGGGGAGACAGATGGACAAAAACAAGACAACATAATCACGATAAATAGATTCAAAGGGATGTACACCTCATTAAGAAAATAAATAAGGTAATTAAAATGCATACAAATGAGCACTGTGCTGAGGGGAGGGAGGGGGGAGGAGCAGAGGGAAAGGGGGCTTAGCTGAGGAGAGGTGAAGGGGGGAAGGTGGAGGGAGCAGAGGGAGCAGTGGGAGTGGAGGGAAAAGGGGAAGCTCAGTCTGGGAAGGCTCTTGGAGGAGGTGAGCGCTCAGTAGAGCCTTGAAGAGGGGAAGAGAGTTAGTTTGGTGGAGGTGAGGAGGGAGGGCATTCCAGGACAGTGGTAGGATGTGGGCCTGAGGTCGACGGCAGGATAGGCATGAACGGGGGACCGTGAGGAGGTGAGTGGCAGAGGAGCAGAGCATGAGAGGTGTGCAGTAAGAGAAAGAGAGAAGGGAGGTGAGGTAGGAGGGGGCAAGTTGATGGAGAGCCTTGAAGCCCAGAGTGAGAAGTTTTTGTTTCATGTGATGGTTGGTAGGCAAAGACTGGAGGTTTAAAGGAGGGGAGTGACATGCCCAGAGCGTTTCTGCAGGAAGATGATCCGGGCAACAGAATGAAGAATAGACTGGAGCGGGGAGAGACAGGAGGAAGGGAGATCAGAGAGAAGGCTGACACAATAATCCAGCCAGTATATTATGAGGGCTTGTATAAGTACGATAGCCATTTGGATGGAGAGGAAAGGACGGATCTTGGCGATATTGTAAAGTTGAGACTGGCAGGTGTTGGTGGCAGATTGGATGTGTGGGGTGAATGAGAGAGCTGAGTCAAGGATGACACCCAGGTTGCGGGCTTGAGAGACGGGAAGGATGGCCATACCGTCCACAGTGACAGGGAAACCAGGAAGAGGACAGGGCTTGGGAGGGAAGATAAGGAGCTCAGTTTTGGACATGTTGAGTTTTAGGTGGAGGGCAGACATCCAGGTGGAGACGTCCTGGAGACAGGAGGAGATACGAGCCTGCAGGGAGAGGGAGAGAACAGGGGAGGAGATGTAGATTTGAGTGTCATCTGCATAGAGATGATAGTTGAAGCCATGAGGGCAAATGAGTTCACCGAGGGAGGGAGTGTAGATGGAGAACAGAAGAGGGCCAAGAACTGACCCTTGAGGAACCCCTACAGTTAGAGGATGGGAGGGGGAGGAGGAGCCCGCGAAGGAGACCGAGAATGAATGGTCAGAGAGAAAAGAGGAGAACCAGGAGAAGAAGGAGTCCGTGAAGCCAAGGTGAGATAAAGTGTGGAGGAGAAGGGGATGGTCGACGGTATCAAAGGCAGCTGAGAGGTCAAGGAGGATTAGGATAGAGTAGGAGCCATTGGATATGGCAAGAAGGAGGTCATGGGGGACCTTAGAGAAAGCAGTTTCAGTAGAGTGGAGGGGTCGGAAACCAGATTGGAGGGGGTCCAGGAGAGATTTGGAGTTGAGGAATTGAAGGCAGCGAGTGTAGACGACTCATTCTAAGAGTTTGGAAAGGAAGTATAGGAGGGAGCTAGGGTGATAACTGGAAGGGAAAGTGAGGTCCAGATAGGCTTTTCATTTTTAGGATGGGGGAGATATTGGAGAGTGAGTAGTTAAAGATAGAAGTTAAGGAGAAGCGGAGGGAAGGGGCGATGGTTTTTATAAGGTGAGCTGGAATGGGGTCTGAAGAACAGGTGGAGGGTGTGGCACTTGAGAAGAGGGAGGAGATCTCCTCTGAGGATACTGCAGAAAAGGACGGGACAATAGGGGAGAGGGTTGGGGGTGGGAAGCAGAAGGGCGAGAGGTGACTTTGGGGAGCTCAGACCTGATTGTGTTCATTTTCGTGATGAAGTAGTACCCAGAGGAGTCACCGGGTACATCTATGTGGATGTTGAAGTCTCCGAGGATCAGAGTGGGCAGACAGAAGGAGAGAAGGAAGGTGAGAAATGGTTCAAGGTGGTTGAAGAAGTTGGAAGTGGGACCGGGGGGCGGTAGATGACAGCTACAAGAATCTGGAGGGGGTGGTAGAGGTGAATGATATGGTATTCAAAGGACAGGAAGGAGAGGGAAGGGGAAAGGGGGATAGAGTGGAAGCAGCATGGGGGTGAGAGAAGGAAGCCGACGCCTCCTCCTTTTCCAGTGAGTTTGGGGGAGTGGGAGAAGGAGAGGCCTCTGCTGGAGAGAGCAGCGGAGGAGACCGTGTCTTCACGAGTGAGCCAGGTCTCCGTAAGGGCGAGGAGGAAGAGAGAGTGGGAAAGAAAAAGGTCAAGGATGAAAGGTAGTTTACCTGTAATGGAGCGGGGATTGCAAAGGCCACACTTGACAGTAGCTGTGGGTGCAGGGATGGGAGGGGGGAAGGAGGGGAGGGGGCGGGGGAACGGGAGAGTCTGGATGAGAATGAGATGGCCAGGCCCTTGGCGGGGAAAAGGGGATGAGTGGTGGCGGTGAGACAGGAGGACTGGGATGGGGCGTGGGTAGTGTAGAGGGAAGGGGAAGGTGTGGGAGGAGGGGATTTGGTGGGGAGGAGCGCAGGGGGAGGGGGAAGAAGGGTGGCACTCCTAAAGTGGGTTTCTAGAGCGGTAGAGGGGAGGAGGGGAGGAGGCCATTCATTCTCAGTCTCCTTCGCGGGATCCTCCATCCCCTCCCATCCCCTAACTGTAGGGGCCTCTCAAGGTTCAGTTTTGGTCCCCTTCTATTCTCCATCTACAGTCATTTCCTTGGAGAACTCATTCATGACCACGACTTCAACTATCATCTCTATGAGGATAACACCAAATCTATATATCCTCCCCTGTTCTCTCTCCTTCCTTCCAGACTCGCATCTCCTCCTGCCTTCAAGATATCTCTACTTGGATGTCCTCCCACCACCTAAAACTCAACATGTCCAAGACAGAGCTCCTTATGTTTCCTCCCAAACCCTCTCCTCTCCCAAACTTTCCTGTCACTGTGGATGGCACAGCCATCCTTCCCTTCTCATAAGGTCGCAACCTTGGTGTCATTCTTGATGCCACTCTCTCATTTACCCCACATATTCAATCCATCAACAAATCCTGCCATTCTCATCTTCACATCATCACCAAGATCTGCCCTTTCCTCTCCATCCAAACCACTACCACGTTACCAAATCACATGTCCTATCCCCTGGATTACTGCTTCAGCCTCCTTTCTGAGCTCCCAACCTCCTGCCTATCCTCACTTCAGTCCATACGTCACTCTGTTGCCCGGATTATCTATCTATAGAAACGTTCAGGGCATGTCACTCCCCTCCTCAAAAGTCCCCAGTCGTTGCCAGTCAACCTCCATATCAAACAAAAACTTTTCACTATTGGCTTCAAAGCTCTCCATCACTTTGTCCCTTCCTACCTCACTTTTCTTCTCTCCTTCTACAACCCAGCCCAAACACTCCACTCCTCTGGTGCTAACCTTCTCACTGTGCCTCTATCTTGCCTGTCTCACAGTCGTCTTCTGGTCCACGTCCTACCTCTGGCCTAGAATGCCCTCCCTCTTCAAATCTGCCAATCACTCTTTCCCCCTTCAAAGCCCTACTGAAGGTGCATCTCCTCCATGAAGCCTTCACAGACTAAGCCCCCTTTTCCTGAACTCTCCTTCCCTTCCGCATCACCTCTATTCATTCCCTTTACTCTTCCCCCTCTCCCTAATACACTAATGTATACATATATACATGAATATATCTTTATTTCTATTTATTTCTATTGATGCCTGTTTACTTGTTTTAATGTCTGTCTCCCCACTCTATACCTTAAACCCGTTATGGCCAGGGATTGGCTCTCTTTATTGCTGAACTGTACTTTCCAAGTGTTCAGTACAGTGCTCAGAACACAGTAAACGCTCAATAAATGAATGAATGAATGAATGAACTCTCAAAGATTCTAATCAGAAACTGACACTTTTTCTTTTAGAATGCATACAATTATTTGCTCAATCACTTAATCATCTTGCTAATTAGAAGAGGATTTCCAACAGGGAAGGAAGTTGATTCCTTCTTTAATGCTATCTCAGATTCCCACTCCAAGCACTGTAATAATAATAATGATAATTATAATAATGTTGGTATTTATTAAGCACTTACTATGTGCTGAGCACTGTTCTAAGCACTGGGGGAGATACAGGATAATCAGGTTGTCCCACGTGAGGCTCACAGTCTTCATCCCCATTTTACAGATGCATACACTGAGGCACTGAGAAGTGAAGTGATTTGCCCAAAGTCACACAGCTGACAGATGGCGGAGCCAGGATTAGAACCCATGACCTCTGACTCCTAAACCCGGTCTCTTTCCACTAAACTACAGCAAGCGACTCAGTAATGGCAGGCCTGGAATGAGGTGAGCTTAACAACCTCATCCCTATAATTGCTGCTCTGGCTGGGTCCCACCAGAACAGAAAAGCCAAGTCTTTTTCTGCACAGCATTGCATGTTGGGAGAATAAATGTGTTCATGAGAGTGTGTCATTAAGTGTCAGGCTCTATGCAACATGGGAAGGAGAGGGAGAATCAGAGTGTAGCCTGAAAGCAGGGATATGGGGACCTGGGTCTATGATGATATAACAGGAGGTTCCTCAGTGGAGTACCACACTATCTCTCCAATACCTGCTCTCTGCCAGGGGTTGGCTTAATTAGTGGTGACTTTCTAGGGGTAGAAATTTCAGAAAAAAGGTCTTTGAATCCAGATCCTTCCAATGAAGCCTGATTTCTGATCCAGGGTACCAGACATATAAAATAAATGTTGTCTTTCTTATCTATACTGCAGGTCCTCAGGGAACATAGCTACCAATTAAGTAGGACAGTGTTCTGCTTATAGTAAATGTTCGATAAATACCACTGATTGACAGACATCTATATAAATAGAATTACAGGTATATACATAAGTGATGTGGTTGGAGGAGAGTATGCAGACACAGAACAGAAGAAGTATGTCTACTGAGAACCTAATGCAGAATGTAACAGATTCATGATCCCAAGGGAGATCTCACCTCCATCCATTCAAGTACAGTATCAAGTAGGTTCAGAGGAAGTATCATGCAGGGAGAGAAACAGAGATTTGTAAATGTTTGATTAGTATTCATAGATACATAGTATTATTATTATTATATTCTATATGATATGAACTTGATAGGAGGCTAAAATAAGGATTTTTCAAAATCACATATTCTGCCTGCTTCCTAGAAATCATGTCATAATTAGCATCAATCTGTCCCAGTTCTTCTCACCCACATCCTACCTGGAAGTCAGAAGGACCTGGGTTCTAATCCAGACTCCACAACCTATCTGCTGTATGACCTTGGGTAAATCATTTAACTTCTCAATGCTTCAGTTACCTCATTTGTAAAATGGAGATAAACACTGTGAGCCCCCTGAGAGAAAGTCCCTGTCTCTGTCCAACCTGATTAAATTGTATCTACCCCAAGTGCTTAGTACAGTGTTGGACACATAGTAAGGGCTTCCCATAATACCATATATGCACACTTATATGTATATATATACGTATGTATATTTATATATAAAATTCCTATCCTTAACACCTCCATTATAAAGTCCTAACATTGTTTCCCAACAATTTTTATGGAACTGTGTGTACAGCATAGTACTAAGCACTTGGGAGAATGTAATGTAACAGAGTTGATAGATATGTTCCTTACCTGCAAAGAGCTTGCAGTCTGGAGAGGGAGATAGACATTAATGTATAAATGAATAAATTGTGGATTTGTACTGTAAATCCCTTCTAGACTTTAAGATTAATGTGGACAGGGAGTGTGTCTGTTAATATTGTTATGTTGTACTCTCCCAAATGCTTAATACGGTGTTTAGGGCAGTGCTCGATAAATATGATTGGTTTACTGATTTACATAGTTGCAGTGGGACTGAAGAAGGGGTGAATAAAGGGTGCAAATCCAAGTATAAGGCCGACACAGACAGCAGTAGAGGAAATGAGGACAGAAGAAGAGGAAATGAGGGCCGAGTAAGGGAAGGCCTCTTACAGAAGGTGTGGAGAGCGATTGTTAGATATGAAGAGGAAATTCATCCATGTCTAGTAGTTATCATCATGTGTCCATAATTCATGTTTCAGATGCTATTTTATTTCTAATGAAAGAATTTTTGAATATTTTAAAATGTCACTTCCAATTTAATTTTTTAAGGGCTGTTATGTTAAAGTTGTGCAAAGGGTCTGAAGAATCTCTTTGCTGGAAAGTCATAGAAGAGTTTAAAATGGCTTTAAAATGGCCTAAAAATCATACTAGATTCCAAACAATTTTCCATCAGTGGCACTATTCTGAATCCATCTGGGTCAACAGGATCATTGGATGAACTGTTTGTTATTGTTCTCTTTGACATGTGTACTATTGTATAAAGATGCACCATTTGGTAGTCTTAGTGTTTCCTTCTAACACCCTAACTTTCCCTCTAATAGCTCATTTTGGATGCCTTATCCTCATTTATTTACCCAAACGTCTAAGTCCATTGCTACTCTAGCTTGTACAAAAACAGTATGCCCTAGTGGAAAGAGCATAGGCCAGGGAGTCAGAGGACCTGGTTATAATTCCAGATCCACTACTTGCCTGCTGTGAGATCTTGGACAAGTCACTTACCTTCTTTGTGCTTGTTTCCCCAGCTGTAAAATGGGGATTCACTACCTCTTCTCCTTCCTACTTAAACTGTAAGTCCCGTGGGGAATGGGAACTGTTTCAGATCAAATGGTTTGCTCTCTACTTCAGCAATGAGCCAAATTAAGAAATCAACAAATGCCACAGTCATTATTATAATCTATTTGGAGAAATGAGTCTTTTTTGTTTGGGAATATCACTTTCCCTCCTCTCACTATGCCCCACTGCTCACACTCTTTCTCCAGGCAGAAACCTCCTCCCGCACATATCCAGCAGACCACAGCTCTCCCCATGTTTTAAGCTCTCCTTAAATTTCACCTCCTCCAATAAGTCTTGGAAAACGAGACTCTTGCTTCTATAGGATTTTTCCAAGTTTTTCCAAGCTCCTTCTCTACACTGACAGCTCCATGTGAGCAGAGAACATATCTGTCAACTCTACTCTATGTCAACTCTTTTTATTGTACTCTTCCAAGGGCTTAGTCACATGTTTTGCACAGAGTAGGAGCTCAATTAATACCACTGTTTGATTGTTGCACTCAGTGGGCACTCAATAAATAATAATAATAATGATAATGATAATGTTGGTATTTGTTAAGTGCTTACTATGTGTCAAGCACTGTTCTAAGCACTGGGGTAGATACACAGTAATCAGGTTGTTCCACGTAGGGCTCACAGTCTTCATCCTCATTTTACAGATGAGGTAGCTGAGGCACAAAGAAGTTAAGTAACATGCCCAAGGCCACACAGTTGACAGGTGGCGGAGCCAGGATTAGAACCCATAACCACTGACTCCGACTCCGAATTACCACCACCACCACCACAACCACATTCAAACATCATTAGGGTCCACTTTTCTATTTGTGTGCTATTAGGTGAACAATTATGTGCTTCCTAAACTCCCCCCCTCCCTTACCCTCCCCTCAGCATTGTGCTCATTTGTATATATTTTTTATTACCCTATTTATTCTGTTATTGAGGTGTACATCCCCTTGATTCTATTTATCGTGATTATGTTGGGTTTTTTTTTTTGTTTTGTTCTGTTTTGCTCTTCCGTCTGTCTCCCCCAGTTAGACTGTGAGTCCGTCATTGGGCAGGGACTGTCTCTATCTGTTGCCGAATTGTACATTCCAAGCGATTAGGACAGTGCTCTGCACATAGTAAGTGCTCAATAAATACTATTGAATGAATGAATGAATCAGAAATTCTCCAGCATCATGGGATTTTATAATAGTAAACTCTGCCTTTAGATTTATTGCCCATCTTCTTCTTGACATGACATGATACCAGTATTTGCTTGGACTCTTTGGCTTCCACAGTCACTGAAGATTCAGCAATCTCAATAACAAGTTGTGATGTGAGAACACCTAGCCAACCATATCTTACTTGTTGCTTGGATTATTTTTCCATAAATACATTACTTAGTATTTGCCCATACTGAAGATCATTTAATGTCTGCTCCATTCTTGGGATCACTGAGAAAATGAGCACATGAAAATGGTATTCACCAAGCCCAAACGTTTAGTGTCACCTACAAACTTGGTGACTGCTTTGCACATTGCCTCTCCCAGAACATTCAGGGATATTGGCTTCTAGATAGTTTAAGAGCAAATACAAGTCTTATTTTTGTTTGGGAAGATTGAAATAACCCCTCTTCCCCTCCCCATGTGGACGTTGCCTCCTCTGGAAGTAGTTATCCCAGAAACATTATTGGGGGTGGACTGGAATAGAGATTTTGGCCATCATGTTGAACAGAACTTTCCAGATAATAATAATAATATTGGTATTTGTTAAGTGCTTACTTAGCAGAGCACTGTTCTAAGCGCTGGGGTAGACACAGGGGAATCAAGTTGTCCCACGTGGGGCTCACAGTCTTAATCCCCATTTTACAGATGAGGTAACTGAGGCACAGAAAAGTTAAGTGACTTGCCCACAGTCACACAGCTGACAAGTGGCAGAGTCAGGATTCGAACCCATGACCTCTGACTTCAAAGCCCATGCTCTTTCCGCTGAGCCACGCAGATCATTCTGAGTGTTTCCAATTCTGTCTAGTATTGATGAGCATTTTGGGGTTTCTCTTTAGGGTATTCTGCATTTTGAAATTCTGAAGAAGTCAAGGAAATGCTTCTGAGTGACCTGATTTTCACAATTCTCTTCATCGCTCAGACTGGGGTTGGGCTTCTGGGGAATTCAATTCAGCTCATGCTGCATGTCACCATTTTAATTTCCCATCATCGACAGAAAAAGATCACAGAACTGATCCTCACTCAACTGACTGTGGCCAGACTATTCCAGGGAAGGTTATTGCCTTCAGTTGGGACAATTCTCTAGATGTT
Source organism: Ornithorhynchus anatinus (assembly GCF_004115215.2). NCBI lineage: Eukaryota > Metazoa > Chordata > Mammalia > Monotremata > Ornithorhynchidae > Ornithorhynchus > Ornithorhynchus anatinus. The sequence goes on from NC_041739.1 coordinate 44,392,072, forward strand.
ATTGGGTGCCAGGTCAACTTGTACATCAGGAGAGTGGCCAGGGGCCTTTGTATCTGTACCACCTGTCTCCTGAGTGGTGCCCAGGCTGTCACTATTAGCCCCAGCAACTCTGGCTGTGCCCCTCTTAGATACCAGGCCCCCAGGTTGATCTTGCCCACCTTTCCCATATGCTGGATCTTCAATCTTTTGGTGGAAATGAACCAACTGTAGAGAGCAAAAATGTCACCATCCTAATCAATGGCAACAAAAGGAAGAGTTGTACTAGCATATATTGTTTAAATGAGCTAAATAATGTTTCACTTCTCATTGCTAAAACTGTTGGAGATGATTTCTTTGTGGTCCTTATGAGCATGGCCAGTGGCTATCTGGTGCTTTTGTTACACCGCCACCGTAGGCAAGTCCAGCACATTCATAGCAGCAGCCAAACCCACAAAGCCTCCCCAGAGTCCAGAGCCACCCAGACTATCCTGCTCTTGGTTAGTTGCTTCGTTTCTTTCTATCGCATCAATAGCAGCATTACTCTCTTTTTGAATTTTATCAAGACGGATGACATGATACTTTATGGGTTCCTCTTATTGTTTCCTTTGCCCCTGGGTGCCGATCAGCAGTGATCCCCGCATTTCCAGACTCAAATCAGTCTTTTAAGGAGGTGAGATACCATTCTCCTTCTAGGTGCCCAAGCAAAGAAAAACAGCTCAGCTCTTGCTTTCATTCATGCTTTCACTCTTGCTTTCATTAAGTTGTCTTGTTTTTGTCCATCTGTCTCCCCCGATTAGACTGTAAGCCCATCGATGGGCAGGGATTGTCTCTGTTGCCGAATTGTACATTCCAAATGCTTAGTACAGTGCCCTGCACATAGTAAGCGCTCAATAAATACTATTGAATGAATGAATTCATGGCCTAAAGAATATCTGTAAAGACTTTAATCCATGGGAAGAAGCAGGATCTGGGAACAGGATGTCCCAGTGGGCCTGCCACTCTCTACCTAGAATGACTTTGTGGATAAAGCACAGGCCCGAGACTCAGAGGGACCTGGGTTATAATCCTGGCTCTGCCACATTTCTGTTGAGTTACCTTGGGCAAGTGACCTCACTTCTCTGAGTCTCAGTTACCTCATTTGTTAAATGGGAATTAAAAATGTGAGACCCATGTGGTACAGGGACTGTGTCCAACCCGAATGCCTTGTACTGATACCAGCACTTAGTACAGTATCTGGCACCCAGTAAGCCCTTAACAAATACTATTATTATTATTGTACAAGAGCACTGGGAACCACCAGTGAAAGAACATATTCACATTCTATGTGTGGATTTTCTTCCGAAATATATGCTCCATCTGTGTGGGCTCAGATTACGTTCCCTCACTGGACAATAAAAGAAAATATTCCCAAAAATATTACTATGCTGTTGCTTATTAGCTATGTTAGGGCACAGCAACAGAGACACAAATCATAGTTAAGAAAGGAACATCCGCATTTTCTTGTCTCCCCACTATTTTCATTTATTCCTTTCTGTCCATCCACTCCTCCTGCCTTGGCTGCATCCAGTTTTCTTTCAGGCAGTATGAAATCATCATCGTCAGCATCGTCAACAACATATTTATCATCATCATCATCCTCCTCAATCCCCCTGTTTTTTTTAAATTCTGATCCTTCAAAAGGAAACCCCAAATCGAACCCATCTACCCAATCAGTGCACAGACCTCTGTGAGTTACACCTTGCATCTACTCCAGCACTTAGTACTGTGCTTAGCACATAATCAATTAATCAATCATATTTATTGAGTGCTATGTGCAGGGCACTGTTCTAAGAGTATAGGAGAGTAGAGTATAACAGAATTAGCAGACCTGTCCAATGCCCATAACAGCTTAAAGTCCAGAGGTGCAGTCAGGCCTTTATTCATATTCAGGAATCTATAATATATAAATTAAAGATATGTATATAAATCAGTCAGTCAGTCAACCATATTTATTGAAAGCTTACTCTGTGTAGAGCACTGTCCTCTGTGCTTGGGAGAGTGCTATGGGGTTGGGGATGGGGCAACCACTAAGTGTCCAAAGTTCAACAATTGAAGTGTGTGGATGAAACAGAAAGGAAAGTGATGTGAGGAAAAGAGGGAATAATAGGGGAGACCTCTTTCAGGGGATGGGATCTTGATAATGTTTTGAAGGTGGAGAGACTGTGGCATATATGGAGGGGGAGGGACCAGGAAGTCAGAGGATCTGGGTTCTAATCCTAGCTCCCCTACTTGTCTGCTATGTGATCTTTGGCAAGTGACTTCACTTCTTTGAGCCTGAGTTACCTCATTTGTAAAAAGGGGATTGAAATTCTGAGCCCCATGTGGGACAGGGACTGTGTCCAACCTGATTTGCGTGTATCCACCCTGGCTCTTAGAACAGTGCCTGGCACATAATAAATGTTTAACAAATACACTATTATCATTACTATTTTATGCCTGTTCTTCACCCCATGCTGCCTTCATCCAGCCTCAGTCTACCCGTGGTAAAACCCTAGAGGGAGGGGACCTCCAGGTATAGAAGTGGCCGGTACTGTCCAGGCATGGAAGAGCCTTCAGCAGTAAGGCCTAGGAGTTTGACATTTTGGAAAAGAAAATAAAAGTTAAAAGAATTTCACTTGTCTATGTAGCTAAGAAATTGTGCAATCAATTCCTTTCTTGTCAAGCTACAAAAAGCTAGACCTCCACCCCCCGCCTCTACAGTTCCATATATAGCCCAGCATTCCCCATTTTGCTGAGCCCTTCAGCCCCTCCCCCTCACACTGGAGGCCTAAGTTCTCTCGTGAGGGAAAGGCCACTGACCATCCCAGAGCCCACTTGCAAACCAGGATCCAAAAAGCTGAATGAAGGAGAGAGTCTCCACCACTCTTCCATCAGTGTCCTAGGATCTAGCGGGGGAGGGACCCCCGAGCCCATCCCCTCCTCTCACAAGGGAGCCTAAGATCGAGTCAGAGAAAAGGACCATTGATGACCCCAGCACCCACTCAGCAAGATGAGGGGCAAAAGATTCAGGCAAAGGGAAGGTCTCCACCACCTCCCACCCTCCCTTCCCCTCCCCTCTCTTCACACGGGAGGCCTAAGATCGAGCCAGATTCACCTTCACAATATTGCCAAGATCCGCCCTTTCCTCTCCATCCAAACCGCTATTGTGCTGGTACTAGCTCTCATAATATCCCGGCTGGATTATTGTCAGCCTCCTCTTTGATCTCCTTTCCTCCTGTCTCTCCCCACTCCAGTCCATTCTTCATTCTGCTGCCCGGATCATTTTCCTACAGAAAAGCTCTGGGCATGTCACTCCCCTCCTCAAAAACCTCCATTGGTTGCCTATCAACCTCCACACGAAATAAAAACTTCTCAATCTTGACTTCAAAGCTCTCCATCACCTTGCCCCCTCCTACCTCACCTCCCTTCTCTCTTTCTACTGCCCACTCACTTCCTCACTGTCCCCTGTTCACGCCTATCCCACTGTTGACCCCTGGACCATTTCCTACCACTGTCCTGGAATGCCCTCCCTCCTCACATCTGCCAAACTCTATTCCCCTCTTCAAAGCCCTATTGAGAGTTCACCTCCTCCAGGAGGCCTACCCAAACTGAACCCCCCTTTCCCTCTGTTCCCCCTCCTTCCCCTCCCCTCAGCACTCTGCTCATTTGTATCTATTATTTATTACCCTATTTATTTTTTTAATGAGGTGTATATCTCCTTGATTCTATTTATCTTGATGATGTCTTGTTTTGTTTTGTTCTGTTTTCCTTAGCTGTCTGTCTAACCTGTTTAGACTGTGAACCCGTTATTGGGCAGGGATTGTCTCTATCTGTTGCCGAATTGTATATTCCAAGCGCTTAGTACAATGCTCTGCACATAGTAAGCGCTCAATAAATAGTATTGAGTGAATGAGCCAGAGAGAAGGGCCGTGACCCCTAGCGTCCACTTGGCAAGCCACGGGAGAAAAAACTGTAACATAGGAAGGGTCTCTGCCAATCCCTCCCTTTCCTTTCCCCTCCCCTCACTCCCCTTCCCCCCCGGAAGGAGTCGTGGGATCACCACCTTGGAAGGAAGAGAAGCTGAGCCTTGGTAAAAATCTTGAGGCAAGAACTCACATATCCCCACTCAAAGAAGCAGGACAGCAACTCACTAAGGTGTTACAACATGTCATTAGTACCCCATCAAGGACTTCAAAACCCTGCTTGACTATTCATTAAGTAGATGCTTTAATAACCCGATTACCACATTACCCCTGGCGGGAGCTGCTGAGTCTTTCCCTTCTAGATGAATCCGCCACAGTCAATTGGGTCTATGGATCACCTGCTGAAGATCAGGACTTTCATTATTTTATGCTCTAACCCCACAGTGTGCCTTCACTTGTCTCCCTCTGGTCTCCCCTCCACTGACCCAGCACCCCTCTTCATCCCCCTCCACAAATAATAATAACAATGATAGTATTTGTTAAGTGCTTACTATGTGACAAGTATTGTTCTAAGCACTGACAAGTCCAGCCCCCCTCAGTGCACTCCCATCCAACTCTTCCCCACCCCTCTTCCCTGACTCATCCCTGTCATCCTGTCTCAAAGTTGCCTTTCTTCCCCCTCTCCATGCACTGGCCCCCTCCAGCTCATTCCCATTCAACCCCTTCCTAACAATAATATGTGCGGTATTTGTTAATCACTTACTGTTCACCAGTAAATGTACTAAACGTTGGGGTGGATACAAGCAAATCGGGTGGACAAGCCACAGTCCCACAGGGGTCTCACAGTCTAGATCCTTCCTACCTCTCCTCCCTTCTCTCTTTCTACTGCCCACCCCGCACGCTCCGCTCCTCTGCCGCCCACTTCCTCACTGTCCCTCGGTCTCGCCTATCCCGTCATCGACCCCTGGGTCACGTCCTCCCACGGTCCTGGAACGCCCTCCCTCCTCACCTCCCCCAAACTAATTCTCTTCCCCTCTTCAAAACCCTACTTAAAACTCACCTCCTCCAAGAGGCCTTCTTAGACTGAGCTCCTCTTCTCCCTCTACTCCCTCTACCACCCCCCCTTCACCTCTCCACAGCTTAACCCTCTTTTCCCCCATTTCCCTCTGCTCCTCCCCCTCTCCCTTCCCATCCCCTCAACACTGTACTCGTCTGCTCAACTGTATATATTTTCATTACCCTATTTATTTTGTTAATGAAATGTACATCGCCTTGATTCTATTTAGTTGCCATTGTTTTTACGAGATGTTCTTCCCCTCGACTCTATTTACTGCCATCGTTCTCGTCTGTCTGTCTCCCCCGATTAGACTGTAAGTCCGTCAAACAGCAGGGACTGTCTCTATCTGTTGCCAACTTGTTCATTCCAAGCGCTTAGTACAGTGCTCTGCACATAGTAAGCGCTCAATAAATACTATTGAATGAATGAATGAATAGATCCTCATTTTTCAGATGAAGTAATTGAGGCACAGAGATGTAAAGCGACTCGCCCAAGATCACACAGCAGACAAGTGGCAGGACCAGCATTAGAACCCAGGCCCATGCTCTATACACTACACCATCCTGCTTCTTCTTCCCTCGCCCCATCCTCACCCTACATACCGCCCCCACAGCCTCAGCCATGTGCAGACTGTGGTACCCCTATTCCATCATGGGGTAGCTTCCCTTCTTTATTGACCAGTTCCTGTCCTGGTCACTATTTCTCTTCGCCGTTGCTAAAATCTGGCTTTTCCCAGACGACAAGGTCTCCCCTGCAGTCTTTCCAGAGTGGGGCCTCTTCTCCCACTACCCAGACTCACTCCAAAAGGAGCTATTGGCTTCCTTCTCATGCCCCAATGCCACTTTCGCACCATTCCACCTCCCCCAGCCCTTTCATGCCCTTCCTTCGAAGCCCATGTCATCTGCATCTATCACTCAAGATTCAAGATTCTAGTAATGGTCATATAATGCCCCCCAGGTCCCACCTCCAACTTCTTTAACCATTTTGATCCCTTTTTCACATTCCTTCTCTCCTTCTCCTAGCCTACACTGATATTTAGGGATTCAATATCCACTTAGATGTTCCTGACGGCACTTCCACTGGCCACCTTCAAGCAGTCCTCAATTCCACTGGCCTCCTGCTCCACCCCACCTCACCCATTCAGCAACTTGGAAACACCCTCAATCTCATCTCTAGCTTCTGCAAAATCTCCAAACCCCCAACTCTGAAATCCCTCTATCTGACCACAACCTCCTCATCTGCTTTCTCTTTCGCACATCTCCCCATAAATCTGTACTATTCCCCCACAGAGACTTCTGATCTTTTGATCCCATCAAATTTTCACAATTCATCTTGGCCTATTTAGCCTCCATACATTAACTACCTTCCCTTGCTGACCAAATTGACGCTTTCCAAACCACCTTCTCTACTGAACTCAAGTCACTATCTCCCCTATCTCTATATTGATCTCGTACCACTAACCCACAACTCTGGGTCCCCTCTATAGTCTACCTCCTTGGCTCCTGTGCACGAGCCACAGAGTGTTGCTTTTAGGAATCTAGTTACCAGGCTGAATTCATCTTCAAATTTATCCTTGCCTGGTTTAACTCTGTCTTCTCCTCTGCCCTGTAAAATTATTTCTCCATCCTTATTGACACCCATGCCCATCACCTTCACCAGTAGTCCCCCACATTTAACTCCCTCCTTAAGCCCCCTGTTCCCCCACTTCCCCCATCCCTGGCCCCCAGTGACCTGGCCATCTATTTCACCAACAAAATTGATATTGTCAGGTGTGATCTTCCAAAAATCTCCCCTGACCCTCTCCAGCCCCTTCCCTCCCCTGCCCCTTCTTCAACTCTCTCTTCCTTCCCAGCAAGGACATCTTGCTGCCTTCTCTCAAAATCCACTCCCTCCACCTGCACATCCTACCCCATTCCTTCACTCCTCATTAAAACACTTGGCCCCTCTCTTCCCTCCCTGTCATCTTCGACTGTTCACTCTACAGTGACACCTTTTCCACTACTTTTGAACATGTCCATATCTCCCCTATCCTTAAAAAAACCCTCCCTTGACCCCCACGGTTCCCTCCAGTTTTCTCCCCATCTCCCTCTTACAGATCCTCTCCAAACTCCTTGGGTAAGTTGTTTACACCCACTGTCTCAAATTCCTCTCCCCTAATTCTCTCCTTGACACCCTCTAATCTGAGTTCTGTCCCCTTAACTCCACTGAAGCTACCCTCTCAAAGGTCACCAGTGATCTACTTCTTGCCAAATCCAATGGCCTCTACTCCATTCTAATCCTCCTCGACCTCTCAGCTGCCTCTGACACTGTCAAAAACTCCCTTCTCCTGGAAATGATATGCAATCTTGGCTTCACTGACACTGTCCTCTCCTAATTATCCTATATCTCTCGTCACTCAGTCTCAGTACCCTTTGTGGGCTCCTCCTCTGCTTCCTACCCCTTAACAGTAGGCATCCCTTAAAGTTCAGTTTTGTGTTTCCTTCTTATCTCCATCTACACCCACTCCCTTGGAAAACTAATTCACTCACACAGTTTCAACTATCACCTCTATGATGATGACACCCAAATCTCCATCTCCATCCCTGATCTCTCTTCCTCTCTGCAGTCTCACATTTCCTCCTGCCTTCAAGATATCTCCACTTGGATGTTTTCCCATCACCTCAAACAGAATATGGCTAAAATTGAACTTCTTACCTTCCCAACCAAACCCTGACCTCCAGCTCACTTTCCCTTCACCTTGGATGGCACCACCATCCTTCCTGTCTCACAAGTCCATAATCTTGGCATTATCCATGTTGCTTCTCCTGTACTTTCCCAAGTACTTAGTATAGTGCTTTGCACACAGTAAGCGATCAATAAATACAAATGAATGAATGCCACCTCACCTTGACTTTACAATTAAGTTTTCATAGACAGCGGGATAGGGGGAGTCTTAGTCAACTACCCCCACTTCTAGAGGGCTCTACTGCAAAGATAGGATAGAATTTAGATAGTCTTTGCTTCTCATTTATACTCTACAATAACCTATATGTATACTCTCTGTGAACTTGGCTCCTTTGTTTGATTTGGAAACAAAACACTTCTGATAGGAATATAGTTGGCTTTAATGTGACCTGGGGACATAGTAAATGATAATATGTAAATTTTGGTCATGGTAATAACATAAGCAAACATCCATATTAGAAGCACTAAGGCCTAATCTTTGTGGTTCTTAAACTGTGCAATTTGCATACTTATGTGGTTTATCTCTAAGGTTGTCTGGGCACCCAATCAAGCCTATAATGTCAAGGCGAAGGAGTTGAATTACTCAGTAGAGCTGCCTCCCCTCCCTTTACCCTTACTCCAGTCATGACACAATCCAGACTCATCCCTCTGGTGCTTTCTCCAATTGGTAGAGCAGAGGAAGACATTCACGGCAGTCCCAGAGCTGTCATGGAGGCAGGGCCAGTCAGGTGGTATAAAGGCCTGACAACAGCAGAAGAGGTAGAGGATAATAGTAGGGTTCCCAATAGGTGTGGACTGCTTTCTCCCATAATACATTTGGAAGAAATTATCAGGTGGGTAGGGTTCTTGATTTTCACAGTGCTTTCCCTGCAGCTGGGAGATGGGGAGGCTCTGGAGCTCACCTTATTGATTCAGTGACTACTTTATCAATTGTTTTGTTATTATGAGGAATAAAGAAGTTGTGACTTGCTACTTGCTTCTCTTTCATTCAATAGTATTTACTGAGCGCTTACTATGTGCAGAGCACTGTACTAAGCGCTTGGGATGAACAAGTCGGCAACAGATAGAGACAGTCCCTGCCGTTTGACGGGCTTACAGTCTAATCGGGGGAGACGGACGGACAAGAACAATGGCACTAAACAGCGTCAAGGGGAAGAACATCTCATAAAAACAATGGCAACTAAATAGAATCGAGGCGATGTACAATTCATTAACAAAATAAATAGGGTAACGAAAATATATACAGTTGAGCGGACGGGTACAGTGCTGTGGGGATGGGAAGGGAGAGGTGGAGGAGCAGAGGGAAAAGGGGAAAATGAGGCTTTAGCTGCGGAGAGGTAAAGGGGGGATGGCAGAGGGAGTAGAGGGGGAAGAGGAGCTCAGTCTGGGAAGGCCTCTTGGAGGAGGTGATTTTTAAGTAAGGTTTTGAAGAGGGAAAGAGAATCAGTTTGGCGGAGGTGAGGAGGGAGGGCGTTCCAGGACCGCGGGAGGACGTGACCCAGGGGTCGACGGCGGGATAGGCGAGACCGAGGGACGGCGAGGAGGTGGGCGGCAGAGGAGAGGAGCGTGCGGGGTGGGCGGTAGAAAGAGAGAAGGGAGGAGAGGTAGGAAGGGGCAAGGTGATGGAGAGCCTTGAAGCCTAGAGTGAGGAGTTTTTGTTTGGAGCGGAGGTTGATAGGCAACCACTGGAGTTGTTTAAGAAGGGGAGTGACATGCCCAGATCGTTTCTGCAGGAAGATGAGCCGGGTAGCGGAGTGAAGAATAGACCGGAGCGGGGCGAGAGAGGAGGAAGGGAGGTCAGAGAGAAGGCTGACACAGTAGTCTAGCCGGGATATAACGAGAGCCCGTAATAGTAAGGTAGCCGTTTGGGTGGAGAGGAAAGGGCGGATCTTGGCGATATTGTAGAGGTGAAACCGGCAGGTCTTGGTAACGGATAGGATGTGTGGGGTGAACGAGAGGGACGAGTCAAGGATGACACCGAGATTGTGGGCCTGCGGGACGGGAAGGATGGTCGTGCCATCCACGGTGATGGAGAAGTCTGGGAGCGGACCGGGCTTGGGAGGGAAGATGAGGAGCTCAGTCTTGCTCATGTTGAGTTTTAGGTGGCGGGCCGACATCCAGGTGGAGACGTCCCGGAGGCAGGAGGAGATGCGAGCCTGAAGGGAGGGGGAGAGGACAGGGGCGGAGATGTAGATCTGCGTGTCATCTGCGTAGAGATGGTAGTCAAAGCCGTGAGAGCGGATGAGTTCACCGAGGGAGTGAGTGTAAATGGAGAACAGAAGAGGGCCAAGAACTGACCCTTGAGGAACTCCAACAGTTAAAGGATGGGAGGGGGAGGAGGCTCCAGCGAAGGAGACCGAGAATGACCGGCCAGAGAGGTAAGAGGAGAACCAGGAGAGGACAGAGTCCGTGAAGCCAAGGTGAGATAAGATATGGAGGAGGAGGGGATGGTCGACGGTGTCAAAGGCAGCAGAGAGGTCAAGGAGGATCAGAATGGAGTAGGAGCCATTGGATTTGGCAAGAAGGAGGTCATGGGTGACCTTAGAGAGAGCAGTCTCGGTAGAGTGGAGGGGACGGAAGCCAGATTGGAGGGGGTCTAGGAGAGAATGGGAGTTAAGGAATTCTAGGCATCGATTGTAGACGACTCGTTCTAAGATTTTGGAAAGGAAGGGTAGTAGGGAGATAGGACGATAACTGGAGGGGGAAGTGGGGTCAAGAGCGGGTTTTTTTAGGATGGGGGAGACGTGGGCGTGTTTGAAGGCAGAGGGGAAGGAGCCCTTGGAGATTGAGTGGTTAAAAATAGAAGTTAAGGAAGGGAGGAGGGCAGGGGCGATGGTTTTAAGAAGGTGAGAGGGAATGGGGTCCGAGGCGCAGGTGGAGGAGGTGGCACTTGCGAGGAGGGAGGAGATCTCCTCTGAGGATACTGCAGGGAAGGATGGGAAAGTAGGGGAGGGGGTTGTTGGGGGGGAGGGGAGAGGCGGAGGGGTGACTTTGGGGAGCTCAGACCTGATCGTGTTGATTTTCGTGAGGAAATAGGTGGCCAGATCATTAGGGGTGAGAGATGGGGGAGGGGGAGGAACAGGGGGCCTAAGGAGAGAGTTAAAGGTCCGGAACAATCGGCGGGGGTGACGGGCATGGGTGTCGATGAGGGAGGAGAAGAAGCTTTGCCTGGCGGAGGAGAGGGCAGAGTTAAGGCAGGAAAGGATAAATTTGAAGTGTGTGAGGTCGGCTTGGTGCTTGGACTTTCGCCAGCAGCGCTCAGCAGCTCGAGCATAGGAGCGTAGGAGGCGGACGGAGGAGGTGATCCAGGGCTGTGGGTTAGTGGCGCGAGAGCGGCGGAGGGAAAGGGGGGCGAGAGAGTCGAGATGAGTAGAGAGGGTGGAGTTGAGAGCGGAGACCTGATCGTCGAGAGTGGGAAGAGAGGACAGGGCGGCAAGGTGAGGCGAGATGCTATTGGAAAGACGGATGGGATCGAGAGAGCGGAGGTCTCTGTGGGGCAGTAGCGAAGATTTGCAGGGGGAGGGAGTGTGAGAGATGAGGCAGGTGAGAAGGTTATGGTCCTCTCTCACTGTACCCCTGCTAGCAATCATACTCCCACTCCCAAAACCTTAAGGTATATTCCCCTAAGAGGTATTGGATGCTAGTGTTACATTGTCTAAATTTTCTTCTCACCAGTTGCAAGGTTTTTATAACAATAACAATAATAATAATAATTATGGCATTTGTTAAGCACTTACTATGTGCCAAGCAATGTTTTAAGCGCTGGGTTAGATATGAGATAATCAGGTTGAACCCAGTCCTTGTCCCATGTGGGGCTCACAGTCTTAACCCCATTTTACAGATGATATAATAGAGGTACAAAGAAGTGAAGTAAGTTGCCCAAGATCACATAGCAGACAAGTGGCGAGGCCGGAATTAGAAATCATGTCCTCTGACGCCCAAGCCCGTGCTCTTGCCACTAAACCAACCAAACACACCCAGCTATACAGAGGCACAGTAGGTCACTTGGTAAACTTTGGTAGATCACTTGGTACACTGTAAGCTTGTTGTGGGCAGGGAATGTGTCTGTTATATATTAGTATTTAAGGGCTAACTATATACCAGATACTGTACTAAGCACTGGAGTAGATACAATTAAGTCAGGTTGGACATTGTCCCTATCCCATGTGGGGCTCACAGTTTTGATCCCCATTTTACAGATGAGTTAACTGAGGCACAGTGAAGTGATTTACTAGAGAAGCAGCATGGCTCAGTGGACAGAGCCCGGGCTTGGAGTCAGAGGTCATGGGTTCAAATCCCGGCTCTGCCACTTGTCATCTGTGTGACTGTGGGCAAGTCACTTCACTTCTCTGTGCCTCAGTTCCATCATCTGTAAAATGGAGATGAAGACTGTGAGCCCCAAGTGGGACAACCTCATTACCCTCCTTACCTCATTAACCTCATTACCCCCAGCGCTTAGAACAGTGCTCTGCACATAGTAAGCGCTTAACAAATACCAACATTATCATTTACCCAAGGTCACATGGCAGACAAGTGGGAGAGCTGGAAATAGCACCCATGATCTTTTGACTCTCAGGCCTGTGCTCTATCCACTATGCCATACTGCTTCTACATTGCTGCATTTATGCACTGTGCTCTCCCAAGCGCTTAGCATAGAGCCCTGTAAGTATTGATTGGTTAACAAAAATGTTTACCATAGAAAGGCAATATTGTATGTATTAATAAATTCTCTCATACGTTTTGGAAGCTATTTTAAGAAGTTTTTTGAGAGCTTCTGTTCACAAATAGCATGAGTCAGAGTTCTAGGAGAGGCAGGGAAGGTCAACAATCATGGAAATTGCATTATTTCTCGAGGTTAGGGTGACCTGAAGCACAGCTACATTGTGGGGGAAATCTGTGAACTATCACTTCTTCACCGTTCCTCCCCCTACCCAGCCTTCAATTGTCTCCAGCTTTCTGCTGGAAGTACTAGGGCCTCTCAGATCAATCATTATATCAGAGCTCATTTAATGTGTAATGAACACTTGCCGAGTGCAGAACACTTCACTAAATACTTGGGAAATTGCAGTGGGTATGGGTGGTGGGAAGGAGCAAGTCCCTTAACCTCTTTGTGCCTCAGTTTTTTCATGATAACAAAACAATGAGTTTATGTCAATCAATGGTGTTTATTGAGTGCTTACTGTGCACAGAGCACTATACTAAGGGTTTGTGAAAGTGTAATACAACAGTGTTGGTAGGTCCCACTTTTCCTCATCTTCCACTCCCTTCTGCATCACCCTAACTTGCTTCCTTTGGTTCCCCCCCATTCCAACCCCAGCCCCCAGCCCCAGAGCACTTATTTACATATCTATAATTTTATTTATTTTTATTGATATCTCTCTCCCCCATTCTAGACTGTGAACTCACTGTGAGCAGGGAATGTCACTGTTTATCATTGTACTGTACTTTCCCAAGTTCTTAGTACAGTGCTCTACACATAGTAATCGCTCAATAAATACAACTGAATGAATGAATAGATCTGTTTCCTGACCACTAGCAGTTTGTGTAGAGGAGAGAGATAACAAAATAAATTACAGATGTGCACAAAAGTACTGAGGGTGAGATAAATATCAAGTCCTTAAAAGGAATGACTCAGTTTTCTCATCATCATGCCACTTGTAGTCTTCATACCAAAATAACCTCCATTGATGACCAAATTGATGTCCTCAATACCACCCTCTCTATTGAATCAATTCACTTCCTCCCCTAGCCCTTCACAAGTCTCCCCCTTCTAGACTGTGATCCTGTTGTTGGGTAGGAATTGTCTCTATCTGTTGCTGATTTGTACTTTCCAAGCACTTAGTACAGTGCTCTGCACACAGTAAGTGCTCAATAAATATGATTGAATGATTGAATAAATGAATAAACCTCATATCACTAACCCAAAGTCCTAGATCACCTCCACTTCCACTTCCTTCACTCCTGTGCATGAGCCACGGAGTGCTGCTGGCAGAAATCCTGATATTAGACTGACCTTGTCTGCTTCAAGTTCATACTTGCCTGCTTTACCTATGCCCTCTCCACTTCTTGGCAACATTTTCTCTCAGTCCTTATTGACTCCCATGCCCATTGCCCTCACCAGTTTTTCCAGAAGTTGAACTACCTCCTCAAACCTCCTGCCCTACCAGCTCCCCCATCTCTTGCCCCTAATGTCCATGCCACATACTTTATTGAGAAAACTGAACCCGTCAGAGGTGATCTCCCTCAAATCTTCACTCCTCCTCTCCAGTCCTTGCCTCCTGTCCCTTATTCAACTCTGCCATCTTTCTCTACAGTATCTCAACAGCAGAACCTCTGCCTCCTCTCCTCTCTCCATCTGAGCCTCTGACGCCATCCCATCATACTTCATCAAAGCACTTGACCCCTACCTTCTTCCTTCCCTGACTGTTATCTTCAACTATTCATTCACCAATGGCTTTTTCCCCACTGCTTTCAAACATGCTCTTGTCTCCTCTATCCTAAAAAAGCCTCCGTTGACTCCATGGATCCCCCCAGTTACCACTCCATCTCCTTCGTATCATTCTTCTCCAAACCCCTTGATTCAGTTGTCTTCAGCTGCTGTCTCAAGTTCTTCTCCTCAAATTCTCCTTTTGACTCCCTCCAGTCAGGCTTCCAACATCTTCCTTCCGCAGACACGGCCCTCTCACCGATGATCTCCTTCTGGTCAATTCCAATGTCCTCTGCTCCAACTCAGTCCTCCTTGACCTCTCAGCTGCCTTCAACACTGTGGACCACCCTCTTCATCTGGAAATTTTATTCATCGTTGACTTCACTAGCACTTTCTTCTCCAGGTTCTCCTATCCCTCTGGCTGCTCCCTGTCAGTCACTGCTGGCTCTTCCTGCAGAGATATTTGGATTACAAGTCCTTACATCTTAAATTGTCTCTAATGTAGCATCTGCAATGTCAAATGGATCAGAGTTTTGAATTCAAATATATTTGGCCAAATTAAAATTCTCCAGATTATTTTCCTGAATTCTATATTTTTTCTAAGTGTTTTTTTGTTCCATGCCTAATGATCTCCTCAGTGACAGATCTTGTCGATTTCTGCAATATTTTATCTCTGAAGCCCATTTGAACTACCTGAATCTTTTCCCAAAATAAAACCAATGTAGAAAAGAAATACCTATATGCATAGAGTAACCAGTTAATTTGGGTAAAGTCATTTGGGCAGTGTACATAGTTTTATTTAGTGGGAAATAGTTTCCTGTTCTCCAATTTCTAGGTTAAATGTTTATCATTCCTTGGTAATATTTTGAATGTAATTTATATATCTCTGGGAGACAGACGTATAATAAAATAAAACGGAATAGTGTTATTTGTGTCTTACTCTTTGGTTTCAAATAATTGCATATAGATGAGTTTACCCATTCTTCAAATCACATATAAATCAAGTTTATATTATGTATCTTGATGTGGAAAAAATTTTTAAAAAACCTTTTTGAAGAATGGCAAAACTAAAGAATACAGAAGAAAATAGTAGAATTGTAAACGTTATTATTTTTGCCTAATTAAAATGTATTCAGTCAGTATATGTCAACTAAATGCCTATATGTCCTCTAGACTTTAAGGTCATTGTGGGCAAGGAATATGCCTGTTTATTGCTGTATTGTACTCCTCCAAGCACTTAGTATAGTTTTTTTTGCATACAGTAAGTGCTTAATTAATTTGACTGACTAAGTCCTCTCCCTCCCACCCACTAACTGTGGAGTCATTCCAGCCTCAGTTCTGAATCCTCTTCCATTCTCCATTTACTCCACTCACTTGGAGAACTCATTCACTTCCAAGGATTCAACTACCACCTCTATGAAGATGATTTTCATATCTACATCTCCAGCCCTAATCTCCCTCCCTCTCTACAGTCTCACATTTCTTCCTGCCTTCAACCTGTCCCACCAACACCTCAAATTTGACATCTTGGCATCTGGAGGGTCTTAACAATGCACTTTGTCTCCCAGTGGTCCGAATTGACCATGTGGGATCCCAGGAATCCCAATAACACACTTGGGTGCCCAATAAGCCATTTGGGGACCTGGGCCCCCCAGTAATGCACTAAGCTTCCTGCGGGCCCAAATAACCCACTCGAGCCAACAGGGACCCCAGTAACTCACTTGGGCCCTTGGGGGCCCCACTACCCCACTTTGGTGCCCAGTGGCCTCAATACTCCATTTGAGACCCTAAGAGCCCTAGTAATCCAACCCCACCCCACCACAGGTGGCATAACAACACATCTGGGTGCCTCAGGGGCCCCAGTGACTCACTTCAGCCCCTGAGGGTTCCAAAGAGCCACTATCCCCCCCTCCCGTGGGGCATAATAAATCACTTGAGCCTCCAGGGGTAAAATAACCCACTTATGCATCCAGGGGGCAAAATTACCCAATAAAGCCCCTAGGGGTCCCAGTGACCCACTTGTGGCTCCATGAGCCCCAGAAATCAATCCTCAGTGTTGCTCTTTGGGACCCTCAGAGAGCAAAATTTTTATTGAAAGCTTATTGTGTGCAGAGCACTGAACAAAGCACTAGGGAGAGTAGCGCATAACAAGCTTCTAGATGGTAAGCCCGGTCTGGGTGGAAATTGTCTCTATTGCTGAATTGTGTTTTCCTAAGGCTTAGTACAATGCCCTGCCCATAGTAAGAGCTCAATAAATACAATCAAATGAATGACTGAGTGAACAATCATGACACACTTTGCTTTCCCACAGTGAGCTGAATCCTAGGGCGAGGAAGCAGACATTATAATGAATTAATGAAAAGTATATAATAGATATGTATAGGGTTTTGGTGAAAAGATAGGCATATTGAGGCGTGGGAGACTCCAGAGACGAGGGAGGGGTCAGAGGCGAAGGAGATCCACGCTACACCGTGAAGTTCCCCATGGCTGTGGTGACACCGAGCAGTCTGCATCCAGTGGAACAGCTGGCAGCTGGTCGGTCTTGACCTAGTCAAGTCTTTGGGCACCTGACCTCTCCTCTCAGCTCCCCTGTGAACACGAGCAATGATTGGTCCAAAAGGATGATCCAAATGACAACCATGGTTTTAGGGTGGAAGGGCTAGAGCCCTCTATCCTGGCTTTTCTGAACCAATGAAGTCAAGACAAGTCCTGCAGGAAATTGCAGTTGAGCTGAGTAAACAGGTACCTTTCATAATCTAGGACCTTTTCCTTCTGGTAATTTGAAGTTTCTAGGGGCTTAAGGTTAGTGAATGCCCAAGTCTGTAAGCTATGAGAGCACTGAAGTAACAGTTTGGGGTGGGGGGGCAATAGGTTGGAGAGATGAAAGATTTATCATACGCTGCCTCCTGGAGAAAATGTCATCTCGGAAGATCCTTAACAATGGTAGGCAATGGTCTGCTTCATGAGAAGGTCGGGAGCCAAAGGAAAAGGCTAAACAAGAGGAGAGTGAGAGAACGCAAGTGCATGAAAGAAAGAGAGTGGTCCAGTGTGTAGCTTACTTCAAGGGTGAAGTATGTGGATTGAGGTTTAGGGGGAGATGAATCTTTTCTATTGTATAAACCTTTCCCCTAGCCTTACCATTTCCCACAGCCTAACCATTTCCCTGGCCTAATCTTCTCCCTGGCCTAACTTTCTGCCCTAGCCTAACCTTTTCCCCTGGCCTAACCTTTTCCCTAGCCTAAACATTCCCCTAGTTGAAACTTTTCCCCTAGCCTAACCTTTTCTCCTGGACTAATGTTTTCCCTGACCTAACCTTTTCCCCTAACCTCACCATTTTCCATAGCCTAAACTTTTCGCCAGCATAACCTTTTCACCTTGCCTAATCGTTTCCCTGTCCTAAGCTTTTCCCCTAGCTTATCCTTTTCCTTTATCCTAACCTTTTCCTTTATCCTAACCTTATCCCAAGACCTAAACTTTTCCTCTGGCTTAACCTTTTCCACTGGCCTAACCTTTTCCCCAGCCCTAACTTTTTCCCTGGCCTAACCTTTCTCCTAGCCTAACCTTTTCCCCTAGCCTAAACTTTTCCCCTGGCCAATCCTTTTCCCCTGGCCTAACATTTTCTCTTAGCCTAATCTTTTTCCCTAAACTAACCTTTTCCCTTAGCATAACCTTTTCCCCTCACCTAACCTTTCCCCTTACCTAACCTTTCCCCTCGCCTAATCTTTTTTCCTAGCCTATCCTTTTCTCCTAACATAACCTTTTTCCGGCTTTAAGTTTTCCCATGACCTAAGCTTTTCCCCTAGCCTAATCTTTTCCCCAAACCTAGACTTTTCGCCTACCCTAACCTTTTTCCTTATCCTTAACTTTTCCCCTAACCAAACCTTTACAAGTAACCTAAACTTTTCCTATAGCCTAAACTTTCCCCAGACCTAACCTGTCCCCTAGCCTAAACCTTTCGCCTAGTCTAACCTTTCCCTTGCCTAATCTTTACCCTAGCCTAACCTTCCCCTCTAGCTTATCTATTTCCCATTGCCTAACCTTTTCCCTGGCCTAACATTTTCCCCTAGAATAACCTTTTCCCCGAGCCTTGTCATTTCCCCTAACCTAATCTTTACACCTAGCCTAACCTTTTCCTGAAGGTTTAACTTTCCTCTGGCCTAACCCTTCCCCCTGGCCTAACTTCTTCCACTAGCATAACCTATTCCCCAACTTAAACTTTTCCCGTGGCCTAACCTTTTCTCCTGGTCTATCCTTTTCCCTAGCTTATCCTTTCATCTAACCTAAACAGTACACCTTGCCTAACCTTTTCCCATAGCCTAACCTTCCTCCTTGCCTAACCTTTTGCCCTAGCCTAAACTTTTCCCATAGCCTAACCTTTTCCCGTAGCCTAAACTTTCCCTTCACCTAACCTATTGCCCTAGCCTAACGTTTTCTGGTAGGTAACCTTTTCCTGTAGCCTAACTTTTCCTCTTGCCTAACCTTTTGCCCAGGCTAAACTTTTCCCCTGGCCTCACCTTTTCCCTTAGCCTAAACCTTTCCCCTAGCTTACCCTTTTGCCTTTGCCTAACCTCTTCCCCTTACCCAACCTTTTCCAATATCCTAAGCTGAACCTAAGCCCATACTTTTCCCCTGGCCTACCCTTTTCTTCTGGGCTAAACCTTTCCCCTAGCCTAACTTTTTCCCCTAGCCTAATCTTTTCCCCCTAGCCTAATCTTTTACCCTAGCCTAACCTTTTCCCCTGGCCTGAACTTTTCCCCAGGCCTAACCTGTTCCCTAGCCTAACCTTTTCCCCTGGCCTGACCTTTTCCCCTAGCCTAAACCTTTGCCCTAGCCTAACATTTTACCATACCCTAACCCTTTCTATTAGCCTAAGATTTTCCCCTAACCTAACCTTTACAGCTAGCCTAACCTGCTTTTCCCCTAACCTAACCTTTTCAGCTAGCCTTACCTGTTTTTCCCCTAACCTAACGTTTACACCTAGCCTAACCTTTTCCCGAATGCTTACCTTTCCCTTGGCCTAACCTTTCCTCCTGGCCTAAACTCTTCACCTAGCATAGCCTATTCCCCAACTTAAAATTTTCTCGTGGCCTAACCTTTTCCCCTGGCCTCTCCTTTCCCTAGCCTAAAATTTTCCTGTAGTCTAACCTTTTCCATAGCCTAACCTTTCCCCTCATCTAACCTTTTGCCCTAGCCTAATCTTTTCTGGTAGCCTAAACATTTCCCCTAGCCTACCCTTTTGCCTTTGCCTAACTTCTTCCCCTAGCCTAATCTTTTCACCTCACTTAAACTTTTCCCTTGGCCTAACCTTTTCCCCTGGCCTAACCTTTCCCCTAACCTAACCATTTCCCCCAGCCTATCCTTTTCCCCTACCATGACCTTTTTCCCAGCTTGAACTTTTCCGATGACCTAAGCTTTTCCTCTAGCCTAAATTTTTCCCATAACCTAGCCTTTTTGGACTACCCTGACCGTCTTCCTTAGCCTTAACTTTCCCCCAACCAAACCATTGCACGTAGCCTAAACTTTTCCAGTTAGCCTAAACTTTCCCCTAGCTTAACCTTTTCCCCTAGCTTATCTATTTCCCATTGCCTAACCTTTTCCTTTAACCTATCCTTTTCCCCTGGCCTAACCTTTTCCCTGAGCCTAATCTTTTCCCAAGGCCTAACCTTTTCCTTTCACCTAACCTTTTCCCCTAGCCTAACCTTTCCCCCTGGCCTAACTTTTACCCCTGGTAACTTTTACCTTTTAAAAGGTAACTTTTACCTTTTCCCCAGCCTAACCTTTTCCTCTAGTCTAAACTTTTCCCTTAGCCTAATCTTTCCTCCTAACTTAACCATTTACCCTAACCTACCCCTTTCCCCTAGCCTAAGCTTTTCCCCTAACCTAACCTATACACCTAGCCTAACCTTTTCCTGAAGGCTTAAGTTTCCCCTGGCCTAACCTTTCCCCCAGCCTAACCTATTCCACTAGCATAACCTATTCCCCAATTTAAACTTTTCCCGTAGCCTAAGCTTTTCTCCTGGACTATCCTTTTCCCTAGCCTATCCTTTCACCTAACCTAAATTGTACACCTTGCCTAACCTTTCCTCTTGCCTAAACTTCTGCTCTAGTCTAACCTTTTCCCTTGGCCTATGCTTTTCCCTAACCTAACCTTTTCCCCTGGCCTAACCTCTTCCCCTAGCCTACCCTTTCTCCTAGCCTAACTTTTTTTTCCTAGACTAACCTTTTCCCCTGGCCTAATCTTTGCCCCAGGCGTGAACATTTCCCCTGGCCTAAGTATTTTCCCGGCCTAACCTTTCCCTAGGGCTAACCTTTTCCCCTGGCCTATGTTTTTCCCCGGCCTAACATTTTACACTAGCCAAACCTTTTCCCCTCACCTAACCTTTTCCCCTACCCCAACATTCTCCCCATGCCTAATACTTTCCCCCAAACTAACGTATTCCTTATCCTAATCTTTCCCCTAGCCTAACCCTTTTCCCTCACCTAACCTTTTCCCTTAGCCTTAACTTTTTCCCTAACCTAACCTTTCCCCCTAGCCTCACATTTCCCCTCCCCTAAACTTTTCCCTTACACTTAACTTTTCCGCTACCCTAACCTTTTCCCCTGGCCTAACCTTTTCCACTAGCCTAACCTTTCACATATCCTAACGTTTTTGCCTAGACTAACTTTTGCCTTTGGCCTCTCCATTTCCCTGACCTAACTTATTCCCTGGCCTAATCTTTTCCCGTGGCCTAACCTTTTCCTTTAGACTAACTTTTTCCCTAGCCTAACCTTTTCCCGGCCTAACCTTGTCCCTTAGACTAAAGTTTTCCCCTAGCCTAGTATTTTCCCTTATCCTAACCTCTTCCCCAGCCTAATCCTTTCCCCTCGCTTAACCTTTTCCCAAAGCCTAACCTGACCCCTAACCTATCCTTTCCCCTAGCCTAACTTTTTGCCTAGAATAACCTTTTAACTTGGCCTATTCTTTTCCCTGAGCTAAACTTTTCCCCCTGCCTAACCTTTTCCTTCTGCCTAACCTTTTCCCTTAGCCTTAACATTTCCACTAGCCTAAACTTTTTCCGTCACCTAACCTATTCCCCTGGCCTAACCTTTTCCCTTAGCCTAACACTTTCCCCTAGCCTAAGGTTTTCCCCTAGCCAAACCTCTTCCTGGCCTAACCTTTTCACATAGCCTAACCTGACCCTTAGCCTAACCTTTTCCCCTAGCCTAACCTTTGTCCTTGGCCTATCTTTCGCCGACCTAAATTTTTCCACTGGCCTAACCTTCTCCCTGGCCTAACCTTTTCCCCTCGCCTAAACCTTCCACCTATCCTAACGTTTTCTCCTAGCCTAACCTTTCCCCTAGCCTACTCTTTCCCCTACCCTAACCTCTTCACCTAGCCTAACTTTTTCTGCTAACCTAAACTTCACTCAGCCTAAACCTTTCCCCTAGCCTTAACTTTTCCCCTAAGCTAAACTTTTCCCCTGGACTAACCTTTCCCCTTGGCCTAACCTATTCCCCTAGCCTAACGTTTTCCCCTAGGCTAACCTACTCCACTAGGCTTTTTCCCTAGCCTAACCTTTTCCCGTGGCCTAACATTTCACCCTGGACTAACCTCTTTCCCTGGCCTCACCTTTTCATATAGCCTCACCTGACCCTAACCTAACCTTTATCATAGCCTAAACTTTTCCCCTGGCCTAACCTTTTTCCTGACCTAACCTTTTACCCTGGGCTAACCTTTTCCCCAGCCTAACTTTAACCCGAGCTTAACCTTTTCCCCTAAACTAAACCTTTCACCTTGCCTAACATTTTCCCCTAGCCTAAACTCTTCCCATGGCCTAACCTTTTCCAATACCCTAATCTGACCCTTAGGCTAACCTTTATCCCAGCCTAAATTTTGCCCCTAACCTAACCTTTTCCCCTGGCCTATCTGTTCCCTTTACCTAACTTTTTCCCCGGCCTATCCTTCTTCCTGGCCTAACCTTTTCCCCTAGCCTAACCTTTTCCAATGGCCTACCCTTTTCCCCTAGCCTAATATTTCCTGTTAGGTTAATCTATTCCCCTAACTTAAACTTTACACCTTGCCTAAACTTATCCCAAAGCCTAACCTTTCCCTTTGCCTAACCTTTTCCCGTAGCCTAACCTTTCCCATGGCCTAAACCTTTCTCCTAGCCTAGTCTTTTCCTGTGGCTTCTGCTTTTCCCTGTCCCAACCTTTTACCCTGGCCTCACCTAACCCTCTCTCGACCTCATTTCCCCTTCCAGTTATAGTCTTATCTCCCTCCTACCCTTCCTTTCCAAACTCCTAGAACAAGTCGTCTACACTCGTTGCCTTGAATTCCTCAACTCCAACTCTCTTCTGGAACCCCTCCAATCTGATTTCCGTCCCCTCCACCCCACCGAGACTGCTCTCTCAAAGCTCACCCATGACCTCCTTCTTGCCAAATCCAATGGCCCCTACTAAATCATAATCCTCTTCGACCTCTCAGCTGCCTTTGATACTGTCGACCATCCCCTTCTCCTCCACGCCTTATCTCACCTTGGCTTCACAGACTCCATCATCTCCTAGTACTCCTCTTATCTTTCTGGCCATTCATTCTCAATCTCCTTCGTGGGCTCCTCCCCCTCACCCCATCCACTAACTGTAGGGGTTCCTCAAGGGTCAGTTCTTGGCCCTCTTCTGTTCTCCATCTATACTCACTCCCTTGGTGAACTCATTCGCTCCTACAGCTTCAACTATCATCTCTATGCAGATGATACCCAAATCTACATCTCCTCCCCTGTTCTCTCACCCTCTCTTCAGGCTCGTATCTCTTCCTGCCTCCAGGATGTCTCCACCAGCTCGTCACCTAAAACTCAACATGTCTAAAACTGAGCTCCTCATTTTCCCTCCCAAACCCTGTCCTCTCTCTGACTTCCTTGTCACTGTGGATGGCACAACCATCCTGCCTGTCTCACAGGCTTGCAACCTTGGTGTCATTCTTGACTCAGTTCACTCATTCACCCCATACATCCAATCCATCACCAACACCTGCCGGTCTCACCTTTATAATATTGCCAAGATCTGCCCTTTCCTCTCCACCCAAACGGCTATCATGCTGGTACAAGCTCTCATAATATCCCGGCTGGATTATTGTGTTAGCCTTCTCTCTGATCTCCCTTCCTCCTGTCTCTCCCCGCTCCAGTCTATTCTTCATTCTGTTGCGCAGATCATCTTCCTACAGAAACGCTCTGGGCATGTCACTCCCCTATGTAAAAAACTCCAGTGATTGCCTATCAACCTCCACATGAAACAAAAACTCCTCACTCTTGGCTTCCCTTCTTCAAAGCCATATTGAGAACTCACCTCCTCCAAGAGGCCTTCCCAGACTGAGCCCCCTTTCCCTCTGCTGCCCCTCCCCTTCCTACCCCACCCTCCCCCACCCCCCTCCCCTCAGCACAGTGCTTATTTGCACATATGATTTATTACCCTATTTATTCTGTTAATGAGACGTACATCTCCTTGATTCTATTCATTGTGATAATGTTGTCTTGTTTTTGTTTTGTTCTGTTTTTCTCTATCTCTCTCCCTCGATTACACTTTGAGCCCGTCATTGGGCAGGGATTGTCTCTATCCATTGCCAAATAGTATATTCCAAGCGTAGTACTGTGCTCTGCACATAGTAAGTGCTCAAAAAATACTATTGAATGAATGAATGACACCTCAAGTTTGACATCCTAAACAGAACTTATCTTTATACCCAAACCCTGTCCTTCCCCTGACTTTCCCATCACTGTAGATGGCACCACCATCTTTTCTGTCTCACAAGCTCTTAGCCTTGACATTACCCTTGACTTCTCACTCTCATTCATCTCATATGTCTAATCCTCACTAAATACTGTTGGTTCAACCTTCACAACATTGCTAAACATTGCCCTTTCCTCCACATACAAACTACTACCCTGTTAAACCAAGTACTTATCCTATCCCGCCTTGATTACTGTATCAGCCTTCTTGCTGACCTATTGCCTTGTGTCCCTCCCCACTGCAGACTATATATCACTCTGCTGCCTGGACCTTTTTTTTTTTTTTTTTTTTTACAAAAATGTTCAGTCCATCTTTTCCCACTCCTCAAGAACCTCTAGTGGTTGCCCATCCACCTCCATGTCAAACTGAAAATCCTTACTATGGGCTTTAAAGCACTCAATCACCTTGCCTCACCACCTCACCTCACTAATCTCATACTACAACTCAGCTGGCACACTTCACTCCTCTAATGCCAACTTATTCACTGTACCTCAATCTTGTGTATCTCATTGCAGACACAGTTTCTGCTTCTGGCTCAGTACACCCTCCCTTTTCACATCCGACAGATGAATAATCTCCCCACCTTGAAAATCTATTAAAAGCACATCTCTTCCAACAGGCCTTCCCTGATTAAGCCCTCATTTTCTGATCTCCCATTCCCTTCTGTGTTATCCTTGCACTTGGATGTGCACCCTTTATGGCCTCTTCCCTCAACCCCACAGCACTTAGTTATATACCTGTAATTTATTCATTTGTATTAATGTCTGTCCCCTCTAAACTATATGTTTGTTGTTGGCAGGGAATGTATCTACCAACTCTGTTTATTTGTACTTGCCCAAGTGTTCAGTACATTACTCTGCAGTTCTCAATAAATATAAGTGGTTGATTCCTTGATTATTTGTAGCATCCACAATTGGGTTAAATACCAATGAAGGTCAGACATGTTAGTGAGTGGTCAGAATAATGAACCCATCCAAAAACAAAGGTCTACTTTAATTCATTCTGTTATATATGATGCTATAATTGGCATCCATCTCCTCCATTGCCTAGGACAAAATTCAGCACAAAATGATGTTTGATTTTCTCACGCTTCAGGGAGATGAAACATAGCATTTAAAGCAGGTGGCTTTCTATTAGATTAGAATCGATCTAATCGATTAATTATTCGATTAGACTGTAAGCCCGTCAAACGGCAGGGACTGTATCTGTTGCCGACTTGTTCATCCCAAGCGCTTAGTACAGTGCTCTGCACATAGTAAGCGCTCAATAAATACTATTGAATGAATATTAATCTATTTACAAATAACAGACTCTTCACTCTGAACACTAATTTACTCTTCCTCCAGCTCCTCTCTCTCTCTTCCACCTGCCTGCCTGCAACCACTTCCAGTCCTTCCAACTTCATCTCGCTTCCAGAATACCGATCTGTGTCAAGAAAAACAGCCTCCATGTTACCCTGATTGGGCTGCAGACTGGGCTCCAGAGTTAAGAGACCCTTCTCCATCTGGGACCTAGGACAGTCTGAATCACATCACATGACTTTCAGCTCACAGTCCTGCCTCCCTCTTCCCCAATGCCACCTCCAACTCATAAAGTCTGGTGACCTCAATATTCAAACTTTCCAGAGATCTGGATCAGAGGATCCACGTTGTAATCTTGGCTCCACCATTTGTTTGCTTTGCCACCAAGGGCAAGTTACTTAACTTCTTTGTGCCTCAGTTACCTCATCCCTAAAGTGGGGATAAAATCTCTCTTCTATCGTCAATCTTGTTGGACAGGGACTGTGTCTGACCTGATCATCTTGTATCTCCCGCAGAGTTTAGAACAGTGCTTGACACACTGTAAGCATTTAGATACTGTTATTTTTATTATTGTTAATGGGAACATCTCAAAGGATTTTGCTTTATGAACATATTGTAAAACAAAGTCCAGAAAAGTGTCATGGAACCAACCATATGTCCCAGAGTTTATGAGTCCCTTCAAGAACTCTTGCGTTTAGTCAGGTTCGTTCATTCATTCATTCAATTGTATTTATTGAGTACTTACTATGTGCAAAACTAAGTGGTTGGGAGAGTACAATCTAACAATAGACACATTCCTTGCCCACAGAGAGCTCACAGTCTAGAGGGGGAGACACACATTACTTTAATTAAATAAATAAATTACAGATATATACATATGTGCTGTGGGGGTGGGAAGGAGAATGAATCTAGGGAGCAAGTCAGGGCGATGCAGAAAAGAGTGGGAGAAGAGGATAGGAGGGCTTAGTCAGTCAGGGAAGCCGTCTTGAAGGAGATGTGCCTTCAGTAGGCTTTGAAGGGGTGGAGAGCAATTGTCTGACTGCTAGGAGGAGGGAGGGAATTGCATTCCAGGACAGAGGCAGGATGTGAAGGAGAGGTCATCAGTGAGATAGACAAGATTAAGGTATAGTGAGAAGGTTAGCATTAGAGGAACAAAGTGTGTGGGATGAGATATGAGGGAGCAAGGTGGTGGGGTGCTTTAAAGCTAATGGTGAGGAGTTTTTGTTTGACGTGGAGAGGGATGGGCAACCACTGGAGTTTCATGAGGAGTGGAGAGATATAGTTTGAACACTTTTGCGTAAGGGTATGGAATGTTGTGGGGAGAGACAGAAGACAGGTAAGTCAGCTAGGAGCCTGATAGAATAATCATGGTGGGATAAGGTACATTGAAGCTGCTTTGTCATTTCTGGTCCTTTATGACTGTGCTTGGGCTTCACAATGCAAGAGACTCTGAAGACGAATTAGTCTAGCTTGACCTAAAAAATCTATTCCTCTTCTGCTGCCTAACTCCACATCCCTGCTCTTTGATTGGATTTCTTCTGGTAATCCAGTTGTGTCCAGGGATCAATGATTGGCACCTCTTGCAAATTTCCAGGGATCTCAGGTTCAGGAATCTGTCTTGGTAGATGGCTCCAGTGTTGGAAAACCCACCTGACAAGATAGTTTCTTTGGTGCCTACTTAAAGCCTCCACTTGAAGTAAGTTGAGCTCATTTTTCTTTCTGTGGGGATCCTTTCAGCCAGACTCTAGTCAGTCATTGTCCATTTTTCAATCTAGGCTGTAAAGTCATTATGGGCAGGGAACAAGACTGCTAATTTCTCTAGTATCATACTCTTCCAAACACCTAGAATAGTGCTCTGCAAATTGTAAGTGCTCAGTAAATACCACTGATTGATCGACTGATTAAACCATATCCAAAAGGCCAGAAAATGATACTGAAGTCTTCTTTCGTAGGCTGCTACTCACTCGAAGGGCTTTGCCCTCTAAGCAGCCTGCTAAATGAAGCTAGGATTCACCTTCTTATTCCTCCTGTAGACTGGAAACTCTTTGTGAACAGGGATTGTATCTACTAACTCTATTGTATTGTATTTTCCCAAGCACTTAGTACTCTGTACGTAGTAAGTGCTCAGTAAATACTATTGATTGATTGATAAATTAATTTATTGATTAGCTATAAGCATCTATATAAGTAGCAGGGGGATACCCAAAATTTGTTTGAAGATCATGATTCATACCAAGCTCAGAATATGTTTTGTTCCAGCTCTAAACTGAACCCTGGAACTGTCCAGTTGGATGATTCCTTCCTTATCCTGGAAGATTTAATAAAAGAAAGGACAAGTGTTTAAGAAAGGTGGTTTAGTCATTGCCCTGCCTAGGCCTTATGGTCTAGATGAACTCACACTGTAAAATCTCTTTTAGATTCAGTGACACTGACTATCCTCATTAGGCACCTCTGATCAACTTCAAAAACCTGACCACTAATCAGACACTTTCCAATTAATTCCTTACTTGATTAACTGATTTTTCACTTTATTTTTCCATTAGTGAAATGCGGGAGAGAATTTCCAACCTGGAAGGAAGCTGGTTCCTTTTGGGGAGATATCTCAGACTCCCATGCCAGACTGTGTCATAGCAACTACAGGTGACATAAGAATTGCAGCCTTAGGGATCATATGGGCTCACCAAACCATCACTACAACTGTTGCCCTGTTCTGGTCCCATCTGGAATAAATCCTAAATCCTCTTCATTGCACAGAGGTGGAAGGGAGAACAGACCAATCTAGGTGAGTGCCTTCTTGCATGCCAAGTTCTGATATGGGATGGAGGAGAATTAGAGAGGGACCTGTGGCATGGAGCCTCTAAATAGGTAAGATCTCAGTTTCTCTCTCAAAGTTTTTCTCTGTCCTGCTGCCTAGGATAGGCTCAGTCAGGAAATCGGCACAGAAGAAACATTCAGAAGTAGGATATTTTAATCTAGGTCCTTCTAATGTTGCCTGCTATTCAATTCCTCTTCTAACATTCTTGGTGGACAACAAAATGTCCTCCCTCTTCCAAAATTTCTAGGTCCTCTGTCTTTTTCATGGTTCCTACCATGCTTGCCCCACACGTTTTTTTCTGCAGAGAATTTGAGTTCAGGATTCTGGAGAAGGGAGATGGTGCCCAGAAAAGGAACAGAGAACAGGAAAAAGAACTCAAGAAACAGCACTGGTCCTACACACTATCTTTAGGACTTTACTGGATCATAGAACTTCAAAATATCTCTTGGTTAGGTACCACAGGACTCCCTAGTATTGGTATTCTCTATTTCTCTACTAATGTCCAACCTAAAAAAAAGCTTGCTCCTATAATAAGTAACAGAAAAATTAATGTCTGACAGAATATCCGTTACCAGATCTTTTGCTCTGGTCCCAATTCTAATCCCTCAAACCTTCAAAGTGACTGAAAGCTTAAATGTGATTTTCTGTAAATATGTATTTCTTTGTTTTATGAGGCAGCAGGACATGATGGAAAGAACAAAAAGCCTGGGGTCTAGCTCTGGTTCTGCCACTTGGCTGCCTTGTGACTTTGGGCAAATCCATTAACCTCTCCGTGCCTCAGTTTCCCCATCTTTAAAATGTGGATAAAATACCTGTTTTTTCTGCTTGATTACCTAATCTAGTTACTGTATCTCTACTTTGGCATTTAATATCACTACAAATAATCATAGTGGCATTTATTAAGTGCTTACTATGTGGCAAGCACTGCACTAAGCACTGGGTTGAATACTAGCAAATAAGGTAGGACACAGTCCCTTTCCCATACGGGGCTCCCAATCTCAATCCCCATTTTATAGATGAGATAATTGAAGCACAGAGAAGCTAAGTGACTTGCCCAAGGTCATATAGCAGACAGGTGGCGAATCTGGGGTTACAACCCATGTCTTCTGACTCCCAGGCCCGTGCTCTATTCACTACACCATGCTGCTTCATTTTACCATAGTGCTTAGGGAGCTGGTAAGTGATAAATAAATTCCCTCATTATTTTGTTTCGTTTTTGTCCCTCCAACCATAAGAATGAGTTTTATTTCCCTATTATTCATTCATTCAGTCAGTCATATTTGTTGAGTACTTACTATGTGCAGAGCACTGTACCAAATGCCTTGTCTCCATGAAACCAGGAAAATAATTCAATGCATGAACTGGAACTTAATTCAATTAATCCTGTTGCACCTATTCTGCTTCCCAACTTTGTACTGTGCCCTGTCCCAACTTGTCCAGCTCAGAACTGGACAACATAAGCCTGATGGTTCTCTTCCTGGCACAAGTTTCCTCCTTTGTTTTTATAATAATAATAACAACAATAATAATGTTGGTATTTGTTAAGGGTTTCCTATGTGCAGAGCACAGTTCTAAGTGCTGGGGTAGATACAGAGTAATCAAGTTGTCCCACATGAGGCTCACAGTCTTAATCTCCATTTTACAGATGAGGTAACTGAAGCACAGAGGAGTTAAGTGACTTGCCCACAGTCACACAGCCGACCAGTGGTGGAGTTGGGATTCAAACCCATGATCTCTGACTCCCAAGCCCGTGCTCTTTCCACTGAGCCATGCTGCTTCTTCACGCTGCTTTTCAGTCCTGACTCTTGGTAACAAGGGAAAGCCAGAGTGAGGGAGAGAGAGATTTGGGTGATGCATCTGCTTTCTTTCCAAGATCTCTCACCTCTCTCCATTCCCCAAGTTTTCACTAATTATTGTAACCATTTCTGCTCCCTTCTTTCAAATGCATTTCTTTTTCTGTATTTTCCTCTTTAATATCTTTCCTGTAATGCCCAATTATTTCCTGTTTTTTCTTCACCATGCCTTCCTTTTTTTTTCTTTTCCCCCGATTCTCCATTCTTTCATCTTGAAGGTTCCTGGAAGTAATGGTATCCTTATGAACAGCAATCTTGCTATCAGGTTAATTCCACGAAGGTAATCCAATTACATACAGCACTGTTGTACCTCTCCAACACTGACCCGAACTGGTTTCGTTCCTGTTCTGCAGGGGTTTTTTAAGAAGGGGCAACATGGTAGAAGAGGCAGGGTTGGGTTTCTACCTGTAATCTCCCCCAGCCAGCCCTTTCTCTCTGGTGCAGGCAACTCTGAGCTTCAAGGAACTCTCTCCCCTTCCATTTCATTCCAAGTTAGTCATGGTGGCTATGGCAGCAGTGGGGCAGGTGGCTGGAGTGGCCCCTAGCCTCCTCTCTAGCCAGGAAGAGATGAGGGTTGTGACAGCAGGTTTAGGGAAGGATGATGATTTTTGTTTTTCAGAAACATTCTCTCTGTCTTTCAATCTTTGTGTGTCACACTAGGACCCCACTATTACCCACACTAGGCTTTCAATTTTATGTGAATTTTAATAAAGTTTCAGCAAATGTGAACTGCAAATTTCTGACTTTAAATATTGTGTCCTCCCTCCACATTCATACACAGATCTGCCTGAGCCCCAGGACTGCTCCAAGGCCAGATGGGGAGGTGAGATCGAGTGGAACTGGAGCCCATGGCCAAAGTGGTGGCTTCCCAACTGGATGCAAACCTCAAGCCCATTCATGCCTTCAGAGTAGAACAGTGCCCAGTGCTTACAACAGTGATTTGCACATAGCGCTAAACAAATGTCATTATTATTATTAATTTTTCCAGGAGATGACTGCTAGGGGGCACTTGTCCTACAGGCTGGGTCACTCCTTGAGGCCTGGTCCAGAGTTCTAGACAAGAGATTCCCCGAGGCCTCTGGGAGCTAGGACAGGCACCAGCCTCTACTTATTTGCTGGTCATTTTCTGTCCATTGGCATGGAGAAACTTCCATTAGGACCCATTTGAATCTCAGGCTGACCTTGTGTAACTCTAGCCCGATCTCCACCAAAAGATATGAGCTCACAGAGAATTGATTTCCACTCAGATCTTCAGTCAGAAAGCCATACCTGGGCAGCCATGGATTTCCCATCACTCCCCCCAAACACACACACACACACACACACACACTTACCTTATGTAAAGAATCAATCAGAAGATGTGGCCCTCACTAGAGGATATGCTCACTAGTAGTATTCTGTGGGGGAAACCAATTTAAAATGCAGACAGTGAAAAACCCAAAGGCAGCCTTTTCACCTTATGGAATATGGTCCAGAAGGTCTTCAAGGGACTAATTTCATAGTCCTTCATATCTTAGCATGGCAGATCATTCTCATGTACCAATATTGAGTTGTCTTGGGCTTCTTCTGTTTACTCTTTTCTGCTTTGGGTCATCCTGAATAAGAAAAGTCATTCTATTTTGACTGTCTTAAAGAGTATTTTGTCCTTCCCCATTTCCTTCACTTTCAATATAGTTTTTATTCCTTTCATTTCTTCCTCTAGTATGATATTTCACTGGATCCTCATGCTTTTCCTCTTGGAATAATCTACTTTTTTCTTGACTTTTCCCATTACTCACATCAGGTGTTTTACTCTTCTGAGCTATGATTTCTTTCCTTCCTGAAGCTCTGTCCGTTTCACTTTTAACCTCATACCATCTTGATACTCTTCCCAGTACCTTCCATTAAACAACTTGACTGTATCATTCATATTATTCCTTCAAATTTTCTAGTCATAGTACCTATAGTGAATGTGCTCTTGCTCACTGATTCAATTTAAAAAACACTGAGGTGAGTTGGCTGTCCTCACAGATAGTAACCTCCCCCATTTCCTTTGCTAAAAAATGTATTGGTAGTTCAATTATGTCAAATAAGGGATTTCTTTTGGGTTTTATGACATTCCAAATGCTTGCTACTATTTTGGGACTTTTTTTGCTAGGTCATAGGATTTTAGGTTATTTCAGTCTGGAAACTGAAGACAAGAAGGATTCATAGTCTTTGCAAACATCTTTTAAAGCTGTTTCCTATTTCTTATCAAAACCTCAGACGCAGTGCTGTGACTTTCAAATATACTTTCAATTTAAATTATGTAGCACTGTCTTAAAAAGACTTTTCTGGAAAAATTGAATAATGACTTAATAAATAAAATATAATAATGTTGGTATTTGTTAAGCACTTACTATGTGCCGAGCACTGTTCTAAGTGCTATAACTATGTTTAATATATATATAAGAAGTCGATTACAAAGTTTGGTCGGTGTCTCAGTGTCTCCTGAAGTATTATCATTGCTTCTGTACTATATGATATTCATACTTTCGATTTGTTTCACAAGAATGATAGAATTAGGAAACATTTTGATAATGCTTTTATGCATACAGCTTGAGAATTGGGGAGGACATTGGAACTGTTGATTTGGATGAGAATGGTAGGTGGAGGAAAAGATTCAGGAGGAAAGGTAAGGTGTAAGTGTTGACCATGTAAAGATGTCCTCCAGGCAGGAGATTGCAGAGAAGGAAAGAAGTCAGGACTAGTGAGGTAGATATGCTAGCCATCCACAGAGTTGTGAAGCTATTGGAGTGGATGAGTTCCTCAAGGGAATGAGTGTTGATTGAAAAGAGAAGAAGATCCAGAATTGAATTTTGAAGGACAACCACAGTTGGAGGGTAGGAAGTAGGGGAAAATCTGATGAAAGGGCTTGAAAGAGAGGTAAGAAGAGAGGTAGGGAGAAGACTGTGTCAGAAAAAAGAAAAATCAAACATGGTTAGTGTTTTCAGGAGAAGGGAATGGTTCATAATGTTGTAGGAAGCTGAGAAGTCTAGACTGATTAGGACAGAGTGATGTGCATTAGAATTGTCAGGAATTAGTTCACTGTTAATCTTAGAGAGAATCAGTGGAGTTATGTGGGAGGAAATTGGATTGTTCTGTGTCAAAAAGGACTTAGAAGGTGGGAAGTAGGAGAATTGAGTTTATACAACGACTTAGGGGACAGTAGAGTGAGGTGAAATATGGGGAAATAGGTGAAGAGTGCTTTGGAGTCCAAAAAATATGGGACATGTGATAGTATTTGACGGTAGAGGGAAAGAAGCAATCAGAGAGTGAGCAGTTAAAGATGGTGATCCATTAATAATAATAATGATGGCATTTGTTAAGCACTTGTATGCCAGGCACAGTACTAATTGCTGGGGGAAATGCAAGATAATCAGTCCCTGGCAGACATGGGGCTCACAGTACTAATCCCCATTTTACATATGACATACCTGAGGAACAGAGAAGTGAAGTGACTTGTCCGAACACACAGCAGGCAAGTGGCAGAGCTGGGATTAGAACCCAGGTCCTTCTAACTCCCAGGCCTGTGCTCTATGCATTAGGTCACACTGAAAGAAGAGTGGGTGCAAGTGTTTTAAAAAGATGAGCAAGGATGGGGTCAAAGGCATGACTGGAGTGAGTAGATTTTGAAAGCCAGTGAATGATCTCCTCTTGAGAGATGTCCAAGAAGGATGAGATAGTGGATGACAATAATAATAACTGTGGTGTGTGTTAAGTGCTAACTAGATGCCAAGCACTTTACTAATCACTGAGGTAGATACAAGATAATCAGGTCCCACGTGAGGCTTACAGTCTAAGGGGGAGGGAAAACAGACACTGAATTCTCATTTCACAGATGAGGGAGCTGAAGCACAGAGAAGGTAAGTGATTTACTTAACACAGCATACAAAGTGGGAAGGACCAGGGGACAAAAGTAACTCTTTTGGGGTGGTCATGCCACATGGGTTCAAACTTGTCAAAAGAGTAGTTGGAAAGGTCTTCAGGGGAGAGGGAAGAGGCAGGTGGAGGCCCTAAGAGGGAATTAGGTATGTAGTAGTGGTGGGGTCATTAAACATGGGTGACAATGATAGGTGAAAATATTGTTGCTAAGCAGAAGAGAGGGCTGAGTCTTAAGAGATGAGGATGAATTAAAAAATGCTGAAGGCATTCTGGCTCCTGCATTTCCACCAACAGTGTTCTGGAACATGAGTACATGACTGGAGGTTATCCATGGACGGTTGTTAGTAGAATGAGATAGATGAAGGGATGGGGTTACAGAGAAATGGATTTTAGCAGAGAGGGCAGAATTTAGAGGACAGATTTGTGCATCAAGAGATGGTTGTTTGGGTGGAGGGTCCAAATGGAGGGTGAAGGTCTGGGGTAAATAGAGGGAGTCAAGAGATTGGAGATATCTGCTGAGGGAGGGAGTGGTTTTGTAAGGATGGGGATTTCAGAGTGGTGTGTTTACAGATTGTTCAGTGGATGAGGATGATGAGATCCAGCATTTGTCCAAATTAATGAGTGGGTGAGATGGAGTGGAGCAGGAAGTCTGCAGAGCTAAGGAGGGAGTGGAAGTAGGTGGCTCAGAGGTCATCAGGAAAGCCCACAATGAAAGCCCGTAATGATCAATGGAGGTATGGAAAAGGAGAGAAGGAATGTGAGAAAAGCATTAAAATATTTCTCAAAATTGGAGGTGGAGCCAGGCATCAGTAGATTACAGCAACTAATAATTCTAGTAGACATTGCAGTTGGATGATATGAACTTGAAAGAAAGAGATGGTGAGAGAAGGAACTGAAGGGATGGTAAAAACGTTGCACTGGGGAATGAGGAGTAAGTCAAAACCTCCCCCTTTTTCCAGTGAGTCAGGGGAGTAGGAGAAGATGGACTACCCCAGAAGAGAGCAATAGAGGATGCAGTGTTGAGGGAAGTGACCCAGGTCTTGGTGATGGCTAGGAGATGCAGTGACTGGGTTAGGAATAGGTTGAGGATGAAGGACAATTGTTCCATTATCAAGTGGGGATTCCACAGGCAGTATTTGAATGGAATTCAAGGATAGGGGCAGGTGCAAAATATGGGGATAGGTTGGACGGGAGTGAGCTGTTAGGATGCATTACTGGGGATGAGTGGTTTAATACGGCACTGAGAGAGGAGGACAAGGATGAGGTGAGCCAAGAAAGGGATGGGAGAGAGCATGGTTAATTATAATAATTACAGTCTTTGTTAAGCACTTACTATATGCAAGGTACTGTACTGGGAAGGGAAGGATACAAGCAAATTGGGTTGGTCTGTCTCCATCCCAGTTAGGGTTCACATTCTCAATTCCCATTTTACAGATGCAGTCACTGAGGCGCAGAGAAGTGAAGTGGCTTGCTCAAGGTCACACAACCGACAAATGGCAGACCTGGAATTAGAACCTATGATCTTCTAACTCCCAGGCCCATGCTCTATCCACTATATCATGTCCTGAGTCCTCAAGCATACCAGATTCTAAACCCTGGTCCCTAGTGGCTGCCCCTTCCAGACCCTACTCTGGAGTTACTAGACTTTCCAGTTCCTATTCCTGAGTGTCCACAGCACCTCGTCCCTGATCTGAGTGTCACAACATCTGATCTCTCTCTTGAGAAAATGCAACTTCCCAAAGATATAAAAATATGAAATTCATCTCTGCTTCCTATGAAAGCTAAGAGTATTTTAATAACCTAAGAGCAGGCTTTGGAGTCAGAGGTCATGAGTTCGAATCCCAGCTCTGCCACTTGTCAGCCGTGTGACTGTGGGCAAGTCACTTAACTTCTCTGGGCCTCAGTTACCTCATCTGTATAATGGAGCCCCATGTTGGACAACCTGTTTCTCCTATGTCTACCCCAGCGCTTAGAACAGTGCTCTGCACATAGTAAGCGCTTAACAAATACTAACATTATTACTATAAAAGAAGTGTTACAAGAGAACACATTTATGTCATTAAATGCCTGCTGGGGACTGGTTCCAAATGCCATCATTTAATTAAACTGTGAATAACAAATGTTCAGTTAATAACAAATGTTCAGTAGCTATTCCTTAGGATGGTTCCACCAGTACCAGAATTTCCTGGGAATTTAGCTAAAATTATTTTCAGGGATAGTCTCACCCTACTCAATGATTCACAAATTCTAGTAGTAGTAGTAGTAGTAGTAATAGTATGCATTAAGTGCATATTGTGTGCAGAGCACTGTGCTAAGCTCTGGAAAAGAATATTCAGGTGGAAATTAGACAAGGCCCTAATTCTTTGAATGTCTCACCATCTGTGAATATAGTTGGGGAAGAGGACTGGAAACAATTATATCAGAGCAATGAAGCACAAAACTTTTCAAACATCAAAAGGGAGAAGGACAAGTAAACCATAAAATAAATAACAAAACTGAAATCAGTGGAGAGCCGTGATTAGAGGAACAGAACATTTCCTCATGTTTCAGAGTCCAGAGAAACAGCGACCACAAGCACTGACCTATTCTACGGTATTTGAAGCCTCATGCAGCAAATGCTTTCCTCATTCCCACCAAGATGGTGGAAAGCAGGACAGGATCGGGTCTCCTCGATGGTGCCAAGGGGAGGAGGCGCCAGTCCTGGATGTCGGGAGGGAAGGCAGTTTGTCCAGCTATGGTGAAGGGGACTGAGAGCACACACAGGGAGATGAGGTTGCAAATGCCAGATGTTTTACTCTGTTCTGGAGTTGAAGAGGGGCCAGGAAAGCACAGCAGCAGCTTGTATACCCCACCTCCAGGGCACTCCAGGGGGCTGGCAGAGAGGTCTACAGCAGCAGTGGGTGGGGCAAGGGCTGAGGGCTGAGGGCGGAGGGCTGAGGGCACATGCAGAAGTCACATTTTCCTCAGTTGCAGAGGAAGATAGGAGTATTTCAGAATTTGAGTATATCCTATTTGATTTCTCTCTCTTTTAAGATGTTCCAAGCTGTGCAGTTGTGAGAAATACAAGAAAATGCATTTCGGTGACCTGGTCTTAATCATTTTCTTTCTGGCCCAAACTGGAATTGGGCTTTTGGGGAATTCAACACTGCTTGTGGTCTTCATCAGTGCCATCATTTCTCAGCCCCATCGCAAGAAGTCCATGGACTTGATCCTCACCCACCTCACTGTGGCCAACACAGTCATTCTTCTTACCCAGGCTGCCCCAGGGATGGTGATGGCTTTTAGGTTGGAGACTTTTGTGGATAATATTGGGTGTCAAATAGTGCTGTATATCAGGAGAGTGGCCAGGGGCCTTTCCATTATCATTGTCAACGATTATAGTAGAAAATCCTGTTTTACTACACTCTGGGTAATATTTTTCCATGAGGTATTTTTTCTGAGTGCCATGACTCTCTGAGATATCTTCTTTGTGTTCTTCATGAGATGGACCAGTGGCTACATGGTGATTGTGCTACATCGACACCATAAACAAGTCCAATATATTCATAGCAGTAGCCAAACTCAAAAATTTTCCCCAGAATCTAGAGCCACCCAGACCATCCTGCTCCTGGTCTCTTGCTTAGCTTGTTTTTATTGCTTCAACAGCAGCATTGTTCTTTTGAATTATATAGATGAGAAAGACCTGATACTGTATGATGTGGCGATGTTTCTTGGCTCTGGTTATGCCTTCTTCTGTCCCTTGGTTCTAATCAACAAAGATCCCCGGGTCCCCAGATCCCAATGTAGATCCAAGAAGACACGAGGCCTGTCTGTTGCCCTTCATCCCTGTGTAGAACTACAGTCTTCCTCCTTATCTATTTCTCTGCCTATAGACCTAGTGTGAAGGGATGCACATATTCTGGTATGACACTCAACCATGCTAGTCCCATACATAGAGGTAGGGGAGAGAGACTTCAGAAGTTGCTAGAAACTCAGTTTGAAACTCACTCCCAAAGACCCCCACCACAAGGAAAAGCTAGCCTTCTCAAATACTTAACTAATGGAGGCACCTAGAACACAGCTTATCTCAGGAGTGGATTTGGGCTTGCTAGTTGTGGAGAAGAAGCCCGTCAACCACTTTAAAGTTAATTGGGATGGAGTGATCCCAGGGGCAGCATGCAGGAACAAA
Organism: Ornithorhynchus anatinus; assembly: GCF_004115215.2. Classification (NCBI taxonomy): domain Eukaryota; kingdom Metazoa; phylum Chordata; class Mammalia; order Monotremata; family Ornithorhynchidae; genus Ornithorhynchus; species Ornithorhynchus anatinus. The sequence goes on from NC_041739.1 coordinate 44,430,002, forward strand.
GGTTCTCCAGGATGGTGTCCAGAAGCTAGAATTCCTGAGGACTAAGACATTCACCCTTGAGGGGCAAGAAGTGATCATGTGTCTCAGTGGCAATTTAGGCCTGGCAACCAAAAATCCTGACAAAGGATCCAGATGAAAGGATGAACCTGAAACTTGGGATTCCCCAGGAGAGACTGAGGGGAAATAATCAGATAAACATATGTAGAGAAAGCAGAAAGAGTCCTGGTGAAAGGGATGTTAGAGGAAAAGGAAAGGCATTTTAGACTTCAAATTGTTTTATCTTGTTACCTAATACCTGGAGAACTTTAAGACTGTGGATATTCTCAAGAGTCTGAGTCCAACTGCACGTGGCATCTGGAGTCATTTCTGCCAGGAGAAGAGCTGAGAACACCTCTTTCCACCATACATGGGAGAAGGCTTCATCCCACAGGTCTTATTGTCCTCCCAAGAGAAAAAACAAGAGCAGCTGGAACCTCCAGTGAGTGAACTAATAAGAGGGACTTCAATCTCTCCCTCTGTCTGTGTGCATGGCTTCTCTTTTACCACTGCATCCCAAATGAAGGTGTCCAGACTTCTCTTCCTAAATGGAGTGGAGAAATCATTGTTCTCAAGAAAAATGGCAATGGGGTTAGTCAGTGATCCTAGGCAGTGGTGACAAGGTTGCATAGTGCCTAGTGACGGTCTCACTTTCACAACATCGACAAGATCCGCCCTTTCTCTCCATCCAAACTGCTACCCTGCTGGTACAATCTCTCATCATATCCCGACTGGATTACTGCAACAACCTCCTTTCTGATCTCCCATCCTCCTATCTCTCCTCACTTCACTCTGCTGCCCGGATTATCTTTCTACAGAAACACTCTGGGCATGTGGCCCCCCTCCTCAAAAATCTCCAGTGGTTGCCTATCAACCTTCACATGAAGCAAAAACTCCTCAGTATTGGCTTCAAAGCTCTCCATCACCTTGCTCCCTCTTACCTCACCTCCCTTCTCTCCTCTACAGCCCAGCCCGCACACTCCGCTCCTCTGCCACTAATCTCCTCACTGTGCCTCGTTCTCACCTGCCCCACTGTCGACCCTAGGCCCAAGTCCTACCTCTGGTCTGGAATGCCTTCCCTCCTCACATCTGCCAAACCAGCTCTCGTCCCCTCTTCAGAGCCCTACTGAGAGCTAGCCTCCACCTAGACTGATCATGCCCCTTTTTCTCTGCTCCTCCTCCACTCGCTTTCACTCCTACCTCCTCCCTCTGCTCTACCCCCTTCCCCTCCCCACAACACTTATGTATATTTGTACATATTTATTGCTTTATTTTATTAATGATGTGTATGTATCTGAACTTCTATTTATCTATTTTGATGGTATTGATGCCTGTCTACTTGTTTTATTTTCTGTCTCCCCCTTCTAAACTGTGAGCCCGTTTTTGGGGAGGGATTATCTCCATTTATTGCTGAACTGTACTTTTCAAGCTCTTAGTTCAGTGTTCTGCACACAGTAAGTGCTCAATAAATACCATTGAATGAAGGCATACATAGTGAAAATAAGGAGGGGAATGGAAGTCAGGAGACAAGGTTTCAAGTCCAATCTCTGCCACTGGCCCACTGCATGACCTTAGGCAAGTTACTTGACTTTTATGGGCCTCAGGTTCCTCATATCTAAAATCAGAATAAAATAGATGGCAAATCCCTAGAATATGCCTCTGTACCCAAATTAAGTGTTTAATAAATGCCATAATTACCATTAATTAGCGAGGACCTATTATGTTTCTGCACTACCCTGTTTCATCCCTTACCTTCTTCCCACTTCTACAATAATTTCTCATCATCCAGTCACTCTGAAACAATGTTTACAGTGAGATAACTGCTATGAAGGTACTTGGAAAACCGCTTCCCCAGAGGTCTCTATACAAATTCCAAAAAACTTATTTCAGTATTACAACTTATTTACTAAATAATAGGCTGGAAAAAGTTTCATTTATATTAGATGGTAAACCTCCCAAAGGCAGGACCTGTCTAATCAATCATCAATCAACACTCAATTAACAGTATTTATTGAACACTTAAATATGCATTCAGAGCATTATACTAAGAGTTTAGAAGAGTACAACACAGTTGACAGACATGATTGGGGATTAAAGTCTAATGGGGAAACAAATTAGAATAAATTACAGACAAGGGAATCAACTGAATATAGCAATTTGGACATAAGTGAACAGGGGATGGGGTCGTGGTGGGGAAGTGGGAAGGTGGAGGGGGAGTGGCTGGGAGAATACCTAAATGCATAGTAGTTTACTGGAGAGGTAGTAGGAAGAGAAAACAGGGTGGGGAGAAGAGCGTATAGTCTGAGAAGACTTTTTGGCAGAGATATGATTTCAGTAGGGCTTTGAAAATGGGGAGAGTTCTGGTCTGTCAGAACTGTATGGGGAGGAAGGTCCAGTCAGGAGGGAGGAACATGAACAAGGGGTCGATGGCAGGTGAGTTGAGAGCAAAGGAAGGTAAATTGGTAAGCATTAGAGGAGCGAAGTGGACAGGCTGCATTGTAGTGGAAATAGAGTGAGGATAAGTAAAGGGGACCACGCTGACTGAGTGTTTTCCTGCTGGATGCAGAGATGGCTGGATAATCATTGGCTGTCTTTGAGGAGTGGGAAAATGTATGCAGAACCATTCTGTAGGATGGTGATCTGGGCAGCAGAGTGAAGTATGGACTGGAGACAGGAGAGACAGGAGGTTAGGGAGATTAGCAAGGTACTAGAGTGATAACAATATGGACGGAGAGGAAGGAGTGAATTCTGGAGATTTTGTGGAGATGAAATTGACAAGATTTAATAACCGATTGAATATAAGGATTGAAGGAAGAGATTAATTCATTCATTCATTCGTATTTATTGAGTGCTTACTGTGTACCGAGTACTGTACTAAGTGCTTGGAAAGTACAATTCAGCAACAAATAGAGACAATCCCTATCCACACTGGGCTCACAGTCTAGAAGGGGGGAGGCAGGTATCAAAGCAAGTAAACAGGCATCAAGAGCATCGATAGAAATGAATAGAATTATAGGCATATTCACATAATAATAATAATGTTGGTATTTGTTAAGTGCTTACTATGTGCAGAGCATTGTTCTAAGCGCTAGATACAGGGTGATCAAGTTGTCCCATGTGAGGCTCACAGTTAATCCCCATTTTACAAATGAGATAACTGAGGCACCGAGAAGTTAAGTGATTTGCCCACAGTCACACAGCTGACACATGGCAGAGCCAGGATTTGAACCCATGACCTCTGACTCCTAAGCCCGGGCTCTTTCCACTGAGCCACGTTGCTTCATCATTAATAAAAATAAATGTAATTATAAGTATGTAAATGCATACACAAGTGCTGTGGGGGGGGTAGAACAAAGGGAGCAAGTTGGGGCGATGGGGAAGGGAGGGGGAGCAAAGGGGGAGCAGAGGAAAAGGGGAGCTTAGTCTGGGAAGGCGTCCTGGAGGAGGTGAACCTTACGTAGGGCTTTAAAGGGGGAAAGTGTGATTATTTGGCAGATTTGAGGAGGCAGGGCATTCCAGGCTAGAGGTGGAACAGGTGAGAAAGAGGCACAGTGAGAAGGTTAGCACCAGAAGAGCAGAGTTTGAGGGCTGGAATATAGAAGGAGAGAAGGGGATGAGGTAAGAAGGGGCAAGGTGATGGAGAGCTTTGAAGCCAAGAGTGAGGAGTTTTTGAATCAAGGATAAGGCTGAGGTTGCAGGCTTGTGAGGCAGGAAGAAATATGGTGTTGTCTTCAGTGATGTGAAAGTAGTCAGATGGAGAGAATTTGGGAGGGAAGAGGAGAAGTTCTGTTCAGGCTGTGTTGAGTATGAAGTAATGGCAGCATCCAGGGAGAGATGTGCTGAAGGCAGAAGGAAATGAAAGATTGCAGAAAGGAGGAGAGGTCAGGACTGGAGATGCAGATTTAGGAGTCATCAGAATAGGGATTGTAGTTGACACTGTAGGAGTAGATGAGCTCCCCACAGGGACCCAGACCAGGACGTGAAGGGTCACCTAAGAGTGGGAGGTAGAGGAGAAGCTGTCAACAGGGATCATAATAAAGCAGCCAGAGAGATGCAAAGAGAATCAGGAGAGGACAGTGTCAAGAAAACCTAGGTTAAATAGCGTTTCAGGGGAAAGGGGTGGTCCATAGTGTCAAAGGTGACTGGGAGCTCAAGGAGAATTAGCATGGAGTAGGACCTGTTGGATATGGCAAGGATGAAGTCATGGGTGACTCTGGAAACAGTAGTTTTAATGGAATCGGCAGAAGCCAGATTGCAGGTGGTCTAAAAGGGAGTTGGAGGATGGCTGTTGGATGTGGCAAGAAAGATGATTTGTGACCTTAGAGAGGATGTTTTCAGTGGAATGGAGATAATTGTAAACAGATTGGAGGTGGTCAATGAGAGAACTGGAGGAGAAGAAGTGGAGACAGTGGGTGTAGCCAAGTCGTTCAAGAAGAGTGGAGAGAAATGGTGGGAGGGAGATGGGATTACTGGAGGGAGCCATGGGGTCAGGGGAGGGGCTTTTTGGGGGGGCAGGGGAAAATGACTGTGGTGAGCAAGAGTGAATCCATCTTGTAATGCAGAAGCCATTTCATAAGAGACTATTCTTTGACCCCTTGTGCAACAATGTTAAAGAAGGAATTTGAGGAGAAATTGAAGTTCTTTCTGAGAACTTTGAGGAAGAGGAATTTGAAGAGAAACGATATTATCTTGCAGAGGAGTTTGAGGAGGAGCTGAATTGCCTTGCTGTCGGGCAAGAGAAAGACTGCCAGCTGAGCCTTGGGGTAGGTGTCATGGAGAGAGTCAGCCATCCACCTTGTCCTCATCCGGTAGTGAGTTTGAGACAGCAGGCAACTGGAGCAGTGAATCAGGACCCCCAGCTTCAACCCCCTCCAGCCCCCAAACAACCGGCAAAAGGGGGAAAGAACGGATCCCCCGTACCACAGCCAAAGCAACTAAGACTCGAACCACAATGACATGCTGCGGGCAGCCAGACTCCTTGACTCCTCCGACACCTAATCTGTGTGTGTGTACACAGTTTCCCTTTTCAATTAAACTAAGTATGTAATAAGGTTTTCCTCTGTATACAGTGGTGGTTTGGTTTTACACGGAACTTCTCAGCGAGTGCCCGACCCAGTAAAAGCTCCCCGTTAATTAGGGCTGCCCAAGGGGGAGGTGAATCTATGGATCTCGCCCCAAGGGATCAGAAATCTGGGTGAGGGGCATCCAAGGATTTCATCCCAAGGAAATCTGGTTGAGGTGAATCTTTAGCAGCCTGAAGGAGGCCAAAGATCTCAGTTGGGGCTCATGACAATGACATGTGTGGTCTTCACACATGACTCTAAGCTCCTTGAAGGCAAGGGTTTTATCTACTGACTTTACTGTCCTTTCCCAAGCACTCATTGCAATGCTCTGCACACAATAAGCTCCTTATGGGCAGGAATCACATCTTCCAGTTCTGTAATACTGTACATTCCCACGCATTTACTATAGTTCTCGTCAGCACACAGTAAGCCGACAGTAAGTAAATGGAAATGATTAATTGATAGTAGTGACGGGCTTCATCATCTTCCATATTCTGTGAAGAATTGGGAGAGGTTTCTCTTGAGCATAAACTGTGTTCCTTTAAATCAAGGGGAGGATCACATACCTGTTCTGTACTTTTCCAAAATTACATGAAAAAGCATCATAGTCCGGATAAACCACACAACAGATTAAAGACTTTTTCCCAAAATATCGATGGCACGTTTCTGATTTTTTCTGGGTTATGGTCTGAGATAATGAACATTTAAATTTTGATATCTTTTGAATCTCTGGGTCTTTTTCTTGAGTTCTGAAAATATGACTTGGGTTGTCTTGGATTTATTTGTAAATCTCTTACCATGTGCCAAGCATCATACTAGCACTGGGTGGATACAAGCAGATCAAGTTGGGTACAGTTACTGTCCCACTTGGGGCTCACAGTCTTAATCCCCATTTTTACAGATGAGGTATCTGAGGCACAGAGAAGTTAAGCAACTTGCCCAAGACCACAGAGCAGACAAGTGGTGGAGCTAAGATTAGAACTCATGACCTTCTGACTCCCAGATTCGTGCTCTATCCACTATGCTATGATATTGTCCCAAGGTGACACTGGGGTACGGGCCATCTCAAGGTCAAAAGCTAACTCGTACCTGCCTCAGCCAGCAGGTGGAACTTGGAAGTGAGGGTGGGTTGCTGCCCCCACAACCAGAACTGCTAGATTGACAGCCCAAGCCGGGAATACAGAAGGTGTCCCTCGCCCCCATGCCAATCAAATTAGGTATGGAGGAGAGGGAAGGGCAGACATTGGATGAACTGAGGCTGGAAGCTGGAATGGCCTAGGAGCACAGGTGATAAATACCTGCAGCCTCTAACCTTCTGTGCAGAGGATCGAGACTTGCAGCAGCCGGCTGCAGGTTGCCTCTGTCCAGAGTGTGAGAAGCCCGCTCTGCCTGCACCAAGTGAGGAGCCGTGGGATGGGTGAGTGTCCCGTCCTGATGAACCATCGTGGGGCTGGAAGCCAGGCACTTCGCCATGGGTATGTAACCGTAAGTGGATTCCTCCCGAGTCGGGAGTACTCTTGGATGGGAGCTAGGGGCTTAACCACGGGTGTGTAATGCGTAAGGGATTCCTCCCGAGCAGGAACTGCACATGGGGAGAGCTAGCTGCCTCACCACGTGCAAGCAAACCAAAAGTGAATTCCACCTGGATGGGACATGGGTGTTCTGCCAAGTGCAAGTAACATACAAGTATATTCCTCCGGTTAGAGAAGCTCTAATATCACCGTCCAAATAATCAAACAATTCAATAATCAATCAAATAATTTGTGGCATATAATCAAATAATTCAATTCGCCTTGCAGAATAAATTTTGTATAAACCTCAGGTTTTCCGTCTCGGGTCTCTCCCCCTCTCCCTTGCCATGCCAATTCCCAAACAAACCCGTCCCCGAGAGTCAGGTGACAATTATATATCACATATGTATGCCTGGCACACAGTAAGAGCTTAAAAAATGCCATATGCCTGGCACATATGCCTTAGAGATATAGTTTATCAGTTGGAGCTGCAGTGGGCTGAGCAGTAAGATAAATACCTGGGAGCTATCTTCAATTATTTTTAGATTGGGATTAGGCTTTAACACGGTTTTTCAGATAAAATACATCTGCCTCTGACTAAGTCCCCCTTTCCTCTTCCCCACTCCCTTCTACGTTGTCGTGACGTGCTCTCTTTATTCATGCCCCCTCCCAGTCCCACATTTATGTGCATATCTGTATATTGTTGACTTGTATCGTCTCTCTCCCTGGCTAGGGTGTGAGCTCATTATATTATACTCTCCCTAGCGCTTAGTACGGTGCTCTGCACACAGTAAGCACTCAATAAATATGACTGAATGAATGAATGAAAGAATGAATGGCCCAAGAATACTGAGGTTGGTGTGATGGAGAGAAGCAGCATGGCTTATTTGAAAGAGCACAGGCTTGGGAGTCAGAAGAGGTGAGTTCTACTCCAGCCTCCACCACATGTCTCCGGTGTGACCTTGAGTAATCACTTAACTTCTCTATGCCTCAGTCACCTCATCTGTAAAATGGGCATTAAGACTGTGAGCCCCACGTGGGACAGGAACTGTGTCCAACCTGATTACCTTTTATCTACCCCTGCACTTAGTATAGGGCTCATCACATAGCCAGTGCATAACATATGGCCTATCCCAGGCTGCAAAAGATTCACCGCCCCCCCCCCCCCCGATTCCTGCTCCCCTTGGATGCATCTCCCCCAGATTCTTGATCCCCTGGGGCGAGCTCTGTAGATTCACTCCCCCAGCTGGGCAGCCCTAAGTAACTGGGAGCTCCTATTGGATCGGGCACTCGCTGCAAAGTTTAAAGTGAAACCAAACCACCACTGTATGCAGCAAACTGTTTTTATTCAATGCTTAGTCTAATCAAGAATAAATGTGTAGATATAATAATAATAATAATTTTGGTATTTGTTAAGCGCTTATATTTGCCAAGCACTGTTCTAAGCGCTGGGTAGATAAAAGGTCATCAGGTTGTCCCACTTAGGGCTCACAGTCTTCATCCCCATTTTCCAGATGAGGTAACTGAGCCACAGTGAAGTTAAGTGACTTGCCCAAAGTCACACAGCTGATAAGTGTAGGAGTCGGGATTAGAACCCATGACCTCTGACTCCCAAAGCCGTGCGCTTTCCACTGAGCCTCGCTGCTTCTCATCATAATGACATTTATTAAGTGCTTACTATGTGCAAAGCACCGTTCTAAGCGCTGGGGGGGGAAGGGGGGCGGATACAAGGTGATCAGGTTGCCCAACGTGGGGGTCACAGTCTTAATCCTCATTTTCCAGAAGTGAAGTTACTTGCCCCAAGTCACGCAGCTAAGTGGCAGAGTAGGGATTAGAACCCAGGACCTGTTTCCCAAGCCCGTACTCTTTCCACTGAGCCCCGATAAATCCTTTCACGGGAGCGCGGGCGCGCGCGTGCACACACACACACACACACACACACACACACACAGAGAGATCGGGCGGGAAGGACGTGACGCGGGAGACGGGGCGGGGCCTCGGGGAGCCACATTAATTGGTTGCCCTTCACTTGCTGACCCCGACCCCTCTCCCGGGGGCCGGGCAGCTCCTCGCTCCCTCGCTGACTGGCTTCTCTTGTGAGGTCGCTCTGGTCCCGCCCACCTCGGGCTCGGCTGCTCCTCTCTCGCTCGCTGATTGGCCTCCCTCTACTAGATCGCCCCGCCCCCTCCCGCCTGCGCCAGGCAACTCGTCTCTCAGCCGTTGATTGGCGGGTCCCTTTAAGAACCGGCGCAGCTGTGTGTGACTGTCGCCATCTTGAACTGTCAAATTGAGGCCTCCCTCCCCCGCCCTGCCCAGGGAATGTCGTTAGGAGGGGAGGGGGCTACCTGACCCTCCCCCTGTGTGACCCTCCCCCGTGTGACCCTCCCCCTGTGTGACCTTCCCCCTGTGTAACCCTCCCCCACCTGACTCTCTCCAGTCCAATCTTCCCCCTTCTGATTCCCCACTTGATGGATTCTCCCTGTATCTGACTCTTCCCTGTCTGCCTGTTCCCCTGTGACCGCCCTCTGAGCCTCCCCAACCTGACTCACCCCCGTCTGACTCTCCCCTCGTCATCCTTTCGGCTGGGCTTAACTCTCCCCTCAGGCTGACTCTCCCCAGGATCCCTGTCAGCTGAAGGTGCCCCGGGGGACGGGAAAACTCTTTGGTACAATGGTCTCTGTTGGGGATTCTTGCCGGGAGAGACGTACTCTCCCGCGTGAATGAGAGGGGATCAGAACCTTGGTGATGGAATGAACGGACTCAGGAGAGCGAGCCAAAGAACAGTAAAGGGAGGAAAGTGGCTGCCCACCTGTTCACCCCAGTTGGGGTAGGAGGGACGAACAGCCCCAAACCATCCCTCCATTCTTACTTTTATTAGACGGTAATTCCGCGTTACACCCGACTGCACCCCTGCATGTAAATCGCAGACCAATCGACGAAGCAATATGAGAATTTCTCCTTCTATGGCTAAAGCCTTACAAAACCTCTATCTCTGTGCTAGGCTGTACCCCACACTCCCTTCAGCTTGCCCCAGGGACTCTGCCGGATCAGGTGCCAGGCCCAATCAGGATCTGAGGTACGAGTGAACAGTGTACACCTGGTGCCCCAAGGTCTACATGGACAGTGTGCCGCCTAGCGCCTTAAAAAAGAAGAAAAAGAAAAGAAAAGGATTGAAGTCACTGTGGCTCGGGAGTGACTGTGGTTAGGGCCTGGTTCAGGTTTTCTCAACAATCCCCCCTTTGATCCTAGCTGGAGATAGAGGTGAAATAAAATTAATAATAATGTTGGTATTTGTTAAGCGCTTACTATGTGCAGAGCACTGTTCTAAGCACTGGGGTAGACATAGGGGAATCAGGTTGTCCCACATGGGGCTCACAGTCTTCATCCCTATTTTACAGATGAGGTAACTGAGGCCCAGAGAAGTTAAGTAACTTGCCCACAGTCACACAGCTGACAGCTCCCCAGCCCGTCTCCGAACCATTAGATCACTGACCACTGGGAGGAGAGTTCTTCCCGCGTGTTCGCCATCAACCTAGGCAAGATTTGCTAGGACTTCTAGCTGGACTTGGATAGGTTCGGAGATGTTAGGAATGGTCAAACAACATTTGTTATTAGTAACATAACATTAGTAACATTAATGAAGGCGCACAATCCCCTCTCGCGAAGCAGCATCTGATCCCCCACCAGTCGAACCTTGCAGGGACATGTGCGAGGTGGCCAAGGTCTGGGAATGGAGCAACCACAGACCCTCACGCAAGGCACTGGCCAATAACTCGACCTGCTCAGTAAGGTGAAAGATCACTCTGAGATTATGATGAACAAAATCATTAATCAAAAATGACTCAAACATCTAGGGGATATTATGAGACGCGTGTTCCGCCCAGGCTATAGAACTCCAGGAATCACCAGAAAACAGAGAATGTTCAGCCATGATTTTCTATGGATCCGCCCTGGCTTGGGGACATACCCTTGGCGAGCCCATGTGTTCGCCATAAGGGAAACATTAGAAACCTGCGGAGGACAAAGGGACGCTACAATAAGGGAACAGGAAAGGTTGGATGCAAAGATGGCTGGCAGGATAGACCACAGGGTGCCGAGGAACCCCAAAGCAAACCACCCAGAGCAGTGATGCCAAGGGCCTCACAACAAATAGGGGGGTTCACATCAAACCAGGCAGTTAGTTTTGAATAATTAGCCGCAGAAGTATTTAGGGGGGCAACATCCTCAATCAGGCTCATGAAGTCCCAAAGGGCCTCCAGTTTCCCCGGTCCCGTGCATAAGTAGGCCCAACCCAGTCCAAGGCCCAACCAAAATGGTGAGCATAACCTTGGCAGGAGCAACCGTAAAGGAGGGCCTGAGAGACAAATGGATCGATTAAGAGAATGGAATCATTATAGGTAGAAGAACAATAGACCACTTGGGGAACCCACACTGACGAGTTCCACCATCAACCTGAGGGATAAACTCAAGGTGGAGAAAAGCATACCCGGTTCCCATAAGTGGGGGCCACATTGCAGAGAGTGAAGTTTGTGACAGCCTCGCATGGGAAAAAAATCACCCAGGAGACATTCGAGAAGGTGGTGTGTTTTGGACTTTCGACCTGGAGAGGTGGAAACTGGAGATCCAATTTTGGGCCCGGGCAAAGGCACTAATCTCCTGCAGGAGGGGTTTGCCCTCCATGATTTCAGAAGGGGGAACCCGAGGTGCCCAACAAAACCACACGGTAGAAAATAGTCGTAAAAGGATCAGAGGCCCTTCCTGTTGAAACATCCGGAGAGCAGGCCATTGCAAATGGGGACTCAGCAAGGGTGCAAGCATAAGAGGCCAAAACAACAAAGAAAGAAAACGAGGACGAGGCCACCAAACAGATAGCCCAAAGGGGACAGAATATCACATATAAAAGAAAGCTGGGCAAGCCCACGCAGACTACAGAATAGGACAAAGAGAACAAAAGCCAAAAGGAGTGAAGGGGTAAAACAAAGGCGATAACAGAGGACCCACAACCCCATGAGTGAGACAGATTCAGCAAATGATCAGGGAGCAATAGTCCAGATGGATGGAGGTGAAGCGGGGGCACAGCTCCTGGCAATGAGGTGTCAGGGCAGTCCGGTAGTGGTGACTCGTCCACGACTGCCATTTTCATTTGTGAGTGATGATTCCGCGAAGCACGCTCTGCAACACAAACTGCTGAAAAGGTCACCAATAGAACCTGCAAGGGGCCGTCCCATACAGGGGCAAGGGCAGTTTTTCTCGATATCCATTTAAGCCAGACCCAGTCTCCAGCCTCGAAGTGATGCAAGTTGCAATCGAGGGCCATGGTCTGGCAGCTGAAGGCGGCCTGCTGAAGGGTCCTCAGCTCTTCTTGGAGCCGGAGGAGATATCCAGGGAGAATTTTGTGCCTCCCCAAGAGTGAGACGTGACTATCTTATCCTCCATTTCCGTCGCCAAACTCTGGAGTGCGGTCATGACCTGCAGGTGCTCTGTTACGTACCCAGAGTTTTGCATCTGGGCATCGACCAGCAGCCTAAGCTGTGTCACTTCATTGAACCCCTTCACGTACTGGGATTTCATTTCCGACAACGCCTCTTCCACTTTAACTTTGGATGCGTTGTTCTCCTGCATCAGTTACTCGTGCTTCTCTTTATGGATGAGGTCGGACATTTATTACCTCCTCTAGCCACTTCCTCTTCCTGTAATCCTCCAGCTCTGCTTGTGCTTCCTTGTAGAGCTGAGACATCTCACTCACTTGTTTATTGAGCTCATCTATCATTCTGTTCATTGCTTCTTTCATCTCACCAGTTTCATCTCTTTATTTCTGTGGCACCTGACTGTTCAGGTTGTCTTGCATCCTCCTGATTTCTTCTTGCACTTCTTTGTACTTTTTGTACTCTTTCGCGGGCATTTCTTTAACCAAGTCCCTTTCCTTCCCTCCTGTTTCTCCTCCAATTCTCACACTTTCTCCTTATTTCTTTCACTTTCTTCTAACACATCCTGAAGCTCTTGCTTTAGCCCTCGATCTCTTCCCATGCCACCCCCAATTCATCCATTTTTGAATGGCCCTCCTTGTGTACGAGAGGAGGCCCGGATTCCATCTGCTTTGGTAGAGCCGAAACCCCATCTCTGGCCTCCTCACTTTTCCTTTGGGTTTCTTTAATCGTCTTGTTCAGATCAGAGTTATTTTCTGAAACCTCTAAGTCATTCAAGCCAGGTGATTCTGGGACTCTAGGCTGGAGCTGGGCCTCTTAACTGCCTCCTCTCTGCTTCAGATTGATCAAGCTTCATTTGAACATCTTGCAAAATTTCTTGCAGCTGCTGGATTTGGACCTCGCTGCTGCCGGTGGCTTTATCCAGAGGAGGGATCAGTACAAGCTTAGGTGATCTTGGCTCTGGAGTCATGGTGTTATTTGATTGGTCTATCGAGGGTTCCAGATCGGCTTGGGTGGAATGATAGGAATCAGTGCTTAGGTTTCCATCTAGCCGTTTTGTAACAAGTCTTGTAATTCTTTATTGTGCGATGTAAGAGAAGTGACTTTTGCCTATATGTGACCCAGGTAACATTTTTGCAGAAAGAGGTTCACAAGCCTTAAAACTTTCCTATGATCAAGACCACCAATCTTTACTAATTCTTCAAGGCATCTGATTGTTGCTTTTAAAACTCATTTAGTTTTTCTGCTGAAGAGCAACAAATGCATATAAGGTTCCCTCCCGCTCAGTCCTTCTACAACATAATCTGTATCTCCTATTTGTTTCTCTAGCACTTGCTCTCTATCTGGTAGAAACCAGGCATTTCTATTTTAGACAAAGCAACCTTCTTTTCTCTTTCTAGTTCCTTCCTCAGTCCACCTGCCTTCATTCCAAGCTTCTGAGACAACCCTAAAAATTTCTCTGCTATAACTGTGGTTCCCTTTCAATAGTCTAGAGCACATGCAAGCCATTTGCATGTGTTTACCACCCCCAAAATGTTACATTATAAAATTTGCTCCTTCCCACTGGCTTAAAAGCAGTATGGCTTGGTTTCACGATGGGTGATGTAAAAATGACTTAAAAATATACATACGTAAGCATGCACACACACACACACACACACACACACATATATTGAACAAAGACAATATCTTACAGAAATACCAACTTGAAAAGACAGTTTTTTAAAAAAGAAAATCCTAAAATCTACTATACAATGAAAAAAATTGAATAACTGGCAGGTTATGAAAATGAAGACGAGGAATGTACAGTGAAAATAGATTTATTCATTCAATAGTATTTATTGAGCGCTTGCTATGTGCAGAGTACTGTACTAAGCGCTTGGAATGTAAAAAAAATCGGTAAAAGATTGAGACAGTCCCTGCCCTTTGACAGGTTTACAGTCTAATCAGGGGAGATGGACAGACAAGAACAACAGTAATAAAGAGAAACAAAAGGATGAACATCTCATTAAAACAATAGCAAATAAATAGAATCAAGGTGATGTACATATCATTAACAAAATAAATAGGGTAATGACAAAATAAATAGGGTAATGACAAAATAAATAGGGTAATGAATAAATAGGGTAATGGATACAGATGAAGGGTTCCAATAGGTAAGGTGAAAAACATAATGATTGCTGGGATCTGTTTTTTGGTCATCCCCCTTTTTTTTATGTGAAGGCAGCCTTGATCTCAAGATGGGAGGACTTTTGTAAAACAGGAGTCATCTTTCAAATTACATGACCCCATCCTTCCCTGTACCGGGAAGTCTTTTCCCCAACCAGGAAAGCCATCTGGGAGTCTCCCAGAGCTCTCTAGGATGACTCCTAGAGTGATCCCCTTCTCCTAATCGGAAAAGTCCCCTCTCTGCAGGAACGGCGCAGAGGGTCCCCTCTCTGTGGGAACAGCACAGAGAGAATCCTACCCCAAATAAAGGGAGGATGACGCTTACCTGCTCAACCCGCTGGCGCTTCAAATAGTACCTTAAATTCCCCAGGAAATGGGGTAGATAGACCCTAAAAACGTGTTTTCATACTTACAAATGTCACGAGCTCGCAAATATCTCTTTTCCGAAGAATCTTTAGTACATCCATCCACTTAAGTACGTCTGTCCAATCCTTGCACAAGGTCCCTTCATGGTCGCAGAAGCTGTTGGGGATTCTTGTGGGGAGAGGCGTAGATGCGAGGGAATTGTAACCTTGGTGAAGAAATGAACGGACTCAGGAGAGCGAGGCAAAAAGCAGAAAAGGGAGGAAAGTGACTGCCCGCCCGTTCACCCCAAATTGGGTACGAGTGATGAACAGTCCCGAACCATCCCTCCCAGCTTACTTTTATTAGATGGTAATTCCACGTTACAACCGACCACACCCCCATGTGCGAGTCGCAACCCAATCGGCTACGTTATATGAGAATTTCTCCTTATATGGCTAAAACCTAACAAAACCTTTATCTCTGTGCTAGGCTCTTCCCCGAACTCCTTTCAGCTTGCCCCAAGGTCTCTGCCGGATCAGGTGCCGGGCCCAATCAGGGGCCGAGGCGCATGTGAACAGTGTATGCCTGGTGCCCCGAGGTCTACATGGACAGCATGCCTCCTAGTGCCTTAAAAAAGAAGAAAAAGAAAAACAAGGGTTGAAGTCACTGTGGCCAGGAAGTCACTGTGGTTTTGGTCTGGTTCAGGTTTTCTCAACATCTTTCAGTAAGCACTCAGTAAAGAGCTCCCTGGATTGGTTAAAGGGGAGGATAAGCAAGCCGGGCCTCCTTTCTCACTTGGATTCTCCTTTCTTCCCTTCTTTTTCTTTGTATGTTATTTATTAAGTGCTTACCTTTATACCAGGTCTGGTACTATGCACTGGAGCAGATTCAAATCAATTAGGTTAGACTCAGTCCATAACCCACACGGAGCTTACTGTCTCGATCTTCCTTTTACAGAAGAGGTAACAGAGGCCCAGAGAAGCAAAGTGACCTGCCCAAGGTCATTCAGCTCACAAGTGGCCGATGTGCCAACCACTGTACTGAGCACAGAGTTAGATGCACTAGAAGCACAATGGGCACAATCCCTGTCCAACTGAGAACACTTTCTTCCCCTTCGGACTCATCACCGGCTCATACAGATTTCTGCTCGCTCCGGACCTTCCAGGTCCGCTCTGCCATGGTGGCTCTGGAAAGAAAATGACCTGTGGGAAAACCTGCCACCAGTGGGGACGGAAAGTGGCCCCTCGCTCTCTGCCACTTTTTTCTCTCCCCATGTTGTATCGGTCCCCACCGGGGCCGACACTGTGTCCTACTTCATCGATTCATCGCTCCCGAAGGGTCTGCCCCAGGCCCCTCCCCCCGCTGACACTGTTAGGCCGGAAGACCCCGAGAGGCGAGGACTGGGCCTGATTCCCCAACGGGAGTGCTCTGCCAGTGCTCTGCCAGTGCTCAGTACAATGCTTTGCCCACAGGAAGCACTCCATCGATATCCTTCCCCTCTCTGCCGGTACTGCAAAGGGAACACTGGCCTTTTGGTAACAGGCTCCGGAGAGGCCCAGAGCGAGACCCTACGCCAACCCACCAACCCGGGGATCACATTAGTGGTCCCCATTAACAGAGCCACTCTGAGGGGAACCCACCGCCCCCAAACCTATAGACTCTCCTCACCAGGATCA
Organism: Ornithorhynchus anatinus; assembly: GCF_004115215.2. NCBI lineage: Eukaryota > Metazoa > Chordata > Mammalia > Monotremata > Ornithorhynchidae > Ornithorhynchus > Ornithorhynchus anatinus. Next base: position 44,446,228 of record NC_041739.1, read on the forward strand.
GGTTGGATCACGAACTCTGTGCTAGATGCTGAGAAGTCAATTCACGTAGCTTTCCCCGAACCAAATGGGTCCCGACTTGAGCCTAGTAGCCACACAGCTTCCTGTTTAGCTCTCTCAGCTGGACAGGGGCCAGCGCGGCTGGGGGGCTTAGGGAGGGGACTCCGTCGCCAAGGACACCATTATTGAGAGACCAGCTTCATAAGGAAGGAGGAAGGGCATGGGGAGATATTCTGAAGGGGGCGGAGCCTGTCAAGAATGGGTGGAGTGTCACCTGACCTTGTGCCCAGACATGTGGCCAGAGTCAATTGGGTTCAGCAGCTAAGGACTCGTACGTCCAGGGACGGGGCCCTGGGTATCTCCTGGTCAGAGTCTGCATAGGGATTATTGATTTCATGATACTTCTAGAAGAAGCGGGAGGTCCACAGTGTTGAAGTCTGCTGAGAGTTCAAGGAGGATCAGAATGAAGTAGAAGCTATTGGATTTGGCAAGAAGAACGTTGGTGACTTGAGAGAAAGAAGTTGCTGTGGAATGAAGGGTGCAGAAGCCAGATTGGAGGCTGCCAAGGAAGGAATTGGAAGAGAGGAAGTGAAGTCAGAGAATGCAGCAACTCCCAGGAATGAATGGGAATAAGCGGCCAAAGAGATGAAAGGGGAACCAGGAAAAGGCAGTGTCAGTTGAAGTCGAGGTTGGATATTGTTTCCAGTGTTAAAGGCAGCTGAGAGGTTGCGGGGGATTAGGATGGAGTAGAAGCTATTGGATTTGGCAAATCAGAGATCATTGGAGACCTTTGAGAGGGTGGTTTCTGTCGAGTGAAGGGGGAAGGAACCAAATTAGAGGGGACCAAATAGAGAATTGGAGGAGAAAAAATTGAGACTGTGTGTGTAGACAATATGCTCAAGGAGTTTGGAAAGGAATGGTAGGAGGGAGATGCGGTGATAACTGGAGGGAGATCTGAGGCTTTCTTAGGATAGGGGAGACACCAGCATGTTTGAAAGCTGTGGGGGAGAAGCCATTGGAGAGCAAACAGCTGAAGATGGTGGTCAGGGAGGGGAGAAGGGAGGGGGTAAGTTTTTTGAAAGGCTGCTAAGGGATGGGGTAAGGCTCAGATGGAGGAGTTAGATTTTGAGAGGAGATGGGAGATTACATTTTGAGATACTGCTGGGAAATATGGGAGAGTTGAATAAGGGGCAAGAGAAGCAAGGGACAGGGAGGAGCAGGAGAGATTTTAGGGACATCATACCTAGTCACCAAGGATCTCCTTTTTGCCAAGTGCTCTGACTTCTACTCCATCCAAATCCTCCTCAACCCCTCAACTGCATTTAGCACTGAGTACCACCTCCTTCTCCTGGAATCATTATTCAACCTTGATTTCATGGACGCTGTCCTCTCCTGGTTCTACCCTATTTCTCTGTCTGCTCATTCTCAGTCTCTTTCGTAGACTCTTCCTCGGCCTCCCGCCCGCTAAAAGTGGGGGCTCCTTAAGGCTCAGTTCAGGGTCCCCTTCCATTCTACTTCTACACCCACTCCCTTGGAGAACTCATTCACTATCATGCCTTCAATTCCTTTGTCCACGGAGATGATTCCCAAATCTCTCTCTCCAGCACTGGCCTCCCTCTTTCTCTGCAATCTCTCATTTCTTCCTGCCTCCCTGACTTCTCTATCTGGATTTCCAACTGACTCCTCAAGATGAGCACTGCCAAACCAGAATTCCTCATCTTCTGATCCAAACCCTGATCTCCCACCGATTTTCCTGCCACATTAGCATCACCATTCTCCTTGTTTCACGAGCCTGTAACCTTGGTGATATCCTCACCTCATCTCTGCCAGTCAACCTACATATTCAATCTGTCACTAAATCCTGTCAATTCAACCTTCACAACATTACTAAAAATCTGCACTTTTCTCTCCATCCAAGCTGCTCCCATGCCGATCAAAGGATTCATTCATTCATTCAATAGTATTTATTGAATGCTTACTGTGTGCATAGCACTATACGAAGCACTTGGAAAGTACAATTCAGCAATAATGAGAGACAATCCCTACCCACAACGGGCTTACAGTCTAGAAGGGGGGAGACAGACATCAAAACAAGTAAACAGGCATCAATAGCATCAAAGAAATAAATTGAATTATAGATACATACACACTAAAACAAGTAAACAGGATTTAATATAAATGAATAGAATTATATACATATACATATATACACATATGCTTTGGGGCAGGGAGGGAGGTAGAGCAAAGGGAGTGACTTGGGGCAAGGGGGAAGAGGGGGAACTGAGGAAAAGGGGGGCTTAGTCTGGGAAGACCTCTGGAGGGGATTAGCCTTCGGTAGGGCTTTGAAGGGGGAAAGTGTGATTGGAAAAGTTGAGGAGGGAGGGCATTCCAGGCCAGAGGTAGGACATGGGCCAGGGGTGGACAGTGGTATCGGCGAGAAAGAGGCACAGTGAGAGGGTTAGCACCAGAGAAGCTGAGTGTGCGGGCTAGGATGTAGAAGGAGAGAAGAGAGATGAGGTAAGAAGGGGCAAGGTGATGAAGAACTTTAAAGCCAACAGTGAGGAGTTTTTGCTTGATACAGGGGTTGATAGGCAACCACTGGCGATTTTTGAGGACAGGGGTGACATGCCCAGAACGTTTCTGTAGAAAGATAATCCAAGCAGTAGAGTGAAGTATGGACTGAAGTTGAAAGAGACAGGAGGATGGGAGGTCAGAAAGGAGGCTGATGCAGTAATCCAGAAGGATAGGATGAGTGATTGTTCTAACGTGGTAGTGATTTGCATGGAGAAGAAAGGGAGAATCTTGGCTATGTTTTGGATGGAGAAGAAAGGGAGAATCTTGGCGATGTTGTGAAGGTGAGACCGGCAGCCTTTGTTGACAGATTGGATGTGTGATGTGAATGAGAGAGCAGAGTAAAGGATGACACCAAGGTTATGGGCTTGTGAGATGTGAAGGATGGTAGTGACAGCCACAGTGACAGGAACATCAGCGAAATGTCAGAGTTTTGGGGGGAAGATAAGGAGCTCTGTCTTTTATATGTTGAGTTTTAGGTAGCTGGAGAACATCCAAGGAGAGATATCCTGAAGGCAGGAGGAGATGCGAGCCTGGAGGGAAGGAAAGAGAACGGGGGAAGAGGTAGAGATTTGGGTACCATTCTCGTAGAGATGATAGTTGAAGCCTTGGAACTGAATGAGTTCAACAAGGGAGTGAATGTAGATGGAGAATAGAAGGGGACCAATAACCAATCCTTGAGAGACCCCTAGAGTTAGGGGATGGGAGGGGGTGGTGATGCCCGATAAGGAGATTGAGAATGAATGGCCTTAGAGAGATAAGAGGAGAACCAGGAGAGGACGGAGTCAGTGAAGCCAAGGTTGGATAACGTGTTGAGGAGAAGGGGATGGTCGACAGGGTCAAAGACAGCTGAGAGGTTGAGGAGGGTTAGGATGGACTTCGTGCTGTTGGATTTGGCAGGAAGGAGGTCATTGGTGACCTATGAGAGGATGATTTCAGTGGGGTGGAGGGGACAGAAGCCACTTTGGAGGGGTCCAGGAGAGAGCTGGAGGAGAGGATTTTGATTTAAAAAAGTGTATGACTGTCCATGTTTTGATGTCACCACTGGTGGCGTTTTTGGCAGGGGGCATCATTTGGAGGGTATCAGGGCTAGGTGGCTGCCTCGGCTTGGGAGGGAGGGGTCCCATGGATTAGTTTTTCCTGACTACCTTGAACTACCCCGGCGTTTAGAAAAGTGCCTGGTACATAGTAAGCACTTAACGAATGGCACAATTATCATTATTATTGTCATTATTATTATTATCATTATTGTTGTTGTTTTTATTAGTTTCATTATAAGCAGGGCAACCTGGACTGTGATCGGTGTCCCTGGTTAGTCGGGGGTGGGGCTTTTGGGGTAGGGGGACACTATTGCCTGACTTGGGGTCCTCAAAAATGAGCAGAGCTCTGTTTATGTAGACCAGGTGTACAGTGGCATCGCTGGGTTTTCAACTTAGGAAAGGGTTCAGGGGACCAAAATTCAAACATTACTGTGAGTTACATAAAATTCAAACAGTAGAGAAGTCTTGCAGCCTCATGGATAGAACCCGGGCCTGGGAGTCAGAAGGAGCTGATTCTTCTTTCTGTGTCAGTCAATCAGTCAGTTGTATTGAGAGTGCTTACTGTGTGCAGAGCACTGTACAAAGTGCTGGGGAGAGTACAGTACAACAATAAACAGGAATATTTCCTGCCCACAACGAGCTTACAGTCTAGAAGGGGAAATAGATATTAATATTCATCCTTCCTTCAACTTCACAGCACTGATGTCCAAAACTTTAAATTAGATATCATAATTTACTTATTTTTTCACATTAGTGACTGTCTTCCCCTCTAGACTGTCAGGGCGTTATGGACAGGGAATATGTATGCTACATTCTGTTGTATTGTATTCTCCCAAATGCTTAGTACAGTGCTCTGCCATAGTAAGCGCTCAACAAATATCATTGATTGATCGATTGATTGATTCTAATCCCAGTTCTTGTCTGCTGTGTTGGGGAAAGTCACTTCACTTCTCTTAGTTGCTTTATCTGTAAAGTAAGGATTAAGACTGTGAGCCCCATGTGGGACATAAACCGTGTTTACCTGATTAGCTTGTGTTTACCCCAGTGTTTGGTACAGTGCCTGGCATAGAGTGAGTGCTTAACAAATTCCATTAAAATTACATAATATAAAATAAAAAAAACCCTCTATTCAATAGAGGTGTTTGTTTTTTGGGTTTTTTTACAGGTTATGCACAAGTCATGGGCCTCAATGACCGCCTTCTGAGCCTCAGAATAGGGTTAGGAATGATAGTCCCTTTCAACCCAGCACCTAGGTCCATGTCTGTAATTATTTATACTGATGTCTGTTGCCCCCTGTAGACAGTGAGCTTGTCTTGGGAAGGGAAAATTTCTATCAACTTCATCTTATTGGACTCTCCCAGGGGCTTAGAACAGTGCCCTGCACACAGTAGTAACTGCATGATAAACACCACTGATAGATTGACAAGCTTTTCAGTAATCGGTGGGTAGATACAAAAGCATCAAGTCATACACAGTCCTGGTCCAACATGGGGTTTATAGTCTAATCTCGGGGGGGGGGGGGGCAATAATCGAAACCCATTTTGGTAGATGAGGAACTGAGGAACCTGAGGGTCAGAGAAGCTTTTTTTAATTGTATTTCTTTAGTGATTACTATATGCCAGGCACTTTTATAAGAAGGAGCTTTATTAAGAAAAGCAGAATGGCTTAGAGAAGCAGCAAGGCCTAACGTATAGAGCACAGGCTTGGGGTGTCAGAAGGAGCTGGGTTCTAATCAGCCATGAGAACCAGCGTGGCTCAGTGGAAAGAGCATGGGCTTTGGAGTCAGGGATCATGAGTTCGAATCCCAGCTCTGCCATTTGTCAGCTGTGTGACTGTGGGCAAGTCACTTAACTTCTCTGTGCCTCAGTTACCTCATCTGTAAAATGGGGATTAAGACTGTGAGCCCCACGTGGGACAACCTGATTCCCCTGTGCCTACCCCAGCGCTTAGAACAGTGCTCTGCACATAGTAAGCGCTTAACAAATACCAACATTATTAATCCCAACTCTGCTACCCGTCTGCTGTGTGACCTTGGGCAAGTCACTTCTCTCTCTGCCTCAGTTCCCTCATCTGTAAAATGGAGATTGAGAGTGTGAACACCATATGGGATAGGGACTGCGTTGAGCCCAATTTTCTTGTATCTACTCCAGGACTTAGTACACTGCCTAGCACATAGTAACAAACACCACAAGTTTGTTGTTTTTTTTTAAGAGCTGGGAGAGATGCAAATTTATACGTTGGACACAGTCCCTGTCCAACTTGGGGCTCACTGTCTTAATTCTCACTGTACCGATGATAGAAAAGTTAAATAACTTCCCCAACATCACACAGCAGAAACGTGGCAGAGCCAGGATTAGATCCCAGGTACTCTGACTCCCAGGCCTATGTGACGGCACTGGGGTAGATCTTTTTTTTCTACAAATACTTTCATGCCATGTTGTCCCAACTCCTCAAGAAACTCCAGTGGTGCCCATCCACTGTTACATCAAAGAGAAAATCCTCACCATTGGCTTTTAAGCCTTGCATCTGTTTGCCCCTTTCTACATCACCATGCTGCTCTCATACTTCAGCCCAGCCCGCACACTCTGCTCCTCTAATGTCAATATGCTCACTGTACCTCCATATTTTATGTTTACTTCCCCCCTTTAAAGCCATATTCAAAGTACATTTTGTCCAAGAGGCCTTCCCTGACTAAGCCCTCCTTTCTTCGTCTCCTACTCCCTTCTGAGTTGCTCTGAGTTGTGTCCCTTTATTCATCCTCCTTCCCAGCTCCACAACTCATATTCATATTAGTAATTTATATTAATGTCTGTCTCCTCCTCTAGACTCTAAGCTCGTTGTAGGCAGGGAATATGTTTATTTGTGGTTACGCATTACTCTTCCAAGCGCTCAGTACAGTGTTTTGGACATAGAAAGCACTCAGTAAGTACAACTGAATGAATAAATGAATAGGAGTGCAGTGACATACGATAGGAGGGAGAAAGCTAATGGACGGTTTTAAACCTGATGGTGAAGAGTTTCACTTTGATGAGGAGGGGATGGGCAATCATTGGTAATTCTTGAGGAGTGGGGAAACATGACTTGCATGTTTTTCTATAAAATGATCCAGGCAGCAGAGTGACAGCCCCTCTCAAACGGACCAGCCAACGGCCAATCCCAGGTTTTCCATAAGGGGGAAGGGGTGCCACTCCTCCCTCTTCCCTCTGCCTCTGGTGTGGGTGTGCATACTCGATAAGTAATCACCCCAACTAGAGCTGGGCTGTCATGTTGGCAAACCAACTCCCAAGTCTTTTAGGGGTGGGTAAGGGACAGGGAACTCAAGGTCTAGGTGAGCCCCAACCCCTTAGCCCCAACAATGTCTCTTTTCCAGGTCTAAGAGGGGTGGGGGTCAAACCCAGGTTCTTTCCATTATTCCACCCTGCCTCTTTACTCTGCCCTTTACTCATTGAAACAGGCTGTGGTACATCCCACAGACTCTCCCAGCCCCTCTACACCCCCTCACCCTTCCCCCATCCCAAAAGGAGGTCTGAATTTGATATGAGAGTAGGTGGGTGACTTCCCTGACCCTTGCATAAATTCCTCCTTCGTCATCTGCTTCTGCCTGTCTCACCATCCCCATGGAGCAGGAGCGATGAAGTAGACCCTCAAATCAATCTTTTTAAGGGAAAGGATTGTCAAGAATGACTCCTTTGCGTGGCTCAGTGGAAAGAGCCCGTGCTTTGGAGTCAGAGGTCATGGGTTCTAATCTCAACTCTGCCACTTGTCAGCTGTGTGACTGTGGGCAAGTCACTTCACTTATCTGTGCCTCAGTTCCCTCATCTGTAAAATGGGGATTAAGACTATGAGCCTCATGTGGAACAATCTGATGACCCTGTATCTCCCCCAGCGCTTAGAACAGTGCCCTGGACATAGTAAGGGCTTAACAAATACCAATATTATTATTATTATTGTTATTATTATTATTATCAACCCACAATGAGACCCACTGCGCCCCCTAGACAGTCTCTACTCCTGTGAACTGAGTCTCTTCTGACAGATGTAGGATGGGAGTCTTCTGGAGGTCTTTAAATTGGATGGGGGGCAACTGGAGGAGGACAATCCAGAGAGTGACGGTCCCCAGATTTCCCCAACTCCCACATTTGGGTTCCCGTACTCCCTAAAGAAGGAAATTTAGGCTGGGGGAGGTCTGGGTGAGCTGGATTGGATATGAGGAGGAAATGGGATCCGAATATGGGGATTTCCAGCATGTATTCGTCTTTATTAGTTTATGCGTTCAATGGTTGATGAAGTGATATGAAAGTTCGTCCCGTAATTTGCAATCTTGCGGAATAAAATGAATAAGGCATTAGAAATGGACATGCAGTCTTGGAATTACCTAGAGTCTTTGCCAACACAATTCCCAGGAAAGAAGACACAATGCTACCTAAAAGGCCAGGCATTTTCTCACCTTTCCTCAGTGCATAATCTCACCATTCTCATGGAAATCTGCTTCCACCCCCACTCTCTTCTCTCTCTAAATCATTTTCTTTCTTGGTGTTGTTCCTACCCCACCGGGATGCTCAAAAGCTGCCCCACTGGATACAGGAAAGCAGCCCGTGAGGGTAAGGCAGTCCACTGCTACGATTTCCAGCCTCTCCCTCTTCAATTTGTCCCTGCCCCAGAACCACACCAGTATTTCACAATGGCATAGTCACCCAGGAGAATTTGGAACCAAAGAAACAGTGGAAAGGCAGGAAGACATACACTAATGTAAGAAACACATTGATATCGGAGGAGATTTCCAGATATAGAAATGGCGGGCCAGAACCACGACTCTGGGAACCTGCAGAAAGTTTCAGAAATCCCAGAAGTGATTGTCCACATCCAGGTGTGTGGAAAGAAATTGAGGGATATGATCCTGGAGGAAGCAGAAATGGAGGTTAAGTGCTTGGTCACTTTCTCCTGCCACAGAGTCTTTAAGGACACTAATTAGGATTGAGCTGAGGTCTCTTACCTGGGGGAGCTTGTGGAATCCAAGGATATTGGCCCTGGCAATGGACAAGGAGGTTCTGACCCCGCCAATGACGGCCACCAGCTTGCACCACCCCTCGCAGTTGTAATTGGGAACTGTCCATCCCGCACCCGAGAGCAGGATCAGAGACTGCTCCACGGCCAGCCTCTCCCGGAATAAATTATCAGAGATGTGGAATCCCAGGGAGACACTGGGTAGGAGGCTGGGGTCTTTGTTGATCTGCTCCACGGCAAACACCAGGGCCAGGATGTGATGGTAGTGTTTGGCAATGCAGCTGCATGAAGAGGGGAGGAAATCGGGACTTGATCCCTCTCTCTGTGTAAGAGGGTTTCATGGTGATGTGAAGACCTGGCCTGTCAGAGGTTAAGAGTTGGGGATCAGAAGATTTAGAGAGGATGGGGGAATCAGGGGTTTAGAGGTGTTGGGTGCTGCGGTCTTTGTACATTAAGCCCAAATTGTAGAAAAATTGTCTGGGAAGCAGACTGAAGACCGTCCTGGAGTGGGAAGAAAACGGAGGCAGGAAGATCACTGAGGAGGCCCACCTTCTGTTTCTCCCAATTATCTCCCAGGGCTTCTTTTAGGACAAAAATTAAGTGGTCAACGTGAAAGTGGTCTGGAAAGATGAAGACATTCTTCAACTTACCTATACCCTTCTGATTGTCTTCACTGGACCACGACTAGCAAAGGGATCTTTTTCTATCACCAGTGTGAAACCGGCTCTTAATCTGCCTTACTCCACTTTGCTTTCATTCCCCATTGTGGGTATCTACCACGTTTTCCTAAATCATGCTTCAGCTGCAAACTTCCCCTCTTGTCAAACCAACCACATCCTGTGGTCAGTTAAAAAAGTGTGGAGCCACCCTTAATTGGGGTCTGTTGTTGGGGTGAAGGAACACCATGCCTGCCAGAGACTATCGCTAGCTACCTCTTCCACATTCCTGGGTTGAGGTTGAGCCCCCTTTGACGCAACAGACTATGCCTGTCCTCACTCATACAGATCTTTATTATACATTGCAATTAAAAAAAACCTCTTGTGCTGTGTTGCTGCAACTTGATTTTTTTTGGATTCGTCACATGCCAAGCATTGAATTAGGCTCTGGGGTAGCTAGATCATCAGGTCCCACGTAAGGCTCATAGTCTAAGGAGGAGGGAGAATAGGTATTGAATCACCATTTTGCAGGTGAGGGAACTAAGTCCCAGAAAAGTTAAGTGACTTTCCCAAGATCATACAGCAGAGTTGGCAGAGGCAGGATTGGAACCCAGGTCTCTGACTCCCAGGCCCGGATTCTATCCACTAGGCCAGAAGCCGTTCTAACGGAATCCTTGAAGGGTCAAAATTCACAATGTAGACCGATGCCCTAAACTCTGAAATAAAGATGGAGGTGGGCGTTGTGGGTGACTTCATTTTGCCGCTGATGATTCCAGTTTTGCCTGCCCAGGGGACGGAGGTTCCCAAGTTCCCAGAGGGATTTAAGGAGAAACCCGAAATCAAATAGGACCTGTGATCCCTCAAACAAGTGGATTACTTTCAATCAATAATGCAAATGATACTCAAATCGATCAATGAATCAATACATCAGTCCTATTTATTGGACGCTTATTATGTGCAAAGCACTGTACCAAATGGTTGGGGAAGGAAGATATAACAGTGTAACAGAGTTGGTAGACACATTCCCGGCCTTACAGTGTAGAGTGAGAGACAGACATTAATATAATGACAAACGTGGTCACAAGTGCTGTGGGGCTAAGAGACGGGTGAAGGAAAGGAGTAAATCAGGGAGACACAGAAGGGATTGGGAGAAGAACAAATGAAGACTTAGTCAGGGAAAGCCCTCTTGGACGATGGCCTTCAGTACGTCTTTGAAGGTGGGGAGAGTGATCGCCTGTTGGTTATGAAGGGGGAGGGCATTCCAGCGCAGAAATGGGACTTGGGAGAAGTCATCGGCGAGATAGAAGTGATGGAGGTGCAGTGAGTAGGTTGGCATTAGAGGAGCAGAGTATGCGGACTGGGTTGCAGGCAGAGAGCAGCCAGGTGAGGAAGGAGGGAGGGAGCTGTACATCTGAGGGTGAGAAGTTACTGCTGGATGTGGGATGGGGGCTGGCAGGGGGGGGGAGGTGGTCAGGAAACCACTGGAGGGACTTGAGAAGTGGGGAGATATGCACTTAACCGTTTTATAGAAAAATGATCCCTGCAGCAGAGTGAAGTAGAGACTGGAGAGACAGGAGGCTGGGAGGTCAATAAAGAGGTTGATACAGTAATCCAGGCAGGATAGGATGATTGATTGCATTAATGAGATGGCAGTTTGGATGGAGAGGAAAAGGCTAATTTTAGCAATGTTGTGAAGATTGGACCGACAGGATTTAGTGATGGATTGAATATGTGGATTGGATGAGAGAGATGAGCCAAGGATATCCCCAAGGCGAAGGTCTTGTGAGACAGGAGGAGTGATGGTGCCATCTACAGTGATAGGGAAGTGACGAGGAGGACAGGGTTTGGGTGGGAAGATAAGGAGCTATGTTTTGGCCATGTTAAGCTTGAAGTGACAGGTCTACACCTACATAGAGATGTCTTGAAGCAGGAGGAAATGTAAGGCTGCAGAGAGGCAGAGAAATCCCTCCCAAGCACTCAGTATAGTGATCTGCACACAGTAGATGGTGAGCTCCTGTGGGCAGGGATCACATCTCCCAAGTCTCTCATACTGTACATTCCAAGGTGCTTCATACAGTTCTCTGCATAGTAAGCATGTGATAAATGTAACTGATTGATTGAATGAATGGTAGAAGAAATAGGCTTCTTCCCCTGCCATATTCTGAGCAGAATTTGGAGAGGTTTCTCTTGAGCACAACTGAGTTCTGTTCAAAAAGGGGAGGTCCACATACCACTTTGGTGCCCGTCCAAAATTATATGAAGTAGCAGCACAGTCTGGATAAACCATAGAACTGATAAAAGTATTTCTCCCAAAACAGAGATGACACTTTTCTGTTTTTTTTCTGGGGTGTGGTCCGAGGTATAAACTTTTAGACACTTTTGGATTCCTAGAACTTTATTTTGGGTGTCAGAAAACAGGATCTGGATAGTCTTGATTTTTTGAAGTGGGGTAAGACTACCTTCCTTTCTTTTAAAAAAAGAAATGTTTCATTATTTGTATGTAATTTTTAAGCACTTACATGGTGCCATTTTATGTATATATATAGAGAGAGAGAGAGAAAGAGAGAGAATATATAGAATATATATCTATATTCATCGGCTGAAGCTGCAGGGGACTGAAGAGTGAGGTAGATACTTGTCAGCTATCTTCAGTTATTTTATATTATGAATAGGCTTGAACATGGTTTTGAAGATAAAATCCATCTTCCTCTAGCTATCTCACAATAATGCTTAGGTTGAGTGTGATAATGAGATGACATTCTTCAGAGGAAGAGAGTCAAAATAATCTGATGATATACAAGGAAGATTGTACACATCAGACATTCTCTAAAATTAACCTAGTCTTGGAGAGGCAAATAGCCCTTACTCTTTTTGCTTTCTTACTGTTTTTCTGTGTCTCTCCAGAATACCATTCACTTTCAAAGCATTACTGAAGTTACGCTCCTCCAGGAGGCCTTCCCTAATTAAGCTCTCTCCCTTCTGTGTCACTTACACAGTTATCTTTGTACAATTTGAATGCTTCATATTCACCCTATCCTTTGCTCCACAGAACTTATATCCATATTCGTAATTTATGTATTTATACTAGTGCCCGTCTCCCCTTCTAGACTGTAAGCTTGCTGTGTGCAGGGAAAATGTCTACCAAGTCTGTACTGGACTCTGCCAAGCACTGCTCCACCCAGTAAGCACTCGGTAAGTTCCATTGATTGATTTATTAATTGATTTCTAGTGTAGTATTGGAAGAGAAGCACCATGACCTATTGGAAAGTGCACAAAACTTGATGTCCAGACACCTGGATTCTAATAATAATAATAATGTTGGTATTTGTTAAGCGCTTACTATGTGCCGAGCACTGTTCTAAGCGCTGGGGTAGACACAGGGCAATCAGGTTGCCCCACGTGGGGCTCACAGTCTTCATCCCCATTTTACAGATGAGGTAACTGAGGCACCGAGAAGTTAAGTGACTTGCCCAAAGTCACACAGCTGACAAGTGGTAGAGCTGGGATTCGAACCCATGACCTCTGACTCCAAAGCCCATGCTCTTCCCGCTGAGCCACGTTCTAATTGCCTCACTCACCGTTGTCTGCTATGTGATCTCAAATACAGAATTTAACATCTCTGAAACTCAGCTTCCTCATCCGTAAAGTGGGAATTCAACAGCTGATGACCTCTTGTGGGTAGGGAATGTGTCCGCTTATTGTTATATTGTACTCTCCAGTAGTTTCGTACGGTACTGTATATATTGTAAGCGCTCAGAAAATGTGATTGGAATGAATGAATGAATGAATGAATGAATGAATGAATGAATGAATGAATGAATGAATAGCCAGTGGGTGACTGGGCTGGGGATCAGCGAGGTGTTTGATTAAGAGTGGATTGTTCGGATAGCAGATGTGACTGTGCAGCCTTATTTGATCTGCCTCCCCTTTGCGAAGGGGTTGGTTTATGATCCGCTAGTGGGATGCATCCTCAGATTGATATCTGCCAGTCAGTAGACAAGATGCTATGTCGGGAAGTCAGCTTGTGTCTCATGTCTGGTGGCTTGGAAGTGCCCAAGACACATAACGCTGCACCGTGGCTTCTAGAGGGGTGAGTCTATCTGCATCCCCATCCTTTTGGTTCACAGAGAGGAGGAACAAGGGAAGATGGGAGGGACAGGACACAGCACTGCTGTGGGAAGGGCAGGTCACCAGTGATCTCCTTGTTGCCAAATCTGCTGGCCTCTACTCCATCCTAATCTTGCTTGACTTCTCAGCTGTCTTCAACACTGTCGACCACCCCCTTCTCCTGGAAATATTATCCAACCTCTGCTTCACTGACACTGTCATCTTCTGTTATCTCTCTGGCCACTCTCAGTCTTTTTCACAGGCTCCTCCTCTGCCTCTCCTCCCCTAACTGTGAAGGGCCATCATAGTTCAGTTCTGGGTCCCCTTTCATTCTCTCTATACCTACTCCCTTGGAGAATTCATTTGCTCACCTGGTTTCAACTGCCACCTCTATGTGAATGATTCTCAAATCTCCCTCTCCAACCCTGATCTTTCTCCCTCTTTGCAGCCTGATATGTCCTCCTGTTTTCAAGACAACGTTACCGGATGTCCTCCCATCATCTCAAACTTACCATGTCAAAACACCAAACCCTGTCCTCCTCCCCAACCTTCCTTTTACTTAAGATGACACCAAAATCCTTCCTGTCTCACTCTCAGAGACAGGGATGAGACTTCTTTCTCTCATTTGACACACATTTTCAATCTATTATTAAATCCTGTCAGTTCGACATCCATGACATAGCTAAAATCTGCCCTTTCCTCTCCATCCAAAATGCTACCAAGTAAATACAATCACTCATCCTATTCCACCTTGTTTACCTTATGAGCTTTCTTGCTGACCTCCCTGATTACAGTCATACTTCATTCTGCTGACCACAACATTTTTCCACAAAAAACGTTCAGGCCATGTTTCCCCACTCCCATATAAACTCTAGTGGTTACTGATCCACCTTTGCATCAAACAAAAATTCTTCACCATTGGCTTTAAAGCCCTTCATCACCTTGCCCCTGCCTACCTCACCTCACTGCTCTTCTACTACAACACAGCCTGCACACTTCACTCCTCTATTAACAACTTTCTCACTGTACCTCGAGCTCATCTACCTCACCATTGACCTCTCTCCTTGTCCTGCATCTCGGCTGGAACACACTTCCTCCTCATCCTTTAACCAATCAATCTCCAATGACTCCTTCCCCTCTGCCTTCAAACATGCTCATGTCTCCCCCATCCTAAAAAACCCCTCTCTCTACACCACTTCCCCTTCCAGTTATCGCCCTATCTCCCTACTACCCTTCCTTTCCAAAATCCTAGAACGAGTCGTCTACACTCACTGCTTAGAATTCCTTAATTCCCATTCTCTCCTGGACCCCTTCCAATCTGGCTTCCGTCCCTTCCACTCTACCGAGACTGCTCTCTCTAAGGTCACCCATGACCTCCTTCTTGCCATATCCAATGGCTCCTATTCCATTCTAATCCTCCTTGACCTCTCAGCTGCCTTTGACACTGTCGACCATCCCCTCCTCCTCCACACCTTATCTCACCTTGGCTTCACGGATTCCGTCCTCTCCTGGTTCTCCTCTTATATCTCTGGCCGATCATTCTTGGCCTCCTTCGCAGGTGCCTCCTCCCCCTCCCAGCCTTTAACTGTTGGAGTTCTTCAAGGGTCAGTTCTTGGCCCTCTTCTGTTCTCCATTTACCCTCACTCCCTTGGTGAACTCATCCGCTCTCGTGGCTTTGACTACCATCTCTACGCAGATGACACGCAGATCTACATCTCTGCCCGGTCCTCTCCCCCTCCCTTCAGGCTTGCATCTCCACCTGCCTCCAGGACGTCTCCACCTGGATGTCTGCCCACCACCTAAAATTCAACATGAGCAAAACTGATCTCCTCATCTTCCCTCCCAAGACCAGTCTTCTTCCTGACTTCCCTATCACCGTGGATGGTACGACCATGCTTCCCGTCTCTCAGGCCCACAACCTTGGTGTCATCTTTGACTCTTCTCTCTCGTTCACCCCACACATCCGATCTGTTACCAAGACCTGCCAAGACCTTTGCAATATCGCCAAGATCCACCCTTTCCTCTCCACCAAAATGGCTACCTTACTGCTACAGACTCTCGTTATATCCCGGCTAGACTACTGTGTCAGCCTTCTCTCTGATCTCCCTTCCTCTTCTCTCGCTCCGTTCCAGTCTATTCTTCACTCCGCTGCCCGGCTCATTTTCCTGCAGAAATGCTCTGGGCATGTCACTCCCCTTCTTAAACACCTCCAGTGGTTGCCTATCAACCTCCACTCAAACAAAAACTCCTCACTCTAGGCTTCAAGGTTCTCCATCACCTTGCTCCTTCCTACCTCTCCTCCCTTCTCTCTTTCTACTGCCCACCCCGCACACTCCACTCCTCTGCCGCCCACCTCCTCACCTTCCCTCAGTCTCACCTATCCCGCTGTCGACCCCTAGGCCACGTCCTCCCATGGTCCTGGAATGCCCTCCCTCCTCACCTCTGACAATCTAATTCTCTTCCCCTCTTCAAATCCCTACTTAAAGCTCACCTTCTCCAAGAGGCCTTTTTCCCTCTGCTTCCTCTACCACCCCCTTCACCTCTCCGCAGCTAAACCCTCTTCTCCCCCCTTTCCTTCTCCTCCTCCCCCTCTCCCTTCTCACCCCCTCAGCATTTTACTCATCCACTCAACTGTATCTATCTTCATCACCCTATTTATTTTGTTCAATGAGATGTACATCACCCTGATTCTATTTACTTGCCATTGTTTTTATGAGATGTTCTTCCCCTTGACTCTATTTATTGCCATTGTTCTTTTCTGCCTGTCTCCCCCGATTAGACTGTAAGCCCATCAAAGGGCAGGGACTGTCTCTATCTGTTGCTGATCTATACATTCCAAGCGCTTGGTACAGTGCCGTGCACATAGTAAGCACTCAATAAATACTATTGAATGAATGGTAACAGACAGTTACTCTCGTCTGGTTTCAAAGCTTTATTGAAGGCACGTCTCCTTCAAAAAGCCTGCCTGACTAAGCCCTCATTTCCTTTTCTTCCACTCTCTTCTGCATCACCCTGACTTGCTCCCTTTATTCATCTCCCCCACAACCCTTTTGTCCATATCTGTAGTTCATTTATTTGTATTATCTGTCTGCCCCTCTAGACGGTATACTCTTTGTGGGCAGGATATGTGTCTGTTATATTGCTAAATAGTACTCTACCAAGCAATTAGTACAGTGCTCTGTAAACAGTAAGCACTCAGTAAGTATGATTGACAGACTGATATACACCAGACCACCTCTCTCTTCACCTTCCAAGCCTTTTTAAGGTCACATTTCATCCAAAATGTCTTCTGTGATTAAATTCTCTTTTCCCTTGCTCCTTCTCCCTTTTGCATCATCTCTGCACTTAGAACTCTGACCTCAGGGCATTGGAAATTTTTTTCACCCCCAGTCCCACAGTACTGATGGAAATATCTTTAAAGTACATGTCATACATTCTTTATTCATTCATGTGAATATCTGTCTCCCCCTCTATTATATAAGCTTGTTATGGGTCACTCTGCCCATAGTAATCAGTCATAAATTCCACTGATTGATTGAATGACTCATATTAGAATTAACAGTAGTAGTAATAGTAATAATAGCAGCAGTAGTAATAGCAGTGAAATCAGTAGTAGTATTTGTAAAAGTAGCAGTAGGAGTAAAAATGGTAATAGGAATGCTGGTAATAAGAGTAGTAGTATTGGTAGTAATATTAATGGCAGTTAGTGATAATAGTGATGGTAGTAGAAGTAATAATAGTAGTAGCAGTAGTAGTTTGGCCTAGTGGACATTACAAAGAACTGGGAATCAAGAGACCTGGATTCTAATCTGTGTTCTCTCTCTTTCACACTCTGTAACTTTGAATAAATTCCTTTACTCCTCTGTAGCTCAGCTTCCCCAACTGTAAAGAGAGATTTCAAATCTGTCCTTCCTCCTCCTTAGCAAGTGAGCCCTTTTGGATCTACCCCCAGTCTTAGTGCAGTGCTTGGCACCTTGTATTTACTTACCAATTCGAAAGATAGTATTTTGATGACTGTGATAACGGTAGTTCAGTGCTCTGGTCCAAACTGGTTCCTGAACAGAGGAGACATACAGGAAGTGTGGAAAGAACGGTCCAGAAGGAAAGGGGAAATTCACCATGCCAGCTCCAGCCAGGAGATACCCCTCCCGAGGCCACACTAGCCAATGGGCTGCTGGTCCCGAACCACTTTTGTTAATGATAGAAATCATAATAACAATAGTGAGTATGGTATCTATTAAGGACTTTCTATATGCCAAGCACTATTCCAAGCACTGGGGTAGATGCAAGATCATCACGATGGACACAGTCCCTGTCTCACAAGGGGTTCACAGTCTTAATCCCCATTTTACAGATGAGGGAGCTGAGGTCTAGAGTAATGAAGTGACTTACCCAAGATCACACAGCATCCCAGTGGGGGAGCTGAAAGTAAAGTCCAGGCCCTCTGAGACCCGGGCCCAGGCTCTTTAGCCACATTTCAGGGCCCACCATCAGGTGATGTCACATCCATTCATGACAAGCTCTGCCCCTAGCTCACCAAGCTCCTCCTTCAACAATAGTGCCCATGGCAACGGTGCAGCCTCCCTCTGCTCCCTGCCCCGCTGGGCCCTGTCTGTCTGAGAGAGCCAAAGAAGCAGCTGTGTGGCTACTAGGCTTGAGTTGGAACAAATTTGGTGGATCCAACCTGTGCATATTGATTTTTCTGAGTTTAGCACAGAGACCATGACCCGCTCAGGCCCTGATGAGAAGTGTCTGTGTGTTTTGGGGTCGGGGGGTATCTCTATGTTTGGGGGGTATCTGGCAAAGGCTGGAAATGAGGGCTGTAAGGCTGGGGTGGGGTTCCTGGGGCTTGATGGTGGGAGAGGGTCCTACTCTGGGCCTCTTTTGGGCCCGTTATCCAAAGGCCTATGCAAGAGTGCCAGGGCGGAGAGGGCATCGATGGAATGTTTTCTGTGCACAGAGCACAGTACTGAGCACTGGGAGAGCACTCCCGGCTGGAAATCAAGATCAGTCCTTGCCCCTCGGGGTCTGCCAGTGTCAGTGGGGGGCGGGACACGGGGCAGACCCATCGGGAGTGATGAAAGGATAAAGTACGGCAAAGGGTCAGCCCTGGCAAAGACCGATGCAGCAGGGAGAGACACAAATGTGGCAGAGAGAGAGGCGCCACCGCCCATCCCCCCGTCAGCAGTTTTTCCCCCAGGTCACTTTCCAGTGCCACCATGGTGGATCAGGACTGGAAGATCTGCAGCCAGGAGAGGAGAGATTCTGCTTGCGCTGGCGGGGAAGGTGGTGAGTCCGACGGGGAGACAAGGCCTGGAGCCACCCTGAGATGAGAGCCAAGGGGGAGGAAAGGCAGGAGGGACAGACCAGGTGAGGGAGGATGGACCCCCCCCATCATTCCCTTTAACCAATCCAGCAAGGTATTTACTGAGTGCCAACTGTGTGCTGAGCACTGCACTAAGCACTTGCCTGCCCTCCCACCCCAGCCCCCAGCACTCTCAGCTGATGGGATTCATGGGGAGAGTCAACTTAAAGGGAGGGTTAGGCCCACAGGAGAGGACTCTGAAGGGAGATTCAGATGGGGGCGGTGGTTCAGACCAAGGGGAGTCAGGTGAGGGGAGGGTTAGATGTGGGAGTTACTTGGGTAGAGTCTGATGAAGGCAGAGTCAGGCAGGGGAGAGCCGTACGTGGAACAGTTAGATGGGGGAGAGTGAGATGAGGAGAGAGAATAAGGTTGGGGAGGGTCAGACAGGGGAAGTCGGCTGGGGGGAGAGTAAGACCTAGGGAGAATCAGATGAGGGAGGTCAATGTGTCTGTTCATTGTTATACTGTATGCTCCCAAGAACTTAGTACACTACTTTGCACACAGTAAGTGCTCAATAAATGCAATCGAATGAATGAATGAATGAATGATTGGAGTAGGATTTGATCTCCATTTTACGAATGAGGAAACTGAGGCACAGAGAAGTTAAGTGACGTGCCCCAGGTCATACAGCAGACAAGTGTAAGATCTCTGTGGTTAAGGAATGGAGGGTCTACAAACTCTGTTATATTCTACTGTCCCAAACTCTCAGTAGAGGGCTCTGTACAATAAAAACACTCAATAAATTTATTGATTGAAGTGGCAGTGCTGGGATTAGAATTCAGGTCCTCTGACTCCCAGGCCAAAGTTTTTTCCAAAAGGCCATGCTCCCATCATGTTCATATCCCACCCAGGAGGTACCCACGTAGACATCAAATCCACTTAAATATTACATTCCCATGGCGAAGCATCAGACTTCCAACCCCACGAGCATTCAGCAAAACGGGACATTCACCCATCCAACAGCTCCTCACTTGGTGCAAGCAGAATGGCCTTCTCACGCTCTGAACAGAGGCGACCTGCAGCTGGCTGCTGCAAGTCTCGTTCATGTGCACAGAAGGTTAGAGGCGACAGGTATTTGTCACCTGTGCCCGTAGGCCATTCAGCTTCTGGCCTCAGTTTATCCAATCTCCGTCCTTCCTTCTCCTCCATCTCTAATTTGATTGGCACCGGGGCGAGGGGCACCTTCTGTTTTCCCAGTTTGGGCTGTGAATCTGGCAGTTTTGGTTGTAGGGGTGGTGACCTACCCTCACTTTCGAGATCCGCCTGCTGGCTCAAGACGTCACGAGTTAACATTTGACCTTGAACTGGTCGGTACCCCAGGGTCACCTTGGGACAGTGGTCTAGTTGAAAAGCATGAGCTTGGGAGTCAGAGAACCTGAGTTGTCACCCCACCTCCACCATGTATCTACTGTGTGACCTAGTGTAAGTCACTGCAGTTCTCTGGGCCTAAGATCCCTCATCTGTAAAATGGGGATTAAGACTGAGCCCCATGTGGGACAGGAACTAGGTCTGATCCTACTACCCTGTATCTGTCCCATTGCTTAGAGCAGTGCTTGGCACATAGTAAGCACTCAATAAATACCACAATTCTTATTATTGTTATTATTAATACTATTATTATCTAATCCTATCCCTGTACCTACCTGCCGGCGTTTTGGCTTTTCCCAAGCCTCCATCTGGTCACCACCATTAAAAAGCTTGTGGACTTCTGTTTTTCTTTTTATAGAGACCTCCACATAGAAGTTGCTGGGATTTGACAGAAATAAAAGATGCTTTTGCTACTACATGCATGTTACCCACAGAGGTGCATACACTGAACTGGCTAGGCAGATTTGGGATATAGATGGGAAGAGGAGCACAAGCCAGTCACTTGTTTAAATAGCCATGATTTATTATACTGAGAAAATGCAGAATAACTGATACCCATAAACATGCAGGCGAAGATCCACTTGCCCTTCATCAGGGTTTATTTACAGAAAATGAGCTCTCCAAGTCATTACCCATCTTGGGAATCAACTCATATCTCCTTGAGACGGGAACAACACCAGAACGAATCTGAGATTGGCAAAATGCTGTGTCACTGCCCAGGGAGTCCCATTAAGTGACCCTGGCATCTTGGACATTGCTCCAGATCCATCTTTGGACCAGTGGATCATGATTATTATTATTGTTAGGACCCCTCCCTAGTGAGCAGAGGTCTTATACCCGGTAGTAAACAATGACGAATTGTACTTGGTCGAATTGGTCGCTGTCCTCCAACCCATTCCACTATGGCCAGGTTGCAGCAGGTGTTGGGTCTGTGCATCCCCTCCTCTGGTTATGCATGTTATTCAAATGTGTGAGCCAGTGGGCTAACAGACAAAGGACTGTGGACATGGCATGGATATACACTCTAGCGTTTCCCTGACTTTCCTGTAAATTGAGCTTCTCCTGGAGTTTCCCTGACTTGCCCTGAAATAGCAGTGCAGGCATAGTGGAATCACTTGGGTCATGTGTGACAATGATTGTTTCCAGGTATTCAGGCCGAAAAATACATCAATCCACAGTTCACCTAAAATAGGCCTAAAATATCTTGCTAGCAAACAATAAAGACACTTGTATACCTGGTGGGAAACAAATTTGGGTACCATTTTGGCTTGAGAAGAGAATAGAGTTGAAATTGATCATCGTCTGAGAAAAGGTTTTTAGGATTGACTGATTTCATGTGAAAAAATTAATAAATCAAGGGATTTATTGAGCAGTTACTGTGCGCAGAACACTGCACTATGTAAGTATAATGCAGTTGTGTTAATAGATGCAATCCCTGCCCACAAGGAGTTTACAGTCTCGAAGCACCATTATAGTGCTAAAACCATATGCAAGCAATAATAATGACTGGCATTTGTTAAGTGCTTATTTTGTGACTAAGCACTGGGGCAGATATAACACAATCAGCTTGTACAAAGTCACTTTTCCTACATGGAGCTCTCAATTTAAGTAAAAGAGAGAACAGACATTTAATCCCCATTTTACAGATGAGGAAACTGAGGCACAATCAATCAATGAGAAGCAGTGTGGCCTAGTGGATGCAGTACATGCCTGGGAGTCAGAAAAACCTGGGCTCTAATCCTGGCTCCACCACTTGTCTGCTGTGTGACTTTGTGCATGTCACTTAACTTCTATGTGCCCCAGTCACCTCATCTGTAAAATGGGGATTAAGACTGCGACCACCATGTGGGAGAGACTGTATCCAACCAGATTACCTTGTACCCATTCTGATGTTTAGACCAGAGTCTGGACATAGTAAGTCTTACCAAATTCCATTAAAATATATATGTATGTATTTTAAATCAATCACATTTATTAAGCACTTACTCTGTACAAAGAATGTACTAAGCACTTAGGAAAGTACAACATAAGTTGGTAGACACATTCTCTGCCTACAGGGAGTTAATAGTCATAGAGCCATGAAGTGACTTACTTGCCCAAGGTCACAAAGCAAGCCACTGGATGAGCTGGGTTTAGAACCCAGGTCCCCTGACTCCTAGGCTCAGACTCTTTGCACAGTTTCAAAGTTGGGGACCCAAGAGATTTTGGTATTTTCAATAATCAGGTTCAGGTTATACATCTTCAGTAGGGCATGACTGGATTGGTCCAGAGAAACACAACTTAGATCATCAGGAGGCTGGAAAACTGTTCAAATGAGAGAAGTCTGAAAATATTAAAACTCTAATAGTCTGGGAAGGTGAAGGCTAAGAGAGGATATGATTGAAATTTATACATTTGTCAAGTTTGGAGTCAGTGTGGCTCTAGATTTTTTCCCCACAACACCACTATGCCACAAAATTCTTTGAAGCTTGAATGTGGAGGGTTCAAAACAAATATGAAAGGAGAGGCCCATGATAGGTGATGAGTAGGTAGAGTTAGTTAAGAACGCTGGAGAAAAAGTTAGCAATACTGAGCAAGATCAAGAAGGACAGGGAGAGGCCAGAGTAGCTGGATGATGACGGATGTCCAAGATGGCAGCAGCTCCACCACTTGCCTGCTTTGTGACCTTTGGCAAGTCACTTAACTTCTCTGGGCCTTGGTTACCTCATCTGTAAAATGGGGATTAAATCCTCATTCTCTGATTTAGGCAATGTGAGCCTTATGTGGGGCAGGAACTGTGCCCAAGGCAATTATTTTGTGTCTATCCAAACACAAAGAAAAATACTTGACATATAGAAAGCAGTTAACCAACACAATAATAATAATAATAGTAGTCGTAGTAATTTTTAATAATGCCATCACAGTTCTTCCAAGCATCCTGTTGCTATTTTGCAGTTATAATTTGGGGTTGGGTGAGACATAGTTTAGGATCCTATTTTTCTAAGTAAAAAAATAGGAGTTTAGCTGTATTTACAGTGACATGAGAAAATATAAGGAGAATTAAGCTTTCTACTCAGGCAAAATAGATTATATGCCAAAGTGTTAGTGAATAGAAGGCATATAATATCTGTCACTTTAGATTTCCTCACATAGATTTTGTCTTTTGCAATTGAAGATAATGATGCTGAGAGTGCTCCATCAAGGGTGCCATGGAGGTTTATGTGTTGTAGGTGCATAGACATATCACTGGCAGCTAGAGATGCTGTTATTATTTGACAATAACACGGGGAAAGGGTAGCAAAATGGTGGCAGCCACGTGAGACAAAGCCAATGGCTAGGTCAGTTGGAGATCTGCTGCCAGAATTCTTCAGTTTCTGGAAACTTTCTTCGGGTTCAAATCCAGACCTACTAGAGGGGTAAGGAGGAAAGACATCTTGGGAATTTTGTTTCTGCCAGAAAACCTTGGACAGAACCATTTTTCAGAGAAATGGGAATGAGCTACCAGCTACATCTGACTCACCATGGATGGACAGGAAGGAGGAAATGGCCCATGATTGGTAAGAATTCCATTTGCTATGGCCATCATGATAAAGGACCAGAAGTAGGAATGTATATCTTTTTTTGATGCATCTTATTCTCCTATAAGGAAAATCCAACCCTGTCATCTCTAGTTGCATGTATCATAAACTCAATCCGGCTTTAAAATGTCCCGCTAAGCATAGGCTACTAATAAAGTAACCATATTGTAAACTGACTGCAAATAAACCAACAAATAAAATCTGCATACCTAATGTTACATAATTTATCAGAGAAACGACTCTGATCTTGCAATCGTATGTGAGGGTTTCATTTTGATGCCAAAATGAACAGACTCAAAAGAGCAAGTCAAGGGAGCAGGAAAGGGTGGAAAGTGGCTGCCCTCCCGTTCACTCCAGGAGGGTACAAGTGCACACCTGGGGAAAGGACCCGGTTAGCCCTCTCAACTTTTCCTGAGCTCTGGGAATAGAAGAGAATGTGCAAGCTTCTCTCAATACCTAAACAGTGATAGACCTTGACCAAAACTGTCTCGGTAAAATGGGAACCCTGATCCGAATCAATGATAGAAGGGGGCCCAAAATGGGGAATAACCTCCCGTAACAAGACTTTAGCAACGAATGCAGCAGTTGCGTACTGGGCCAGGAAGGCCACTAACCAACGCATAAAATGGTCGATGATGATTAGAAAATAGCGGTACCCTTCAGTCCTAAGAAGGGTAATGAAATAGAATTGAAGCCCTTCAAAGGGGTGGCAAACCCAGGCTCGGCTACCCCGGGAAGGGGCCTGAGGTCGGTTGGCATTAAAGCTCTGGAAGTTGGGACAGGCCATAGTTACTCACTTGGCTACGTGATGGGTATCTGGAGCAAACCAGTGATGTAAAACTGCAGCAGCCAGAGACCCGGATCCATAGTGGGTGTTCTGATGAGTCCAAAGACAAACGACTTTAAGGGCACTTGCAGGGAGTATAGGGCGGCTGTCTGGAACCCAGAAAAACACATTGCGCTTGACAGCCTAATATTTAGTGGACAATTCGGACCTCTCCTTTTCCATAATCAGAAAGGCACGCTAGCCACGGTGTTGAGAGCCTCCGGAAGAGGCTCGGGTGCGGGTTGCGCAGCCCAGAGAGATGCTTGGTCAGCTTTATGGTTTCCTAGGCTAAGCAATTCCTTTCCCCGGGAGTGCGCTCTAATATGGTTAACAGCGGGATCAGCGGGAAGTCTTCTGGCAGCTAAAAGGCGGGCTACTCAATCAATATTCACTAAGGGCTTTCCTCCGGAGGTTAAGAAACGTCGGCTCTGCCACAAGGCACCGGTCGCATGACAAATGCCAAAGGCATACTTGGAATCCATGTAAATATTAGTGCGCAATCCCTTAGGTAAAAGACCTGAATCGGAGCCTTGAGCTCAGCTGCCTGAGGAAGGGAGGGATCCGGCCCATAAAACAGAATCGTAAGTGACCACCGCTGCCCCAATGTAGCGTTTACCCTGGTCCATAAAAGACGAGCCATCAATGAACACATCTACATCTGACATCTCCAAAGTAGTATCTCGTGGATCAGAGCAGGCCACCACCATGGACTGAACAACCACGCAACTGTGTTCCTCCTCCCCCTTAGCCAGGAGATCTGGGTCCATGAGTGTGGCAGGGTTCAGAGCTCTGCACCTTTCCACTTGAACCTGGGGGTCTTCAAGCAAGGCCAACTCATATCAGGTTAAACGAGAAACTGACAGTACCTGTGTGGTGGCACCCTGTAGCAAAAGGACTACATCATGCAGAGCGCACAGGATAACCCTGTGGCCCAGAACGATGCCCTGCGGCTTTTCTAAAAGCAGGACTGCTGCAGCAATGCAGCATACACAGGGGACCTGTCCCAACATCACTGGGCCGAGTTAGACCAAATAATATGCAACTGGGAGGCAGAGCGGTCCCAGGGTTTGGCAGAGGACGCTAGAGGCCACCTCCATCTTCTCTTGTACAAAGAGTACTAAGGGATTTTCATATTCTAGCAGCCCTAGGGCAGGGCCTGAATTTAAGATGGCTTTAAGGTTTTGAAAGGCAGATTGGGCCTCTGGTGACCAATCAAGAGGGTCAGGGAACTCCTTCTCTAGAAGGTGAAAGAGCGAATGAAGTATCAGCCCGAATTCAGGGATCCAGGCCCAGCAAAATCCTATCACTCCGAGGAAACTCAGAAATTCACACTTGGTGGTGGACCAGGGCAAGACCTGGATGAGATTGGCACGACTAGGGGCAATAGCTCTCTCCTCACCTGGAGAAAGAAACCCAGATATTTTACCTGCCTTTGACACCACTGCAACTTTTTATGGCTAACCTTCAGGCCAATAGCAAACAAATGCTGTGGAAGTATCAGAGAGCCCTGTCCGCACAATTCCTCAGATTTCCCAGTAATCAAGATATCGTCCACATATTGAAACATTCCCACTTCGCTGGGAAACTGGACCGGTAAAACAGCCTGATATAGAGCTCTGGAAAAGATAGTGAGGAAATACCCGAACCCCTGGGGGCAATCGCATCCAGGTCAGCTGACAGTTGCCTCAAGTGAAGGCGAAGTGGTACTGGCTTTCAGGGGATACTGGGATAGTGAAGGATGTCCCAGTCAAATCAATGCAGGTAAATAGGTAACGTGAGCTAATTCCACTAATTACAGAGGTCGGGCTAGGGACCACTCCATGAATAGGGGTGACATAAGCATCCATGGCCTGCTGGTCCTGCACGAAATACTAAGTCGGGGGTTTCCTCGGCTTACGTACTGGCAACAGTGGAGCATTGCAGGGAGAACTGCAGTCGAAGAGGATTTCGTTTTCCAAGAACTCAGAGATAAATGGCTCCAACCCTTTGCGCCCCTCTGGGGACATGGGATATTGCCGGACACAGAGGGGAGATTTATAGAGCAGGGTATCCATAATAACCGGTTCAGTTCCCTGGAGGAAACCCACGTCTGCCGGGCCAGAACTCCAAAAGCCTGACAGCAAAGTAAGCAAAACAGGGTCATTAGTTTCCACGGGGATTTCAACAATGGCCAGAAGGGAGCCTTGGCCTTTAGGGCTTGGCCGCGTCTTGGACCTCTGGTCCCCTTATTCCCA